>NC_135372.1:61238317-61853317 GCF_049243985.1 Paroedura picta | reverse complement strand
CCCCAAGCACAACACAGCCCCCTGTTCGCCAGTTCCCTTTAATTTCAGCCAAAAATCATGCCCATGCGGGGGGAGATTTTTTTTCCACTCGGGTGAGCATGGTAACGATGAATTGCCAGCTCGCACGCCAGCTAGATGGGTCTCCCCGTTGCAATAAATCAACGCATATTCGTTGCAATGTGTGTGTCTGTGTGTGTGTGTTTTTTAACTGTGCTTAAAGGAAAAGGGGCTTTTCGGGAGCATGATAACAACTGCCCATTGGCTGTTCCGTTTGATTGACGGCCAGGGGCGGGAACAAGCACAGAAAAAAATCGCTTCCTTTCTAGCGATTCCTGCGAGACTGGAAACCTGTGGGGAACGAATGAAACGCTACTGAATTCCACTACAAATGAAGGTATGCGGAACGCCGAGATTTCACTATTTAAAATAGCGTTTCCACTTTGTGAAAGCAATTGGCAACATTGGTCCTAGTGCAGAATGACCCACAGTCTTTCTGAATGCTATTTTATTGTTGCATTACTATTTTTGTTTATATTGACTGGCGTAATGCTAGTTTGTTTTTACTGTGTGGAATGGCCCTTTGCATACACATTCACCCTGCTGCAAAAATGGCCGCTAGAGATATATGCTTCAAACTTGCTTGGTGCAAAACGTGTTGATGATTACTTTTTAAACACAGTTATTGTTTTTAAGCAAGTTACTTGCTAGAAAATTCCTTAAGGGATAGTTTTTCACTTTCATGATAGCACCAGGTCTCTTCCTTGAATGCATGCTCAAACTTAACTTTTGACCTGGACAAAATGACAGATCTATGGTTATGAAAATACTTTGTCCAGACATGATGGTAAAGGAAACTTGTATTGGTCATTCGAACAGCGTATGGTTCACACATTACATTTCTTACCTGAGGAAGATTTGAACTGCCTGTTACAGACAAAGCCTATATTGTAGGTGTCAGAATACCCACTGGAAGAGATGCAGTAATAAATATATTATAGTATGCATTTACAACCATAGATATATTATTCTTTGGTCTTAGTGAAAGAAAAGATAGGATACCTTCTTTCTTTCTTAAAAAAATCACTTTGCATTTCTAGCCAGGCAATCTTTGCTGTGTTCCATCTGAGTTAAGATTGTGAGAAGCTACTGTAGTGAAAAACAAATTGCTGGATACGTATCACATAGGAAGTTTATAAGATATATCTATCACCTAGGATCAAGACTAGTTTGATTTACTTTACACCAAAGCCAAAGAAGCTCAAATCTAAAATAAGATAGCTGCATTCTATGACTGTTAAGCCAAGGACAAGATTGAACCACCAACATTCTTGTAAAAATGTTACTGAAACCAATAGATTTCTCCCCCACACCCTTAAATCAGATAAAGAGTACTATGGCTCTTTATCTGTATAGTTGTTGTTAATTTCACTTTTATTACACCACATTCTCTTCTTTACAACAAGAACCTGAAATTGGTTTCACACATTATGCAAAAGTAGCAAGACCATATGCAGAAGTTTCAGGCATTCCTCTCTCCCAATTCAGACAAAAGGTGAATTTGCATATTTATAGAAGACCCATGAAGCATGAAAAATGGCTGAGCCAAGATTCTTGCTATGTTATTTGCTAGTGAAAATTATTTGATAAATTAATTGTGAACTATAGGTCGATTAGCCAAATGGAACCTCCATGTTTAGACAGAGAATATCTTGGAATATCAGGTATTGAGACAAGCAACAGAAACAGAGTTGCCAAAAGATTTGGAGATGTCGGGAATATCCCATCTACCTACCCTTTTGGGTCAGCCAACCCCAGTTCAAGACAATCCAGCTGGATCCGACAGGCAGCTGAGAGAGCAAGCTGGACGAGGAGAGACGTTGGGGAAGCAGGAACACACAGAAGGGCCAGGCTTGACTCGGGAGGCTTTGGGGAAATGGCTGCCCCAAGCAGAGGGAGCGGACATGTGTGGGCGATTGGGGAGAGCATGGGGAAACCCAAGGGCAAGGCGTCCAGGGTTGGATGCGGAGCCCAGAAGGGCGGTGTCTTTCTTTAAAGATTCGGGGGTGGAGACACGCGGAGGAAGGCTATTTAACTGGGAAGGTCGGTGTCAAGGAGGAGGCGGAGTTCAGGAGTAGTGACGGAACTACCATGAACCCAGGAGCAAGAGAGAAGGTACTCACAAGCTCCATTCTGAGACGCTGCCTTCAGAGAAAGTGCCATTTCCTCTGTGGTCAACCACCTCCAAACACCGTGGCGGATAGGAAGCGTCTGGCAGACCCTGCGGACCATGACAGGAGAAGAATGTCCTGTCCTCTTAATAGATGCTTAATGGGATTTTACTTATGGCATTTGATTTCTTAAAACTTCTATGCCATTAAAAGTGTTAGCTGCCCATTTCACATATTAAGAACTTCTCCACACAGGCCATTGTTCCAGAATCAATGCTCTGGGGATAGGCTTGTTGCATTATACAACCTATTTGATCAGTAGCACAGTGATAAGATCTTATAGTCACTTTCAAATATTCTGCTTTTAGCAAGCATTTGGGATTATTTGATAACATGCAAACAGATACTTCCTTAAATTATACTTGACTGTCTTTGTGGGGTCTATTCTTTCCTTGCTTTGGACACCTCTATTTCCAGCAGCTGTTAAATTTCCCAAACAGGTTTTTATTTTCCCATCTATTATTCCAAACAAGCTGCGATGGATGAGTTTGGTTACATTTCATCTTGTGAAGGCAGAGGAGGAAATTGCTTGAAAATCATCTACACTTCATCGTCTGGGTGATATTTGTGCAAGATGAAAACCTGTTCAATGGTGATTTTTATATTGCAGCCTGGATTACATGGGGGTGATATTTGGCTTTTAAAATCACATTGTGGCATTGTTTCCAGACTCAAACAAGGAGTATTGATGTGAATGCCATCTCTTCAATGACTTCTCTTCAGGAGTATTTATTGTCCCACATTTTCTTTTGGCACTGCACTATGAGTCTGATGCAATGAGTCTATAATAACACAGAATCTCACTAAAGGCCACTTTATAAATTACTTTTTCCAGCATTGAGATTAATCTCTGCAGGATGCGGGGGGGGGGGGGGGGGGTGTAGGTTTTGTAACATACAAAGTGTGGCTCTACATCATTGGTTGGCAATTAATTTTGGGGTAGAGCAAGGGCTAAAGGGCTAGCAGCAATGATCCTGCCCATGGCCTTATTCCTTCTATGACACTGACAGCTGCTTAACCCTCTTCTCCCCAGTTTAAACAGCTCGGTCAGACTTTTCTCCTTATAGCCAAACTAGACATTTTCTTTTTCTAAAGAGTTTTTCATCTCTTTTCCCTGCAGAAACAAAGGTGGGGTGTAATTGTTTCCCTATATCTGCTGCTTCATGTGCACAGAATACTCCAGGGAACTTAGTTCTTTAAAAAGTGACCATTTAGCTTTAGTGAGGTCAGGCATTTGATAGGGATCCCATACTGACAAAGGACTAATTTTTGTAGGACTGCTACCCATTTGTGTAGAGCTCTGAAAGTCAGTGGCATCATCATGGGACAGTTTTTAGCTTTTGTGGCCACAAGACATGCGGGGGGGGGGAACTTACTATGTGCACATTTCACAAGGATTTTGACAAAGTCTATAGCTGTAGCCAAATGTATCTAAAAACCTTTATTTTTTCTTCTTTAGGCATCACGTACATCTCATATTTTAATTTTATTAAAGACAGATGCATCTAGCAATTATAACTTCTGTAAAGCCATGTCATGTCCTTCCTCCTTGCTTTAGATGTACTATCTTTTAAAAAATTGCACACATATACTTCTTTAATTATGATTTAAAAAAACAAAATCAACTTTAATGTTTTGAAATTTTTCTTCAAAAAGAGAGAGAAAGGAGTTGTGATTTTATAGCTGCTAGCCAATCAGGGCTGTGCATAACTAATCATCAGTAGAATCAATTATCTATGAGTGGACGCCTAAAAACTGACATGGAAAGCATGCATTCAGTGTGCTGCAAATGATGTTTCTATGTACCGCAACTCTTCATGGCTATTCATGATTTTCTTAAAAGAAAGAGGTCCCTAACATAAGAGTTCTTAGAATTAGAATGGATGCTGTAAATGGATGCTGGTTCTGTGTGACATACACCAGTAGTCTCAGTTTGACAGAAACTATCTACAGTCTCTTTAGCCTAAAGTCAATGCTGTTTAAAGATAACAAAGAATTAGAAGGGTTGTACTGATTAACTTGATACTGAAGTCTTGTGTAATACTGAATAGTTCAGAAAACCATGGTTTTTCAAGCATAGCATCTGAATTTGAATGACTGTCCTTCGAACATCCTGAACTGATTACTGAGCAGTTTCATAGCTGTTTCATTCACTGTGATTTTGGTACACGAGAGACTCTCTGTTGAGGAAACCTGTGCTTATTATAACATGTGAAGTACAGCACGAGTGGTTGGTGTTTCTTCTTTTCTTTCTGTATGTATCAGCTTCCCAACTAATGTATTCATGCCAGAAATTATGGTTAGCACATGTTTTCCTGTGCAGAGATGATCTCACTTAGAAAGCTGTCAGATGCAAAGCTGCCCTTAATCAATACATCTAATTTTCAACATCACCAAATCTGTGGATACTTAAATCCAGAGACTAGAACTATGAACAGATGTGATAGATCATTCTACAAACTTGAAACATGCCTCAGATTTGCAGAAAAATCTGAAATCTAAAAAAAATAAAATAATGAGGTTTGATGCCCCCATATAATTTTTTTCCTTCAGAGGCAATATTTTCCCTTCATTTTTCTTTTCCTTGAGTGACTGAGCTGCCCTCATAATGTTTCTTCTTCTTTTTGGAAGAACTCTGTCTGCCCTACCCTGTCAAAGTATAATATGATAGCTGTTTGCTCAGTCCAGGAACTTGAGAAAAGGATTGGGAGCATCCTTTAATTTTAATGGCACTTGAGATGATTTTATATTCCAAATTAACAAATTATTCATCATAGAGGGGAAAAGTCAGGTGAAATCAGGGGCTGAAATTTCAGAGGTAAAACTAGTACATGCACAGACTTTAGTTCTTATGTCTTAGGCTAATTATAATTTCTTAACCTAATGAGTTATTTAAATATTTATGCGAATTTCCCAAGCAACTAGCGCACCTTCTCTAAGTACTCTCTGATTCTTTTGGCTTCCAGTAGGCTGGTGCATTCTTCCAGTACCCAAACCCCTTCTTTTGAAGCACCAGTACTCATATTGAGTTTTTAATGGTTTCTTAAAGTCTCTAAAGGAAGTTTCTAACTGCACCAGACTAGAGATCTCTGCATTCTTCAGAACAATCACCCAGTTTGACTGGGTAGGGAAATTACTTCTGTTTCTAGAAGACTGCTTTTCCTTGGCCTGAATGGGAGTCACCATCTAGCTACCCACTCATCCTTGCCAACTTTCCCTAGTTCTCCTGTCTCAGTTAAACTGCTCTCAGTCGGGGCTGAATTTCAAATGAGTTCTCCTCAGCATTCAGTTTTAAAATCTCTCTCTGCTCAGATGATGCTAGACAATCAGATATCTTGGAATAGCCTGTCATTCAAGGTTCTCTGGCTCTGTGAAGAATTAACCCTTCACAATCCTTTACCTATTTGTACAGCTCTTCTGAGCTTTTAAAAATACAGTCGGTTACATGGGATTAATTTCTATATAGAAGGTTTCTATCAGTAAAATGTAGAGGAGGGGGCAGTCTTTCCACATCTGTTTTGGCATTTAAGGCAGGACTCATCAGGGTTACCACAAGACCTGACTGACTCACACAGGCCCGGCTGCTCAGTCTCCTGGAATTACAACTGATCTCCAGACAACAAAGATCAAATCCCTTGACTGCTTTGGAAGGTGGAATATATGACATTTTAACCTGCTAAGACCCCTCCCCTCCCCAGCCCCTGCCTTCTCCAGTCTCTACTCCAAAAACTTCATGAGTTTCTAAACCCAGAGTTGGCAACCTTTATCCAAACTCCATCCCCCTCCTGAGGCCCTTCTCCCAAATCCTCAGGAATTTCCCAACTCTAATCACGTGGCTTGCTACTATGTGGCTTACATAATTCATTCAGAGTTTGAAACTAGGATTTGAGAGACCTGGGACTGAACCCCAACTTTGCCATGATGTTCATTGGGCCAGTCACACACTGTATCTCCATGTGGGAAAAGGTGAAGTATAAATTAAGTAAATGAATATAGCTCAATGTGTAGGACTGGTAAAAAAATTTGGTGGGTGGGGAGAAGAAAAAGAAAGAGCCTGTTTGGTATAGTGGTTAAGAGCAGCTACCTCATATCTGGAGAACCAGGTTTGATTCCTCACTCTTCCACATGCAGCCAGCTGGATGTCCTTGGCCCAGTCACAATTCTCTCAGAGCTCTCTCAGCATCACCTTCCTCACAGGGTGTCTGTTGTGGGGAGAGGAAGGGAAGGGTGATTGTAAGCCACTTTGAGATTTCTTGGGGAAGTAAAAAACTGGGTATAAAAACCAATTCTTTATCTTTGTAAGGATACAGTGGGAAATGAGATGTCCCATGTAAAGTTCTTGTGGCTACCCCATTGTGCAACTGGGAAGGAGCACAACAGCACAACAGCACAACAGCACAACAGTTGGCACATTGCAGCTTAGCCAGGGAGAAAATGGCAGGGGGACTGAAGGTGGGGAGTGGGAGATAAAGGTATTTTGGCTAGTGGGTAGGAAGGAGAGAAGAAAGCAAAAAAGAAATGAAAGGACAGCTACTGTGGCTTCCAGGGATGGAAAAAAAGGAAATCATGGGTAGGAGAAATGTCCTTGTAGGTTCCCTGCTTGTTTCTACAAATTTGGCATATAAAAGACAACAGGTGAAGTATGGCTGTACAAAAGTAAGGAATGTAATAAAAGCCTTCCTGTTTTGCTGATCACTTCTCAGTGTTCTTACTACTAGTCCATCTGTAAAATGACGTGCTGTGAAAATATTTTTTAATGCTATAGAAATATATATTTCTATCTTATAGCATGGTGAAATTTTTCTGTAGGTAAACAGCTAGATTATTGATTTCATTAAATGTTATTCTGACCAAACAGTCACCTTGACTCTAGAGGAGATTGGTATTAATACACATCTCTTTCCTACCTCTTGCCAGAATTGACCTGCGGACATAGCCTAGCTGAGTGCTTGCACCATTGTAGCTAAAGTTGGTCTTTAGGAATAAGCACCCACTTTGTGCTTTTTTGAACACTTGCAGTTGATAATACTGAAATCTTTCAACCAATGACAGAATTCAAGGTGTAGGGTGAAAAGAAGGAGACTATTCTGGTCTTCTTGGCAGCTGCCTCTACTACTCCTATAGGTACAGAGTCATAAAATGGAAGGCTGCAAACCATATCACTGCTGCTATGTTCCAGAGGGGTAGCTGTGTTTATCTGTTGCAGCAAAAGTAAACATAAGTCATGTTGCTCCTTAAAGACAAACACCATTTTATTCTAGCATAAGGTTTTTGTAGACTAGAGCCTATGTTCTCAGATGGAGTTGCTGAAACCTCACTGTGCAGTCAGTGTATAGGAGAACTAAGAACAGGCATGAAATGCAATAATTATATGGTGAAATGTAATTATGTAAAAGTAAAATCTAAGTAAGAACAGTACAGTTGCCACTATTTACACGATGCTGTGGAACACTTATAATGGGTGGGGACACGAAAGTTTTATTAGGATAGTTGACCTCTGTATTGAGTCATACATTCTAACCCTTTGTTCAAGTCCTTGGCGGAGGTTGTGTGAATCCTCCTAACAGCTTAAAGGGAATGTATATATTAGTAAGAAAGACACTTCAGAGGAGATTTGGCAAGACAGATTGCCTCAAACAGAATACTCTTGTGGAAATGTAAAGGTAATTATTTCCTTCCCCATCATGATGTTGAAAGAAGGTTATTCTGTAATGCTCAGTTGGAGCGTGAGGTTCTCCTTCATCCCTGCTTAGTGTTGCCAACTTAAGGCTGGAGAAATTCCTGAAGATTTGAGGGTCAGCCTGAAGACGATGAAGTTTGGAAAGGGGAGGGGGCTCAGCTGCCATTTTTTCCAGAAGAACTTATCGTTGTAGTCTGGAGATCAGTTATCATTCTGGGAGGACTCCAGGCACTATCTGGAGGCTGGCAATCCTGTGGACCTGTCTTGGGACCAGAATTGGAAGGACCTCCTCCAGTATGCACTTGCCTTTCTACAAAGAGACCCATTTATGTCAGCCTATTCCAAATAACCCTAATCCTTCAGAACTTCAGTGGGTGCTCCATTTGCTGCTGACTTTAGTTGACTGACAGTGGAAGTCAATGGGTTTAGAACGGTGTAACTCTGCTTAGGATAGCACTGTTAACTGGTTTGTATAGCTTCTTCTATTTTAAACCTCTTGGCGACCATTTTATCAACATTCAGAATATATATCTTTTAAGTTAATAAATGCACTAATAAATAAAATATGCCCATTAAGTCAAATCATGTGTTTGCAGAGTCTGAGCTTGGGTTTCCTGTAAGATGTCTTCATCAGATAGGACAAAGTTTATCATAATACTTTTTGAGAACAGATAAGGTCTTCTAAAAAGGTTTGATTTTAACCTGCAGCACAGATTCTGCAAGGTCTACTGGTGTCCTATCACTGAATTTGCTAGATTAAAGCAAAGCATTTTTCTTGCAACATTGCTTAAGTAGTTCCCAAGCTAATAAACATGATAATTTCCTCACAGAGGACTGGGAGGTGCTTTGCAAGTGTTTTGTTTTGCTTTGACCTGCCAAGATCAAATCTTGGATAGCCTTACATGGTGATTTGTTTAGGAAATATTAGTGGTGATGAAATTAGGCAGGTAACATGCATGGGGTGAGAACCTAGAGGGTGGGACAAAGATGAGCTTAACAAACTCTAAATTCTAAGAGTTGACAGTCTCCTTTACTCTAAGGGTACATATATCCTTGCACTTTGGTTTATCAAAATTGAACAGATTTATATAATCTGTAGGTTAACCGTACTATCTAACAGAACATTGTTTTGTTACACATTTGTGTAGGTCTTCTTCACAATTCGCATATGCTTGGCCTTTCACATCATATAGAATCAGAATCCACAAGCTGCACAATAAAGTTCTATTATGAAATCCAATTGTTCTTTTCTCAGTGATTTATTAGATGCACATAAACAAGTGTCACCATGAAGTGACCAAAATGAGTTCCTAGGTATAGGACTGACTTTCAAAGGGCAACCTTCTCCAGTGGTTACCTCCTCAACAATGGTGACAGTCTATGATTTTATTTATTCATATTTAATAACTAACATAATTCTATAAGTATCACATTGGCATATAGCCCTTCACATACATGGGTCCTTTCAAACAGCAACCTCAGTTCAAGATGTTCAGTCCTCACGACTGACATTCCACTTTGAGCATGAGAGTGACCTGAGGAGAACATCAAGTGCCTGCCTTCGCTTATGTTCTACATTAAGGGATGCCAGCTTCCAGGTGGGACCTTGGGATCCTCCAGAATTACAGTTCATATGTAGACTACAGAGATTGCTTCTCATGGGTGATTTGGAGACTGTATGACATTGTACCTTACTGAGGTCCCTTTCCTTCCCAGGCTCCATCCCCATATCTCCAGAAGTTTCCTGACTTGGATCTGGAATTCCAACAGGTTCCAATCTGGATCTGGTCCCTGGCCACTACACTGTCCAAAAGGACAGTAATCAAATTCCAACTTACTGAATTGTCCATCCAAGCACTTAATATTCTAATCTTCTATGATGTCCTATGAAGGGGTAAGGAAAATATTTACTACTGCTCCTCTGCTTCATTAGATTTCTGATTGGGTGCAGATGACAGGGTGGAACATAAATCTCAAAAATAAACAATAAATAAAAATTCCTTCAGTATTACTATCTTATCAACAGGCTACATATGCTCCTAGGTGAGTATAACTCTGTATATCATTGTCTGCATTCATTCTATTTCATAACGTATCACTGTGATGCACACATTATTGAACAGATCTACACATGATTATGGATTGCCATTTAAAGAGGAATGTATCAAACACAAGGTCTGCCACTTAAAATCTAGCTTATTTTCTTTCAGGAACAGAAATAGTGAAAAGGCAACCAGACAAGTTGGACAGACATATTTCTCTATTTAAATATGGTCTGTAGGGGTTTTTTTAAAGGGGGGATGTTAAAGGATAACAAACTTAACATGTTGAGTGAAGGGTGTAAACAATGTATTGGGGCCTGTTAACAGGATGCAGTCATAACAAGCCATCCAAATTTCCATAAATAACACATCACCCATTTAAGTACTAATTTATTATTCCAATTCTGATCTCCAAATTACTCAAAACGAGGTGCTTAAAACACACACGTAAGATCTACTAATCTAAGGCAGCCTTCAAAGCTTGCATCCAAATCAAATATATGGGCCTATTGTGCAGCAATCAGTTTGCTATTATAACAAAAAATTAGGGCAGGAAAAATAAACCTTCTGCACTGAAATCAGCCATATGAAGCAAAATTCCTTTTGAAAGTCTCCTGTGAAATCATAGCCTATACACTGATTTAGGCGGGTAAAACAGCATGCAGTCATTAATGAATAGGGCCACCGTTTTGATTATGTCCTCGTAACACGTTAGAATATGCAAGACGTATGGGTTGAAAGAAATTATAGATCCTGGAGAGAAAAGATACCTAAGCTTTACTACCTAAAGGCTTAATGTAAGGAGCTGCCAGAGTCTGAATACAAGTGATTATGTGACCAACGCACTTAAAACCTTCATGTGTGCATTGTGGTATCCCCCCCCCCCCAGAAACAAAACCCCTTCTTTCCAGGCTAATGATTTTGTATTCTTGGGTTAATTTTTTTTTAAAAAAAACAACAACCCTCAAACACTATATTTTTGGACTCTGAGTTGTCAAGTGGCTGGACAAAGCAGTGCTAAAAATTCAACGACTCTAATTACTAGCTGAGCAGTATAAAAACCTCAGAATAAATGTCAGTCGAGGAGATAAGCTCTTATCTTAATCTAATGGCTCCACAGACTTAATTTGTCAGGCTGGCCTGGTTGATGAAAAACAGGTTTCTATTCGGCAGCGTTTGCAGCAACATCTTTCCAAATCTTTGAAGTTGGATAGCAATACCAGCAGCAGCAGTAGAGCTGTCCGGCAACAACAACAACAAAAATCTGGTGACCAATTTAATTCCTATTGTCCTGTTACACTAATTAATGTTGTTCTTCCCACACTGGTGTGAGGGAGATGAAAATGAAGCCAATTTATTTTTAGATTTGTTACATTCTGCACTAATCGCTCTCACCCCATATTTTCCTCCTTCACTATGTGTTAATCATTTTGGCTCCCTTCTGGCATCAGAGAGGAAGGGTTTTTAAAAAGGCCTCAGAGTGAACAGGACGAAAAAATTTTGCATCAGAGAATATGGAAACTTGTATTTGCATGTATGAATTTGTACTGGGCACCAGAACAGTATTAGATCCAAAACAGTATCCTTTGAAACCTCTTTCTGAAAGAAGATTTTTACATATGTAGAGTACAAACCAATGGTTGTCAGATTCAGGCCACGCAAATAACAAATTAAAAAACGTCATGTTTATCAATTGTCCCTTTGTTTTGCTGGTACCAAAGTGTGATTTCCTTTGTTTTAAGCCTTGAAAGGTAGTATTCAAGAATTAGTGGATATTAAATGAAACTAGAAAGTTTTTAAAGATCTAATCTAGGGATGTTTAGAAATATTTGGGGTCCAAATGTAAATGTTGATCTAGGATGGATATGGGAAGAAGAGCCACCACTAGACCTTTGGGGAAAAATAGGGGAAAACATTTTGAAAATAATTTTTAATTCCATTTTGATATGGGGGTAACTTCAGAATGTCCACTGGAACTGTACTGTCATGGAACTAATCTAATGGTCTGGAGACCCAGACAATTGTTGGTAATTAGTGATGTGACCTTAGAAGTGCCAAAGAAAAATTGTCACCTGTGTGAGAGCAAAGACTGCTGCTTGCACCAGGGAAGGAATACATTATTGTTAAATTTTTCTTTATTATAAGTCATCTTTGTTATTAAACTTTTTATTGTTAAGATTGCTTTGGTTATTTTATTTCAGCAGTATAGCATTGCAGCTGTACAAGGAAGCAAGCTACGCTGACAGTGATTTACCTGAGGCCATCTACTTAACTTCATGCTAAACAGTTATCTCATTGAATATTTATATGCAAAATGTTTTACAGTTCTTATTGTATCTCTATATTGAAATGCAGGTCCTTAAGGTCCTTAAGTTCTGGTGACACCAGCAGTCATGGCTGAAGTCTGATGCCCATGGGATAATAGTAAGGGCCTTTTCGCACGGGGATCTTTGTTGCAAATTGTTTGCGGAATGAAAAATCGCCATTTAAAATAGTGGAATTCGTCGTTATGCATACCTGCCTTTGTAGTGGAATCAGTTGCGTTTTTTAGCGTTTCCCACAGGCTTCTGGTCTCGGCAGAAATCGCTAGAAAGGAAGCGCTATTGCCAAGCTCGTCCCGCCCCTGGCCGTCAAGCAGCCAATGGGCGGCCGTTAGCATGCTCCCAAACAGCCCCTTTCCCTTTAAGAAAGGTTTTTTTTAAAAAAAAAACCGACCCATAGCAACGAATCTAGGTAGATTCGTTGCTACGGAGAGAACCATCCAGCTGCCTAACGTGAGCTGTCGTTTGATTGTATGATCGTTGGCACGCTGCCTCGAGTGATAAAAAAAAAATCCCCCCCCCTCTCACGGGCCCGATTTTCAGCTGAATTTATGTGTAAAAAATAAAGGGACTTTATTTCAGCAAACGGGCTTTTATGTGGTTTGTGCTTAGTGACTAAAGGTGAAGGACTGAAGCCAGGGAAGCCTCTAAACAGAAAGAGGCTCGCTGGTGCGTTTATCCCCGCTCGCTCTGAGAAAAAAAAATGGCGATCGCTTCGCCGGAAGTTTGGAGGAGAGAGCCAGGGGGAGGGACTTTGAAGAACCAGCAACAATGGTAACGCACAGGTCTTTAGCGCTACTGTTGCAGATTGGTTGCAGGAGTGTATCGCTATCCGGAGGGTGAATCCACTTTTCTGGATTCCCCCGAAAGCGCTACAACGAAGCGCTTTTTGCGGGTCGGTTTCAGGATTGTTGCAGATTGTCTACGACGTCGTGGGTTATGGCAAATTAGTAGCGTTTCCAATTAGCAACCATTGTGCTATTTTGAAGCCGTGCGAAATGGCCCTAAAAATGAAGAACTTTGCTGCATAGCCTTGCTTGCACTCAGCATCTTTCTTAAAATAAGCCTTCAGATACATATGTAAAATGTTACCAAACCAGAGAGCCCTGTTGGCATTCTAAAGTTTCCTATATAGTGGTCTTGCACATGTAAGTGGTCCAATTTAAATGAGGTACTAGTCAGGTTTCCAGAATCATGTTTAAACCAAGCCTGATCAGTCATGGGACCCAGGGTGCCATCATGCAAATTAGAGGTGGGGCTATGCAAAATAGGAGAGGGTTTTATAGCTCCTATCAACTTATGCAGGACAAGGATGCAGTCTGGGACACACTAAAAGGAGGCAAACTGTGTTCGCTGACCAAGAAGCTGTTGTCAACTGTTGTCTTGAGCATAGAATAGACTTTGTTCCTTTCATTCCACCACCATTTTACACCACATCCTAGAAATTTTTTTTCTCCCATATAAGTTGGCTGTTCTCAAGATAACTTGAGTGAGGGCAAGCAGTTATTAAATTGAAGGATGGTATGGCAAAACCTGTGTAGTGAAGTATAGTAGATATAAACATGGGGTTCTGGTGAAACAAGTGACTAGAGATACTTAAGGGCTGGAATCTTGACAGAGATTCTCATGTGAAAGGTATCTAGTAGCTTATCAGCTAACATTATCCAGTGTTTATAACGACGTATCATACAGCCCTGTTCATTTGGAATGCAGGGCTTACGTCATGAAACAGTACTTTTTCCATCAATTTATAAACCTGATTTTCAGTTCTCCAACAGCTTCTGTTTTTGAGTTGCATAATGGCTGACAGTCCTTCCTTCCTTCCTTCCTTCCTTCCTTCCTTCCTTCCTTCCTTCCTTCCTTCCTTCCTTCCTTCCTTCCTTCCTTCCTTCCTTCCTTCCTTCGGGCCATGGAAAAGAACTGATTACTGCTCTGTATATTTGCCAATAATTTCATCTGCAGTTTGGAAGGACTGAAGTGAGAAGTAATTCAGAATCCATGCCCAGGGCCTTTTTCAACCAAAGACTTCACTAAATGATTTATGTTGATTGAAGTTAGGGCCATCAATTGGGGTGGGATTTTCTAAGAAAACTCCTGGCTATTTATTCTTTCTATCACCTGGCAAGTTTCTAAATGTAAGGACTGTTGCTAAACAGCTGAAAAGAAAATGAATGCATTAAAGTAAAAAATTTCAAAGTCGCATTTGAATCCCTTCTTCATGAAATCCAAAATATTGCCAATCAACTGCATCCCATTTTCATGATCCTGTCCTGAAAAGAAATCTCCAGCCTACTTATTACTAAAGTTTGTAATGTGATTCTGATTCAAGAAAGGTACAATGCAGGCCAGTCAGGTTTCCAAATAAGAGTGGCAATGGACACAGACTGTTGGTTCTCCCACCAAATATTTTTAAATAGCATGTTCATTCAACTGGTCAGTGTACTTGTATATGAATGTGTTTCTGTACATGCGTGCATAGTTGTGCATTTACCAGTGGGTGCATATAAATACTTGGCAATGCACTAATGTACCAATGTATATTGCTTGCGTTAGCTTTAAATGTTCTTTACCATAAAACTTAATGGTTTTGATGCTGCATACCTAAAAGGAAGCGTTTGTCATTTCTGCTATAAATGTTTGTACTCAACAGTCTTAATTCACTGTGTCAGATAAGAGGAAATCATGTTAGCATATATTTATGATTTATCACTCCTATCTAAGCACCGGAGATGTTGAAGAGTGTAGTTCTTCGCTTTAATCTAACCAGAGTAGTCAGGTAAAATGCACACTGATACGTCTCTTTGCTTGTGGGGAATAAAAAGCATTGTGTGGGTGATTTCCCTGACCTTTAATGTTAGTTTAGACCATTTTGGTTGATTTACCTCTGCATCAGGTATCTGGAGGGTCTGCTTTCTGTCCAGCATGTTTCAGTTGCATGCCAGTAGAAACCCTGATGATTACATAAGGCAGATGAAGGCCAAGAGCTGGAGAGATGTCCAAGATCATTAGAGGTTGACTAAATATTCCAAGCAACGTAGGCGTTCCATGAATATTTAAAGTAAAAGTCAGCAGTCTCATTTTGAGTCTGAGGCCTTTTCTTTGTTATTTACATGCCCTCTAAGAGCACACTCCAGCCAGAGTGAAGCTTTTTCAAATTCCCAGGGATACAGGGGGAGAGTTAAGCATGTGCTTCAATCCCTCTTTCTGAAATCAGTAAGAGCCAACAAGTTTAACTTTGACTGAATACAGCCTTTAATTTGCATTGCTTCATTTGTTTCATTGCAAAGTTTCATTCCCAAACTGAAAAGCGAACATATAATAAAATCCTAAATTCTTAGGTATTTAATTGTATGATGGTCAAAAATGGCACTGATCCCACTGTGCTTGGGCAATGAACCTGCTGCACTCAGGGTATATACAATGAGTGTGATCCTGCTGTTTATGGAGAATGAACAATGGCCCTGAACCATGGTCCCGGTGTCACTACTCCTATTGGGATTGCACCAATATCCTGTTCAAAGATTAGTGATCACACTGGTCAGTGAAGAAGACATACAGCTGACCTGTCCAATAATTGATCTCTATCCACTGGTGAAAGAAGGAGCCTGTTACAACTGCCTCAAAAGCAAATGAATATGCCAGAGATTGTGTTATTCATATGAACAAAAAGTAGCTGTGATGGTAGCTATAACGAATAGGGGGATTAGAACGACAAGCAGGGGGACTCTCGAGGATTTACAGGGGTCATCTGATTTCCACTCCTCCATTATTTCTCTTCTCTGGCAGCTTCTCCCACCCCCTGCTTCCTTTTCTCCTCCCCACCCACCAGCCATTGAGTTTTATCTGCCCTCTCTACTCAACAATCTTCCCCGTTTCAGCCTCTTCTTGGGAAGACTCTGTTCAAGTTGTGCTGGTAGGGAATATGCAAAGACTTATGGGGAGAAACTCACTTCTCCTTCCCACACTATTTCATCTTTCCTTTTTTCTGGCAGCTATGTGTCCTCACCTGACTCTTTATCTCTTTTCCACCTCCCCACCCACCAACTTATCTTTTATTTGTCCCCCATCTTCAACTATATTTATTATTTAATTAATTTATATCCTCCTTTTTTTCCACAATGGGGATCCAAAGCAGCTTACATCCTCCCCCTCTCCTCCATTTTATCCTTATAACAACCCTATGAAATAGATTATGCTGAGAATGTGTGACTGGCCAAATCACCCAGCAAACTTTCACATCAGAATAGAGGTTGGTCCCTGAATCTCCCAGATCCTAGTTTAAAACTCTAACCACAATACTTCACTGGCTTTTATGGGGTGGCTTCTGCTGAATGGCAGTAAGTAGCTAGTGAGTCATATATATCAAGTCACACTATGCCAAAACAGTCCTGGAAAGGGACCTACCTCTTTCCCTAACAGAAACCAAGATTTTAATGCTGGCAATACTGTTGTGGCTGCCTAGCAATGACCACTGAATGCAGTTAGCTCTTCAATTTTGTTTTATATTTCAGATTTTCTGCAAACTTGGAGCTTTTCTCAGATTTTTAGAAAGATCTGCCTTGTCTGTCCATGGTCACACTCCCTGGATTTAAGTATCCACAGACGGGACTATGTTGAGAATTATTGAGGGAGAAAGCTGATACCAGCCAACTCACTGTTCCATATGAGCAATGGAGAGAAGATTTGAATACACTGTTTGCATATGTAATGCCTTATTCACCTATGAATATAGGTGCTGAATGCTGTTATTCTATGCATCTGGCTCATGACTGGATTGGGAAAATAATCTAAAATGATAATCTAAAATTACGTACTTTCTCAAAAAAATTATATCTTTGCCTAATGGCAAAAATGTAAATTGCTTAGGAAAATTAATGAGGTACATTGTACAATTTGGACTGCATTGATTTTTTCAAACACTTTTCAGGTGAGTGAAGAATAACAAATTAATTGCTTCTTTTAATACATTTGAAGGACATTAATATTTTCTGTGTGCAGGAAGCTGAGAAATAATCAATCATTTATTAACTGGTTGAAAAGTAAGATCGAGAGGAATGGATAGATTGGTACTGGTAAGGGTCCAATCTGCTAGCCTAAGCAGCCTTGTGGTACAACTCCTAGACCATTTATGCACTGGGAATTTCACTGCCCCACCTCCCATGCAGGAGCACAGATTGGGAGCGATCTGTGGGCGATTGAGGTGCACTGGGCCAAATGCTCCCCCATGTGGGTGCAGGAGGAGGTGGGGCAACCTGCCATGACTAAAACTCCAACCTGCAGCCCGGCATGAAACCTCCAGTGCGTAAACGGTCCTAGTGAGTTCAATAAGATTTACTCTGGTTGCAAATCCCTTTGGATTCCTCATTTTGTAAGCCTTTGGACTCCTGTTTTGGAGAAAGGATTAAAGAGTTTTAAATACATATCCTTAAAAATAAAAATAAAATCAGAAGACTTTCCTAATAGATTTGGAGAAAAGTCAGTCAATGTGGACTGCTCCCAAAGCTTCTCTTTACAGAATTGTCAATGTTGTTTGCCACCATCTAAGAGCCTCTTGTGGCGCATAGTGGTAAGTCAGCAGACATGCAGTCTGAAAGCTCTGCCCATGAGGCTGGGAGTTCAATCCCAGCAGTCGGCTCAAGGTCAACTCAGCCTTCCATCCTTCTGAGGTCGGTAAAATGAGTACCCATCTTGCTGGGGGGTAAATGGTAATGACTGGGAAAGGCACTGGCAAACCACCTCGTATTGAGTCTGCCATGAAAACGCTAGAGGGTATCACCCCAAGGGTCAGACATGACCCGGTGCTTGCACAGGGGATACCTTTACCTTTAAGAGTGGAAAGGGTGGGATTTAACTATCTTCCTTTGTGAATAGCTATACTCAGCTATAATAAAAGGTACCAGTACAGCACAGCTTAACTTTTGGAATCTGTCTGGATAGTTGAACAATGCACAATATTGACAGTTCATCCATCTTTGCTAAATGATTTTCCCAATCCACAATTGTGGACAATGTTTTGTTCACAGTTGATCACATGACCACATGACTATTCAGAATGAGTTCATATGAAGCAAATATATATATGATTATATAATATATGATTATGCACATTATTTACATAATAATCATCTGATAATTTTGATGACAAAAATTCAGATAATAGATGCTGAGAAAACAGCTATTCTGCAGGGGTAATACTCAGTGGCTGTAGACATTATAAGCATCCTGAACAGCCTGGTCTAGCTTGAAGAGAAGTAGGGCTGGCCATGGATAGTTCTTGGATGGGAGACCACCAAGGAATATGAGGGCTGCAGAACACAGGAAGACAATGGCTAACCACCTCAGCTGATCTCTCGCCTTGAAAACACAATGAGCCTGGCAGGATATAGATCAGTACTGTGCCATTTGCCAGTTTCTGGTGGACCACCAAGTATCTGCTGGTTGCTAGGGGATTGTGTGTGTGTGTGTGTGTGTGTGTGTGTGTAAAGTGCTTTTGAGTGGCAGCTGACTTACAGCAACCACAGCAAGGGGCTTTCAAGACAAGTGAGAAAGCAGAGGTGGTTTGCCATTGCCTTCCTTTGCAGAGTCTTTCTTGGTGGTGTCCCTTCCAAGCACTGACCTTGTTTAACCTGACATCTGATGAGATTGCTCTATATCATGCCACCTTCCTTTTTGCTGCTGGGCTACCTGAAAGTTATGCTGAAGTAGGTGGATCTTGATCTGATCCAGCAAGGCACATCTTACAATCTTGTGTTGTCAAGCAACAATATAAGCCAGCTTCATGTATTCAGGATCATCTAACACCACATTAGCTGGGCATTAACTAGGAAACGATCATCATTAGGCATGCTTGCTTTGTAAATTCAAAGGACATCTGTAGATCCTGAGAAAAGTTGAGAAAGTTTGAAGTGAGCCAGCCTCTGCTCTCCAACCTGGCCATAGCTAAGGGAAAGAGACAACACTGTTAGCTGCCTCTTGGGACTCAGAAGAATACCTTGGTGGAGGGCTCCTAGGTTTGCTTGAACTCTGTGTGTCTTCTTAGTGTGATCAAAATGTCTGCAAGAACTTGTGGTCTTTCCAGTGTTTTAAACTCCACCTCTCTCTCTGTGCTGCATTCAGGAGAGCAGAGAGGCTTTGTGTATTGGCGGTTTAAAACACACTTCAAAAGAACTTGAATCAGTACATGCCTGCGCTATATACAAATTAAAATAATTGATTTTTGGCAGCCTTTGGAGAGATATATAAATTAAAAGGATCATGTTTCCAATCCATTGCTTAGGACTGCATGTTGATTTTCCGAGTGCTGCTCCCTCACAAAGCTGGAAGTTAGCCACCAAAAGGAAGGGAGCTGCTTGCTTTCATTTAATCTGACCTCCTGTCATGGCAGCTCCGCCTTGAACTATTATAGTTCAGACCTGTTGGGCCTTGGCATGGATCCAGCACTGCACCCTTTCCTCTTCCATTTACTCTGAAAACCCTGTACAGAGCCATTGAAACTGTACTGCAGTTGGAAGGGGGTGGGGGAATCCCTCTGTGGATTATATTTCTTTCCTCTTATTTTTCTCCCCATTGGTGGAGGGAAGCATGACATCCAACAAAGCAAAGCAGCTCCTGGCCTGTACCCATTCGGTGACGGATGGCACTGGGTCCCACACTATCTGTGCTGACCTAAAAATAGCGCTCAATTAACATAGCATTTCAAGAATTGGAAAATTTCCCAGAAGTCCATTCTCTTTCACCCTCCCCCCTCCCCTTCTGTTTCATTACATTTTGCAGTAATAATACACAAGCCTGTAGAAAACATGACGGGTAATGAAAAATGTAATTAATATAAGCAGTGTAAAGCATGTTTTTTCCCTCTGTTGTCCTTGCAGAAAATTGCTGCTTTAAACCGAGCAGGATGTGAAAATGCATAAAGCAAACACTTGATATGCTCCGGTTTGTAAATATCTTATGCAAAAGCGTGAAGGCAACTGATGTTTATTTTTTGACTCTGTGTCACAAACTCTCTCCAGAAAGTTTTTCTGTTTCTCTCTCTCTTTCTTTTGGATGATTCCTCCCCCCCCATCTAAAAGATGCCATCATGGCAATTATCATATTTCTTTTGTGCCCTTTTTATCAGTCGAAGCTTCAAGATGGGGAATGACACGTCTGCTCGCTATTTTCTCCTAACGTGTTTGCCAGAAAAAATGAAAAGTCATGGACCCTCTTTGGAAGGGTTCCTATTCCTTTTTTTTTAATTGCAATTTTAGTGCATAAAGTGGTTTATAATCCTTGGCCAAGATCCAAAATACTATAAAACTCGTTCTATGAGTCCGAGAATGGTTAAGTAGTTTTCCATGGGATGCCAAGCCTCTTGAAACTCTGCCTGTATCCCAGGCCTGGTACCACTCACCACAAAAACAACTCTGTGAACTCCTCATTCCATGGTCAGATGCACCCCATCACACACAGTTACCCAGATCTTATCTTTGGGGCAGCCTACAGTTATTTAATAGTATACTTGGATAAAATGGCTACCAGGTTTGTTGTGGTGATTCTTTTGTGGGGCTCATTGTTCTGGCCAGCACTGGTGTGGCTGGGGTAAAGGTCATCCCAGCAAAGATATACTCATGCCTCATGCCCTCTTCCAGATACTAGAGAAGGTCATCGCATTTGTCTAGCACGTTCAGTATTCAGACAGAGCCTATAGAATCATAGTAATTATGACTACAGACTTGTAAAGGTTGGCCAGTGGTATCCCTATAGGGACAGAGGATTGCGGCTGAAAGAGCGTGTTTTGCCTGAGAGCTTCTAAGAAGATTGTGGTGGAAACAAAGCCTGGGGACTTTCCAGGTCATAGCACAGCCTCCTTTAGAGAAAACTTTCATGGTGAGGATGGGGAAGGCCAGACCTCCCTGAAAACTATAGCTTGTCTATCATCGTGGAGAAAGCAAAGCAGGTGTACCGTCTTGCCTTATGCTTGCATTGACCGTCACTCATATCCGAGAACCAGTGCTTGGATTTTGCACAGAGTTCCTCTGGTGCAAGCAGGATGATCTTCACCAATTTGTCCTTTCCATTCTTGACTGCTGAAATGCTGCTTCTGTGGGATAATGGGTACCTAGAAATAACTTGATGGAAATTGGGGCTCTATTGCAGGAGTGGTGGGGGTCACTGAAAATGGCTCTCTTTGTGCTTGCAAAGACCTGGGTGGGATCCATGCCACTAAGGTGTGCTAGTCAGAGTATCAGACTAGGATCTGAGAGACTTGTGATCACACTTAGCCATAAAACTCATTTGGGCCAGTCATTGTCTCTTAGCCAAACCTACCTTTACAGGATTGTTGCAAGGTGTGCTAGACTCTAATCTAGGGAACCGAGTTTGATTCCCCATTCCTCCATATGCAGGCAGCTGGGTGGTCTTGGGCTACTCAAAGTTCTCTTAGAACTGCTCTCACAAAGCAGTTATTTAATAGCTCTCACTAGACCCACCCACTTCACAGGTTTCTGTTGTGTGGAGAGGAAAGGAAAGATGTTTGTAAGCTGCTTTGGGACTCCTTTGGGTAGGGAAAAGTGGGGTATAAAAAAACAGATCTCTTCTTCAAATCTACAGGAAGATATCATGCATTTTCCCCCTGGCTCCTTGGAGGAAGGCTGCTGGTGGGGAATGCAACAAATATCTACACTTAAGTCTTTTAAAATTAATCTATGCTTGTAAAGAACAGTTCACATTTACTGTAATTGTTCAAATGATAGCTATGCTTATAACAATTCTTTTGCTCAGAGAACTTGGCCTTCCATTGGGTTGGTTTTTATGACTGTGGGGTGGAACCAGCCTTTTCTCTTCTTCCTCTCAAGATTCATAGTATGTGTAGGGTTGGGAATTACTTGGAGAATTTGTGAGTGAAGCCTGGGTCGGGTTTGGGGAGAGGAAGGACTTCCATGAAGCATAATGCCATAGAATCCATCCACCTTCAAAAAGTCATTTTCTCCAGGTGAATTGATCTCTAGTGCCTGAAGCTCGGTTGTCATACCCAGTGATTTTATATATGAACAAACACAAGCAACATGTACAGCCCTCATTACCAAACACCAAAACTCATGGCTCTGCAAGCCACAGCTTCCAGATAGCCTTAGTGCAGGGGGCCCAACTTAGAAGAGCCTGTGGGCATGGCCAGTTTATCCATGTAGCACCTGTAGGATGTGCTACGGATCTTGCACTTCCAGGGGACCCAAACGTTGCCCTCCACCCATGGTTCAGGGACAGAGCTTCTCTCCTCCCTCCTTTCCCATATTTAAGGAATATACCCCTTTCCATTGTAGGGGCCCCCTCTGCCCTCAGTCTGGCTGCTCCCACTGCAATTGGACTCTGCTAGGGTCCCATGAATCCTTAAACTGGCTCTGGTGCCATGGGCCCTGCAAATCCTTAAACCACTCCTGCCTGTGGGTAGTTCGTCAACTGAGAAAGAATATTGAACACCTGAACAAAATGGCTGCTAATGGGGGCAGGATCAGCTCTTTGTTTTCCATTTCCAAAGAAAGGAGCAAATTTGTTCCCTACATGGCTACAAGGAGAGGTTGCCAAGCCCAGAGACGTAAAGTCTGTGTCTGTAGCCAAGTTCATGACTGTGGTATGAGCTCAATGTTTTGTTAGTCAGTTCACTGCTAGGATGTGACTTAATCCAGATTTTTATTCTGTTCCATTCAAGATCTTTTGGATCCCCTTCCGCCGAAATCTCAAGGGGCAAGCGGGTGCTCGGGAACAGACTGAAAAGAACCATGGCACCCACGCAAGCCACACAAGGGCTTTGGTGAAATGACCAAGATTTCAAACAAGAGCAGTGCTTTTCATGTCATACCTTTACTTTTGTTTCATGTTCATATGTTGGGATGATAATGTAATCGGAACATATCCACTGCTGCTGGAGTTCTGATTGTGAGATTTGCTAAGGTTTTAGTGCCAAGTTTCCAAATGGCGAATCAGTCAAAGTGAAGTCAAAGTGATCTGGTAAAGGCCAGGACCCTTCAGGCTATTTCTCCTGAGCTATGCCTAGTCCTTGTGGTATAGAGAGATGGGTCCACAGTGTTCTCCCCACCATAGCAATGCGGCATTTGCAAATGCATTTTCAATGGCTATCTGAGAAATTGCTCATGGCTTATTATTTTCTCATTCCCTGCCCTTCCCCCCTTTCCTTTCCCTGCAGCTGACATACAATGTTAGTTAGTATTTGCTGCCTTATTCCTAGTTCCAAAGGTTTCCCTGCTGGCCCCAGTTGTACGTGAACTTTCTGATACCACATCCCCACCCCCACTATGTTTCATGCCTGCTGATCTAGTGGGCTCCCTTGTGAAGGCAGGTTTCCCCAGCTGAAAAGCTGTGCCTCTCTCCTGTGGCATTCTGCATAGCCATTTGGAGTCCCAGATGTAGGAAATGAAATAATCCACGCTCATACAGTCATGAAAGTGCCCATCTGGCACACAGGAACATCACGCAGTGGAAGCACACAAGCGTGAGCTCACTTTTGTTATGGCATTTCATAAACAGAGAGACAGTGAGGAAGGCTTTTTGGACAATAACAATCATCTTCATCACTTGTTTAAAAATGAGAGAATTGCAGGGGAGGGCAGAAGGGAGAAAAACCTGCAAAACAAATTACTTATAACTTTCACTCTGAGGGGGTCTAAGGGAAAAAGGGTTTGGCTTTTTAAAAAAGTATACAGCCTGGAGTTAGGCTGCATATATATTTTTTGTTATGCCTCTCTGTGTCTGTTGATAATGAAAGCCTTGCCATTTCAATCTTAGAAGAAAGCATTTTTGAAAAGTCACATTCCACATGTCGGCTAGTTGCACAGAGAAACAAGGAGAACAACCTGTTGGTTGAATGAAACTGCCTAGAAGGGTGGGAGTTTCAGAAGGGAAGAATAAGTTATAATTGCTAGGTAGAAAGGAAAGGGTGTTTTGTACCTACTTAAAGATATACTTGCTTCATCAAATGCTCTTGGTCTGAAATCTGTCTCTGGGTCAAAACCCTGCAAGAGCCTTCTCCAGGAACCCCTGTTTAGGGTTGCCAACTCTGGGTTGGGAAACATTTGGAAAATTGGGGGGGGTGGAGCCTGGAGAAGGAAAGGGGCCACAGCAGGATATGGTATCATAAAGTCCACCCCTCCAGAACAGGCATTTTCTCCAAGGGACTAGGGGCACCTGACGTTCAACAACAATAGCAGGATATCTCCAGGAGCTACCTGTAGGCTGGCAAGCCTCCCCTCAATCCCTGTCCCATTAACAAAATCAGTCATGATGAACACCCTTATCACATTGTGTTATTTGGGAGGGAGGGAATTGTATAGGTTGAAATAAGCAAGTGAAAGATAATGAAATGCAATCTGTCTCTCTTCTGTAGGAACAAACACATGAACACACAAATGTCCCAAGCTGACATTTAGCCACAGGAGTTATAACTGTAGAATAAGGTCGATGTGTAAATGAATCCAGTTGGAGGAGGTTGTGCATGCTACATTAGTCCTTTGGTCAATCCAGGACTTTAATATGATTTCCTCAAAGACATAAAGGCTTCATTGGGATATTCTGTCCTTTCAGAATGTGATCCTCACTGGGTGTGAAGTCAGGAAACAACTTGAAACAGAGCTCCAGTAAGTAAAATGAGTCTATGGGTATTATTTTAGCTTTAAGAAACAATTATAAAGGTTTCCCTGAATGCTGTACAGCAGCACTCCCCAACCTTTTTGCGGTTGAGGACCGCCTCCGGGGTGGGGAAGAGCCAGTGGCCCAGGCGCTGCGCACGTGCAGCAGCTGCATGCAAACGCACATGTGCAGAGTTGCCGTGCATGCACATTTACACCAGCAGGGGGTGCAAACATGCATGCGCGCAGCTCCGTGCATGCAGGTTTGCGACCGGCAGCATGCCGGCAGCTGCACCTGACTCTTCTCCCCCACTTGCAGCGAGAAGCTAACTGGGCCACGAGCAAAGCGGTTGCTTCGGCAGCTGCATAACTTGCAGCCTGGTGAGCTTCTCGCTGCGGGGGTGAGGGGGGAGAAGCAGGCACAGCTGCCACTGGCCCGGTGCCAAGGCTTTTGCATCCCAATACTGAGGCCTTCATGGACCGATACCGGGCTGTGGACGGGGGGTTGACGACCCCCGCTGTACAGGATAATATAACATGGAGCATTGGAATGTCTTAGCTTTCAATAAAATTCAATTTAGCCTTTCAATTGAATGCACCAAAGGAACCCTTCCAAATGGACAAGGTATTCAATATGAGGGATGGCCTTTGGAGTGATGTCATATGTTAAGCAACATGCAACTGAAGATTTGTAGAGGTATTGCAATGGCACTCGCATTTGAATGTTGCTTCATCATGCATCTTCCATGCTGCAACATCTAGAAATATGTATGGCATGATGCAACAACAAAGATTTTCACATTACCGTTCTAAACCAGCTATTATTTGTTTTGCATTCGATTTCTAGTGAAGTGATAGAGAGACAGGTATTTCATACAGCAAAATTCCTTCAATTAATGAGCCACCTCTGAAGTTCTATAGCCAGTTTTGCTTCCCCCTCTCCCCATGGTTTTTTGCCATGCAATCTTCCTCTGTGTTTTTCTTAATGGCCTAAGTTGAACACGATAGTAGTAAACTATAGTGCTATAACACCACTATTCAAGGCATCTCAATGGTGCTGCTATAACACAGTGCTATGTTGGTTTAGTTCTATAGTGCTCAATTTAGCATGTTCAAAAAAGTCAGTGAAAGATTGCATGGTGAAAAGGAGCAGGAAAAAAAAACAAACAGCATTGTAGGAAGTACTATGGACACTTGAGACAGCTCACGACAGCAATTATAATTCTTGGCTAAACAGATTATGAATAAATTCCAGGAAGGCATCTTTTAAGTACTCAAGCAAGTACTTTAGAAAGCCAGGGATAAAATAGGTTGTCTGTGAACACAAAGAGATGGTTTGAACACACTACTCTTCATTGGAGAGAATTTTTATGGTGCAACAAGTGATTGGTATAAATAGGTAACATGAATACTTGGGCCAACTTTTATGTAACTATTTTTCAACCTTGAAATGAAAAAGTTTTTCTACTACTTTTTAATTTATTATTGCCTTTATTTAATGATGCACAAACCTCAGTGTCTCCTGTGGCTTTGCAAACTGCCATAATATATAGTGCCAAAAAAATATGTCAATTAAAAAAAAAACACCAAATGCCATAGGAGATTATTCAATCCCAGTGCAGGCACAACCCTGTGAACTGAAGATCCTTCTGTAAAGCTCAATAAAATGTTGCTTTCCCTTGAAGACAGTGCAGTAGGTCGTTATAAGGACTCGAAGGTCCTCTTATCTACATATGTCCTCTTATCTATACACACATGTTTCAGAAGAGTGGGAGAACTGAGTGAAGATAAGTAAGGTGGTCTAGATTTCCTATTTCCTGTAATGGTATATTTCACTGCCTGCTCATGAAATTAGGAGGTGGGGAAGGAAATCCTTTTTTTCTAAAGCCCTATGGAAATCCTTAATACATAGATACTGTTTCCTGTGGCAGGTCTGGAGCATCCACTAAATATAGAAAATATTTGTACTATTTTATCACTACTCTAAATTAGAGGAATCCATCTGCTGTGAATGGGAAGCAGAATCTTTGCCCCCAACTAGCCCCTAGTTCTCTCTTTAGCCATAAGCACAAGGTTCTCCTGGAGGGGAAGAAAGGGGCCCTACTAGGTTCACTCTAGTGCATGATTTGGAGGGACGTAATTGAACTATTCCTTATCTTAGAAAATCTTACAGCTATACTTCTATGCATACTTACCCAGAGGTAAGTAGAACTGTATTAAATGGATTTCACAGAATTGGGTCCAGTGATAGTTTCTGCTAACAGATTTTTTACTGAGTCTCTCCATCCCCTTCAGATTTATACCTCGTTCTGTTCCTGGAGGGAGTGTCATCCAGTCCAACACTCTGTGTGGCATAGTTGCCAAAACTCAGGTGCCATCAGAAGGTCCACCAGTGGGGTTGGAATTCCAGGAGTCCTCCTACTGTTGACCCGCAAGCACCAAGAATGCAGAGCACCATTGCCCCCAGCCATAGTGTTTCATCTATACCTTGTAACTAATAGCCATTGATGAACATCTGCTCCATGTGTTTATCTAATCCCCTTTGAAGCTGTCTATTCTTGTAACAACCACCACCTCCTGCAGCAGTGAATTCCATGTGTTAATTAATCTCTGGATGAAGAAGTACTCCTTTTTACCTGTTCTAAGTCTACTGCTCATTAATCTTATTGAGAACCCACAAGTTCTTGTATTGTAAGAAAGGGAGAAAAAGCTTTCTCTAATTTCTCTATCCAGTCATAATTTTGTAGGCCTCTATCAAGTGACCCCTCAATCATCATTTCTCTTTAACCTTTCGTCATAAGTAAGGTGTTCCCTTAATCAATTCATTTCCCCTTTTCTACACCTTTTACAATAATGGGTTCCATTCTATATACTTTTGAACCTGTGCCTGACATTTCCCCCTAAGCGTTAATATATAAAGAAGGCAATGAAGAAACATTACCACAGTTAAATAGGCCAATATCCTTACTAAATGTATATAAAATCTTCAGTACAATAATGGCAGAAAAACTAAGAAAATGCTACCACATTTAATACATATTGATCAAATAGGCTTCGTACAAAAAAGGTTCATGAAAGATAACATAAGATTTATTATAGATGCAATTCATAGAATCATAGAATCATAGAGTTGGAAGGGGCCATACAAGCCATCTAGTCCAATCCCCTGCTCAACGCAGGATCAGCCCAAAGCATCCAAAGCATCCTAAATTGAATGTGCAAATAAGAAAATAAGAAAATAAGAAAGAGCTTTTATTTTTGGATTTAGAAAAAGTGTTTGATAATATAATTTGGCATTTGTAACCTAATGAACTTCAGAATATAGGCTGTGGATAAGAATTTTAGAACTGGATACAAGGTATATATTTGAACCAGCAAGCAAGGTTTTTAATGCAAATTTTACAGAAGCAATTTTAATTGAAAAAGAAACACACCAGGATTGCCCTTTGTCACCTCTATTATTTATTTTAGCAATAGAGACTATCTACAAAACTTAGGTAAACCACAAGGATAAAAGAAATAAAAGTGGATGAAAATGAAAAATTATGTTGATGATGTTCTGGTATGTAACAGAACATATTGAAGAATTTTGATCCTTCTCAAAACTCAACAAGAAAAAGATAAAAATGATAACTAAGTTTTTAATGCAACAACAAGATATAAATTGAACAGAAAGCACATTAGCTACCAACTATATTAAATACTTGGGGATAAATGTAACAAGACAAAATTGTAAACTTTTCAAAAGTAATTATCATAAGATAATTGGAAATTGATACAAATAGATTTATACAGATGGGAAAAATTAAAAATCTCATGGATGGGTAGAATTTTAGCAATCAAAATGAATGTACTGTCAAAATTAAATTTCTTATTTCAAATGCTACCTATATAGAAAGAAAATAGAGAATTTTGAGAGTGGAAAAGACAGATAAACAAATTTATTTGGAATGGCAAGAAACTAAGAAAAAGTTTAAAAATAATTCTAGATTAGCAAAAAAAAAAAAAAAAAAAGGAAGGAAGGAAGTTTAGCAGTTCCAATTATAAAACTAAACTATCAAGTAGCAGGTCAGGTCTGGATTGCAGACTAGATTAAAGACCCAAAACAAAGAATAATAAAACTTGACTTAGCAGACCTAGTTGAAGGTCTACATAATTACTTATGGATAATCAACCAAAATGATTAGTGTGTTCAAAAAAAGTCACACTATTAGACATGGATTGTTGAGAATATGGTTTTGAAGTCCGAATGTATTTAATCCTCCAACTCCCCACTTATGTCCCCAAAAGAAGCTTGCCTTAATACAAATACAAGAAATAAAAGTGATTTTTAACTATGGCAATATGCTTAGTGCTCATGGGAAATTTAAATCTTGGCAAGATATTAGAGATAAAGGAATTAATATTCAATGGTTAGTGTATTATCAATCAGTTTAAAGATTAAATAATATAATTAATATGGAGAGATTAATAATAAGAGAAAAGACTGAGTTTGAACAGTTGATTACAAAGCAAACTGATCATTAACTATGAAAGATACCTACATTATTACTTTAGCTTGAAACAGATGAAGAACAAGTTTAAAAATATGATTAAATGGATGTAGCTCTTCAGAGGCCAAATACCTTTGCACCAATGGGAATGGTTATGGGAAAAGATATCCAGTTAACAGCCAGACAGATGTTAAGTGAAAATTGATATGAAAGGTTGTTCAAATGGTACATTTCTCTAAAGGACATTGAAATGTCTAAAGGAGAAAGGAAAATGTTGAAAATGTTAAGAAATAGATGGAATCATATGTGGTGTACTTGTAAAAAAGAAAAAAATTGGAAGGAAATATAAGAGGGAAATGCAAATCTATTTAAATTAAAATTTCCTATGGCATCCAAGAATATGTTAATAGGGATACTGCTTGAAAGATTACCAAAAGTTTTGGAAGAGATATTTGAATATGTAGTGGCAGTGACTATTATCTGTCCAACAAAATGTTGATGTAGCATCAGTCCAAACTTGGAAGAATGGGAAAATAAACTGGTAATAATGTAACAATGATGAAATCAACATCATATCTGAAAAGTAGATCAATTTTGAAATTTGAGGAGAAATGGAGTTTATTATGAAAGCAGGAGACAAATGTAGAATGAAATATAATTTAAAATTTTATATAAATATGTAGCAAATGTGCTACAATGCAGAAGCAGATTGAGAACAAAATTTGTATATGAATGTATAAAGAATTGGAATTTGAATAATAATAATTTCTTTTTATTTTTCATTTTGAGATATATAATAATTTCTTTTTAGAATCTGGGCTCGGTGCTCGGCCCGGTACTTTTTAACATATTTATTAATGATCTAGATGAGGGGGTGGAGGGACTAATCAAGTTTGCAGATGACACCAAATTGGGAGGACTGGCAAATACTCCGGAATATAGAGACAGAGTTCAACAAAATCTGAACACAATGGAAAAATGGGCAAATGAGAACAAGATGCAATTTAATAAAGATAAGTGTAAAGTTCTGCATCTGGGTCAGAAAAATGAAAAGCATGCCTACTGGGTGGGGGATACGCTTCTAGGTAACACTGTGTGTCAACGAGACCTTGGGGCACTTGTGGATTGTAAACTAAACATGAGCAGGCAGTGTGATGCAGCGGTAAAAAAGGCAAATGCCATTTTGGGCTGTATCAACAGAGGCATCACATCAAAATCACAAGATGTCATAGTCCCATTGTATACGGCACTGGTCAGACCACATCTGGAGTACTGCATTGAGGTAGGAGTACTGTGTGCAGTTCTGGAGGCCTCACTTCAAGAAGGACGTAGATAAAATTGAAAGGGTACAGAGGAGAGCGACGAAGATGATCTGGGGCCAAGGGACCAAGCCCTATGAAGATAGGTTGAGGGACTTGGGAATGTTCAGCCTGGAGAAAAGGAGGTTGAGAGGGGACATGATAGCCCTCTTAAACTTAAAGGTTGTCACTTGGAGGAGGGCAGGATGCTGTTTCTGTTGGCTGCAGAGGAGAGGACACGCAGTAATGAGTTTAAACTTCGAGTACAACGATATAGGCTAGATATCAGGAAAAAAATTTTCACCGTCAGAGTAGTTCAGCAGTGGAATAGGCTGCCTATGGAGGTGGTGAGCTCCCCCTCACTGGCAGTCTTCAAGCAAAGGTTGGATACACACTTTTCTTGGATGCTTTAGGATGCTTAGGGCTGATCCTGCATTGAGAAGGGGGTTGGACTAGATGGCCTGTATGGCCCCTTCCCACTCTATGATTCTATGATTCTATGATTCTATGATTAAAGGTTATAATTAATATGTAGAAATGATGAAAGGTGTAAAATAGAATATATAGCTATGATGAAAATTAACAATATAATCATAGAATTATAGAATCATAGAGTGGCAAGGGATCTCCAGGGTCATCTAGTCCAACCCCCTGTACAATTCAGGAACTCACAACTACCTGCCCACCCTTAGTGACCCTAATTTCATGCCCAAATGAAATCTCCAGAAATCCACCAGAAATCTCCAGAATCCAGCCTGGCCTGGAGGAAATTTACCTACCATCGCACAACGGCAATTAGCAATTCCCTGGGTATCTAAGGAAGGGCCACAAACACTGGTACATCCCTTCCTGCCCACCATTTATATATATATATATATATATATATAAATCTCCCACAGGATGGGGCCCACCCTCTTCCTTACCCTTACCTAATTTGCAGGGCTGCTGCAAAGATAAAATCAGGGATCAGTTCCCTAGAGAAAAGTGGGATTAACTTCCCTAGAGAAAAGTGGGATGAATTGTTGTGACTGACAGGCACTGTGGAGTAAGTAAATACAGCCTCTTTAGATTTTGTAAGAGAATTTTTGGGGATATGTATTTAAATAGTGGGCTAAAACAGAAAAAAAAATGTTAGCTGAGACGTATCTCGGCCCCCCACAAAATTCTGAAGTGCAAGTCACATGCCTGTCTCTGCTCATACTCAGGAAAGATTCACACATTACTTTTAAATGTGGTAAAGGCATGCTGAGATTCTTTTACCTTGTCAGTTTCACATAGTGAATGTTTCTGAATGTACTTGGTGACAGCTGGTATTTACCATGTCAGGCAAAAGGCTCAAAAACTAAAGGGCTGCCTGACAGGGTAAACATCAGCTGTCGCCAGGTGAGGGCACATTTCTAAGAAATGTTCGCTGCAGGACACTGACAACGTATAGCCACCTTCGAAAGTAATGTGTGAAGCAGCTTTCACACAGATAACCACGAGACAGTTTTACCAGTGCCTCTCACTATAGTGATCCTGCTGTGCAACTAGCCAATATTTTAAGTTCCCCTATCACTGGGAACAGGGCAACTGCTCTTCTGTCAAGTGACAAAGAGAACAGCTACTAATTTCTGAGCCATGGGGGCATTTCAGAGGAGTCCCACACAAAGAATTGGAGATGTCCGTTTTGCACAGAGATAATCGCTCTTGAGATAATTACACCGCAGCAGGCAATCTTAATTGGCTCAGGCCTTGTGGTATCCCAGACTTAGGGCCTTTCGAGATGATTAAAAATGGATTCTATTCTTAGCACAATACTAGCAAGAGCCCTGATGTGCTGTACTCATGTAAGTGGGTGGGGAGGTGGATAACTTTGTGGCTGGGGGGCATGGATAGAACCATTCTACTTGAAGCCACTTATTTTAATATCAGGAGATTGGCAGAGTGCGCAGAATTTTTAAAAAATGTACCAAAAAGGGCCGGCAAAAGGATCATATAATGGCGAGGCTTTGCTTTACAGAGAGAGTAACCCTATTCTTGTTGGCTGCTTAAAAAAAAAGAGTTTCTTGATCACTTCTGCATATTAATACAATGGATCACATTCCATCTGTGAGGAATTTTAAGAAATTCTAATATGTTCTTAGTACAAAAGTTTTAAGCAGTATACAACATAGGGCACAGAGGAAAAGGTTGAGTCTTGCTCCTCATCTACTATTGTGTTTATCATAAAGACAACCTAACTACCCAGGGATACCTTACGCATCCTTATCATTTGACCAGGATCAGGATACAGGATGATCTTGACAGGCTAGAAAACTGGTCTAAAATTAATAACATGAATTTCAGTAGCAATAAATGTAAAGTTCTGCATTGAGGCAGGAAAAATCAAATGTATCACTATAGGATGGGAGAGACTTGTCTTGGCAGTAGTGTGTGCGAAAAGGATCTAGTGGTCTTAGTAGACCATACACTGAACATGAGTCAGCAGTGTGACTTGGTGGCTAAAAAGACAAATAGGATTTTGGTCTGAATCAAAAGCATAATGTCCAGGTTGCACAAGGTGATGATGCAGTTTTACTCTGCTCTGGTTAGACCTTACTTAGAATACAGTGTTCAGTTTTGGGCACCACAATTGAAGAAGGATGTAGACAAACTGGAGTGCATCCAGAGGAAGTCAACATGAATGGTGAGGGATTTGTTTTCTGTTGCCCCAAAGGGATAGCTAAACATCCAGAAGAAGTTCCTGAGAATGGTTCCTCAGTGGAAAAGGCTTCCTGTTGAGGTGGTGGGTTCTCCTTCCTTGGAAGTTTTTAAGCAGAGGTTAGATAGTCACCTTACAGAAATGCTGATTCTGTGAATTTAGGCAAGTTTTCAGTGGTTGGGCAGAAGGGATTGTGATGGTGCTTGGCTCTTGTGGCCCTTTCTTGCATGCTCAGAGAAATACCATTTTGGAATTGGGAGGTGAATTTCTTCCAGGCCAGACTAACCAAAGATTATGTTTTTTTTTTTGGGGGGGGGCGTATCATCAGGGTCTGCCGGCCCTGTGCAGTTGCAGATTGCTATTGAACAAGGCTTTCTGTGTTGGTTTAGAGGGAACATTGAAGTCTATCAAAGTATCTAAAAGTGCAGTTGCCACCCAAGAAATTCTCAGTTCAAGGTTTAACCTTTGTCACAAACTCACTAGCTGACTTTAAACAAGCTCACCATCGCTCAGCCTTAGTCCTGCTTCATTTGCAATACGGGGATGATAATGATAGTAATCTAGCTTACAGTGCCGGCATAAGAGAGAATGTATTAGAATGTTTTCAGTACTCCAAAGCAATGGGCAGCCATGGTTATTGTCCAAATACATCCCCCACAACATATGCTGTTGAAATGTATGCCGAGATAATGCATTTCCCCTTTGGCAAAATATTGTTGTTTGAACAGTAGGAAGTGAGATTTATCTGCAACGAAATTGGTACTTTTAGGAGGCTCACTTGGAACCTGTATAACACCTGTGCAATTACTGCTCCAATACTCCATCACCTGTTAAAGTCCACACCCCAATAGCTAATTGAGCCCAAGTGTTTAAGTGCTTGTTTCTCCATCTGGCATGATAGCAGAAAAGTTTGTATGGGGGGGGGGGAGGGACTCACTTTTTACAAATGTACAGCCTCACTCTCCAAGTACTAATTGTGCAAGCCAGAGTAAACCATCTCAGCTGACTGTATGGGAAGTTGCAGAGTTTCCAAATTAATCTTAGCTCTAACCCTGAAAAGCCACAAAGCTAATAGGAGAATTGAAAGCTTTCAAAACATGTTAGGGAGCTTGATGGGTACACGTTGAAATAAACACAAACATTTAGATAAAGCCACCGTTTTAATTGTATTAATTCTGCCAATTAATGATAATGGAAGAGCCGTCCAATTAGCTAAATAGCTAATAGTTTTATCAAGCAGAGGCTGGCAATTTAAAGCAAACAAATTCTTTCTAATTTTATCCCCTTGCTCACCAAGATATTTAAAGGATAATGGGGGAATCCAATAAAGGATATTGCTCAAAGAGAGCTACATTTAAATTGCCTAATGGCTTTAAGAGTTTTACCTCAATTAACAAATACTAAACCTGAGCACTTAGTGGATTCCTGTAAAAGAGACATCATTTGGCCAATTGAAGAGAGTTAAAGAAAATTATAAATTAACGTACTCTGTGCATAAGCAGTGGCTGCATTATGACTAATGCTTTCCCTCCACTGATTCACCTCCCCCAACCTCTACCAAAAAGCAAGAGCAAATTAAAAAAATTGCAGAAAAAAAGGAGTACTTTTTACTGCAACATTGAATAACGAAAAGAGGCCCGTTGATTATTAGTTTTTAACATAGCAATGAGTTTTGAATAAAAGAGGTGGACCTATTTGACATTTTGCAGGCCAAATTCTACAAAAATCTGAAACATGTTCAGAACCAAAGAAGTCTTTTTTTTTTAAATCAATGGGCAGAACAAAGCTCTCATAATAATGCTGAGGATAAAATAAATATTATTAAAGCAATGTTATTGACTGCTAGTAATAAGGCAGTCTGGAATACATCCAGGCTGATCCAGATGGGTAATCGAATCTGTTCTCTTGCTATGTCTTAGGGGGCTAACTACTTGCTACATGCAAATATGTGTATTATAATTCTTCTAGAAATAAGAACTATAGGAGGAGAGAATTCAGAGCAGAGAAGGGATGTAAGACGGGGGGTGCTTTCTTCTTTCCCCATCTCCCGTATTCCTGTTCCCTTCATAAGGAATGTATGGTAAGAAATGTACCTGGATGCTCTAACTCAAACCTGTAAATCTTTGACCCACCAAGCTAAATGTAACCCATCAACTGTGTGGCATTGTTCACCAGATGCTTGATATCCCCTTCCCACATGCATTTTGCAGTGCCAGATATGCAGCAAAATTAGGAAGTGTATTGCACAGTTGCTGTGCTGCCATATATGGCTGGCAAGTTTTGTTTTGCTTGATAGATCCTACGCTGTAATGACCATAGGCAAAGCACTGGTTATAAAGGTATTATACAGAAGAACGTCAAGGTGAGTATAGCTGATATGGAGAATGGGGAAAGCAATGGGACTTACAGAGCCAGAGAATCGGGAATGCAATATTGATGCTGTGTAGTAGAAAGAAGTGTGGCACGGCAGGGGAGATTGTTGGCCATCTCCATGTTGACACACAAACAATCCTGATATGAAGGGGAAATTATATAGGGACAAGAAAGGTTATGATGACAGAAGACACTAATGAGCAAAGAACATTCATTGGATTCAGGAAAGCCTGTGGTTTCCTAAAAATATGCAGTGGGTCAAAAAGCAAGGCTACGGTTCTGGAATTTCTGTGGTTTAAAAACACCCTCTCAAGAGGGACCATGGTTATAGAGCATATGATTTGTATGCAGAAGTTCTGGAGTCCTATTCTTGGCATCTCTAGTTTAAAAGGAAAAGGTAATTGATTATGTAAAAGACCTCTTTTGGAGGCTTTGGAGAGAAGGGCCAGTCATGTTAGCCAATACGAACCTAGACCAATGGTCTGACTCGGTATAAGGAAATTTCATGTGTTTCTGTGGCTCTAATATAAAACCTTCACCCAGTTATGAATACCACTCATCTTAATCCACCTATGCAAAAGTTTGCTCTAACTGGGTGAGAGAGTCCCTCTGACAGCAAGTGTGTACTTCTTAACTTAATGATGCAGCTACATAATGCAACTCTTGTACAGCCACATATATTTCAGCCAGATGGGCTGTTCCCAACTCAGCCAGCAATGCATACCAAGAAACTTCATTCTATGTCCATATCATCCAAATTTTATCAGAGCAAGTACTTCTGTGGGCCACATGGACCGCACTGTCCCCTTGTTTTAATCATTTAGGTATTCTGACTTCTAGCTAAGGCTTGGATATTCAAATATGAATGTGATGGGCTCACACATCTTATTTTACTGTTATCAATAATACATCAAAAACACATAGCAATAATGATCTTTGCTATTTTTAAATTATTATGCTTATCAGATTTATAAAGTGTGCCAAGGCCTTCTGGGCACATATGCATAATGAAAATACATATTATGTATACACATATAGTAAAGAATTTTAAAAGCAGTGAGATTAAAATCACAAGCCCAGGAAAGCAACTGCAAAAGCTTTTTAAAAATAAGATGGACCGTTTCCTGAACGATTCAGATATACCAATTTAGGCAGATGTTTCCAAAAAGGAAGGCCCTTGAAGATGATGACCTGCTACATGCCCATTAAAAACTGGTTCTGGGAAATGTTAAGCAGGCACCGTACAACATTCTTACTTCCTGTAGGCTCCAAAGAGGGCAAAGAAATCCTAAAAGTTATGGAATCCCCAAATGTGTTTATTAACATAGGTATATTTATTATATGACCTCAGGGCTCATCTCCCACTTTTCATTACATTTCAGGATTATCAGAGAAAGGGGGCACTGGTTCTTTAGATTGCTAATAAAAGGGTTGCCGATTAATGCCTAGTAAAGTGATGGCAACATACTTTGGTCTGGGGAACTCTCCCTTTCTAACACACCTCATTTCATGACAAGGTGCCTGTCTTGAGCATCTTGCTGGGAAGGCTGTGCCTTTGTCCAAATGAACAACTTTGCAGGAGCTCCTCCCCGTGTAAAAAGGGGAAGGATTCTCCTTTTGTATATAGACTTGTAAGCAATGCCTGAGAGGAATGGATGTGCTACCTCTTGCTTAGCTCAGGGAATAAAGGAAATTGTAGCACTATCCCTGCCCCTGATACATTCTCAGAATCTTCTGCTCAGCATTTTAACAGCTGGCTTCTCTGGCCAAACTTGGGGGGGGGACCTATTTGTATTTGATGATCCATATAGAATCAAGCATGGCAAACTTTAAAACAGTTTGGAAATGGTGGTAACTCTCCTCGGACTGAGGAACATAGAGGTTTCCCCTGTTATGACATCTTTTATTATCCTGTCCTGCACTGATGGAGTGTCATCCCTTTCTACTAAATCTACATTGTGGAATTGAAAGGCACTGGTGATTTTTTATAAATTATTATTATTTTCTCCAAAAGAAGATTTCTAGGGATGTTTATAAGTAAGCTTTGCTAAGTAAGGGATCATTAGTATAAGAACCATCTGCCTGCCTAATAGCTGATATATTTAAAATTTCATCCCATTTACCAACTGAGCTAACATCTCCCTCCTGCCCCCATCCTTTCCCCATTCATGCCCTTTGTTTAGCAGCCATTAACAATAATGTATCTAAGATTAACTTCTAATGTAGTCATTTTAACTGAGCCCTTGTTTCTAAGCTTCGTTTTAGTTGCTTTCAATCACTCTGCTGGCACAAAGCACCTCTATATCTGGCAAATCTGGTCCCTGGGGGATATACTTGGCATATGGGCATTCTTAAATGGTGTAGAATCATCATTTTTATTTCCTTTGGGAATCCCAACAGAATTCCAAATACTCTAGTGGAGTATTGTATCCCTTGCTGTCTAGTGCAGAGAGATTTGACTGATAAACAAAGCAAACCTTGAAGCCAACTAATGTGTTTAAACAGGTCAGCATTTTACTTGGATATTTCAATGCTGCAATTTGCTGTAGTAATACCAAGAATGGGAATTTCCAAAGTAATGTAACTGCGGAATCTCTGAAATTCTCCACTTGTTTCATAGGACTTGAACATTTTTAGACATGCCACGACAATTATGTTTGTACTTTATTTGGTTTCAGAATTGTAGATTTAGGTTGAGAGCCACAGCCCTTGGCATGGATGGGTCTCTATTTAGATGGCAGAAAGAGCCATTTATTCTTTAATAGGAAATGTTTTGGATCATAGCTAGTGTTGTCAAGACATATTTAAATATATAAATAAATCATAAGTAGTTTTCAGACTAATCTTTCCACTATGAAAAGTAAGCAGCAAAACTGGAAAATACATTTATTCATTTAGAAAATTTGCTGCCTCTTCAGAGGCAATAACAATAAAACCTTTAACAAAAAAAAAAGAAAAAAAACCCTTTTAAATCCAATACAGTAATAATGCTACTCAGTAACACTGGGCCATAGCAGTAAGTCCATCCCAATTTAGTAATAATAAAACTACCAACCAATCAAAGCAGCAGAAGACAGTATTAAACAGCATGAAAGCTGCATAAAAACAGAAAAGTCTGCAGTGAAAAGATGGGATACCTTGAATATAAGGAAGAAGAAGAAGAAGAAGAAGAAGAAGAAGAAGAAGAAGAAGGAGTTGGTTCTTATATGCCGCTTTTCTCTACCGAAGGAGTCTCAAAGTGGCTTACAGTCACCTTCCCTTTCCTCTCCCCACAACAGACACCCTGTGAGCTGGGTGAGGCTGAGAGAGCCCTGATATCACTGCTCGGTCAGAACAGCTTTATCAGCGCTGTGGTGAGTCCAAGGTCAGCCAGCTGGCTGCATGTGGGGGAGTGCAGAATCGAACCCGGCTCACCAGATTAGGTCCACACTCCTAACCACTACACCAAACTGGCTACACTACACCAAACCACTGCACTACACCAAACAGGAAAGGGTGAAACTGAACAGGAATCACAATCTTCTAAAAGCAACATTAAATGTTCCAGCTTTTTACTTATTTGTTTTACATTGGATCTTCCTGATAATGTATGGAACAGAAGGTGGAAGGATGGGTCTTATTTTTAAAGCAAAAGGCATGCGTCCTGTGGCTTTTCAGTCTGTTTCTGCAGGATCTTTGATCATCTGTTGATGAGCTTGGTTTGGAAACAGGATCAAAGGGGCAAGGGGGCAAGGAAAGACCTGGAGCTGGAGGTCTCCATCTGCCCAGGAGAGTTTCAGTCCTCACACCTTCCTGTCTTTTGTGCTGTTACTCTCTTCTTGCTATATACCGTATTTGCCTACGTATAAGACGACTGGGCGTATAAGACGACCCCCCCAACATTTCCACTCAAAATACATTACTATGGGCCACTATGGGCAGCTATGTCTATCCCAATTGAAGTGCACCCGGCGTATAGGACAACCCCCCCACTTGGAGGCATGTTTTTCAGGGGGGAAAAGTAGTCTTATACGCCAGCAAATACTGTAATTGAGGCCAAGATGGGTTTAATCTATTTAATTATGGTTTTAACGGGAAATGCTTTTACACTATTTTGAACCACAAGGCAAAGTGTTTTAACAACCAAACAAATGACCAAACAGGTCTACTGCCACCAAGTCAAACCTGGCCATAATACAAGGGAGAACTAGGGTTCTTGCTTATCCCTCAGAAATATTAGAAATATTGAAACAAATTTAACTTGGGTCTCAGTCAGTAAAGATCTTCTTATAATCATACATTTTATGGCAACTAAGAGCTTTCAGTCTTACTTCAGTTTTAAATTAATGATTATGTTATGCTGATAATATCTAACTTTTATCCTATAGGTTTATGTTGATGCACAGATACATGGAATTTCAAATGTTTTCCTGGTGCTCCACAGTGACCTGATCCAGTCAACGTCATCTGCAATTTAAAATGGCATGGACCGAAATTCATTTGGTAGATGTCAGCTGATCACAGTACATTTATAACCGTTTGGTGAGCCAATTGTCTATAATGGCCAGTTAAGGTGGGAGGAGACTATTACTGCTATTTTACTTCTAGATTTCTGAAATGGGTACAGAGGTGCAGTTATACAATTATTAGTTTACCCACCCTGCCCTGACTTGGCTGATGTTGCCACTTGGTTCCATGATATGGCAACTCTATATAGGACTTTCCTCAAAGTTGGAGATTCCAGTTGGTGCAGAATACCACAGCCCTGTTACTTTCAGAACCCGGTGAAACATACACATTTCTCCCATTCTGGAGTCATTCCCTTGGCTACCCACCATCTATCACCAGGTTTACTTCAGGGCATTGGGTATCACATGCAGGACCACCTCTCCCCTTATGTTCTGCCATGACAATTTCAATCATCTGAGAAGGGCTTTCTGCAGGTGTCACGCTGCCAATAGGCAAGATTAACAACTGCCTGTACAGCCAGGCAAAGTAGACCTGCCATGTGGTTACATCATCACCTTGTAAATGGTGATTCAACCATGTCATAAAATTCTTTAAACATGGCACTTCATACTCATCTAAGATTGCAAGCCTCCAGGTGGAGCTTTAAGTTTTCTAAGAATTACAACTGATCTCCACACCCAAAGACCAATTCTGCTGGAGAAATGGCAGCTTTGGAGAGAGGACAGTATAGCATTACATCCTTACTAAGGTCTCTCATCTCCCCATCCTCCATCCTCTCCATACACCACTCTTAAATCTCCAGGAACTTCCCTAGCTGGAGTTGGCAACTCTGTGTTAATCTCAGTGATGTACTTTCAAGTATATAGTATTGCAATTTGAGTATCTGGATGCCTTGATTAATTCCACTCGATTAATTTCACTCGAGATTCAGCTTGGTGTAGTGCAGACTTTTAATCTGGCTAACAGGGTTTGATTCCCCACTTCCCTACATGCAGCCAGCTGGGTGACCTTGGGCTCACCACAGCACTGATAGAGCTGTTCTAACTGAGAAGTGATATCAAGGTTCTCTCAGCCTCACCCACCTCACAGGGTCTCTGTTGTGGGGAGAGGAAAGGGAAGGTGACTGTCAGCTGCTTTGAGCGTCCTTCAGGTAGGGAAAAGCGGCATATAAGAACCAGATCTTGTTCTTCTTCTTAATTCCAAGCCATAGCTTGGTTGCTCAAATGTGAACAGCCACACTGTGAACTGATCTGCGAATCTAGTTTATCACCTCAGTTATGCTCTTCAGCTGCCTGTTCGCTATTCTCATATTCTGTAAGCGATCAGAGTGGCTGGGTCCAGGTCAGAATAAAACGGGAAATGCTGCTTCCCCCTGGTCTCAGTGTGATTAAGTGTCATCGTCTTTGGTTCTGTGGCTAACAACAAAGCTGGCAAGTTCTGTTAACTGGAAGTAAATTGTGTGCCTTATTACTCCAGTTTTAATCAGTGGAAAGTCAGTGGAAAGTCGGTGAAATTAAATTGGTATAAACAGTTGGATCTGACCCAAAGCTCTAACAATCAGTGGGGATATTTTTCATCAACTTCAATGGTTTCAACGAGGCCTTGATTGAGGTCAAGAGGAGGGCTTGTATAGTGTGAATAGGTATTCAGAATGATTCAAGTATAGCAGGAGTTTCCATTTAAATAGAAGAAGGGCTGTTTAGGTGAAAAAGATGTTATAGAAGTCATTACTTCTCTAAGAGGCTCAGATCTCCAGTCGGCTCTCTGTCAACAAGAAGCCACTAGCTTCAGTAGACCACAAGCAATGAATTTGATATATGCTAGTATTTGTTACTACATAGATCCAATAATATCTTGTGCACATGCTTTGCAAGATGGCAGATTTTGTAATCATTAGGGCAAACTCTGTCCATAAATCCTTGAGTGTATAACTAGGTTCTTCAGGGATTATACAGGAAGCTCTCTGAATGCCCTCATCTGTCCTCTAAGCAGGTGGCAGGATTTATAAATGTAACAGAACCACTCACCTATTCAGGGGATTAATTCTCTAAATGAATGACAAGCATGGTAAAATCTGGTAGCACTACCATCTGAATATGAATATGATTATTGCAACTTCCATGTGGAGTTCCACAGTGAGCAGCCCTCTCCCCCACACTTTTTAACATTTTTATGTGCCCTTTGGCCTAGCTGGTCTGGAGTTTTGGGCTGGTTTGTCATCAATATGCAGATGACACCCAGCTCTATCTCCACCAGGTCTTTGGTTGAGGTCAGGGTTTGGGAGACTGCAGGGGCCCTTCCACAACCAAGAACTATCGGCATCCCTGAGAATTGAGGCCCTGATGGATGGGGAAATTACATGCAAGGTTAAGGAGGGGTTTTTATTTTTCTCGTTGCTGGAACAAATTATTATCTGTTTTTTAATGGGTTTTTATGTTTTTACGTAAGAGCCTCTTGTGGCGCAGAGTGGTAAGGCAGCAGACATGCAGTCTGAAAGCTCTGCCCATGAGGCTGGGAGTTCAATCCCAGCAGCCGGCTCGAGGTCAACTCAGCCTTCCATCCTTCCGAAGTTGGTAAAATGAGTACCCAGCTTGCTGGGGTGTAAACAGTAATGACAGGGGAAGGCACTGGCAAACCACCCCGTATTGAGTCTGCCATGAAAACGCTAGAGGGCATCACCCCAAGGGTCAAACATGACCCAGTGCTTGCACAGGGGATACCTTTACATTTACCTATGTTTTTTATGTATTGCAATCTTAAATAAAATTGTCTTCAGTTGCCTACTCAAGATCAAAAGTGAGGTGGCCAGGTGCACTTCCTTGAGGAGATTTCTATAATGCTGGAACCCCCACTGAAAATACTCTCATGGACCCATCTGACAACTTTCTTTGATGGATGGAACAGTCAAGAATGATCTTAATTCCTAGACTGGAACATAAAAGTTCATAGTGATCTTAATTCCTAGACAGGAACATAAAAGCGAAAATTGCCCTTCAGATACTTGGTCCTAAGATATGCACAGCTTTAAAGTTGCAGACTAACATCTTGAATTCGGCTTGGGAGTGGATCAGTAGCCAGTGTAGTTGCTATAATATTGGGGTCACATGCACCTGGTGGCTGGCCCCAACCAGAAGTCTATCTACAGTGTTCTGCACTAGCTGCATCCTCTGAACACTATTGAAGGGCAGCTCCAAATAAATCACAGTAGTCCAATCTAGATATAATTAAGGCATGGATCACTGTGGCTAACTCTGATGACCCCGGGAATATGCTCAATTGATGCACTAGCTGAATCTGGGCAGAAGCACTCCAGGCCACCATAACTATTTCTTTTTAAAAGATGATTGCTTTGTTGAATAGCATTCCCACATTTCAGACCTGGATTTTCAAGGGAGTAAAACCCCATCCAAGACAGGAGATATTTGAAGTCCCTAGCTTGCCTTTCTATTAACCCAGTTTGTCAGGATTATATTTCAGCTTGTGTGTGTGTGCATCTTGTTCAGTGGACTATACACAAAACCTAGGTATCCTGTGTGAGGATTTTTCAAGGGAGAATCATTATACGGTACCTTTTTGCACATGAATGGCCAGACCCAGAAAGACATCTTTGTGCAGAAGCCTGGTTCCATGTATGGGTTGTCTTTGCTGGATAGACATCCTACTTTGGGAGGGAGAGAGAGGGATGGGAAAGAGAGATCGTAATGATTATTAGAACAAAGGGGACTTGAACACACTTCTAAAAAGATGTCTTTCAACCATTTCACATATCTTTCCAACACACCACCCAACTAACATCTAATCTGGGACAACTGATACCAAACTGAGGGAACTGGCATTCGTCTAGCTATACAGAGGGAGAATCTGGAGAATATGATCCAGTATTAGAAACAGACTGGTGCACAGAGACAAAACAGGTCAAGTACTCAGTCAAGAGTACTGTTGATGGGTGTGCAGTATATGGTTATGAAGACACTGACTAGAGCCAGCCTTGAAAGCCTGGGGAAATACTTATAATGGGCTTATAATTAATCACCACCGACATTGCATCTCATTAACTGTTGGCCCTAATTCCTCTTCCAGTATCTTCATTTCTTTCTTGATTATTTTCTAACATCTTCTTAGGAACTGCTTAGAGTTCCCAGTATTTTATCATCATCATCTTTGTTACTTTGCTGGGCCACACTGCGATGTTCTATCTCCAAGTTACTGAGATAGCATCTTCCTTAGCAATGTAGAGTTGCTTCAACCTGCTCTACTGGTGCAAAGAAAATGAGAGCCAGTTAAGGATATCCTTTAGGCTTTTATATTTGCAATAACCCAGAGCTTGTTTACTGTGAACCTTTGCTGTAACAATCTCATTTGGGATTCAGGTATTTTAGAAAAATGCTAACAAATTACATAGTGGAATTCATACATGCACTTTTCGTTCCTCCTGTAGATGTTACTATTCATTATATCATGCCCACAGTGCACCTTTGTACAGGCAAGTCAGGACAGCATACATGGGCATTATTCCTCCTTTAAGGCATCATTCCTCTCTTTAAGAGACAGAGAACTATCTCACCTCAGCCTTCCTGGTGTACTGATTAAGAGTGGTGGCTTCTAATCTGGAGAATTGGCTTTGATTCTGCACTCCTCCACATGCAGTTGGGTGACTTTGGACCAGTCACTGTTCTCCAAGCCTCTCCTACCTTACCAGGTGACTGTTGTGGGGAGAGGAAGGGAAGGGTGATTGTAAGCCAATTTGAGACTCCTTCAGGTAGTAAAAAGTGGGGTACAAAAAAAAAACAGCCTTTCTTCTTCTACTACTTCTCCTCCTCCTATAGTTATCTAGAATTTCAGTTCTGAACTTCTCCTGTCCAAATTTCAGAACTCTATCTGGTGTTGACAACTGGGTTGAGACACAGATGGATGTATTTTTTCACAGATAAATGTTTAGGTTCTGCTTGCTTATTGGGTGTTGGTTATGAAACCCAGTAACATTCATGAAAAAGGATTATTAAATTTAGGTTCTGTTTTAGAGATGCTGAGAGACTAATCTTCCTCCTGATTTCCAGGGGTTGGTGCTGCTGTTTTATGTGGTGGTAGATAGGTATGGGCCAGGTTCTAATTCAATTAAATAACTGATCAACACTTTATAAAGTCATGTCAGGTTGACAGATATTTTTGCTTGGGTGGTCCATGCCTGGAACTTAATTCCCAGGTCTTCCCAGGCCTGATTCCAGTCAAGGCCTTAGTGCATGAGGAGAAGGAGCTTAAATCATTTCCTCTCTTACACTCCTTTGCGGAAACTTATATGTAGCCATCAGTATATGCAGCTTTCCCCAACCAAGCAAATATAATTTTGCTGGGGCTATTTCAGGCTGAGGAAAAAAGGAAGGAGAGACTGTTTAAACTCATGTGCACCATGATCCCATTTTGAAGCCTACATGTACCTGGGAATTAAGTTCCAAGCATAAAATATAGGTACTTGTCTCATTGAAAGTTCTTGTATGGGACTTGAATACTTTATAATGTATGAAACTTCCAAGTTTGTCCAGTTTTCTCCTAGTTGTCCTCGCTTCCCTAGCAGGAACTGCTTCTATATCTACTCTTACCCCTAATCCAAACATAAATTTCATAGACTGCATTTTGGCTTAAACACAAGTTAATATGTTTAGGATTGACTCATAAAACAGTTGAATGAGCTATGGAAGGAAGTAGGGTTTCCAACTCTGAGTTGGGAAATACCTAGAGATTTGGAGGGTGGAACCTGGGGAGAGAAGAGTATAGAGAAGGGAGGGATCAAAGCCACAGAATCTAAAGCAGCCATTTTCTCCAGGGAACAAATCTTGACTATCGATTGTAATAGTGAGATATCTGCAGGTACCTCCTAAAGGTTGGCAACCATAAAAGGAAGTAATCCTCTACATTAGAGGGGGCAATAATTTAAGTATTACTACAGTAAGTACATTTCTACCTTGTGCAATTTCCTGCTTGATATAGATCAAGCATTGTTTTTAGGGTTTTTAAAAAACTGAAGTTAGACATACAGAATTACATGGATAGCAACAATCCTATTCCAGTCTACCTTGGTGGGAAGGCTTTTTTTTAAAGAGTGAAACGTTTGTTAAAGTAATTAGCATTTAAACTGTAGATGGTAATTTTGACAATTGCTCAGGGTATAAATCATTGCATAATTTTAATTTATATCTAAACGAGTGTTGGCATTGACACTGCCTGCCTGACACACCCAGAATCTTATTACTCAATTGCATACATCCTGTTGTGACTAATTGGTCTTTTTAATATTCAGGTGCACATTAACGTTTTGGCTGGCATGCTCTCCCCCTGCAAAATAAAGACATTGGCCTATTACACATGCACAGCTTACCGCAGCGAATCCAAGCAGTGAAACCTCTAAGCTTGACTTTGGATTCTGTGCCATTATTTTTTCCTCTGGTGTATTTATTCTGTACTGCTATTCTTAACTGAGGTGGGAGCATCACTTGTGATCTGTAGGGGGTAGTGTCCAAAGGTTTTAAAAAATATATGCAATTGCCCTGTTGAGCTGAGGAGTAGTATCAAATAAGCACCTTCCATTTAAATCCTTGTGGTTCAGTTCCTTGAATGAAAGGTAATACAAAGGAGCACAGGAAGTGTTAAAAAGTCCTAAAATTGACCAAACTTAAAAAAAATTACTGGAATAGCTGCAAAGCTCCCTTTTCTTATTGCCAAGCTTTATTGGCTCTGTTGTGTAAAAATTGAGTAAAATTTGGAAAAGTCACCACCCTCTGCCATCTCCCACTTTCACTGCTGGTTTTTACCTCTCCCCTCCCCCCCTTTAGAGTTTGTGAAGATGTTTCTCAGAGAGCTGCCGGAGAAGTACATTTCCCCATGTCATTCTCTCTCCCCCCCAGTATTCTGAGACTAGTGATAATCTGATATCATTGCTAAACTCATGCCACTTGTAAAAAAATTTAAAAATGTAAAACAATAATGGGAAAAGTAATCAATGGAGCTTGCATGCCAATAAATGGTAGAAGGTAAAGATTGGGTGGAATGACCTCAATGTGGATGGCTTTTGAGGAGCAGCAAATGGGCGATGGTGTGGGGAGGAATCTGAGTGAATCTGTACACTTTTGAATTACCTTTGGCTTGGAAGCAAAACAATGGATAAATTGGCACAAAACCACTCTAAAAAAAAACCAGGGAAACAGTGAACAGAAAGTGAACAGAGTGCTGAAGTTGGGTAAATCAGTGCAGAGTGAAAAAGAAAACCTAACAGAGATGCACAGCAAAAAGTAAAGGAAAACATCTCTGCATAATAGGCCAATGTAGAGTACATGGAGAATGTAATGAAACTTACTATCAGTTTGAATTTCATGTTTACTACTTTTAAATGAATCAGCTTACCTTACATTATTATTTAATTTTTATACCACCCTTCCCCATACATTTGGTGTAGTTTGGTGTAATGGTTAGGAGTGCGGACTTCTAATCTGGCATGCCAGGTTCAATTCTGTGCTACCCCACATGCAACCAGCTGGGTGACCTTGGGCTCGCCACGACACTGATAAAACTGTTCTGACCAAGCAGTGATATCAGGGCTCTCTCAGCCTCACCCACCCCACAGGGTGTCTGTTGTGGGGAGAGGAATGGGAAGGCGACTGTAAGCCGCTTTGAGCCTCCTTCGGGTAGGGAAAAGCGGCATATAAGCACCAACTCTTCTTCTTCTACATTCTTGCTATTTATGGACAAAACTCATTTGATTCCTAATATTGAAGTGATTCACATCTGGAAATCAAAATGGCTGATCTGCTATTCCTGGCTTGTCAAGTTGTAAAATTTCTGCCCTCAGAACATTATTCATATCAGGACAAATGCATCACATGACTCCTAGGGTTTTTTTTTTAATCACATTAAAAAAAATCACATCAATGTACCAGTTTTGGGGCTAGCCATAGTCCAATATTACATTTCCCCCTATAAAAATAGAAAACTCAGCACCAGTCAGTGTGCTTGTATTCTTTGGGTGCCTTGCATATACTGCCTTCTTGTGTGAAGGCTCCTCTCTTCTTTTCCATGAAGTGCCAGCCATTCCGCTGAATCTGCGGACTTCTTCTCCACATCATGATGGTATTCTATAAATTCCTCATTTCCCATTCAGTCCTCATTTTCCTTAAATAAAATTTGTGTATATGTTTTAGAAACAGAAGAGTTGTTTTTTTTAATATCCTGATTTTCACTACCCAAAGGAGTTTCAAAGCGACTTACAATCACCTTCCCTTCCTCTCCCCACAACAGAAACCCTGTGAGGGGCTGAGAGCTCTGACAGGTCTGATCTGTGAGAACAGCACTAGTAGGACTGTGACTTGCCCAGGGTCACCCAGCTGGCTGCATGTGGAGGAGTGGGGAATCAAACCTGGTTTGCTAGATTAGAAGCTATAACTCTTAACCACTATACCAAGCTGTGTAGTGGAGGCTGTCCAAGGGAAAAAGAAGGGCTTCAGGCTTCCTTCCCATGTAATTTTCACCATTGGAAATGGCAGCAGACAGCCTGTTTACCCCTTCCTGTTTTCCACATGTCCAGTGGAGGGTATGTGGAGCCCAAGAAAGGGATCTCCCTCAGCTATTTCTGCTGAAAATAATGGAGCTGAAGGGAAGCCTGAAGCCATCCCCTCCCCCCCCCCACACACATACATACACACACCAGAGGTCTGAGCCATGCAGAGTGACTGAGAATTGTAAAGGATAGTCCCCATGTGACCTGAATTGTGCCATATGTAAAATGTATTTTGGGCTTCAATTAAATTAAAAGTGGATCTGGGTGGCATCTGTGGGAGTTTTCCAGGAAACAACTCAATGACACTGATCAACAAAACACTTAAACCAGAATGCTTGTTTGGTTTTAAACTAATTTAGTTTCATCAAAGTCAATAGGTCAAATTCAGTGACTCCCTTCCTCAAAACCTTCATCTGTTTAAGAAATATTTTCTTCAATTGAGAAAGTCTTCCTGCATCAAAATTTCTCATTCCAAGAAAAACTTATCATAAAACATACAATGGATCCAATGCAGTTTGTTTGAACGGGGTGCTTCAGCGTGATGGACTCATGCTTTAAACTGTAAGCAATGTACATGATCCATTAATTTCAAATGTTCATTGGTTAATCAAATCTGTTCTTCTGTTAATCAAATCTGGCTCTTCGAGAATAAATGGTGCAATGTTGTAGCAGAAGTTTGGAAAAACACAGCCAAGTGTTTGTGAATGGGTTAATTCTAAAAAGATGTATGACTCTTTTAATACCATTGTTATTAGCCAGGCAGACTTATAAAAGGATAGGACAGGAAAAGATCAAAACAAACTTTGCATCACCTCACAGATTTTGTTGAATCTTCCGAGTCAATAGACTCAACACCTTTAAATCTATTTTGATTTTAAATTAAACAAAAACAAATGGAGAAAAATGTAATTGCACCTGGACCAACAAAAGTGACTTGCTTGCTTGACGCAATTTCAAGTGGCCAGGATATTAAAACTCTGAAAAAGGGGGTTTATAATGGAAATGCTGACAGACTATTAACTATAGCATCGCTGCTCTAATAAATGGAATGGGCTGTCGTAATCTCTAGTTCATAAATATGCAAATACAAGGCAGAGGATTTGCTCCAAAGGATGTCTCTATAATTTTAACTGACCTTTACTGATACTAAACGAGCCTGTTGCTTCTGGTTTCACACATTAAATACAAAGTACTGTCTATTTTGCTTCTAGGATCTCACACAGCATCTCCTAAAAGAGTGTCAAAATCCCCATCTTGTTCAGTGGAAACAAATCTGGGTCCCAAATGTCAATACAAGGTTGAAAGTGACAATCACTGAGCAAAAACCTTCTTGGCTGCAAGCGGTTTTAGTTTGGTACACATTCATATTCATGCCAAAATTGTTTGTGGAATTAATTATCTCTTTTTGGGAGAATTCAAGTGCCTCTTTTCCATTCATGTGTCAAAGACCCCTCTGACCTGCCAAAATGCAGTCAGTCACTCAATGATAAACAGCCTATCAACGCAATGATATCAATGTTGAATGTATTCCAGTTTCCTGCTTTGGGCCAAATGGAGGTAAATCCAATGACTTTATATTTAATAACCTAAATGTAATTTATTTTGTGTCTTTCATTACAGGGGAAAGAATTGGATGGCTAGCAGTTTTGCAGATTTCACCCTCCCCCCCCCCCCTAATTATTTTAAGCTATTCATCCTGGTATCTAGCCCACTGATGTTCAGCCAAATTGCCAGCAGGGGAGAGATCTGTCCAATCCTGAAGCTAAATGAATCACTGAGAGTCAATCTGTTTAGTTTCTCTTGCTGCCGGGGGTTCCTCTGTCCTGGCCTCATTCTTCTCCAGTCAGAAAGAGGGCTTCAGGGTTGGGCTTTGGCTGCCTCCTGTTTCTCCATCTCTGTTCTGTTCATCGCAGCTGTTTGTGGATTCTGACCGGCTGGACACACAACACAGATGCTTCCATCACAATGCTCTTTGGTTCTTGCTCGGATGGAAAATGAAGACATTCTGGCTTTCTTGTAGTTGCTAGTGCAGTAATTTATCAGGCATCTAGATGAAATATGAACAATGTTTTAATTGGCTTATGAGCGCACTTGGTCCATCCTGAGACCCAAGGACCATTCAGCATATAACATTCCAATTTATTTTTCTCTCGCCACCAGCCCCAGCTGACCCAGACTTCTCTAAAAGGAAAGCTAAAGTATGGTCAATATCATATTTAAACTAGAACATTACAGTCCTCAGTTTCTGCCTTTCTACAGAATCATGATTCAATTACACAAAACTATGCAGTAGTCTTAAGGACTCTCTGTAAGATTAAGATAACTGGTATTTTCATGGCAAATTATTAAATTAGCTGACACTGTTTTATCCTGAACTTTGCCATTTAGGCCGACATTTTTATGCATTGTACATCATAGGCTGCTGGGAATCTAAATCGCTGTGTGCCTCTCATCTTTCAAAGACTTTAAGAAGCTAAAGAACCACTGTTTTTTTTTAATCTTTGATTCGCAAGACAGAAGAAGTATTGAGTCCCCACATTCTAAGACAAATAACTGTTTTGAGTGTACTCCAACCACTGGAGTGAGTTTGTTTGTTTTTGGATTTATGTCCTGCCTCTCCCAACAAAGTCGACCTGAGGCGGCTTACAAGTAAAAGCCTCTTATGGCATATTCTTGGAAGGGGGTTAGACGCAGATGACAATATGTTGAACACAGTTTTATCCTGCCCTTCCTCTAAGAAGTTCAAGGCTTCCATACTGCTCTTACAAGGGAGATCAGGAACAAAGAGAGAGAGCATTGCCGACGATCCAAGGTCATCAAGTGAGATTCATAGTTGAGTGGGGATCTGAGGCCTCTCCGATTTCTTACTAAGCTATTTATCATGCAGGATTCATTAATGATTTTTTTCTTTCTGAACCTCTACAGTTAGTTCTGCTTTTACATTTTTTATTCTCATTTTTCCACTGTGATTAGAAGAGCTGAAGAAGGGCTGGGTTTTTTTGTATTTTACTTTTTACTACCTGAAGGAGTCTCAGTGTGGCTTACAATCACCTTCTCTTCCTCTCCCAACAACAGATACCCTATTAGGTAGGTGGGGTTGAAAGAGATCTGAGAGAACTGTGACTGGCCCATAGTCACCCAGCTGGCTGCATGCAGAAAAGTGGGGAATAAAACCTGCTTCTTCAGATTAGAGGCTGCCACTTGTAACCACCACAACACACTGATTTTAGACAGTAGGACATATTGTCCTCCAGGAAAGGGTGTGGATTGTTCTGCTATGGGACTGATCTCTTTTTTCCCCCAGCTAATGTGTTTCCATGACTTTGACCCAAGTATAGCCTTTTATTCCTTACCTCCATGCTTCAACAGTCTGTTTCAAAACCTTTGTTCCAAAGAACTTGGCATGTTTATCCACTTTAACATTTCTTTGATCAGTTTTCTTTAAAAGCCTAGCATTGTTCTGTATGAGGTGTGCCTTCATAACTTCTACAATGGCCGGTCAAGTCAGCACTCTGAACAGCTGTAGGTGGCAAGCCTGTAGTCAGCCTTCCTCCATGGGGAATCATTTTTCAGTAGGGCCTCAAATAAATGAATGGAATATCCATTATACCCTCACAGAAACTTCTAGAGCCCTCTTACCAAGACCTGAAGTTTGAACTCCATGGAATGTGTATGAACAGTTTCTTTACGTTCCCTTTAAACACCCTGCCATACTCGGTCATACTCTTAAATGAATTTTATTCCAGCGTAATGCAAGCATAGTAAACATGATCCTAAAAATCTTCCCTTAACCAATGGTAACCTTGCAGTCTTATACACTGTCTTACTTTTATAAGCCCATTGACTTAGTGAATTTAGAAGGGTGCAACTATGCTTGGGATGTACTGTTAGCTGGGTTGAGTTGAGTACAACACTACCCCTTACCAGTTGTTTGCTTTAACAGAATTATTTCTACAATCAAAAATGAAAAAAAGCCCATTTGATCAGCAATTTCACTTAGAATTATAGAATCACAGAGATGGAAGGGTCCATAGAGGCCGTCTAATCCAGTCTCCTGTTCAATGCAGGATCAGCCTAAAGCATCTTTTAGTTATGGCAAACCACTGTCGAAATGTTGGCAGTGTTCCACTGGTCTCTTGGAGAGTGGCAGGGAAGCGCGTTGGATTGTTACAAGGCGAGCCAATCAGCATTCTCTTCATCTGGCTTCTTCTAGGACTAGGAAGAACTGGTTGTTGCTAGGCTTTATACAGTTTTGAACTCTGTACATGTGTTCCAAAAGGGGTGCATTTGGATACCCAATGGGCTCGCTGCTCAAGATATCTATATCTTTCACGTTTTGGATGAAGGAAAGATATGAATCTTAGAAGTGATAAATAGATATAGTGCCCCCCACACACTGCATAATAAATTATCTAAAAAGAAAATAAAGTGTGTGTGTGTGTGTGTGTGTGAGAGAGAGAGAGAGAGAGAGAGAGATCTGTGGCATATGGCTTGCTTGAGTCATCTGGAACTATTTTCTCTGTAGGCATTTGTTTCTAGAACACTCCGTCCTGCCAGATGCACCTAGTGATCTGGAGTGCACAGACTGTTTGTGTGTGTGTGTGTGTGTGTGTGTGTGTGTATGTGTGAGTAAGCTAGGGAATGGAGGGGTCTGACTTTGACAGAGGGATTGAAGTAAATGGGTTATATCATTCATGTATCATTATCATTTTTATATACTGGTAATTCCTGCCTGTAACTTGATACTGTTACTGGTCTCCTGTAACTTTGTGTATGTTTCTTTAAGTAGAAACTACAAAAGTCAACAGAGGTCAAGGGAGTTTGGCACTTTGGTCTGGTCAGAGAAGTGGATGATTCATAAATGTTTGGCCATGATTCTCAGTGTGGCTTCTGAATGACAAGAATTCCAAGGCAATTTTAAGCACCCCCAGCTAATAAGAAATAACTGAATAGGACAAAGAACTCATTTTCTCTTTTCACACCTTGACTATTACATGATTTCCATAGCAAATAATAAAATCTCAGTTCGTATAAAACATCTTCCACAGGTAGAGGGGGGGGGGAAAGTCTCCAGAATTGTTCATAGTGTCTAGACACCTTTTCTTGAGTGGACAACATTATTTGCAAAGATTTTTTTTCTCCCATGAAATTCACATATTTTGGGTTAAAATCTTCAGACAAATGATAGATGACAAGCTTCAAACTGATTACCTGGAAAGTGACAGCCACCTGACAGTATGTGGAATGTAAAATACCTTGTGTGTCTTATATAGCATTTTTTTGAGAATTTTAATGCTATATATCTTGAGACTCTCACCTTTCTTTCAGGATTTTAAACCTTGAAAGTGTATTGGTTATTTCTGAGTTTGTAACACTGCACTGATTTTGTGTCCTATAGGCTGGACCATGCGTACATATTCTGTCAGAGAAAGACTCATTGATTGTGCAGTAATGATCATTTGCAAATTCTCACTGAGAGGCGCTTCCCAGGAGACATATTTCTCCTTCAGCTTTTTGAGAATCTGAACAGCACATGGCGAATGGTGTGTTTGTCATAGAATCATATTAACCAATGGGTTGGTTCCAAACTATCATGAGCACAGTGAATTTCAGAGTGGGACTCTCCCATCTCCTTGTTTCTGCTACAGCCCACTGAGATTTCTGATCCTGGCAGTCAAGGGTAGAGCAGGTAGGTAGAGCAAAGCAGGGATCATCAGTAAGAAGGGGAAATGGACAAAGATGGTCTCCCTTCCTCTATCAACGGAAATGCTGTTTTACCAATGTAAAAGTCCTTATGCAGATAGAATGACTCCTTCAGATTGAACCCAATATGTTTAGTTGAAGACCTAAGAGCCATCACAAAGAAAACATCGAAAATTACGTACCCATGCACATGCTCTGTGTATTTGCATCCCCAACCTCCATTCAATCAACCTGGCAACTGTAGCATAATATCATCATTATGCTTATTTTGTGCCTTTGTTTGTTAACCCTGAAGGTTTCAGGATCAGGTTGCTATATGTTGAAAATTCTTCTGCTGAACTGGATATTGCCAGGTAAGCAATGTAGCAAATTAATACGCTAATGTTTATCTATTGACCTATATAAAATATTGATAAATATTAATATAGTCTTCCAGTGCAAATATATATGCATTTAATTTTAGACTTAATGGGGTATGCGATGGAGGCATATGTTGCTACTCCTTTAATCATGCTTTTATCTTTATTGTCTAGCACAAAAAGCTGTTGTTCCACATTAGATAGTCATGGGAATAATCTGTTTTCTAATCCTATATGTTATGGCAATAATTCATTACTGAAGGAGGAAAGTACAAAAGGTAGTAACAAACTCTGACACATTTTGAGGTAAAACTGCTGTTGAAACACAAAAGAATAACTTTTTGGCAAAACATGAGCATTCGAGTTTATTGTTAGAACTATAGATAGATGAAGTATTTCCCTGTCTTTGTTGGTCATGCTAGTTAAATTTATGTGAGTGACTGCTGTGCAGTTCCAGAATAGGATGGTCTCTCTTACTGGATAACCCATTGGGAACAGGGTAAGAAGTAGCCAATGAGACAATTTTATTTAATTGCTGTCACTAGTACTACTACAGAAAGCTGCTTTGGAGACTACTTTTACCTGGTAGTCGAATAAATAAAACCCCAAAGCAAATTTCTTATCCCGCATTATTGGATGTGCTTACTCCTGTCACTTGACATGGCATCCTGGAAGGCTTACTTTTGAGCAGATCTACTTCTGAGCATGCACACTAGCCTTCCACTTCAAGCACAAACAGGGCCCTAGCAGTAATTATTCAGACACAGATTGAAAAGTTAATAGGTCTGTAATGAGGCTCTGAAGTTTCCTTTATAAAACATGAGCATGGAGCCCCTAGCGTAGACAACACATATATGCAGGGATAGACATTCTTGTAGTTGTTATAGCCTATGTTTCAATGGAGTGCAGTTTTCTATCTGCTGAATTTATTACCAAGTACATCTAAAATAATGTGTACTTCTGTAACAAGAGAACAAGTTCTCACAGAATATCTTCAAGGACAACTGGATTCTTTTTATAGCAGGAAAAAACAATCCCATTTATGGCAGCATAGCCTCCATATTTCCTGGATTATCAAGTCCCTCACTAGACCATCAAAATCCTGCTCAGCATAGAAGCTTATTTCTAGCATATGAACTTTCTCATGTGATAAATCCAGTATAATCTGACATAGACCTTTGGTGGCCATAGCAACAATGAAATCCCTAACCAAGTTAGTCAAGGTTGCCTGCACATGGAAGTTATAGTTCCCTAGTATCATCAGTACAGGATTCTTCAACATTAAACTTGAGGCCACCTCCATGTGTTTTGGATATATAATGTCAAGCTTGGTGGACGGTATGCTAAAAGGACAACATTCTATCCCAAGTTGCTAAGAATCAATGCCGGCAATCATCTGCGCTCTGACGCTGAAAAAGAAGGGGGGAAATCTCAGAGGATACCTGAGACCTGACCCACTAGTCCCCAAGGTCAAGGCTGGTGCTATGCAAATCATATGGAACAAATATCCTAAGTAACCAGACAATGCATCCCTGAAGATGGGGCAGAATGCAATAAGCTCTTCCAATGTGTGTTAATCTTTTTAAATAGTCATCATTTACATTAAACATGTTGTTGTTGTTAGGGTCAAATTCATGTCCAACCCATCATGATCCCATGGACCTCCAGGCCTTCCTGTCCTCTACCATTCCTCAGAGTCCATTTAAGCTCGCACCAACTGCTTCAGTAACTCCATCCAGCCACCTCATTCTCTGTCGTCCCCTTCTTCTTTTGCCCTCAATCGCTCCCAGCATAAGTGCAGATTATGTATTTCTAGTTTCAGCATATTTAGCACAATAGACTGGGGAAGGCACTGGCAAACCACCCCGTATTGAGTCTGCCATGAAAACGCTAGAGGGCGTCACCCCAAGGGTCAGACATGACTCGGAGCTTGCACAGGGGATACCTTTACCTTTACCTTTATTTCATTTACTACCCGGTAGCGGCATGCCTCAGCATGGCTTCAAGTTCCAAAACGGACTACCAGACAATTGCAGAGATTCAAATTTACAAAGCTAGAACTTGCATTTTTTTTTGTTAAGGATTACCTGGTGTGGTAGATATGATGTATGTACAAATCAAATAACATTCTTCTTCTTTTGACAGAAAATTATAGCAGTAAATTAAAACTGTGGGACAAAAAAAGAATCAGATTTACTTCTAGTTCTTCCCCAAAAAGTCATACATTGACTGAATGATGAATGGACAGTTTGGAAAGTGTCATTGTGTAATAACCACATTTTAAAAGAAGTATTAAGTTACCAGTGCTGGGGCTTATTCTATTCTATTTAAATCAGGGTTCTTTAGTCAACAATGAGAACAACATTAAAAATGTTGGAACTGATTCTGCACCAACTGTTTACAATGCTTTTCCTTCTCCTCCCTGTCTTTCCAGTTGGTATGAGTATTAGTTTGAGCCAAGCCTTGGCCATGTTAGTGAGAAGGAAATTAAAGAAGATAACATCATGTTTGATCAAGTATCTTATGAGTGATGAATGTGCTCAGAGGCACACATGACATTCCACAGTTGACCAGGGCTAGAGGACAGAATGGCCATGGGCTGTAGTGGCATACTGTGTCATACCAGCAACAGTTTTAGGCTCATCATTTCCTTTGCATATGTGTACTGACATTCCAGGCATGCGAGAGGAGGAATCAGTTCCCTTAAGGAGCATGCCTAAGATTATTGGCAAAGAAATAGCTGTTTTCAGGGTCTTGTAGACATACAAAAAAATTGGTATACACACACAGGGAGGCATTTTGAAAAGCTCAACTTTCCTTTTAAAGCAATTTCCTAGATCTTAAGGTTTGAAAAATAGTTTTGAAAATGTGGGGGCAACACCTAATGAAATCAACCAAACTGGCAGGGTAGTGGGTGGGCTAAGCTAAATTTCCTGTGGACAAGGATCAGAGCTTTTAAATGATCATTGTAGCTCTTTGCCCCTATCCATGGCTAGCAGAAGCAAGCAAATTATGCAAATATACATGATTTGCATAATGAATTTGGCACAGAATTTGGAACGCATCTTTTCTTGGAACTGTGTACACCACAAATGAAATCACTCTTAGTTGAAGTCATGACTTCATATTTTTATAATAAAAATAAGCTCTTTTGGTTTACCTCTGCAGGGACTTAGCTATATGATCCTGATAAATTTGCTTTGCACCATCCTTCTGCAAACTACACATAATATCTATAGCTAAGACAGTGAAAAGCTGGCTAATCTCAAGTGTTCTGTGAAAGCATACCTTGACCAGTGTCCCTGCCTCCTCTTTTTGCGTTATCTTAGTGGTATGCTGAATCACTGGAGAGAAAAGCCTAAGGTTAATTCAGTATCCATAATGGGATGAGTAGGATGACAGGTGTCAGCCACATTGTTCTAGTAACTTGATTGTTCTTCAGCAGTCCATAACAGGAATTTTCAATAATTAATAATTAGTAGATAAATAAAACAAAAAAGACATTTAAGATAGCAACAACATGTGGGAAGGGACTTGTGTTTCACTTTTTGCCAGAAACATCACAGATAATATTCCTCACGAACATTATGACCATCATGTTACCACAGTGGAAACTCACAGTCTTAATTGGGTGAGCCAGGGATGTAGGAGAATTGCATTTTACAGCTTAACAACTTTTGCAGGTATTAAACATTCCCACTTTCCAACAGCAAAAATAAAGACAACTGGGTGAATCATAAGCTATGATAGCTGAGAATAAAAATAAAAACTAATCTAGGGTCTTCATATCTGAAGCAACATTTGAATTTTGTTCAATTACTTTTTAAATTTCATGTGAGAAAATTCCTCTTTCTCTTCACACAATACAAGTCAACTTTAGGTGATTCATTGCTAGGATTTGTAATTTATATTGTTGTTGTTAGGTGTGAAGTCATGTCTGACCCATCGTGATCCCATGGACAATGATCCTCCAGGCCTTCCTGTCCTCTACCATTCCTCAGAGTCCATTTAGATTTGCATGAACTGCTTCAGTGCCTCCATCCAGCCACCTCATTCTCTGTCGTCCCCTTCTTCTTTTGCCCTCAATCACTCCCAGCATAAGGCTCTTCTCCAGGGAGTCCTTTCTTCTCATGAGGTGGCCAAAGTATTTGAGTTTCATCTTCAGGATCTGGCCTTCTAAGGAGCAGTCAGGACTGATCTCCTCTAGGATTGATTGGTTTGTTCGCCTTGCAGTCCAAGGGACTCGCAAGAGTCTTCTCCAGCACCAGAGTTCAAAAGCCTCAATTCTTTGACGCTCGGCCTTCCTTATGGTCCAATTTTCTCAGCCATACATTGCAACTGGGAAGACCATAGCCTTGACTAGATGCACTTTTGTTGGCAGGGTGATGCCTCTGCTTTTTAGGATGCTGTCTAGATTTGCCATAGCTTTCCTCCCCAGGAGAAAGCATCAAAGTTGAGTCAAAGTAGAAACGGTTGAACAAAATGTGAAAATGCTGTATTGTCTGAGCAAAGTGTATACTTAGGTCCAGACTAAAGCTTCCTCAGGAACAAGGATTTCTGTCCATGGAGCATGATTTTTCTGCCTCCTTCCACCTGTGTCAGCCTGATATACACCCCTAAATCCTGCTTTGTGGAGTTCCCTCTTCTCCAGCAGGATTTCAGGGGGCATTTCAGGCTGCCACAGGAGTGAAGAAACAGGAAAATCAAACTTTGTGGGTGGATCTTTGCACCATGGAAAGGATCCAATATTCTTTAGGTTACTACAACTCACTCAATATTCCATTTGTGAATTTGTTTGTAACATGCAGATTTTGTCAGACCCTGAGATATAGAAAGGAAGTTGCTACATATTTCCCAGGCTCAGTTGTTGATTTCCTGATAAAATACCAGCTCAGTTTGAAGCACACTTCCAAAAGAGGGGCAAAAATGCAAAGTGGTATTCCTCTTCTTTGATGACTGAATTATTGGAAAGAAAATTGATGCACACTTCCAGGGCAACATTCTGCATTTCCACATTGAATCCTGCTGAATCCCATGCCCATTTTAAAGAGTGCAAAGAAAGATGTAAAACTGCATGCAGTATAGATGCCTTAAATATCATAATATTGGATCAAAATTCATTCAGAATACAGTGATGCAGTTCAAATCCAGACTTCCTGCCTACAACAATTTTAACAAAGGCTAGAATTAATAAGACCTCTCAAACAATGTGTTTTACTAGTTTAAGGTACACCCCCAAAAAGTTGTGGGCACCTTTAGGGGATTATAAATATTGCCTCTTAAATAGCCATGAATCTAATGAAAAGGCAGATCCTTAACCAATTAAACAATTCAGTAGATTTTAGATTATGCAATTAAAATCTGATGCAGAACCACCACAGACCCTCTACCAGTACACTTAATGGGCTGTTAGATTTAGGTCAAAGACTCATAATTGACACAAGGAAGCTCCTTATAGGTAAATTAAAATGTCTACAAAATGACAGTAGCATAATTTTCTCAACTAGGCTTCTCCTTCATAACCACACATATCCTAAACACCAGAGGACCATGTGTGCAAATGTCAGTCTGGTTGCTCAGCTGCAGTCATCCAGCTTATCGGGTATAAACAGAGTCACCATGAAGATTTTAATCTTGATCACCAGGTTCTAACGATAATCACAAGACTTCTACTATTTGAAGAGAAAAGTAGAACAAAGGCATATGATTTCAGAGGCAAACGTTTTAGACATGTAATAATTCAGTAGTTTTTAAAAATGATAGACTGAAGCCTTTATCTGAACTGTGATTATAAAGATATCTGATTGCCCCATATTTATTTATTTTTACATTCATACTCTTCTCTTCCCTAGGGGCTCAGGGCAAAAGCAAATATAACTAACCTTTTGTTAGGTGCGAAGTCGTGTCCGACCCATCGCGACCCCATGGACAATGATCCTCCAGGCCTTCCTGTCCTCTAGCATGACAGATAACTAACCTACTCTAACCCAACCTCACATTCACCACTCAATAACAGCAACATGAGGCTTGTACATGACAGTGGGCCACCATATGTATAACACATATGTTACATATAGTCTTTTTCAAATGTACATTTAAAAAAGGAAATGGAAATTGTATGTATCAGGAGGATGGCAGGTAGAACACTTCCTTGGTATGCCTGGTTGGATACCCACCAAATGTGATGTCTCTAAAAGGCTTATAATGTATAGACAATATACATTGAACAAATACTGTGTCTTGAACAAATACTTTGCAGCAATGTCTTATCATTAATTTAGTTCCCAGTTACAAAGTCATGTGTAAACCAGGCCTAAATACCCAAAGTCTAAATACCCAAAGGATATCTTTCATGCCACTCTAGATTGTCCTATAGCCTCACTTTTTAGACAAATAGACAGAATACCCAAAGTATAGACAGCCCCCTCATTTCAGCTCATTAAGCAGCTAATGAGTCTTACTCATTTGGTACTTGTTCATTTATCGTCAGCACATTGTCTGCTGCATCTTGTCATCACAGTCAACTTCACTGAAGTATCATCTTGAGCTTGGATGATTCCTTGTGCCACTCGGAAGCAAAATGGGCTCGCATCATCAGTGCTCAATGTCACTTCACATGTGTCACTGCAGCCCAAATTTGAGCTTGCTTGGTACTGTTTGGTTAGTATTTTATGCATTGTCATAATCAGACTATGAAACAGGTAAGATTCGCAGGTCTCATCTGAAGATAAGCATTGTCTCAATTTGTTGGGAGGGCCTAAAGGTAAAGGTAAAGGTATCCCCTGTGCAAGCACCGAGTCATGTCTGACTCTTGGGGTGACGCCCTCTAGCGTTTTCATGGCAGACTCAATACGGGGTGGTTTGCCAGTGCCTTCCCCAGTCATTACCGTTTTACCCCCCAGCAAGCTGGGTACTCATTTTACCGACCTCGGAAGGATGGAAGGCTGAGTCAACCTTGAGCTGGCTGCTGGGATTGAACTCCCAGCCTCATGGACAAAGCTTTCAGACGGCTGCCTTACCACTCTGCACCACAAGAGGCTCATTTGGGAGGGCCTAAAACATCTTATATACGCAATTTTGAACACAATATTAAAATAAAATGGTCATAGTGATGCAGGGGAATAAAGCATTTCTTGTGCCTGCCAGGTGGAGGCCATTTTTAATTGCTCTGAATGATGCTGGTCTTTGTGTGGACAGCTGTTGCAGAGGCTTACTAAAAGTGGACATCCCCTCCTCAATAAAAGTAGCTGAACATAGCATACTGCAGCACATAAATCATTTATTTCATTTATTTTGACATCTATTCCCAGCTTTTCTCCCACATTGGGGGAATCAAAGCAGTTTATATATAAAATATATTCTTCTCAGCTTAACAGAGATATAAAAACAACAACAACAGGCATTTAGGACACATTTCCAGTGGGTGATGAGTTATAAAGTCATCCTGGCTGATTTTGGTTCTGGCAGTAGCAGAACACATGCAGGGTTGAAGGCTGTAATCCACAGGCTAGGAGTCAAATGCTAAAAAGCCTTTGGCTTGTATGTTTGGACAAGGCTTAAATTATTTGCATAAAAGGGGAAATTCGGATGATCAGCCAAAGGTGTTGTTCAGCTGGCTCAGGTATCGCCAGTTCCTTCTGCTTATGACACCCTTCACATATCTCTCATGCCTTGGACTGAGTTAGACCATAGAACCATCAACATAAGTACTGCATACTGTGATTAACCGCAGCTCTCCAGGATGTCAGAGCAAGGTCTTTCACATCAGCTACTGCCTGATCTTTTAAACTGGAGATGCCAGGAATAAAACCTGAGACCTTCTGCATGCAAAATGGATGCTCTATCCTGCGTCATGGTGAACACCTCCATTAGCTTAAAGTACCTGCAAAATGTATCAGTTACTTGGATATGGATGAATGGTGACAGCTGCCATGTGGGAGAATTTTACCTGGAACAGCAAGTATAGTTTTAATGCAACGAAGCAACACATTCAGAAGACTCATATGATGCTCCTTTTGCAGGACCCAACCAAATCCTGATAGAGGTGGGTTGTCACGTGTTTGGATGCTTTCCCCACTAGAGCTCTGTAGTTTTAAGCACTGATTAGGAAATATACAAAAACATTAATATTTGTGGCTTAATGCAATAGGAGGATAAGTACATGCAAATGGAACTAAAAAGCAATAAAGTTGTCTTCAGTACTACCAATTATCCCAAATTATATTCATAAGATTGCACGCATTCTACATCTCAGATCCCTTGAATCAGCTGATATTGTTAGATCCCACAATTATGCTGCCATAGGAACTAAAGGAATAAGATTGGTATCAGCATTCATTACATGGGCCTGATTAGTCCATTTCTAGATTGGGTTGTTCAACATTTCTGGTTAATGTCCATTCAGGTAAGCTTTCATTCAGTTTTATTTCCTTTCCAATCTTATATTTTATTTTTAGCCTTTCACTCACCAAGGTGTTTTGTCAAGAGTTTGAAGGGACCTTTCATATAGGATATATACCTACCACATTTCCCTACAGTGTCCAAACTTCATATTCTTGACCACCTACTTCTGAGAGAAGCTAGAAATTTTGATGTCCAGGCAAATTGGCCCCATTGGGCAGCTTCACAAAAAGGGAAGATATGTATTGATTAAGGTGACCAGATTTTAACATTGGTAAAGTGGGACACCATTGACTGGGGTGGGGGTGGGGGTTCTTGATTAAAATTTTGGTCTATATGGAGCAACAAAAAGTTTCATAGAACGCATAGAACGCATAGAATGCAAAAATAGTATTGTAATATACATTTTAAAATTTCAACATAAGTACAACTTGCCAGGTCCCCCCAGATGTCCCTCCAAAAGTGGGACAATCTGGTCACCATAGTATTGATGCAACAGTCCCTACTGGCTGAGCTTTGGTTTGAAGATTTGTCAGATTTCTTTTTGAGTCTCCTGTCAATATCACTTGCTGTCCTGAATTTCTCTGGCTGGCAGTCAAAACTTGGCATGCAGTTACAATGATAGGAATCCTGGTTACTGATGATCTTTAAAAGGAAACTGTGTACATGTCATCTGCACAGAACATATTTTGCTCCCAAGGTTTATGAGATTTGAAGCCCCCCCCCCTTACCTATGAAGCCTGGCTATTGACTTTTCTCTGAAGTCATACACCACTACTTCCTCATGCTTGACAGAAATGAGATAGGGATGAAAGATGTATGGATGAAATTCTATCCAGATAACATGAAACCAATAATGATTAACAAATCCAGGAATTTGTGAGGAACTGGCATAACCCATGATGGTTAAATTAGGCATCAGCTATTGACTTTGTCAAACTGCTTCTTTGCCAAGAATTCTTACAACATATGTACTTACAATGAATCGTAATGGTCAGAAATAACACTAGCTTAATCCCAGCTCTTAGATGGCACAATTACTTGTTTTGATCCTATTCCAATTAAACATTTACAAAGTTTAAGCCACAACATAAAGTTTTGTGTTCTAGGAAGACGGTAGGTTAGCAGCTTTGATATATCCTAGCTCTGTGTTACTTTGCAGCCTAAACATCTCATTGTAACATCAGTAAATGATACTTTGCTGCAGTTAGAAAAAAGCAGGCACTTGGTGTTGTGAAAGGCCTCACTCTGAGACTAAGCATAAAATAGTTTTAGATGTTCACACTGCAACCTTTCAATCAAGAATTAGGACAAAATTCGAGTAAAATGATGGGACATTGGTGTACTTTTTAAAAAACTAGTAATAGCTATTGTGTGTTTAATCTTTTCCCTGGATTTAAATAATCTGCCCTCTCAATTTGTCCCACAGGGAAACTGTGTGAGTACCTCCATGTATAGAGTTCTCCAAGCAAGTAAATCAGTGTCATGGGAGAAAGCATTAATTCCTACTTCTTGATGCTGTGGTCCCAGTCTGAATCAGGATGGCCCCACTACCAATAGATTTTTTAAATAGTAAAATTTAGCCTAATGCAGAGGTCCATTCCGCACAAGTTTAATGTTGCAGGAGTGTGGCAAACTGTAATTGCTACTAATATGCAGTTATGCACGATGTCGTACACAATCTGCCATACTCCTGAAACAGTCCCGCTAAAAGCGCTTCGTTATAGCACTTCCAGGGAAATCCCAAAAAGTGGATTCACCCTCTGGAAAGTGCTACACTCTTGCAAGCAATCTGAAAAACTAGTGGGAAAGACCTGTGCGTTAACATTGTTGCAGTTTCAGCAAAGTTCCTCCCCCTGGCTCTGTCCTCTGAACTTCCGGTGAAGCGATCGTCATTTTTTTTTCTCGGAGTGAGCGGAGAGCAACGAACCGGCAAGCCTTCATTTACCCAGCGAGGCTTCTCCGGCTGCAGTCCCTCCACAGAGCTGCTTTAAAGCTCGCCTCAAGTCACCAAGCACAACACAGCCCCGTTTGCAAGTTCCCTTTATTTTTGGCCAAAAATTGCGCCCATGCATGGGGGGGGTTCACTTGGGGGAGCGTGGCAACGATGAATTGGCAGCTCACAGGCCAGCTGCCAGCTAGATGGGTCTCTACGTTAGGAGGAAGCAAGGAATCAAGCAATCAAGGTATATTTGTTGCAATGTGTGTTTTTCTTTTTTTTTTTAAACTGTTCTTAAAGGCAAAGGGGCTTTTCTGGAGCATGGTAACAACCGCCCATTAGCTGCTCGTTTGATTGGCAGCCAGGGGCAGGACAAAGCACGGAGAAAATAGCTTCCTTTCTAGCGATTTTTGCCGAGACCGGAAACCTGTGGGAAATGATTGAAATGCAACTGGATTCCACTACAAAGACAGGTATGCGTTACGCTGAATTCCACTATTTAAAATTCTGTTTTTTTTTCCTGAATGCAATTTGCCACATTGAACCTTGTGCGGAACGGGCCAGAGTTTTGGAGAACTCAAATCTTACCCTTTTTTGGTATTACCTGTACTGTGGTTTTGGTTTTGAATTTTACTTTCAGTCAGATATGTTTTCTAGAATGCCCTAATGTTCCATTTTCATTCACCATGTTACTGTGTTCTCCCCTCCCCTTGGGTCCAGACAATTTCATTAACATCCCCATGCCATTCTGGTCTCTCTCTCTCCCCTCCCCCCAATTCTTTTCTAAACTATTTTTTCCACAATTTTTCCATTGCGGAATGAATTTGCAAGAGAGCTTCTTGCTCAAAATGTGAACTTTTTTTTTTCTGTCTTGCAGATTGTCACCCAAGCCCACCCAGAAAGGGCAGGTGGATGGTGACTTTTTATTACAATTTGCATGCCACCATTTCAATATTTCTGTGTTGGAGGGCATCTGTGCTGAAACAAAAGTTCAGTCTCATTTGGAGGCCTAATGCCAGTAGCCAATCAGTGCCTTCCTTCCTTCCTTCACACTCAAGGGCAAATTCTAGTACAACCCTTGGTGCCATTTTTAAATACATTTTGCAATGTGTGCAACTACCGTGAAAACAGGGAACAGAAGGAAACAAGCTGTTGTGAACTGTGTACTGATGCAAGTCAGGGAAAGGAATTATAAAAAAAAAATTGGGGAGGGAAGCCAATGAGAGAGAATACGCAAACATAGGAAAAGAGACAACCAAAGGGTGAGGCACATACACCAGGTGTGGTTCTCGGGTACTTGTAAGCGGATTTCTTTATTATTATTATTATTATTATTATTATTATTATTATTATTATTATTATTATTATTATTATTATTATTATTATTATTATTCGATTTATTTCCCGCCAGTCCCTACAGGCTCATGGCGGTTAACAGTAGTCTTAAAATCCCCCATTAAAACTCCAACTAAAAGACTTTAAAAAATACCCAGCACTTGTGGCTGCTGAAGTGCAGTGCTTCAGCATATGCACAAAACAACAATCCACAATGTGAATGTGAACAGATGGAATACTGAGGAGGAAATAGTGAAGGAAGCATGTCTATTGATTGCACTGATAGCACAATCATCAGAACCACCACAACCCCAATGAACACCGGAAAGCAGCTGCAGTCTGGAAAATACCTGACATAACTTTTGGGGAGGCATTTCTGCTTGTCCAGCTCCTGCGTTACTTCTTGCACTGTTTGAGGTAGATCTGTCTTGTGTGGATGGAGTGTTTCAAGCTAGCAGTGCTGTAAGACACAGACCCTCTTTACATAAGCAGGCCATTAGGAAGAACCAGGTGCCCAGATTGGCATGGGAGCAAATACAGAGGTGATGTTGGCCTTGGCAGTACAGGTATGTGCAAAGTGGGTTTACATTCTGAGCGTGCTCTGTGATCAAGATGAGACAAAATGAGAATCATATCACCCCATTTGAATGGCTTCTGTTTGGAGAGGCAGGCCATGCCTATTCTGTTTTCACAGCCTTCATTCACCACAATGGACACATTCTTTCCCCCCATTCTAATGTATGATTCTGCTATTTATTAAATCCATCTTCTAACGTGTGCAAATAAAAGAGTCTCTATTTCACCCCCAGAGGAGAATAAGAGGCAGCCAGCAGAAGCAAGAGCCATGGCCAGGTTTCATGCAGGAGCTAAGAATATGAAAAAAAGAGGAAACAAATACATTAGGAAAATTGCTGCCAGTGTTGGTTATTCAAGTTAGATTGTCCAGGGAGAAAGCTAATGTGTTCCCTAGCCATTACGGAGGGATTTTCGTGACAGTAGTGCCATTCATGAAACACTTCTGTGGTGCAAATAGCAAAGATCTTATGGCGTTCTCATTTAATTTAATGGGAATGCTGTGGGGCCCTCATATTTCATGCCTTGAGATCACAGAACTGTGCAGTATACATCTTATTAGTTAGCATATACAAATGCTGTTTGTATAAACTAACACCCACACTTAATTACAGACTCTGTTGAACTTTTGTGGGTTTTTTCCCCCTCAGTAGTTTTTTTTTCCTAGGGAAAAATAACAGCCCAAAGATTTGATGCTCCTGCATTAACTAAAGTTCAGACTTCATTTGTTTATTCATTTTTCCCTGCCTTTCCTACGCTTTCAAGTTGGCTTATATAATGATCTTCCCAGCTGAAGGATGCACCGTATCTAATTGAGCCAAACCTCAATAAGAAGCCCTTTCTTGTTTTGCAAGCTTCCCAGGCTAAGTTCTACTGGATCTTTGCTAAATGAAATGACTGGATCTGTTGGGTGAGGCCCCTATAACTACCAAATTAAATAAACCTGCCAAGAATATCATAATACACATTCACGCAGCATGCTGAAAACTCAGTGCCATAAATCTGGAATCAAATTCTACAAGTGAAACAAAAGATGTTTAACAGTTCTAGATGGTTTGGTTACCAGTTAGCTTCTGTGCAGAATTCAAGATGTCCTGCAGAACCACAGAAGGCCTCAAGCCTCCATATCCAAGGGAATACCTTTCCCATTTTGAGCCCTCCCATCCACTGAAATCAGCTAGGCCCCAATAAGAGCCCTCTCATTTCCACATATTCTATGTGGATAGATGGAGCAGAACTGTGAAATATACACCCATATAGTTTTTCAGGGCCAAATTCAGGTATATGTTGATTGTGCCTGATTCACCCCCCCCCCTCACAAAATGTACAAGTGACAGTCTAGCCTGTGTTAGGATGGCTTTTCTTTCCCTTTGTGTTGTTTTTCTGCTAAAATTCTCTCCAAAGGGGAAGAAAAACCAGGTACCCATTTTCCTTGCAGGACCACAAGCAGATGTGTGTGAGGTGAGATGTGTATGAGGGGCAATGACAAACAGCTAAAAAACAAAATGCCTGGATACCCACACCTCCTTGTCTTGATGCCTACTTTCACTTTTTGTCAAAGTTGTTGTGGCTTCATTTTATAAAACAAAATCTGTTAGGGTCAAACAATTTTTGTCAGTGTACCAGGAGCAGCTCGAATCCCATAAAGACAGTTTAAAATGCTCTCTGATACTTTATGGTATATTTTTGGTATGTGATCATTTTAAAGATTGGGTTATACAGCCATAAGGACTTTTAAAGTTCTCTGTCATTTTATAGAATTTGTTTTCAATGATGTTATTTTAAATAATGGCTAGGATTCATGACATAATTTCCATACACACAAAAGAGAGCAATTTTAACTGATTACCCCCTCTCCTCTGGCAGACCTTTAACCCTCATCACCATGTTGCTCTTAGGAATACCTCCTAAGAGCAACATGGTGATGAGGTTCCCTGCTCAGGAACAGAATTGTTCCACCTATGGAAACATTCTGAAGGATTCAGGCCAAGAAATTACTAGTGGCTTTGATTTTTTGAAAATTGTAACACACTGTGTATAAGATCATTATCAGGCAAAAGAGGGGAGATCATAATGTCCTTTATGAGGAACCTTTCTTTATAGATGCAATTACAGATGTGTGGAAATGGGTCCTGAAAAACCCCAGAATAGTAAGGAGTAATCAGGAATATCAGGGTGTGGGTAGTGTTTTAAGGCTCCCAGGACAGTGTTCCTTACATTTAACTATGTATCTGTGTTAGGGTCTTCTTGCCAGAGCCTGGTATGAACTTGTCAGGTTGGTTTGGCAAGCATTCTGTCCTTTGAAATTGTTTTTGTTAGTCCTGCAACATTGAGTTCTTTGCTCAAGTTGGTTTGCGTGGGCTATAATCTATGATTCTTTATTAGATTCAAGGTTAAATTGCAATACATAAAAAGAACATTTACTGTGTTTACTTGTTTTGTGTGTCATAATAATGAGAACCTCAAGGACTATATATGTTTTACAGGTGTTTGCAAAGTGAGGACAGATGCGAACTGAAGATTGTTCCTAAACCCTCTATGTGCATTTTACATATCTTTAGAAAGAGCCTATGTATGTATAAGCTATGTTCATATATCTGGAGCAGAGTTGGATGCACCAGTGGAGAAGCAAATATAGAGGCAGAGCTATGAGAACAACACATACCCCTAGATTTCCAGTTTTATTTAGAAACTCAGTTGATCTTTACCTGATATGTCATATGGTCCTGCTCCCAACAGCAATGAAGGTGGCATGATATAGTATGGAGAGGGACTAGCTGTAACTGGGGCTGTCTGCTGTAAACTTGGTTTTGCAAGGACATGACTGTGTACTATTAATGTTGCACCTATGAACTTCATGTAACCTCTGCATGTGCAACTATAGAAGTGCACATGTGCTTAGGCTTTTTCGAATGTTATGCTGAAAGAAGCATGAAGGGCTGTTATGCATGCTCCTACTCTATCCCATGTGTACTCATTCATATGCAACATTCCTGTAGTCTGAGGCATTGTGCATATATATAGAAACATAAAGCATAAGAACAGCTTTGCTGGATCATATCATTGGTCCATCTAGTCCAGCATCCAGCTTCACACTGTGATCAACCAACTACTGTGAAGAGCCAGTAAGCAAGGCATAAAGGCCAAGGCCATCTTCTGACATTGCCTTCACACAACAGTACTGTATTTGTAGTGGGTGGCACTGAATTTCCATGCATTCTACACTTTAAGTGTGAAAGGATGCCATCAAGCTGCTAAAAATTTTATTATGGAATGCAACCTAAATGCTTTTCCAAATCTTGTTTCCAAATAGCCTACTTGAATAAATGTAAAATGAAACTTTTATGTGACAATATGAGATTCTCATACGTAGAGGAGTGTAAACTGCAGGGAAATCATTTGAAGACTAAATCCACTAATGACTGTGATGTTATACTTTAATTTATTGATAACTAAATAATCAGAGTCCTTTTATAGGCTTCTTGAAACCTAACAATAGCATATTGTGCATTTGACTTCTGCACATACGCTGACACAAACAAATAAAAACGATCATAACAGCTGAAATGTAGTTAGGAACACAATTGAGAACATCTGTATTGTAAGCAGAAATAAATTAGAAATACTGAAGTGTTATGTAGCCATGCAACTGAAGAATAAAAAAGTAACCTACAGCACCTGGATTAAGCTGTTATAAATAATGGATAAAGAGAAAAAATCACATTACTCCCAGTGTAAATTCCTCCCCCAATGAAATGTATTTTATGAATGTAGAATTACAGTAATAAATGCAGCATTTGTTTCCCCTTCATAAAAGTTCTACTTCATGACAATAATATAGTTTGAAAGCAATGACCAACAGGTATAAGATTTGCAGTTGGTACTTTTGTAAAGGAAATGTTGCTTTAACTGTGACTTTTTAAAAAGGATAAAGCACACAAATGGATGGACACACATCCAAATGTGTTACATTGCTTTTTGTTAATACCATCACACAATAACTGTCCCATTATGTGGCTAGTTTTGCAGGATAGTACCACTGTATTATGTTATACAAAGGTAGCTTGTACACCTGTGGCTATTTTGTAGATGTCAAAACTGGATTCATCCAGAAATGGAATTGTTCAGGAAGAACCTGAAAGAAAAGTGAAGTGGTAAAAAACCCTTAGCCATTGCGGGGGCCAAGATGGTCTGACCCAAAGTGGGTCCAAGTGATCAGGAAAGATCCTCCCTGCCCTATGGTGTCCCGGAGGGGTCAAAGAATGCCCTGGTCAGCTTTGTAGTGCTTTGCCATGTCTTGGGTGGAATGGGGCATTCATTTTTATTTTGCAGGAAGGTGGGATTACATGGGCCCCCTGCACAGCAGAACTATTCCACTGCTATATTGTTTCCCAGGGAAACTAATTACTGCAGGATACCCGGTGTCCCGCTAAACTGTGCCTCCTGAGAGGACACATTTCATTGACAGAGAGGGTCCCCCATAGGATGGAACTGTGGAGCTTTACGGCAGCCAGTGCCACGCGGAATGGATCCTAATGGCATATAATCATTAAAAAAATTCCAACAGAACCCAATGATCAAGCATTCTTTACTAGGGCTGAAAGACTGTTTTGATTCATGGCAGATTTCTTCCACAAATATTTACAAAGGACAAACCCAGAGCCATTCCTCTGTTGAGAAAGAAACCATGCTAGACTTACGGGAAGCTAAGGAAGAAGCTACAGGTCCTAGAATCAAACCAAATCGACAACTAAGAAGATTCCAAATGAAAAGGGGCAAGAACATCCCATCTGCTGATAAATATAAAATGTCACAAACAAGGGAAAAGAAACATTATGAAGTCAGATCTGAGTCAGGAGTGTTTTTCCTTCATGATTAATGATTGGTCTGAAATAGGATGGGAAAGGTAAAGTAAAGTTCCTATTGAACCAGCTTAAAAATGCCACAGCTGAGGGGTGAAAATATTGTAACATCAATTTAAAAATAATAAAAAAAACCCTTCCACTAAGATGTAAAGGTCAGGAAAGATTTGGGTGTTTTTAAATGCTGTCATGAAGAAATATTTATAAAGGTTAAGATGTCATGTAGTTTCAGAGTTATGGGCAGTGGAGGGGAGTCCTTGAGTGCCAGCTGCACCTTAGGCCACGGCATGACTGTGAGACACAATGACAGTAGACGGCAGGAGGCTGGCAGATCACGGGCTATCGCTGGGGAAAATTGTACCTTGCTTCCCGAATAATGCAAAGTGGTATGAATATTTCAGAAGGAAAGAAAGGGGGGGGGGAGACCCTTTACCTTAAAAATATGCCTTCAATAACATTGCAAAGGTCTAATTTAAAAAACCCCAAAGCAAGGAAATATCCAGAGTTCATGCTGCCTCTCTGTCCTTAACTCAATTTAGTGTGCCTCTCATTTGCAGTATAAGTACCTAACAGTTTGCACAGGCATCAAAAGCTAAAATCCAACCTGCTTGAGACACTGGAGTTAGACCAAGACATGCTCCTAGCTGGAAAGGTGGGAAAACAGGCAGGTGATACCATGGGGTAGTTGTTCACTTCCTCCATAAATTGTAGGACTAATTCTTTGGATGCCAGTCCTAACTATTTTTTTCAGTGGGCCTGGGGCCTCTGATGAGCATGCAGAGCCCTCCCATCTTCATGGGGTCATTCCATGTATTCTAGACCTCTATCCATTAAAGCAAAAAGTAAAACTGGTTCATAGGTAACTTATGCCAATGAGGTGAGAGGGCCTGTATTTTTCCTTGTTGTATAGAAAAAGTACTTCAGTAGGCAAGGTTTTACTTGCCTCTGTCCAATAAGTTTCCCTGCTTGATTTCCTAAATATTCCAAAAGCATGAAGACTGAAAGGTACATCTACAGGAAGTTCATAAAACACCACCCTGTTCATATATGCTCAAGAAACTGCAGAGATGCAAACAGCCATACCTATTATTGATAAAAATGAGGCTAGGGTTTTACCTAGTCCCAAAAGCCTCTATTGACAAGGCAGGAGGAAGGGGACACCGTGCGTCCTTGGTAATCCAGAGCAGGAGGGGGAAAGAGGGAAGTGTGGGCAAGCATGGGGATGCACGTGGGCCTGGCATGGCTGGCACTGGCCCTCCCTCTTTCCCACCAAAGATCAGGCAGTGAGCGGTTGGCACCTGCCTACCCATCCTGTTATGCTAGTTTGGTTACCTTGCAATAATTACTGTGGTGTTTAGCTTGTTCATAATTCTTTGTCACAGCTTTTGTGGGGCGGAAATGGCATGGTGAAAGATCCTGTTAAGGTGGTTTGATGGGAGCATTGAACTTAATAAATTGGGGCCTCAGTCATGAGGTGGCTTGGAGCAAGCTAGGCTAAGGTGACTAGATTTTAACATTGGTAAAGCGGGACACCATTGACCGGGGGGGGGGGTTGATTGAAAATTTGGTCTATAAGGAGCAACAAAAAGTTTCATAGAATGCATAGAATGCAAAAATATTATTGTAATATATATATTTTACTTTCAACGTAAGTACAATTTGCCAGGTACCCCCAGATGTCCCTCCAAAAGTGGAACAATCTGGTCACCTTAAGCTAGGCCAACCCAGAGGGGGAGGCTGGACGCTCGCTGAGCCAGGTGGCCTATGTGTCAGAGGAATATGGCACCTCTCTCTGACACAGCAGGTTGGAACACTTCCTTTGGAGGGGTTCAGCACCCATAGGTGACCTGCTTCCCAGGGCTGGAGACAGGCACCTTAGTGCGCTGGGCCATAAGTTGCATTTAATACTGGTTAGACTCTTCAATCATGCCTATTTTTGTTGCCAACTTTTAGTATGTCAAAATAAAAGCTGTGGCCATGTTTAAGCCATTTATGACTCAGTGTCCTCCTTCCACCCATCAGACCCACCTGCAAGTCAAAACAAAATGTTTCTCCTTCTTCTAGGGAACCCCCCCCACACACAAATAAAGGCCCTGACTTACCAGGGCCACATGTTGGCGGGTGGCGGTGTTGACGGCAAGAGGGCATGTAGCAATGACATGCTATGGAGGCGCATCAAAGGCGGCAGGACTTGGCTGTGTTGTGCCGCTAGGCGGCGGGGAGACTGGGCCCTTAAAAGGCACCTTATGCACCGGCCCAGCCTTTTTGACCTGTAGATGCGGCCGGACAGCTTCCCTCCCTCCCACCCTGTATTCTGAGGTTTGTCCTGTTCAAGTTGTTGCTTTGTTCATCACAGCTGGCAAGTTGGCATAGGGAGGAGCCTGCTTTTGGGGAGAGCCCAGCTTGCGGCCTGGATTCCCCAGGTCAGGTGCCTCCATAAGGGGTGGTAGGGTGCGAGCGGGGCCAAACTTCAGGTGAAGGCACCAGGGGCTTGCACTGCCAGGTGGCCTGGAGGGGACCAAAGGAGGTGTGCACCCCCTGTGGTACATTTCCCTTGTGCGGGATCCTGGCAGCGAAAAGGGCTGTCAGGAAAAATGGGGGGCTGACCACAGCAGCAGGATCTCCTCCCATCCCTTGCCAACACTCAGGGCCATTTCGCACGGCTTCAAAGTAGCAGAATGGTTGCTATTTGGAAACGCTACTAATTTGCCATAACCCACGACGTCGTAGACAATCTGCAACAATCCTGAAACCAATCAGCAAAAAGCGCTTCGTTGTGGCGCTTTCAGGGGAATCCAGAAAAGTGGATTCACCCTCCGGATAGCGATACACTCCTGCAACCAATCTGCAACAGTAGCGCTAAAGACCTGTGCGTTACCATTGTTGCTGGTTCTTCAAAGTCCCTCCCCCTGGCTCTCTCCTCCAAACTTCCGGCGAAGCGATCGCCATTTTTTTTTCTCCGAGCGAGCGGGGATAAACGCACCGGCGAGCCTCTTTCTGTTTAGAGGCTTCCCTGGCTTCAGTCCTTCACCTTTAGTCACTAAGCACAAACCACTGAAAAGCCCGTTTGCTGAAATAAAGTCCCTTTATTTTTTACAAATAAATTCAGCCGAAAATCGTGCCCGTGAGAGGGGGGGGGATTTTTTTTTTATCACTCGAGGCAGCGTGCAAACGATCATACAATCAAAGGACAGCTCACATTAGGCAGCTGGATGGGTCTCTCCGTAGCAACGAATCTACCTAGATTCGTTGCTATGGGTCGTTTTTTTTTTTTTTTAAACCTTTCTTAAAGGGAAAGGGGCTGTTTGGGAGCATGCTAACGGCTGCCCATTGGCTGCTTGACGGCCAGGGGCGGGACGAGCTTGGCAATAGCGCTTCCTTTCTAGCGATTTCTGCCGAGACCGGAAGCCTGTGGGAAACGCTAAAAAACGCAACTGATTCCACTACAAAGGCAGGTATGCATAACGACGAATTCCACTATTTTAAATGGCGATTTTTCATTCCGCAAACAATTTGCAACAAAGATCCCTGTGCGAAAAGGCCCTCAATGTTTGCTTAATAATAAAACTGTGGCCATGTTAAGCCGAGCCATGTGTCATGTCTTTCTTGGGGCCAGGGATCCCTACCTGCCCATCAATAGAGTTGAACTTACTTTGGAAATAGCTTTTGTTTATGGACTACCTGCTCAGGGCAACTAAGTGGAAGCCCACTAATATTGCACTAAGAAACCCTTGCTAACAGGCAGCTATGATACCTCTTCCAGCTGCATCCCAATGGAAGTGATCACCTGGGATGCCAATGTAACACACTGCAATCCAAGACGTGTCCCGGGATCCTTGCAAGACATGAAAGGAACAATAAAGCTATTACGCAAAGAAGCACCCATAAATCTCTTCTGCTATGGTAAGGCCAAAGTAAGGAAAAGCTGTAGTGACAGCTTATGGGTATGAAGTTTTCCTGTTTCACAAACAGCAATCAATGTAGTGAACCAGGGGCTAAGAAACAGGTTGCTCAGTAGTGTAACATGGTAGGCCTCACAAGAGAGAAAAGATTTATGAGTGATGTTGGAGCCACGCAATCTCTGGAATGTCTACTTTTCATCTTGGTGTCAGCCTTAGCTGAAACCAGAGTAATTTTATTGCTCTCATGTAGGTGTTTTCTACAGTACTTTAATACTGTAGTTAGAACTGAGGTATTACACAAATACATACATGTCCATACAGCTTCTCACTACATATTTAGCCTGACGGCTAAAAAGACATTGCGTCACTCAGTCCAGGGGCACTTTCTCTAAGCTGAAACTGGCTGGAATTCCCTATAAGCTGCTGATGGGCTTTTAATTAAATAATGGCTATTGCACTTGAATTAAGCCAGCGTATCTCCCTTCTAGTCTGATACTCCAGTTTTTTCTTAATGCAAGCAATTATCTTAAGTTATACACTTAAAAAAAAAAAGGCTTTCCAAGTGATAAAAAACCCTGCCAAAAAGCTCCCAGCAGACAACCCCTCCAAGTTCTGTGCAACCATCAGAGGGACACATTTTTAAAGAAACTGGGTTTGGTATAAAAAGGTTTTCTAATGACCATTAAAACTCTGTTGCCAACTGCCCTGAGCCCACCACAAAAAGGTGGTATAGAAATAAAGTATTTATTTATTATTAACTTACTTTCCTCTGCTGCTGTGGCATTATAGAAAGGGAGACAGCCTCATGGTAGAGATGAGATAGAAAGGTATTATCTTTTTTTGTGCTTTAAAGAAAGGTAGAAGATGCTGCTAGAGATGGAGAGTACAAAGAACTGAACGCCCAATCCACTGGGAAGTTCTCATGTATTTGGAAAGGAAGGTCATCTTGTTTATCTCAATGGGGTTAGTGCAGCAGAATTTACAATGGAACATTGAATCCTAGACCAGTATCTTTTTTTTTAGCATAATGGTGGGGCAATACATGTGTGTGAGAGAGAGAGGGAGGAAGGAGAAAGAGAGAGAGAAAAAACATTGGAAGAGGAGGCTGAGGAGCTGGCTTTTTACACCCCACTTTTCACTACTCAAAGGGGTCCCAAAACAGCTTACAAAACCTTTCCCTTCCTCTCCCCACAACAGACTCCCTGTGAGGTAAGTGAGGATGAGAGCACTATATGAGAACCGCTCAGTGAGGAGAGTCCTAAGAGATCCGTAACTAGCCCAAGATCACCCAGCTGGAGGAGTCAAGCCCAGATTAGAGTCTGCTGCCCTTAACCACTACACCACACTGTTGCCCAGGTGTTTAAAAACAGGACAACATGAGTGCATCTTAACTTGAACATGACATCTCAGAGTTGGAAATGTTACCTTGAGGAAAGTCTTGTTGTCTCCAGCAAATGAGGAATATAATTTGCTGCCTAATTACCTAATGCCTATGTATCACTGGAGAAAAAGAATATAAAGCATTAGGTTGCAATGAGGACTAATTACAACAAATACAATAAATCACAATAAATACAAATATAGAAATGTGTGTAGGTTCCTATGAAACAAGCAATATGTTGAAGATAAATTCAAGTCAAGTAGCACCTGTGAGACCAAAAAGATTTTCAGGGGATAAGCCTTCAAGAGTCAAAGCTCCCTTTGTCAGAAAGTCTACTTAGTCTCCTTGTAGGATTGTGCCCCAGAAGTTCATTTTCTCTCTCTCCAACCTAAGTTAGGAGCCCTAAAGGTTTGTGCAATCATTATATGAGAAAAAGATTGTGAGAACATTGAATATTTGAGTGGACAAGGGCTATCAAGTTAGACATTTTTGTTTGTTTTTATTCACAATGACTTCATTGCAACACCTAATCGACAGCTGGGAAAGAAGGATGCCTTTGTTGAAGATTCAATACTTCCCATCCTTTAATTAAGTAGAAAGAATTAACAATGCAACTTTGCTGAGACCTACAGCAGTGGTTCAGCAACTTTTAACTAATAAGACTCGTCCTATGGAATTCTGTTCCTTTTTCAAACACACCTGTCACTCTTAACCTGTATTTGCACATTAAGAATGCAGTCCTAAGCAGAGTTACATCATTCTAAACTCATTTACTTCTCTGGACTCAGAAGGGTATAACTCTGCTTAGGAGATCCCTATTAGAGAGTCCCTTTAGTCCCTTGAATTGCACTGTTTTCCACGCTTACTGTGAACCACCTACAAGGCTCCCATGACCCACTGGATAGCCTTGACCCACTATTTGAGAATCACTGAACTACAGAATTGCCTCTATCAAAGAGAAGACAGTCCCTCCTCTTTGCTAGTAAAGCCACGGGAAACAAATTTTCAACAGGGAGACTGTTAATTAAAATAAGCAAGAAATCTGATTCTTATATAATTTTTTTAAAAGATGTCTTGCCTCCTTCCTTGCCAACTAAGGAAAGCATTCCCTAAACCCCAGTGCACTTTTATAATGGCAATCAAAGAGAAAAACCTACAGTATAAATTTCAGACATGGGAAATCGTACATCTAATCAAAATAAATGCCAGAATAAATGAAAGAAACAAAAGTTTGTTTTTCTCTGCTTTTCAAAGGAATGCTGGGGTAAATTTTGGTCGGTCTCTGGAGATTTCACCATACAAATTCTGCTCTATGCTATCATTAATTTTATACCCTGTACATATGGCACCAATAGCAGGAATTCACCTGTAGATCCCTTGGTCTCTCAACAAATACAGATAACTAAGGCAATCAGGTAATCACCAGCACCTCAACATTTTAGTAAAACAGGTATTTCATAAATTCTTAGGGGGTTAGGGGAAGCTTAGCATGACACCACCAGCCTTTCCCAACTCCGATGTCCTATCACTGTTTATCTGAATATCACACACGATTTTGGCTCACCTGCATCCTGCTTTAAAGTGACATCTGTCATAGTAATACCTCCCCCCTACCATTCAACACCTTATTCAATTTGCTAAGGCTTTATAGCCAGACATTTGTGTTACAACACACCTGCTAACAAAACTTTTGCTGTCTGCAGTCATGTTTGTTTTAAATTCTGCAGTGACTGTCCCAGCATGTTCTTTAATGAAAAAGAGAATTCTACAGATACCAGAATAAATTAAACTAGGGAGGGGGGACTGAAAAGCAGTAATAATCACAAAAACAGAACAGCCAGGCACATTTAATTTAGGATATAGTTATGTGAGAGGCTAAAATGTACAACGGGTTTCCTTATCTTGTTAGTTCAATCTGCTTATAGCAAAAAGTTTTAAAAGGGATGGTATTTGCAAATCTGCCTGAAAAGCATGCCTTTTTCAGAAGTATTCTGAAGTATATGCAGTTCCCAAACAGGGCAAATAACATTTCTCTGGCACTTCTCTTGGTTGGGGAAAACATTCTTCAAGCCACTTTTTCCTCTGTGCTGTGTTCCCAATCTGAATCAGGACCATTTGCATCTTGGAATTAAATTCTGAGTGTGAAACTCCAGCCTCAAGTCCGATCAAAAATCCTTGTTGTGGGCGTGCATGCTGTATGAGACATAAGAACTATAATGTGTGAGTTATCTTTTATTCTCCACGGGTTACCTACTGGGAGTTTGGAAATTACTGAGGGCCATTTCGCACAGAGCTCAAAGTTGCTATTTGGTTGCCGTTTGTGAAAGCGCTACTTCAAGTAGCGAAATGTAACTAGCCGTGCCCGTAACGCACAGCTGCGGTTTTTGCGGAATTTGGCACTTTCACTTCTCGCCACTTTCGTAACCCACAGGCTTCCGGTTCTCCGTCTTATCGCTACAAAGGAGGTCCCTTTTTAGCGCTTCTGGCCTCCCGTGCCCGTCAATCAAACTGCAGGCACACCTTTGACCTCGACCCTAAAGCCGAACTTGTCGGGGTTCCCTTTTTTTTTAAAAAAACCCAGGAAACCCCGTAGCAACGCGTTATCGTCCGATCATTGGCGCCCTTGGAACGTGTTTTCTATTGTTTTCTAGGAACCAGATGCATTGACATGTTTGATTGGTTAATCCCCGCCCACAGTACACGCCCACAGGTTACCTGCTTATATGCACCTGGGCAGACACGCGGTCGGCCTCACTCTTTTGTTTGCGTAGCCTACTGCCCGCAGCACAGGTCAACGTTGCAATGGAGAGGCTTATTTTTCAATTGCTGGCTCACATGCTCGCGGTGGTCCAGCGCATGAATACCGCCTTGTCGCGTCGGACGTCTGCTATCGCGGAGTACCGAGAACGGGTGCCCGGAACGCTGACCAGCAGCAGAAGACGTTCTGTAAGGGTAACCATGGCGGCCAAGAAACGCTGGCAAGCTCTGGCAGAGGTCCGGTTCCCCAGACAGTTCTGGGTGGACGAACGATCCTCTGACTGGTGGGAGAATTTTGTGTGGACTCGCTGGGATGATGACCACTGGATTGCCAACTTCAGGATGTCGAGGGGTACATTTTTTGAACTCGTGGAGGCTCTACGTGGACGCATGGAGAGGCAAGTCACTGGCATGCGGCGCCCCGTTCCAGTTGAAAAAAGGGTGGCTGCCGCATTGTGGTACTTGGCCACCCCTCAGTACTTCCGGACAGTAGCCCAGCAATTCGGACTCGGAGTCACTACGGTTGGCGATATCCTTAAGGAGTTCTGCCTCGCCATGGAGGCGGAATTGTTCAGCAAAGTCGTGTGCCTCGGAGACCGGCTTGGAGCGGTGAGTGTCATTCTATCCCCTTTGCCCTTTAAATTTTTTTTCTTGTTTGACAGGTCAGCAACGAAGACGCGATACACCCCACGCTGACATGCAATGGCTTATATTCTTTTCTTTCCCTTATTCCAGAGTATGGACGGGTTTGCCAGGCTTGGATTCCCGCATTGTTTTGCGGCCGTCGATGGAAGCCACATCCCTATCCGTGCCCCCGGGGGAAGCATAAAAGAGTACGGGAACAGGAAGGACTTTTGCTCTGTTCTCCTGCAAGGAACAGTGGACTTCTCCGGCCGGTTTATCGATGCCGAGGTGGGGTGGAGTGGCAGGAGGCATGATGCCCTTGTTTTCAGGGAATCCAACCTCAGGAAAGCCATGGACGAAGGGGTCTTTGTTCCAGGAAACCCCACCGCCACCATTGAGGGCGTGCGTGTGCCGCCGTTGGTGCTCGGGGACGGAGCCTACCCAATACGACGCTGGCTCATGACTCCCTACAAGCGGCCAAGGACAGACGTGCATAGCCACTACAACCTCACTCACTCCCGGGCAAGGAATGTAGTGGAGCGTGCCTTTGGACGTTTGAAGTCCCGGTTCCGTTGCCTGATGTCCCGACTACACGTGCATATAGACAATGTGACTCCGCTGATCATCGCGTGTGTCATTTTGCACAACATATGCGAGGACAAGGGACATAACATCCCCTTCCCTGTGGATGAACCTGATCCTGTTGTCCTTGAGGACACACAAGACATCCCTGAAGCAAGGAGAAGAAGAATCTATGCAGAGGGGTGCAAGGTTCGGGACGCCATAGCCACCCACATCTACAGAAACAGGAGGCGTGTTTAATTGTTTTTCCCACTCTCTTGTTGTTGAATAAAGTTTTGTGTTATTTGTTTAACCTTGTCTTGTGCGGTTTGTGTACTTTGCCAGCAAAAAAACGGGGATTCTCTGGTCCAAAAGCACTTTGACAGCCCTAAATGCTAACTCCCAACTGAAATTGACAAACACAATACGGAAGCGCTGAATGGGGAAAGTTCAGGGAGGCGGGTAGCCAGGAAGTATTGGCGACCCCTGTCAAACCGGAGGATCAATCCACTTATGTTCCAATGAATAATTTTATTGGTGGGCAGCTTTGATACATTTAAAAAACGGGGTGGTCTATCGGAGCAACGCACGTTCGTTCCCTAACCGTCATTCCGAAGATGCCGAAGCCACGGAAGGGCTCCTTCTGGCAGCGCGCCGAGGCTGAGGCACTTCTGGAGCTTGTGCTCCAATCGAAAAGTGTTGGCCGCCTTATGGCCAGCACCCACTGCCACACCAAGGGTGCTTACCTGGTGTTGGCTTCAAAGCTGAGGGAGAGGGGCTACGTCCGGACCTGGGAGCAGGTCCGGACAAAATTCAAGCGCCTTAAGCTGGACTTCCTAAACAGTCTGGAACAGTGGGGGGGGATCCCGCAGCCAAGTGGGAGGACGGTCTTCCACGACCAGATGGTAAAAATATGGGAGAAGGCTGGGAAGCCCCCCCTGGACATGAGGAGGCATATGGGTGAGTGCTGCCCTCGTTGTGTTTTGCCCTTAAACATGCATGGAATGACTAGCTGCCTCTTTCCCCTACTGTCCCCAATGAAATTCGAGAAAGTATTTAGATGCTGTCAACCCCCTCTGACTTAGCCCTCCAGTACTGTAGAACCACTTTGGTGTTTTACCCTTAAACATGCATGGAATGACTAGCTGCCTCTTTCCCCTACTGTCCCCAATGAAATTCGAGAAAGTATTTAGATGCTGTCAACCCCCTCAGACTTAGCCAGCCAGTACTGTAGAACCACTTTGGTTATGCGCTTAGACTCTAACTGTGGTGTGTCCACCAGCTGTGTTTCATCTCTGTTTTGTGTGCTTTTAATTATGATTTGTCTTTTTCTTTGCCCAGCCACACAATCACCATCCAAGCTGGCAACAGCACCTGAGCGTGAGGAGGGGGAGGAAGAGGGACCTTCCACCTCGGGACAGGCTGCAGGTGAGAGTTTTATGTCTGTGAGGGAGACCCATGTGTGTGTACCCCCATGGAGCCATATGGGAGCCTGATGTGATGCTTCCTTTTGGAGTGTGATCAAATTCTTTGTTTGATTTCTATAGCTGAAACTGTGGAGGCAAGGCTGCGTGCGATGGAGGCCAGAGTTACTTCCCTGGAGGCTCAAGTGGCAGAGCTGAAAGGGGAGATTGAGCAGCAAAGGCAACAGAGGGAGGCGGAAGAACGTAGGTTATGTTCCCCACTGCCCAACTCTTCTCACACTGTGGCTAAGGCCACTTAAAAGTGTATGCATGTAAACTAAAGAAATTAGAAAATATGTGTGGCACTAATGTGTACTTTTTCTCCCTCCCCACACAGTTAAGAAGAAGGAGGATGAGGACCTCTTCCGCCGCAAAGTCCGGGGGTCCGTGGGAAGGTTGAGCAGGAGAGTGAGGGAGATGGAAGGGGCTGGGCAGGGGAGCAGTGGGAACTGAGTTTTGTTTCCTGTTTGTGTTTTGGGGTAGGGGTTGGGGGGGGGCTCCAAGTTTCATTCCCTAATGTTTTTCCCCTGTTAAATGTATACTTTTGTTAAAAAAAATAGGTTTTCCAGGGGGGTGGGGGGTGGTGGTGCTGGTGGGGCTCCAAGTTTCATTCCCTAATGTTTTTCCCCTGTTAAAATGTTTTTTAAAATAAAATGTTATTGCAAATTTTATAACAAGACTCCAGTGTGACTTCTTAAACTCGCACATATTTAACCCCACACCACACTCCTAAAACTCCTTGAACTAACACCCCTCCAACCTCCAACCCACACAGCAGTAACACAATATAGACAATCACTAGAGAGGCCGCTTTCGGCCTTGCAGATTCTACAGTAGGGTACACAGAGACAGAGTCAAAAATATAAACTTTATTCAACAAACAACAAAACACAGATAACATGAAATAGAAAAAGTGGGCAAAACTAGGAGGGGGAGTACTTGTCTGCTGGTTTTATTTTTCTCTTTCCGAGAATAGTCCTCCTTCTTGTTTGGGTGGAGGCATTCTGAGAGGGAGTCGGTGGGGTGGGTGCTGGAAGTGGTGGTGTTGGTGTGGGTGGTGGTGGGGGTGGTGGTGGGGGTGGTGGTGGGGGGGTGGGGGCGATTTGTGGAGGGTAGGCCCTTTCCATGACCACTACAGCCCTCTCCATGAGTCTCCTTATCAGTCGCACCTCCTCCACGCCTTCGCGTAGGATTTGGTTTGTCTCTCTAAGGACTGCCCTCAATTTTCTCCCCTCCTGGGCAATGAGTGTGAGCATGGCTTGGTCAGTGGCAGCGGCACGCCGTGACTCCTCATAGCAGTGCTCAAGGAGCCTCTCTCCCACGCTTGTCAAGACGGAGACGCGCCTCAGCCTGCCGCGTTCCCTCGTAAGCCTCTCCTCTGCTGGGAGCGCACCTCTAGGTGGTGGGCTGCCTGGAGCCAGGGGTGGTTCCTCCTCCTCATCTGAAAGAACCTCTGTTGGCAAAAAATGAGAAACAAAACTGTTAGTAACATCAATAAAGTCAAAACACACCATGGTGGACATGGTGTTCTTTTTTGTCCCCGTGTTTTCCTGCCAAGAATTTAAACAATCCCCGGCGAGCACATGGCTATTGTTTGTTTGCCCATGGTGTGCTTTTACTTTTGCCTACTTTCACAGCAGGACTCTCAACAATTAAAAGGGAGCACATGGTTAGTGCCTAGCGACATTGTCCTGCAGCTATGGCTCGAAAGGAACAGGTCATGCACGCTCACCATCTTGAATCTGTATCCGCCTGCGACGGGCAGGAGGTCCAAGCACCCCAGGCTGTTCCTCCTCCTGTGTTCCGGGTATGAAATCTGCAAAAAAAGGAAAAAAAACAGATCTAGGACCAAAGGGTGGCAAAGCCAGCTTCAAAGCCTACACCAGCAACGCAGAGGGACTCTCTTCTTTCTCTTAGCAGTGCTGCTGCCCTGCACAAACAGAAAAGCACAAAGCAGTTAAAACAGCCCCCCCCTATTTTTACTAATACTTACCAATGTTAGTTGATGCCCCCGAATCACTATCCACGTCAGGTGCTGCTGGAGACTCGAGGGGCCCCGTCCCTGGCAACTGTGTCTCTGTGGACAAGAGCAGAAAATAGTGAAAAATGAGCAAGCATACACCATGAACCACAAAGCAAGCTCCCAAAGTAGTGAGCCAAAGTACTGCAGAAGGCCTATGGGCGAGGCATGCAGCAAATATTTTGGGGCTGTTGGTTAAACATGACCGTTTCAAATACTAACCACATCAAGCACTCCACAGCCAACCATCTTATTAAATCTTTTAAAAATTAAAATTAAATGATGAAATCAAAACCGTTTCAAATAGTTACCACAGCAAGCACTCCACAGCCTACCATCTTTTAAAATCTTTTAAAAATTAAAATTAAATGATGAAATCAAAACCGTTTCAAATAGTTACCACAGCAAGCACTCCACAGCCTACCATCTTTTAAAATCTTTTAAAAATTAAAATTAAATTATAAAATTAAAACCGTTTCAAATAGTAAACACAGCAAGCACTCCACAGCCTACCATCTTATGCGTTGCAACGAACTGACGAGAAAACGATGCCCAAACGTCAGAACACACATTTGCTCAAAAGGAAATATAAAATAAAAAGAAAATCACTTACCGGAGGCAAGGGGCGTTTGCTCAGGAGCCTCCTCTGGCTCCCCAGGAACGATGGCGATGAGGTCCAGCGTTACCGATTCCGCGGCTCGTTGCTGGACGGGGGGTGGAGGGCGAAAGCTGGACGAGGTGCCCTCGCCGGGATCCTCCTCAGCGGGTGGTTCCTCGACCGGGGCAGCCGGCTTCCGAACCACCTTAAGGCTCCGGCCGACGCGCTTCGGCCTGCCGGATCCTTCCCCGTCTCCGTACAGCTGGCGCTGCTCCTCGAAGTAGGGGCAGGTAACCTTCTCGTTGCCGGAACCCTTATTATGGTTCACGGCACGCATGTACTCTGCCCTCATTGTCTTGGTCTTCGACCGGCATTCAAGGCCGGTCCTGTTGTGGCCCAGGGCGCGCATCTTAATGGCCACTTGTTCGAAGACCTCCCTATTCCTGTGGGAGGACTGGAACGCGTCCTGGATTTTCTCCTCCGAGAAAATCCCGATCAGGTCCCTGATCTCCGCGTCCCTCCAAGTTGGGCCACGGCCGGTTGCAGGGACGGACGAGGCTTGAGAAGACGATTCCATGTTGCTTTCGCTAGTAGCTGAGCAAAATGGTGGTGGAAGGTGCAGGGTGCAACGGATCATATACCTTCCCGCACACAAAGACAAAGGGACTAGCCGGCTCCTGATTGGTAGAGGGCAGTAGGGGACACGCGCATTGGCCACATTAGGTCACATGTCACGTTCAAAACTCCTCGCGCGGGAACAGGATCTGCTCCTAATGGCCAGATTGGCGCCCTTGTTGTTTGACTTAACGCATGCGCTGATTCGTTTACACGAGAGAAGAGCAGTTTGAACATGCAGCGGGAGCCATTTTAGGAAAATGTCCGCCATTACACAAACGCATGCCGGTGTTCAACCGAGAGCAAGTGCGGCAGTACTCGGCAGTTCCCCAATAATATTCACCAGCCACAGCATAAATCAACCAAACATGACATGTTACTGGCGTACGTTCGTTGGCACGCTCAGAGGAATGTTTTTTAAAATGAACGGGGGACGGCGACTCCGCTTGCCGGAGGTATAGCTGCCAATGGAAGGGGTTGTCCGCACCCAAGCACAAGCACGCACCGGGAACCACACAAAGACCCACTACACATAAGCCGCCCCTCATGATATCACCTCGAATCATGTCTATTGAACCCCTGTAAGCTAAGCAGGAGACTGCGAGCGGCGACCGTTCGTTGGCACGCTCAGAGGAAAATTTTTTAAAATGAACGGGGGATGGCAACTCCGCTTGCCGGAGGTCTAGCCGCCAATGGAAGGGGTTGTCCGCACCCAAGCACAAGCACGCACCGGGAACCACACAAAGACCCACTACACATAAGCCGCCCCTCATGATATCACCACGAATCATGTCTATTGAACCCCTCTAAGCTAAGCAGGAGACTGCGAGCGGCGAATGTTCGTTGGCACGCTCAGAGGAAAATTTTTTAAAATGCTCCCTGTACGTTGACTCCGCTAGGACTGGGGCCGATGGTAGACGGGGTTTTAAGCTTTGGGCAAATTTTGGGAACGTGACGGTGTGTGCCACTGTGCTTGTGAAAAACTCTTGTGGTGTCCGGGCAGAATTTCCGAAAGTGATCGTGCTTGAAAGCCAGTCGCTGTCCCGTTGCCTCGTAGATCCCCGCTCGCTCGGAGAAAAAAAAAATGGCGAACAGTTCGCCGGAAGTTTGGAGGACAGGCTCGGGAGGAGGGACTTTGAAGAACCCGCAACAATGGTAACGCACAGGTCTTTAGCGCTACTGTTGCAGATTGGTTGCAGGAGTGTATCGCTATCCGGAGGGTGAATCCAGTTTTCTGGATTCCCCTAAAAGCGCTACAACGAAGCGCTTTTGGCGGGTCGGTTTCAGGATTGTTGCAGATCGTTAACGACGTCGTGCGTTATGGCAAATTAGTAGCGTTTTCAATCAGCAACCATTGTGCTATTTTTAAGCCGTGGGAAATGCCCCTGAATATTTGGGGTTGGATGCTGGGAAGAGTCCTCAGTGTAATGCCATAGAATCCAGCCTCCGAAGCAGACACTTATCCAGGGAAACAAATCCGTTTAATCTGGAAACAATTTGTAATTTTGGGAGATTGCCTGACCCCTCCTGGAGGTTTGGCAACCCTAGGGGACAATCCGCACCCTGAAAATAAAGTGTGACACCGCCTGCAGGCACCATATTTTTGGTGTTTCAAATAACGTCATCTGCACCCAGCGTCCCAGCAGCAATCTGGCAACAACATCCTCCATTTTAACTCCCTAGTTGGGGAATCTACAAAACTAGATTCTCCAAGCTTTGTTGTGTGTGCAGGAGGAGATCAACCAGCAGCCACCAGCAAGATAGCAGTGCATAACAACATGGTCAGAAGTAGTCCAATCTCCATCTCCAGCACCCGCCTGCGTGCCCACCTCCCTTTCCCTTCTCCCTGGAATGGGTTTGTATTTATTTATTTATTTTTGGAGCAAGCTGCCTGGACCAACAAATATGTGTTGGTCCATAAAAAAAGTGACCAGAAATCTGGGACTGTAATGTGGAATGCACCACTGCTGTGGTGGCGGTGGCAGCCCCCTCCCCCTTCCCCCTCCCCCCGACTGGCCACAGAAGGGTGGCAGAGCAGCGCAGTTTGGCAGTGGTGGCAGACGGGTCCTCCCTCCCTCCCCGACTGGCCTCAAGTGAAATCAAGAAGGGTGGCGGTGGCCCGGGAAGTGCCCTGCGGATGGATCGAAAGGCGCGGGCAGGCGTGAGTGGGCAGCAGCAGAGCAGGAGGCCTCGGTGGGAATGGCAGTGCCACGTAAACCCTGCCCTGGAGACCAAGCGCCTGCACAGGTGCCTTCTGAGCCCAGGCCTGCCTGCTGGGCTGCCTGCTGGGGAAAAAGAAATATTTTTTAATTTTAATTTTTTAATAAAAAAAAAAACTGGAGAATGCTGCGGGACATCTGAAAAATGACGTGGGACATGGGGGAAATGCCCCCAAATGAGGGACTGTCTCACCAAAGTTGTGACGTCTGGCCACCTTACCCTATGCCTCATTTTCCCAATCAGGATCTACTTTTATATCTTTCCTTGGCTTTTAGCTAGTACTTAAGAGGAGCTAAGTCACATGGTTCTCTCAATCTCCCCCCCACCCCCCCTTGCTGTGATCCCAATCAGAACTGGGCTACCAAAGCATATGAGAACTTAGTTCCTGGCAGTTGTTGCCTGACTATATGAGAGCTGTGGCAAAACATCACATCTAACTCTGCCTGCAGTATGTTTAGACTCCAAATGTCTTAATTAGCCACAATTTCAAATGAATTCTTTCAAGGACTTCTGGGAAGCCAGATTTTTATTTCAACCTCTCACTTCCATTTGCAAATAAAAATTACTTAAATTTTAAATAATCATAAAATTCTATGAAACTTTTCATCATTATTTAATTTATAGGTCACCTTTCCACACATAGGCTACCTAAACGGACACACAAAAATAATTGTAAATAATGTCTGATGATCTAAAATAGCTAAGTGGCTCCACTTAGTTGGAACGTACTCTAACTGACTATATATACAACACGTATATGTATATAACCACACTGTTAAAAATGGAGGAAATCAGAGTTGGTTTAATGCTAGCACTGAAAAAGAAAACTCAGGTTCCCCAAAGATATTGTCATGTGATTGCATTATTGGGGCACATTCTACTTTTGAGTTTGAAGCAACGATCCCTTGGAACACTAGCTAAAAGGACAGGTCTGAGATTTTAAAGTCCAATGAAATAAGGAATTGGAAAACACTATGGAAGACTTAAGGGAGTAGGGAGAAATGTCTCTTAATTGCAGCAGAATGCGGCTCCTCATTCATGCCACAACTTGATAGAAAATGGTTATCAAAAGATACTATGGCAGACATACTGTTTTTTGGAGAAGTTAAAAATGAGCAGTGGTTTCAGTGCCATCACGAAGCAACTTTGCCAGAATTGTACTACCATAACTTTGAATCTGGGGGAGGGGCGTGTGTGTGTGTGGCTGTTTAAAGGCGATGGAACTCCATTGTCAGACCAGCTAAATATAAGCATGATCCAGAGCTGAACTTAGGTCCAGACTAACCATGTAAGTAGTCACAGGGTGATGAATAGATGTGGGCAATTACTCAGCAGACATCTGATCGCCTTCTTGCTGAATGGTTGGTATGTGCTTGGTGAATATGCATGGCAATCCTATCGGAGCCACTTCAGAACCTATTTTGATCGTGCAAAAAAATGTTTTGATGACATTTTGTGTAAAGTGATAGATGACCATAACTGGTAAGTAATATATGAGTTATTATTGTATAAAACAGTGCTGGTTTGATTCCCCTACAAAGCAACACCAAATGTATTTCCACATGGGATGAATAATTTTAATATATGTACAATTTCTGCATCTACATCTAGGAGGAAGAACTGCATATTTGACAACAGAAAAAAGAGACTCTGATCATTTCCCCAGCTGTTGTGCAATTTGTCTCAATGATATCATACTTGCAGCATAAGGAAGAGTACCGTCTGTCATCAGTGTCTCCTGGATGCTGGACTAATCAAGATAATTTTTTTTAAAGAATCCGAAAACCAAAACAGTAATAGTGACTTAATTACCCCTGTGTCTTCACATTGGCACAATCCAGGCCAATATTTCTCTTTTCTTTTACAGTTAAATTTCAGGTCTTCCCACTCCTGCTTTTGATAATGAATATTGGTGTTTTGTCGTCTGACAAGGACATACAGAAAGCTTGCAGGATTCACAGCCAACTTGCATGGCACTGTGGGAATTGCCTCATAAAGCTTTCCGCAGTGTGCTGTAGTTCTTAGGTGGGAGAAACTGCCCTAAGTAATGGATGCCCTGTAAGAACTGGGCATTTACTTAGAAAATCCATCTATTGCTTGGTCAGAGATGAACTTTCAAACATAATTTTCTTGTGAACAAATCTGGACAGTCCAGTTACCTTAGAATGCATTTTTCTTGAGACTACCAAGATGATCCATGGTTATTATGGTGAGAAGGACACAAATTCCTGTACAATTTAAGAACCAGCTTGTTTTGCATATGTTAATATTCCCTTAACTTTGGCAATATTGGCCACTGTCTGATGAGAACAACTGAAAAAACAACAGTGTATTAATTATTGGCACATGCAGTTCTTCGGGATAGCTGTTATGGGTTGGGTTAAAGTTCAACGGGATGAGTTCTTGCAGTTAATGCATTTTAATCACTGATCACTTTCTTTTCTATTGTCTTGTATACTCCATTAATTCTATAGAGTTTGGCCAGCATGGTGCAGAGGTTAAGAATGGCACACTGTAATCTGGAGAACTAGGTTTGATTCTCTGTTCCTCCACAGGAAGCCTCCTGAGAGATCTTGGGCCAATCACAGTTCTCTCAGAACTCTTTCAGCCCCACCTACCTCACACGTTTTCTGTCGTGGGGGGAGGAAGGCAAGGCAATTGTAAGCTGTTCCAAGACTCCTTCAGGTAGAGAACAGCAGAGTATGAAAATAAACGACTCCACTTTTTCTTCAGAACTCTGTGTATGCTCAGATGTGCTCACAGAAATCTTGAACCTGACATATCAGTTTCCCCATATACATATAAAAGCATGAATACGAGGATTAGCTGCAGCAAACCTTGTAAATGGGAGAGTTTCTGTTTTAGTCAACTTCGTGCACCTATGTGAAATTGCTGCATCAAGATGTTAATATGCCAATTTCAAACTATTGCAACAGCATAAGATCCTCATGTTCTGACTGCATTGTGATCTTATCAACAAAGGTTAAAAGGTAGTGATTAGAAAACTATCCCGTGTATCTGTAACTGAGTAAAATTTGAATTCAGATTTAAACATAGCATACTACCCAGTAGGCCAGTGTTTAGGATGACAGATTTTTAAAATGAACCATTTAAAGGGTTGTATTTGATAAATTAGGAAACCTATGCAGGTAAGAATGCCACAAGTAAATACTTTGAGGCTTCCTCAAGTTTATAAATATGTTTGAGCATGAGTCATGTTCTGCAGGAATTCCCAGCTCTTAGTAAATAAGATTCATGTTCTTTTTTCTTTACACTGCAAGATGTAACAGTGACAGAACCAATAAACTGTAGAATCAGACAAAGAGGCACATGTTGCTTGTTTAAGACATATGACCTGACAAAAGGTAGGCACGAACAAACACAATTCTCCACACAAAACCCCAAGGAGGACAAGAAGAATTGTACCCAAATAAAAATGTGACACACTTAGATGGGATACATATTCAGCTTCTGTTGTTTTGGTTGGAAAACAGCTGCAGGTGTCCTCCAATTATCTCACCATTTTTGCAAATATCAACTGTCATATTTAATTTGTTCCGTTCATTGTGCAGCCTCTTCGAACCCCAGACTTCTTTCACTGTGCATTTACAGCTGGAGTTTCTAGCATTCAAGCTAACTTTCAAGCTAGTCAATTAATGCATTATTTACAAGTTCAGTGTTATTAAAAACAGATTCTTAATTGACTAATGATTTAGGAGTCCCCAGGCGATTTTCCAATTGGTATTTTATTGAAAAGGGGAACTAGAAAAAAACAAAAAAACAAAACTCAGCCCCACCAAACAAGTGGAATGGGGAAGAAATATGTGGCTGCACTGTTTTGCTGCAGCCTCTGGGCTGATTTTTGACTACCTTTTATCATTCTCCAGTCTTCCCTCCCGTTTTGCATCCCACAGTTGGCGTACACGCTAGCCAGTTGCTCGGTAGCTGAGGAAAACAGGGAGGGGAAAAGCCCAACCACATTTGACATTTTTTGTTTTTAAAAATGTCAGGCATTCTAGAATGACTCAATACATATGTTCGCCTTATGATACAAAACAGCCCAATTACTGTACCAAGCGAGCAACAGAACAGATTAAAAAGGTTAGAAGTCAAGAGGAATTAAACATTATTAGCATTTTCTTGCTTGTGTGCCTCCCAGAGTGAATACATAATATTTCAAATACACATTTAAATTCAGACTTGTTTCTGAAGATTGGGTCACTGGGCTTTTGTTCACTCTCTTTCCCACTTTCTTATGCCAAGCTCTACTTTCCTCTCTTCCTTGCTTGCTCAGACACTTCATTAAGCCCGACCCTACCGCTTCTCTTACTCCTGTGCCTCCAAATTACAGTTGCCTACAACAGAGAGTGGGCCATCATTAAAATGCTGACATTAAGCGTCTGAAGATAATTCATGTTAGTGACACTTATTTACAGGGCATACCTGCAACTTTGCAGTAACGCAAATTAGTTTCAAACAGTAAATGTCAACATTTTAATGGTGACCATCACAGCTTCATGATAATCATGTCAGCATGGTGCCTTTTGATTTGAGATAAAGTGAAACTGTGAGAATACATCACACAGACTTCTCCCATCCTAAGATACAGTTTTAAGCTGTTGATGATGGTATAGAACAACAAAATGTGAAGATATTTTAAAGAGATTGTGAACTCATTCAGAACACATCTTGGGAGACTGTGAAGGAGGGAGCGATGTTAAATTCCTGATACCCTATGGTGTGCTACATTCAACAGAATGGGCCACATATTATGCACATGTTACATGGAAGGAAATCAATCTCAAACATTTGATTTTGTTGCATTCCCTGTGGAAATCATTATTTTTTGTTTGTTGGGAGGCATACTTCTCATATACGGGATACTCCCAGCCAGATTCAGGTAGATAAGAGAATGGGTACCAGTTTTATAGCCTTCCAGAGTAAACAGACATTTGGGATGCTTTCAGTGTCACAAGACCATTTGTAATTGAAGAAGGATCCCTAGATAGCACATTGCTTTGATGTGGAAGCAAAAAAGGTGATAGGGCACTACACAACTGGTCACCATCACTGCAGGACCAAGCAGCTACCAGGTGAGAGAATGATTACTCTTCATAGGTGCCTTATTCAGCTGGCCTTCTTCCTCCAAATACGGAATACTATCAGGCACTACATTTAGCATGATCATGGTTCTATCTAACTTCTGGACATTCAAGGATAGGATCTAGCTAACAATGAAGCACACTCTACATTTTACTAGTGACATCTGGAGAAGCCAAGTTGCACTGCACAATGAATGACTTAGCTTTCTTTTATTGTTTAGTGACTAGGGGCAAAGCCCGTTGTATCCAAGAATACAACGGGTGCTAGAGCTTGGCAGTGGGAAGAGGAAGGGAAGGTGTTGTCCAGTCTGTGTGTTGTGTTGGAGGTTGTGGTGGCATGGTGGCAAATGAGGGTGTGGAGATATGGGTGTCAAGAACCTGTGGTTTGGAATGTTTGATGAGTGTGGGACAGGACTGACCTTTGGGAATTGTGGCATAGTGGTTACAGATGAGCTTTCCAGAGCTATGTCTTCAGATATGTGAAGGGAAAATCAGACTGGAGACTCATCTTTGGGGAAGATTATATGGCAACCAATTCCTCCCAGTTATGCGTCATTTCCCTTCTTGTGTGAATTAGGCCACAGACACCAAAATGCCCCTCTGCCCTAATACACATGGGGTAGTCACAGTACACAGGTGTTCACCCTGTTCCTTCTTCTCCATTTTTTCACTGTTGATAAAATGTTATGTGCCCACATTCTTCTTTCATGATTGCTCCTTAGAAGAAGAACAGATTTTTGTACCCTGTTGTATACCACCTAAAGGAGTCTCAAAGCGGTTTACAAACACCTTTTCCCTTCGTCTCCCCACAATAGTTAACCTGTGAGGTATGTGGGGCTGTGAAAGGTCTGAGAGAACTGGGAATGGGCCGCAGTGACCCAGCAGGCCTCAGGTGTCTCAAAGCATTTTCCAATTGTCTTCCCTTCCTCTCCTCATAGCAGACTCCCCATGAGGGAGGTGGGGTAGAGAGCCTTACATGGAAGCTAGCAACCCTAAGAGGAAGACTGTGCACAGCAGTCTTGACCTTATTAAGGTTTTTTATACTGTTTTTTTTATTTGCCAGGCCAAGGTTGAACAAAGTCATTTCAGTTCCCATGCTATCCAGCCATTAACTTGTTCACTATTTACAGTTTCAGGCTGTAAATATTTATTTAGATCTTCCTACACTTTCCAGACTCACAGGACTGATGCTGGTCTGGCTGTCTGCGCCCCAGAATACAAACAGTTGCTGGTAAGGGCTGGCCATAGCCCAGGAGGGACACACCTGCAGCACTCCTTCCCAACTGCAGGCAAAAATGGCTCCTTTGAAGGCCGGACTCTAAGGCATTGTAAGATTTTGAAGTCCCACCTCCAAACCTCCAGGAATATTTCCAACACAGTGGTAGCCAACCTCCAGCTGGGGCCTGGAGAGCTCTTGGAATTACAGCTCACCTGCAGAGTATAAAGATCAGTTCCCCAGGCAGAAAGGTCTACTTTGGACAGGGTTGTGGGAGAGAAGAAACGTTTAAGGCCTCCCACACAGGTTGTTGTTGAATTGAAGGACTTGAGGCCTACTGCACAGGGTTGTGCACAGGGTTGTTGTGCAGATGAAACAGGAGACAAGAGAAACTCTGCAACAGCATCCAGTTTCGTCTGCAGAATAACGCTGTGCAGTGGCCTCAAATCTGCAGAGAGTTGCAAAGAAGAAAGACACATGGCTTGGCTGTGTCTAACCCCTGGCCAGAGCATATTTTAAGTGAGAAGGGGCTTTTCTGTGGTCTCCCTTTCAACCAACTGTTTGGCAGAAGGGGAAAGTTCCCTACCCTCATAAGGAATGCCCTCAGGCTCCCCTGGGTTGCTCTTGGAAAGGCCTCCCTCCCCTCAGTGAGGGCCTGTCAGAGGCTCCTTCGCAGCAGGCCTGAAGGGGGGGGGAGGGGGAGCACTCTGCAGCCTCCGGCCAGCTCTGTCAGGGTTCTGAGGCAATTTACAGTTGGACATGGCAGTTAGGGGTAAAAAGGGCTGGCGCAGCCTGCCCAAGCCTCTGTTCTCCTCATCCGACTGGCTAGAACTCTTGCTAGAAATAGCAAAGAGAGAGGGAGGTAAAAAGGAAGAGAGTGATTAAGATAGAGAGAGCTTGACATTGGGAAGAGTAAGGGGAGGGGTTGTACAGTCTGTAAGGGAATGAGGTTGAATATGTGTGTTGGAGGTGTGTGTGTGTGGTGGCATGGAGACAAATGAGGCCATGAGTGTGGAGATATGGGTTTCAAGAACCTGTGATTTGGAATGTTAGTTGAGTGTGGGAGAGGACTAACCTTTGGGAATTGTGGCACAGTGGTTACAGATGAGCTTTTAAGAACCCAGCAGGCCTCAGTTGTCTCTAAGCAGTTTAAAATTGCCTTCCCTTCCTCTCCCCATAACAGATACCCTGTGAGGGAAGTGGGAATGGCCCAGTCACCCAGCAGGCCGCATGTGTGTCTAAGCAGTTTAAAAGCAACTTCTCTTACTCTCCCTGTAACAGTCACTCTGTCAGGGAAGTGGGGCTGAGAGCTCTGAAAGAACTGAGCATGGCTCACAGTCACCCAGCAGGCCTCAGGTGTCTCTAAGCAATATAAAATCGCCTTCCATTCCTCTCCCTATAACAGGCACCCTGTGAGGGAAGTGGGAATAGCCCACAGTCACCCAGCAGGCCCCAGGTGTCTCTAAGCAGTTTAAAATCACCTTCTCTTCGTCTCCCCATAACAGTCACCCTGTGAGTGATGTGGGGCTGAGAGCTCTGAGAGAACTGAGCATGGCTCACAGTCACCCAGCAGGCCTCAGGTATCTCTAAGCACGTTAAAATTGCCTCCCCTTCCTCTCTCCATAACAGTCACCCTGTCAGGGAAGTGGGGCTGAGAGCTCTGAGAGAACTGGGCCCCCAGAGCCCCCAGTCACTAGCAGACCTCAGTTGTCCCTAAGCAGTTTAAAATCACCTTCCCTTCCTCTCTCCATAACAGTCATCCTGTTAGGGAAGCGGGGCTGAGAGCTCTGAGAGAACTGGGAATGGCCCACAGGCACCCAGCAGGCCTCAGGTGTCTCTAAGCAGGTTCAAACTGTGGTCCCTTCCTCTCCCCATAACAGTCACCCTGTCAGGGAAGTGGGGCTGAGAGCTCTGAGAGAACTGGGCCCACAGAGCCCCCGGTCATCAGCAGGCCTCAGGAAAGTGGGGCTGAGAGCCTTGTGAGAACTGAGAATGGCCCACAGGCATCCAGCAGGCCTCAGGTGCCTCTCAGCAATTTAAAATTGCTTTCCCTTCCTCTCCCCATAATAGGCACACTGTGAGGGAGGCGGGCGTAGGGGCTGGTTGCACCCTGATTGGCCCATATTCTCTCGCAGACTCCTGGGACATGCTCCTCCCACTGGGCTGCTTCACAAATATATAGAGGAACCATTGATACGATGGAAATCATATCCTTTCTGAAAACCAAAAATAAAATTAAAGTGAATTTTTAAAATATATACACCACTATTATCCACAGTACCAAAAAGGGGAGGTAGAATATAAGACTGTCTTTATAACCAGTAAAGTGAAATATGTTTTAATATAAAGGAAAACACTGAAAAATAAGATCTATTTTGATAAGAGATAAATGTAATCATTTAAAACAGAGCATGCATTTCCTATGAATTTAAACTCAATAATAGACTGCATGGGGTAGAAGCATAATTTGGTTTTAAAATACTCTTCACTTTCTGTCCCCAAATGAAACATTCACAAGTGACACATTATAAAGTGAAAGGCATTTCCAGTATCACTTGTGACATGTGTGAGAGAGAATGACACTCTGCATATCATGGAGTATACGGGCTGGGTCTGATGTCCCCATCCTGTCTAATGAATGTTCTGAATTCCCATGAACAGTACCCAAGTTAGATTAAGAGTGCAGCACGCTTAAGCTTCACCCCTACCTCCCCCACTACCCACCCCCTGCTTGGAATTTTGAATGTCTGTTCAGCCTCCAAGTATCTAGGGCATTTAGGGGCAGAATATTTTAATTTGGGAACTGGCCACCTGTGTATATTGTGCATGTGCATGCCTATATTTGGATGTTCAGAAACAAGGGAAATGTACAGTGCCACTAAAGTGGGCAGGTGCACCCAAGCTTTCTCGTCATGTACCAGCACACATAGGGAAGGCACCAGGGAATCTGTTGTTCAGTCCAGTTTTTGGTTGACTCATCATGTTACTTCTTGTGAATGCAGTTTCACAAGGAGACCGGCCCAGGAGCCTGTTTATTCTCAGACTTTTTATGAAGGACAATAAATGTCAGCTGCCATCAAATGAAGGGGCATCCAGAAGAAATATTCACCACAGGAAACTGATAAAATCATTTCCTGATGATGTCACCATGTCAAAAGTGAACAGAGGTATTAGTCAAAGTAAAAATCTCATCAGTAGGAAGAGTAAAGAGTTTAATTTAGTTTCAAATAGTTTCAAGTAATGGTTCACTGGTCAACATTTCTGTTGGAGCTGGTGTTTATTAAAGGATGGAACGGAAAGTTCAGACTTTGCAAATTGTTGGAGTTGATTCAACTGTACAATCTCTTCTGTGTCCTATCTGTTTTGTTTACTGTGGAGCTGCACTTCCCTGTGCAATGGAATTAGTTGTACAGTGACTCAAAAGGATTAAACAATGACTTTGATATTTTAAGTCCTGACTGGTAGGGATTTATAATTCCTTCCTCATAATGAAATAATTAACAAGAGCAAAAATAAAATCCCTTACAGTGCAATCCAAGACAGAGTCAAACCTTTCTAAATCGATAGGTTTGGAAGAAAGTAAATCTGTTTAGGACTGCAATGTTATTTCTGTAATTCTAAGCAGTGTTAAACCTTTCTAAGTCCATTGAATTCAGTGGGCTTAGAAGAAGGTGAGTCTATTTAGGATTGCAATTTTCATTTCACAATCTGAAATGCTGTCCTCTTTCCTTTTCTGAGTGGACCCTACTGAAACAGAGGGAGGAAAAGGTGAGCACTGGGTTTGTTTCATGAGGCAGAGGACAAGCATAGACATGTGGTACTAATGTTACTATGTACCATTAGGGCTACTATGTACCATCAAGGTTAAGAGACCTGTTATTTAATCTAATGGCCCGGTCTCTGCAGGAACATTCTGAATGTGACTGAGTCTCAATACAAACCAGACACTTGTTTGCATGGGGGAAGGGCTAAACAGGCAGGAGAAAACTCAGTCTCTTTCACTCACTTGGTCAGGAGGATCTCTGTGAGTGCCCCAAAGCAGACAGCTGCTATGTTGAAAAGTAGGTCAGCAGGAGGATCCTGGAAAGCTACCACCATTTCATAGACCAAAAGCGGAATCCCGATCATTACTATCAGGACGGTGCAGAAGACAACCCATTTAGGCCACTGGGACACCAAAATTCTCCAGGGTGACTTTTTCTCCATCTGGTACTGGGGGGGGGAGGGGGAAATACATGGGGAGAAAAGAAAATAGAATGAGAAGAAAATCAAGTGTCTTAATGCTGTGAAACTACAAACATTAGCAGCTAATAGTTCAGAGCAGAGAACCTCAGGAATGATTCACATCTGACCATAAATGTATGAATAGCTGTTGAAAGCTTGTTTGATTTTCACAAAGGGGTTTAAACAAACATTCACTTGTTCATTAGTCTTGAGTGATGCTTTTATGGTAGGAGGATGCATTAAACCTTAACCTACACTTGCATGTGAGATATTTGGGGAGTTTTAAAGATTGAGACACATGGCAATGCATACCATTTATGCAGAATGGCCTTGAACTACCTGTAACGGCTTGAGATACAGTTATTGCACATTAAGGCTTTGAATCTTCATGCTGTCAGAAGCTAACGGCTAGACACGTCATCAGAGATAAAGACTTAGAGGGCCCAATTCAGAGGATGCTCTTTTGCCTTCATAAACCTGTCATTACCTTGAGTAATTTTCTTTTACACACACACAAACACACACACACACACACAAAATGGGTTGAAGTCTACACCCAAGTTCCAGCAGGAATACATTGGAATTATTTCACCACTGTAAATTCACTGAATGTCCCATAGAACTCGGCTAGAAGGGATGGGGGGCAATAGTTATTCTTCAGGGCTCAGAAAATGTTAAATTAGCTCAATAGCTACTTGGAAAAAATTGGAGTTGTCCTTAAGAAACAAGAGGAACAATCTGACTGGGCTCTGCTCCTCTACAGTTGCCTATCAGCATGGCATAGAGAGTCATGTAGTATAGTATAGACATCCTGCATGGTGTAATGGTTAAGAGCAGTAGACTGTAATCTGGAGAAGCAGGTTTGATTTCTCACTCCTCTCTATGAAGCCTGTTGGGCAACCTTAGGCCAGTCACAGTTCTTTCAGAACTCTCTCAGCCCCACTTATCTCACAAGGTGACTGTTGGGAGGAGGGAAATGGAAAGCAACTGTAAGCTGCTTTGGGGGTCACTTGGGTACAGAAAAGTGGGGGATCAAAACCAACTCTTATTCTTTTTCAATGAAGAATCCAGCACTGGGCCAAAGAGGCAATGAGGAAAGAAGCTCTGCTTTACCCTGAGCTCCATGTGTCATGCTGGGAGACAATACAGCCCAGCCAATAAGTGTCTTCTTTTTCTTAGTGGAAACATTGTGTTTTATGCTGCTGCACTGTAATGACACATTAAACCTGGGGGGCCCAGTCAGTAAATCAAGGGTCATACTGGAAGTGACCAAGATCACAGACCTCAATTAGTCTTTTAAAATCAAATCACAGCCACATGCAGTCCCAATTTGGATCCAGGTCATGCACCCACCACATATTTTACTGATCAAACTTGCACCCTGTTGCTGATGTTATTAGCCCTTTAAAGAGAAAACAGAACATGTGTTCATCTTCTTCATACCTTTTTACTTTAAACAAGGTGACAGTAAATTTTATGCATGTATGTACCATCAAATCACAACCAACTTATGGTGACCCCACTAAGGAGCTTTCAAGGCAAATGAGAAAGAGAGGTGGTTTGCCTTTGACTTACTTTGCATAGTCATCCTTGATGGCCTTCCAACCAAGTACTGATCTTGCTTAGCTTCTGAGATCTGATGAGATCAGGCTATACCATTATACATTCTTGTTTATAGCAAACAGACCCTGATATTGATCCAACAACTGTGCAGGGATAAAAAGACTCTGTAGATGATTGTATTTTTACTTTTAAAGGTTCTGTAAAGATCTAATCAGGGGATCTCCAAATTCTCATTCGTGTTGACCCAAAGGATATATGTACTTATCTTAAACAAGGCATCAGACTTGTCTTACATGAAGTTCCATGCCAGTTGGCTGCAATGTCTCAAAGCAGCTCTGGAATGACTTGGTCAGGACCCCCTCACTCCCTTGCAGACACACACCCACACACCCACCCACACACACATCCTCCATGCTTTCCCTCCCCTACCTCACTTGCAAACATGGAGAAAGAGGCTCCCTCCCCTTCCCCCATTTCCCCCTTTACTCCCTTCCACCTTCCCCCATCCTGAATGCTGTTGCCTCAGCCCTCACAGGTCACACGGTTGCTGCCTAGACCCTTGGGGCTGCTTCAAATACCTTGGGGGCAGGGCAACTATTGCCTTGGCCCCTGCGGGTCATGCAGCGGCTGCCTAGGACTTTGGGGATGGTGCAGCGACTGAGAACACCTTGGGGGCAGGGCAACCACTGACTCAGCTCCTGCAGGTCATGAAGCAGCTGCCCAGGCCCCAGGGACTGGCACAGTCACAGCAATCACCTCAGGGGCAGGACAACCGCTGGCTCAGCCCCTGCGGGTCGCACAATGGCTGCCTAGGCCTCTGGGGCTGGTGTGGCCACTGTGAACACCTTGGGGGCGGGGCAACCACTGCCTTGGTCGCTGCAGGTCATGAAGCAACTGCCCAGGTCCCAAGGGACGGCGCAGCCTCTGGCTGGGCCCTCCTCATCTTCTGGTGCACTTTATGGGCAGGTTGACAGATGTCACATCCATCTACATTTCCGTTTGATGAGGTGTGCCAGAAGATGTGTCTCACATCTAAAATCCCTAAGGTATTCCATTGGCTTGTGAACTTGCAGTCTGGTTCTTCTGCTGAACAGGGCTCTCGCTCTTTGAGAAACAAGCATGGGATGAAACATGGATGATTGCTGTTTATGGAGTGATAAAGAAACATGCCTCAGTATGCCTAAGCAGCAGAAGAGAGTCTGAAGCCTTTTGCAAGCTTGATAACTATGAACGGCTGTAGGAAGTACAGTTCAGGCAGGTCAAGTACATTACTATACCCACTTGCCTGTCATTTTCTTTGCAACATTAAAATTCAAAGAGCTCAGCACAGATGAGGGGACCTCTAGGATCTAGGCATGTTTCATGATCTCTACCTACCTTCTACCTCACCCCGATTTTCAGCACTTTTTTAAAAACATAAAAACAGGTAGTCTCTACATTAAGTGATTGTCACCAAATTCTGCCCTTTGTCTTAAAAAGTCTTTTCAATGGCTGGGTTGCTATGTGCTTATAAAAATAGCAATGTAGCAAGAAATGTCACTAAATAAGAGCCTTTTGGAAAACAGAGAACATTTAGCTACTGGGAGATTACTATTCTATGTCATTGCTGCCAAGCATGGCAAAATTACTGTAGCTCATATCTGTGCTCCTGATAGGTTATGTGACTCACATTGTGATTAGAGAAAAATACCAGTGGGGAGAAATATGCATAACCCATGTTTAGCTGAAAACATGGGTTACAAGTAATCAGTGTTTAAAGTTTATTTAATCTGTGTGTAGCACGCTTAGTCCAAGCAGCCTACCGAAGCAAATACGAATATTTACAGGACCAGAGGAAACTGGTACCCAGGTTTACCAGCAGAATAACAGCAATATGCTATACTAGGGGAAAAGCCTGTTGTATCCAGGAATACAACAGGCGCTAGAGCTTGGTGGTGGGAAGAGGAAGCGGAGGAGTTGTCCAGTCTGTAAGGGCATGGGGTCATAGGACAGTTTTCTGCCCTTCTGAAGCCTGAGGCCTACTGCTGGCAACTGCAGTCCCTGTTGTTGTCTTCAAGGCCAAGTCGTGTCAGGAAGGGAGGCTGGGAACTCCCAGCACTGGCATCCCCTGGAGTGATGTAGGTGCAAGGCAGAGCATGGGGAATGGTGGGAGAGAGGAATGGGCCAAGCACCTATATAAGGGCCTGTGTGGAGGTGATTTGCCTCTTTCCCTCTTCCTGCAGCTTCCCACACAGACCTCCCTGTTCTTTTTTTTTAAAAAAAACCCAAAAAACTGGTTTTGAGAATGGGGCAGATCCATTGTTGGCGTAGGCCAAGCCTGCATGCTGACCTATTCATTTGAGGGGTCCTCCATAAGAGGCTCTGTGCAAGCAGAGTCAAGCTGCCTCCCCACATGCAGAAGGAGGCCTTGACAGTTGGACTGCATTTCCAGGTGATCAGGGAACCCAGCAGAGGCTGATGCCCATCAGGTTCCCAACCATTGGCCATCTCCCACGAGATGCAGCAGGCATGCTGGAGGAACACATGGCATTGCCTGCTACTGTATAGGCCTGCTTTATGATTGACTTACCACAAGAGGGCCAGATCCTGATACCCCATGCTGCACAAATGCTCAGTAATTAATTAAGTTGTGGCCAAGTTTATGCCAAAGATATGGTTGCCAGTGTCTTTATTGAAGCCTGGATTGTGTCCACCTGCAAAGTGAAACATGCAAGCTCAAGTTGGAAGTCTCCAGACAGTAGCAGATGACAACCAACAAATTGAAGTGGGCCAAGTCAGTGCTGGATTATTGGTTATGCTCAGTGGCAGCCACCAAATACAACTTCCTATCTTATCTAAGTTCAACAATAACAATTTATTATTAATCAATAACCTGCCTTCCAGTAGGTTGGCTTATATCAGTGATTCCCAAAGTGGGCGCTACCGCCCCCTAGTGGGTGCTGCAGCGATCCAGGGGGGCGGCGATGGGCCACAGGTGCATTTGGGGGCGATGAATAACTATTAAAAAATTTAAAAAATTAATTTCCAGGGGGCTGAGTAATATTTTTTCTGGAAAGGGGGCGGTAGGCCAGATAAGTTTGGGAACCATTGGCTTATATCATTCTCCTCTCTATAGCTTACTTGTATCCTACTTTTCTTATCCAAATGGACTTGTCCAAGGACCAGAAGTGCAATCCTATGTAGTTTTAATTTGACTTCATTGACTTTAGAGGAAGAACAGCTGGTTTTTATACCCGGCTTCTCGCTACCAGAAGGAGTCTCAAAATGGCTTACAATTGCCTTCCCTTCCTCACCCACAACAGACACCCTGTGAGGTAGGTGGGGCTGAAAGAGCTCTAACAGAACTGCTCTAGGAGAATTGCCTTAAGAGAACTGTAACTAGCCCAAGAGAAATACTTAGACTGAAGTAGCTCTGCAGAGTATTCATTGTAAAGTTGCACCCTAATCCTGTATATATATAAATAGTAGTAGTTTCCACTGATTTCCAAGTTGCTTACTACAAAATAAGAGTCCAGAGGATTATGGCCATTCATCCCATGTATGGGAGCATGTTTTCACAGAATTAAATCACAATGATTTCCATAGTGTTTATTCCAAAGTATGCATATCTATGGTATGAGTACAGAAGGACTAAAAGTTTATAAACACATGATGGATAACTTAATCTTTCCTTTGAAAACTGGTGTTTGATGGGAGATTTAAATGATTTTACCACAAATGGACAAAGTATGCACATATGTAGTACGAATACTCAAGGTGCTACACTGGACTGATTTTCTGATTTATGCCTGTAATAGTAACAAAATAATATGAACTGCTGTCCTTAGATGAGTTTTTTTCCACAAGCAATACCTACCATTCAAGCTATCTATGCTTTTTCTGCTCTGTACTTTTCTGTGGCTTTGCAGCTGTGTGGTGGAAATCACAATGGTGATTTAGATCTAATAATGGTAATTGGATCTAATCTGGATTTAATAGCCAGAATACAGGAGGAAAAACTTTACTGCAAACTCATTTACTGTCCTCCAATGACTACTATTATTTTGGTCTGGATCTAATTCACAAACACAGTTTGAATCAAAATTAGCCAAGAAGAGGAACATAAAGGTCAAGACTCTATAAACGTGTAATCAGGCTCCATCATAACCTGGCACTAGAGAAACACAAACATTGGCTTTATAACATTCTGTCTATGTGTTTTTCAGAACAGTGCCTGAAGGTTAGTTCTCATGAGTGATCCTACTGTTACATGTCCATTTAAGTGTTTGTTTGATGGAGGAAAAACAACTTTGGTAGGTTTCCAAAAGGTTTATTGAAAACAACATGGGGCTGGGGACCCCTGGCTGACAGGTGAGTTGGATCCTGAGCAGGATGTTCAGCAAGTGTAAACAGATGCTATGATGATATACCTGCAGAGACCACTGCATCACTAAATGTTCTCTGAAAACATTGTTCACAGACTTGGTGGGCATGCTTTACATTCTTTCTTCTGCACCCTAATTTGGATACGTTTTAATTTTGGCCTCCAGTCTTACTTCAGCATCTGTAGTTTCTGCTCTGAATATGGATGCCCTTAAGTATGTACAGCCAGACAGGGCTGCTCACACGCATTAGCTTGGATTATAAGAAGATCCCCATTCACTGACTGTCTCTTCTCTTTTTTTAAATGCCTGGTGGACTGTTTTGCTGCACTGAAAGAGTCGTGACCCTCTCTCCCTTGACACTAGGACACAATTTATACTGTCTATTTTACCCTTGGCGAGACTCACAGCTGGTCTGCATGATACCCCATATCGTTTTTATGATAAATGAATGCCTTTCTTAAAGTATCTTGGTCCTGCTACAGTAAACGATATGTTGCCTCTGAGGACAGAAGAGTTTCTATTACACAGCCTTTTCCTGGTTTATTCCCCCCACTCCCATTCCTATTACTTTCTTTGTTCTACTTTTGATATTCCTTTTCCCTTTCCTATCTTGGCTTATGATTTCATCGACTGCCAGTCACTTTGGGGTTCATGTTTCTAGGGATTTTCATTTCCCGTTTGGCTTGTTCTCTAGATAATATATTATAATCTTTTGGTATACTTGGAAAGATACCGAGTCCCAAATACAGCATTCCATAAAACAATCTAAAATGGCACTGCTACCTTTTAAAAAGAAATTCTCCTTGCTCCTCCACCTTCTGCCTTCTTCTAATGCATTCAGGGATCTTTGCTCTCATTAGAACACCGTTCAAGTTTCCAGGTGTTTCATGAAAGTGGGGAGAAGTGAAGGGAGCTACATGTCAGGAGAAAATGACTTCCAGATGGTAGGACCTACAATTGCAAAGAGATGACCACTGCCAATATAAGGTTTTATGGAGACTGTTTCAACCACAAAAGTCATTTGAACATAGTAACCCCTCCCCCAAGAATCACAAACTGGAATATGGCTTTCTTGGAAGCAAGGCTAACTTAGGGGACAGAGATGTGAGATGCAGCAAGGGTGACTTGTATCCTAAGATACCAACAGCATGAATTAGAAGAAGAGTTGGTTCTTATATGCTGCTTTTCTCTACCTGAAGGAGTCTCAAAGCAGTTTACAGTCATCTTTCCTTTCCTCTCCCCACAACAGACACTCTCTGACTCAGGCTTTGAGGTAGGTGAGGCTGAGAGAGCCCTGATATTACTGCTTGTCAGAACAGCTTTATTAGTGTTGTGGTGAGCCCAAGGTCACACAGCTGGCTGCATGTGGAGGAGGAGAAGGAAATCAAACCCAGCTTGCTGGATTAGAAGTCCACATTCCTAACCTCTACAACAAGCTGGTGTACTACACCAACCACTCAGTCCAAAGGAAGACATTGTAATATGGGCTGAATGATCAGCACAGCAATCACTAATCCCCTTAAATGGCATCAGCTCTACAATACTTCCATTGTCAGGACATCATTGTTGGACATCATTGTCCAACCTGTGGGCTGCGGACTACATGTGGTCCTTTGACTAATTAGAGGTGGGCCCCGAAGGACGCCTTCTCCCCCCCCAGCCCTTTACTTCATCCCCCCCAGCCCTTCACAACACACTTCATTGTTGTGGCGTGTCTTTATCATATTTTGAAGGGATGTTTAAACATTACCATAGCGACCAGAGAGCGTTAGGGCAGTGGTTGAGAGTAGAGGAGTAAACTACCCCCCCCCCCCACCGGGCCTCAGTAAAAGGCGTTGAGTGGTCCCCGGTAAGTGGTCCTCGGTGATAAAAAGGTTGGGGACCACTGCTCGAGAACAAATGCTGGCAGGAGCTCATGGGAATTGTAGTCCATGAACATCTGGAGGACCACAGGTTGTCTTCCCCTGCTCTAGAACGCTGACCACTAGCTACAACACCTGGTAGGAAATAGTTATTTGTGCCTTGCCATGTTTGAATATCACACGAGGATGGCAGTTGTGCTGATCTCATGGGCATTTGGGATTGGTGATCTCACTATTGAATAGGCTACATATCCACTCTTTGCAATATCTGATGGTTTGTTAAATCCAAATTGATTTTCCCTTTGGCTTGGTATTTTTCAGAAGGTGTGTGCTTGTCCTCGCCAACTCTCCAGCACATACTTTCTAAATTAAAATAAAGCTCACCCTCGCAAAGCGATACTATTTCTTGTCAGCAATGCTAGCCCACTTGGCTCTATGGAATATAGATACAAATTTCAATACCACTTTATATAGGCTATTGCTGGTATAGTACAAGAGACAGAAGTGTTAGGAGAGTGCCTGGGAAGGCCTTAGGCTGTGTTCTAGTCAAGCTGCAGACTGTATAACAGCCCCATTGTGGTTACCTATGACTTGTTCACAATATTGTATCATTCCCCTTTTCTCAGGCTGACTACTTCATGCCCCTGTTTTTAAAATAACATCTTCAAGTATTTTCACATTAGCCTTACAAACGTCTTAAGGATGAGGTATTCTTTGGGTGCTGAAGAAGATGCAAAAGCAGCTTTTCTGAGGTCCATATGCTGCAGCATAAATGCTAAAGAACTAAAAATCCTGCATCCAGTTAACTGGTGGGTTTATCATGGAGAGACCATCACGAGATAGGCTGAGGAGGTTGAGGATAATGTTATGCTAAGGTGACCAATGTGACCAATGTGTTAACATTGGTAAAGCGGGACACCATTGACCGGGGGGGGGGTTCTTGATTAAAAATGTGGTCTATATGGAGCAACAAAAAGTTTAATAGAACACATAGAATGCAAAAATAGTATTGTAATATATATTTTTAAATTTCAACATAAGTACAATTTGCCAGGTACCCCCAGATGTCCCTCCAAAAGTAGGACAATCTGGTCACCTTATGTTATGCCCCATTCTTCTACCTAACACTTGAATGACTTTCAGCATTTGATAGCATCGTGGGTAAGGAGAAAGACACTAAAATGGTTTCATTGCTTTTTAAATTTCAAATTTGACTTTTAATAATTTTTTTAAAAATTGTAAGCTACGTTAGTTACTATTTTTTAAGTAGAAAGTTAAGACAGAAATGTTCCAACAAAATAAATATAGTCAGTTGTGCAGCTTTTGATGCATGTTTTATTATTATTATTATTATTATTATTATTATTATTATTATTATTTAGATTTATATCCCGCTACTCCCCGTAGGCTCGTGGCGGGTCACAATAGTCCTTTACACAGGCAGAAATCATTGCATGTGGGGTAAAAAAATAAAATGATAAAAGAAAGGGTCCTATCCTAAGCCAGCTTCAGTATTAACATGATTTTTGTAGTGCTTGGATTTGATTGTGGATGAGAGTGGCTGGGAGTGGTGGTATATAAGTTCAATAATAAACAAACAAACAAACAATAAACAAAGGATTGAGAATGCTTTCTTTTCTCTCTTCACGCATCTTAGTTCCTAATCAGAAGCAGCTAGAGCTATAACCAAAGTGTCACCATTTCTCAATATGGATATATTTGATGAACTGCAGAAGCATGCTTTGCTGACCTGATCATGCCCATGTATCATAGTGGTTATCATATGTTTCTTTCTAAAAGACTTCTTAGTTGATGCTAGGTCATGGACAACTTGAATAACAACGGTCAGGTATCAAGAACTGCAGAGTGACAAACACTCTGCATATTTTAGATAAACATATTTAGCATAATTTGCATATCATTTGCAAGACGACAATGGGTGTGAAATCACAGCTGATGGCAAGTGGTTTATGTGATTCTTATGCTGGACTTTTAAACCCCGAAGGGGGAAAATAACTTTTACATAAACACTCTCAACAGGATTTAGAAATAATGAAACTTGACAGACTTAATACATCTTGTCTTCTCTTGGCTATCTAATTTTGTTCTATTCCACTTTGCTATCATGTTTGCCAAAATTTGTCTTGGTACAGCAGGTATCACACTAACCTGCCTTATATAATGAATCAGACCAATGGTCTATCTGGCTCAGTACTGTCAGCTTTAACTAGCAGCAGGCCTTCAGGGCCTCCTGTAAAGATCTTTGTATCACTTGACCCTTTAAGACTGGTGGCAGCACTAGCTCTGGCACCTGAGCAGTGAGTGGGCCTCAGTGCTGGGCCTTGCTGATCTGGCACTGCCACTGCTGCTGTGGGCTATCTACTGTGTGCTCCCTAAGACAGGACAATGGACATCACATCTGTTATTATTTCCATTATAGGGACCATGTCAGTAGATGTTCCACATCAAAAACATACTTTCTGCTATTCCTTTTACCGTATGAGAAAAATATAATTGGGCAGCTGGGCAGAAGGGGACAGGAATCACTGATCATACCAGTAGAGAGGTAGCAAGGTGATAGCTCTACTGAGTGCTCTACTGAGCCATACATTAGTCAGAAAGGAAGGGATAGTGTTCAGACTTCACAAGGCAGGTTGGCTACTTCCAGATGAGACCTGGAGACCTCCTGGAATTACAAGTGATCTCCAGAAGACAGAGCTCAGATCTCACAGATAAAGTGGCTGCTTTGCAGTGAGGACTCCAGGGCATTTTGTCCCACTGAGGTTCCTCTCTTCTCCAAATTCCATCCTCTCCAGCTTCCACCCCCAAAGGTCAAGGAATTTCCCGGTGTCAGCTCTATTCACAAGGGATGAAGAGATTTCGAGGCAGATAGAAATTTGCAAATGCTTGCAGTTATGTTAGAATAAAGGAGTACAAATAAAGGGTACAAAACGTGACAAGAAAGTGAATATTTACTGTTTCTGGTCTTTTCTTAAATCTAGATGTCAAAAAATTGTGCCACCAGGATGTTCAACAAAAACACTTGCATTTGGGTATCATCTCAGTTCTTGTAAATACTTTTTTGAGCGGTTTCTGTAAGAATATAAAAGAGCCCTTAATCAACCATGTATTTAAAAGGCTAATGTGGGAATAAACCCTAGAAGCCAGGCAATGTCTTTGTTTTGCCCATAAATGGAATTGCACAATGCTTTATGATGTACTGTGAGCATGGGATCATATGCAATGATGTTCACCAGCCCTTAATGTTTGCAAGCTCTGACCCGAGTGGATGTTTCCCTTGTCTTTGTAACTCTGCAAGAATGTCTGAGCCTGATTAGCAATTATGCATGATAGCCTATCAAGTAATTAAATTATATACACATTTCTTCTTGTCTGGAAGAATGCTCATGTTTCACTGAATGCACTGAATGTCTCTTTCTTTCTTTCTTTCTTTCTTTCTTTCTTTCTTTCTTTCTTTCTTTCTTTCTTTCTTTCTTTCTTTCTTTCTTTCTTTCTTTCTTTCTTTCTTTCTTTCTTTCCCTCCCAATAGAATTCTTGCTGACAGAGTTAATAAAGAAAAGTCTCATTCAGCTCCTTACCATCCTAGAGGATCCCATTCCTAGAAAATCATTGTCTTTTGATAGAAAAGTGTTCTAGATTTTTTTCGAATAGTACAATAGTAGTAGTACAACTGCAAATACTACAATACTAGTACAATTTGTAGTAGTACTACAAATAGCAGCATAACTGCATATTTCCAGGTACATAGTAGTACTACAAACAGTAGTCCAGCTGCATGTTTCCAGCTAGATAAAATCCAACTTTTCTTTCTAATGTGATACATTTAGCTTCTTTTACACTGAATACAAGATGCATACATATCACCTTCAATGAAAGGCAAACAACTTTGAAATACTTTCCTATGTCGATTCCTGGGCAAACTGCTTACTAACATGGCTAACCTAGGATTCAGTTTTGGTCCATCCAAACTGCAAAACGCAAGAAGGCAGGTGTCAAAACAGAAGCCTGGTGATCATAGAGATTCATGCAGATGCATAGTTCTGCAGGGCATATCAGAAGTGCTCAGATCCTAGAGAAAGAGAGAGTAGGTAAAAGAAAGGAGTCAGATTACCAGCATGTCCTAATGAGCTATGACCTAGGAAAGGCAGCTGTCCAAAGAAAAGAAGCAGGAGGCCTGCTGGAGAACTGAGGGCCATTCTGCACCACTTAAATGTAGTCAAAGTCTTACCTTTTGTAAACACTGTGAATTTAACATTCTGTATGACGTCATAGACAAACCTCAAAATTCCCGCCAAACTCCTGCAACAATCGGGATTTTATAGCGCTTAGGGGGAAATCCAGAAAAGTGGATTCCCCCTGAAAAAAATGCTACACTTCTGAGCACAAGCTGCAACACATCAGCGAAAGACATGTGCCTTCTCAAAATAGCGGTAGAAAGAATCTCTTGCTCTCGCCCCCGAGCTTCTGGAGATGCGATCACCATTTTTTCCCCTTAAACCGGAGAAAGCAATGAATAAGCGTGGCTTCTTCGGCTGAATTCCCTCCACAGAAGTGCTTAACAGTCAAACAAAGTTCCCTTCTGCAATTGTCTTTAAAGTTTCCGAGCACAGTACAGCCCCCTGTTCAACACTGCCCGTAATTTCAGCCAGAAATTGCACCCATCGGGGGAAATTTTTTTTTTTAACTTGAAGAGCATGTAAACAATTAAGCGCCAGCTCCTAGATCATCGAAAAAGGTCTTTCTGAGACATTGAATGAACAAATATTAGTTGCTACTGGTGTTTTCGGGTTTTTTAAAAAAGTTTTTAAAGGGAAAGGGGATTTTCGGGAGCACGAACACAACAGTTCATTGACTGTTCTGTTTGATTGATGGCCAGGGGCGGGAAGAAGTGTGGAAAAATATTGCCTCCTTTGTTGCGATACCGGCGAGACCGAAAACCTGTGGGGAATGAATAGACCACTACTGGGACTTCAATATTCCACTAGAATTGAAGGTGTGCAGAATGACGAAATTCCACTATTAAATATAGTGTTCCTGAATACTGCAAACATTTAGCAACATTGGTAGTTGTGCGGAATGGCCCAGAGACATGGGAGACTGGCTGAGATCAGTGGTCATCAGCTCATGGTTTGGGACCCTCTGGTAAATTGCATAGTCATGTCTGCTGGGCTCAATTCCCTATAGTGCCATGACATTTGATGCTTTTTTGGAAGGACCTGTGGCTAGTAGGCATAGAGCAAGCTGTGCCACCTGCCTTTGCATGCATGGTTACAGCACTACCTTAGCTCATGCTGGGGAAGTCTGAGGGCAATGCCTGGGGAGGGTGGAGTTTGGGAAGGGTGTCACATTACTCACTCCTGAGCAATGCTAAGTTAATTTCCTTTAATCCCTGTGATAAAGACTACAGTGTTTCTAGAGAGGACATTTTCCCCCTGCCCCATAGTCTCTCAAGGGCAAGGAACTGGGGCTGAGAGTGGGTGTCTACCTGCTGTGGGTGGGTGGCTAATGGCAGATCTAATAGTTGCAAAGGATCCCTCTGTTCTCATTAGGTAATTCTTCTGGTGCTTGGGAATTTAGTAATGAAGAGAAAAGCAGAGGGAAATCTGAGATGAGAAAGAAAACTGGATTTAAAAAGTGCAGAGTGGAGAGCTGCAGAAATTAGGGATCATGTATTGATTTGAAAGAATCAAATATTTGGTTACAGATTGCCACTTAAGTGGACATGTTCTTGCACATGACATGGTGTAGTGGTTAAGAGTGGCAGCTTCTAATCTGGAGAGCTGGGTTTGATTCTCTGCTTCTCCATATGCAGCCAGCTGGGTGACCTTGGGCTTGCCACAGCACTGATAAAGCTGTTCTGACCGAGCAGTGATATCAGGGCTCTCTCAGTGTCACCCACCTCACAGGGTGTCTGTTGTGGGGAGAAGAATGGGAAGGTGACTGTAAGCCACTTTGAGACTCGTTTGGGTCGAGAAAAGCGGTATATAAGAACCAACTCTTCTAATTCATGTGCAGCCAAATTCACTCCCACACTTCCAGTTCATTATCCTTCCTTGTTAATCTTCCTCACAGGGTTATTATGAACATACAATGGAGGAGGCATGATGTCTGCTGCTCTGAGTTGCTTAGAGGAGGGATGGGATACAAACGTGACAGACAAGATTTTACCCTGGAGTAGTTTGTTCACCTGCGTGTACTAAAAAGGCACTCGATAAAGGACATTTGCCACATACAAAACTTCACAGAGATTCTGCTGCTTTTGCTACGAGAGTGGTCTGTTGTTACAGAGTCACCATGTGCTCTTTCTTCTTGTGTGTTTTTTTAAAACTTGATGCTGCACTACGATGAATTGGATGTTTACCACTGTTGTTAGAAAACACATCTTAATTGGCACACAAATATCTCAATGCCACTCTCACATGGGACTCATTCTATCAGCTTATGTCTCAGCAGTGATGGTATTTGAGGGTGCTCCATGCGGCAGGCACCTCCAGCAATATTTTAATTGCCGACGAACATGACTGCACATTCGCTAAAGCCCACAAGAACATTCCCAGTCAGCCCGAAATATATATTAGTGTGGGTGTTGGAAGAGGAGTGTCATATCAAATTGAGGTTTTAGAATGTTTCCAGGAAATCAAACCTTTATATTTGCAGTTATAAAAGGATCATTCCAATCCATCTTAATCGCCTGCACAGGTGTTGGGGGGCTAGCTTTACACTACTCTGTCTTGCCCTGTGCTGAACTAGTCCATTCTAGGTTGCACACCTGGCCTCACAGCTGTTGAACTCCAAAAGTGGCCTGTGCAAGCTCCTCACAACTTCATACAGTATGTTGGAACTGACTCATCAGCCTGAGACTGGACTGTTGTTTAATGAATGCTGAGAATTCATCTGTAAATGTACATTGTTAATTAGAGGCTTAGTGGCAAGTGCCATTGAGCTATCTGCTATGTTTAAGGTTACCTCCAGCCCTTGTAAATGACTTGCTGATAACAAGGCGAATCCATCTTCATTACTCGGCCCCTCCTGTCTGAGTAGGCGCTGCTTCCTGTAAAGGGCTATGTCACATGGAACGGTAGAATTAAACTTTTATCCAAACCAGATTCTGCACTTTCACCCTTTTTTCTCCCCAAGTTCCTTGAGTAGTTCCAATTTATTTTGCTTAAATGACATCTGATTACCTAACAGGGAGAAGAGCAGGAAACTGCACTTCAAGCAGCCAGCAGATCTCTAGTTCTGCCCTGCTGCTTTTCGGGTGGTGGTGGGGAGGAACGTTTCCAGGAACAAGTGCATTTACATTTCATCTGATTCTCCACCTTGGTGTAAAGAAATACGGCTTCGTTTTCATTCTCATAAGGTTGCGGTTTATATAGGATGGCGGGGGGGGGGGATCCTGAGGAATGCAGGAAATTAGTTTTAAATCTGAAGAATAAATATCATTTTGTTCCAGTTTACTTTTGCAGGCTTGTGCTTATATATATATAATGTAAGGCCATTACAGTTGGAACAAAACGATCCGTCAACAGAACAATGCAATCGGCAGTCCACCTGTAGAAAAGTATAGCTGGGGACACAAGTCTGTCTTTCCGCCCAGGTTTCTGCTTGCCAGCTCCTAAAAACCTTCCCCCAGTTTCAGTGTAAACAGTTCTCTATTATGGCTTTAAACTAAGGCAGGGTAGCTTGAATGTGATCATTGATTTTTTAAAATGCATTGTTTTTCCTTAAGCGAAAAGCACAATAACTTAATGTCACAAACTAACCTTTCTTGGCAGATGGTCTCTATACGGAATCACCATTAGAGGCATCTAATACTACCTGGCATGGTTGTTTAACACATTAGGGTGCTCACAGGTACCGCTACTGCTCTCATGAACCATGGTTCGATTTTAAGCATCGCTGGCTAGAATAGGTAATTGTAGCCTGAAAGAGAGCGAGAGAGAGAGAGAAAAAAGGGGGGGGGGCTCTCCTGGAGTTTTGATGCTTTAAATGTTGAGGAAAGAGGAAAGAGAAGAAATTTACCGGAAGCTAGCCAAAGACAGAGGCATCAAGGCTCTTCTGGAAAAAACCTAGTGTGTTTGTTGTAATATGAAATATCTGTAACGTGCATGATTCAAACGGGTATGCAGAATATCCTACAAGGGGCATTGGGGGAGATATGTAATTAGCATATTTAGATAGTGTCTTCCTGGTGGCAGTCAACCACATTAGAGAGTGAAGAAGAAGAAGAGTTAGTTTTTTATACTTTGCTTTTGACTGCCTGAAGGATTCCCAAAATGACATGCAATCACCTTACCTTCCTCTCCCCACAATAGACACCCTATGCGGTAGGTGAGGCTGAGAGAGCTCAGAGAGAATTGCTCTGTGAAAACAGCTGTAGAGTGACTGTGACTAGCCCATGGTCACCCAGCTGGCTGCCTGAGTAGGAGCAGGAAATCAAATGCAGCTAATCAGATTAGAGGCTGCCACGCTTAACCGCTACACCAACATCTTAAATCACTTGGGGAGTAGTATACATAATTGGTTAAGGGCTAAGTGGATGGAGAGTGGGTGGGGCCAGTCCAGGTGAGAGCCCAATCAGAAGGCACAAAGTGCCTTCCAATTGGGCCCTCACCAGGACATGCCAGAGCTCTATCCAGTCAGGATGCACAAAGCCTCAGACAGGTCACACCACTCATGACTTTGGCCCAATCATTGGGCCAAAGTTCTGACAGGGCCCGCCCATCCAGCCCTACCAGGGGCAATCTGGAGACATCGCTGCCAGTCTGCCCCTGACCACTGCAGGGAGAGGAGGTCAGTAAGGCTGCCAAGGGGGATGAGAACAGAGGCTTGGACAGGCTGCGCCAGCCCTTTTCGCCCCAAGGCTGCCCTAACTGTCATGTCCATATGTAAATTGCCTCAGAACACTGGCAGAGCTGGCAGGAGGCTGGTGAGTGTGCTCCCCTCTCTTCAGGCCTGCTGCGAAGGAGCTTCTGACAGCCCCTGACTGAGGGGAGGGAGGCGTTTCCAAGAGCAATGCAGGGGTGTCTGAAGTTATGGGTGAGGGCCTTCCTTTTAAGGGGGGGGAGCTTTCCCCTTCTGTCAAACAGTTGGCTGACAGGGAGGCCATAGAAAAGTCTCTTCTCATTTAAAATACTGCTGTAGCCGGTCATGCTTCTGGAGGGAAGAAACAGCCAAGTACTCTCTGCAGATTTGAGACCTACCACACAAGGTTGTTGTGCAGGTGAGACTGGAAGGTTCTTTTACCTCCTGTTTCATCTGCACAACAACCATGAGCAGTAAGCCTCAAGAGTTTCAACTCTAAAACAACCAGCATGGGAGGCCTTAAATATTTCTTCTCCTCAACCCTGTCCAAACTCCATAGCAACCCTTTCTGCCTGGGGAGCTGATCTTTATACTCTGCTGATGAGCTTTAATTCCAGGAGCTCTCCAGGTCCCTCCTGGAGGTTGGCTACCCCTGGGTTGGAAATATTGCTGGCAGTCCGGCCTCCAAAGTAGCCATTTTTGCCTGCAGAGCTGATCATTATAATCTAGAGATGAGCAGCGATCTAGAGAGGAAGGTAGAGGTTCACACACTGTGGTTGGGGTGGAGTGGTTGTGGGTGTGTCCCTCCTGGGCTATGGGCTTTGGCCAGCCCTTATCAGCAACTATTTTAATTTTGGGGAGCAGAGAGACAGACAGGCAGACCAATATCAGTCCTGGAAAGTTCAGGAAGATCTAAATATTTATAGCTTGAAACTGCAAATAGTGAACAAGTAAATGGCTGGAGAGACATGGGAACTGAAGGGACTTTTTTCAAGCTTGGTCTGGTAAATAAAAACTCCTTTGAACTCAAAGGCATAAGTAGCCAAGTATTTCAAGTGTAGTTAGCTTTACAGGAAAGTAGACAGTGAGACTTTGCGGGGAACTAGGTAATCCACTTTTATTGGGCAACGACTTGGCCTTGCAGACAACAACAGGGACTGCAGCTGCCAGCAGTAGGTCTGAGGCTTCAGAAGGGCAGACATCACCAGCCAAGCAACCAAGTGGATTCTGGGGCCACGTGCATTTCTTTTGAAGGGATGCATGTGAGGGGAGAGAGCTTTCCCTTCAGCCTAACTGCCTAGAGATGAGCTGTACTTCCAGGGGATTCTTGGACCCCACCTGGACACTGGCATCCCTAAATCTCAGGAGGATACAATGCTACACAGTCACACCTCCAAAGTAGCCATTTTTGCCTGCAGAGCTGGTCTGTATAGTCTGGAGATGAGCAGCAATTCCAGGCCCTACCTGGAGGTTGGCTGTCCCTGGTCTGAACATATTGCTTGAAGTCTGAAAGTGGGGCCTGAAAAGTGCAGCTACCTAGAACCCCCTGACCTATTTCAGGTCAAGAAAACATTGCAGAGAGGAGGTAAGGTTGTCAGATTGGTGTAGGTTCATCTTCTGGAATTCCACACTACCTAGAGGTGCACAAACATGACTAAGGTCAAGACTGCTGTGCACAGAGGGACCTCCTCTTAGGGTTGCCATCTTCCAAGTGAGGCTCTTTACCCCACCTCCCTCATGGAGAATTCGCTATGGGGAGAGGAAGGGAAGGTGACTGGAAACTGCTTTGAGACACCTGAGGCCTGCTGGGTGACTGCAGCCCATTCCCAGTTCTCTCAGACCCCTCACAGCCCCACATCCCTCACAGGTTGTCTGTTGTGGGGAGACAAAGGGAAAAGGTGTTTGTAAACCACTTTGAGACTCCTTTGGGTAGTAAACAGCAGGGTACAAAAATCCAGCTTTTCTTCTTCTAAGGAGCAACCGTGAAAGAAGCATTTGGGCACATAATATTTTATCAACAATAAAAAATTGAGGCAGAAGAAGCAGGGTGGACACCTGTGTACTGTGACTACCCCATGTGTATTAGGGCAGGGGGACAAGAAGGGAAATGATGTTGAATGCAGAACTGGGAGGAATTGGTTGCCATGTAATCTCCCCCTAAGAAGAGTTTCCAGTCTGATTTTCCCTTCACATATCTGAAGACATAGCTCTGGAAAGCTTATCTGTAACCAATATGCCACAATTACTAAAGGTCAGTCCTCTCCCACACTCAACAAACATTCCAAACCACAGGTTCTTGACACCCATATCTCCACACTCATGCCCTCATTTGTCTCAACACCACCACAATCTCCCACACAACACACACATTCAACCCCATGCCCTTACAGACTGGACAACTCTTCCCCTTCCTCTTCCCACCACCAAGTTCTCACACTCATTGTATTCCTGGATACAACGGACTTTGCCCCTAGTTAGGTATACAGTGAATAGATAATTTCTGACATTTCAGCTGGAATTCTGTTTTAACGAAGACTTTTAAAATGAAAATATTTTTCTGAAATATTCCCCTAAAGACCCACAGCTTACCTTCAGTCACTCAGTGGATATCTTTGCACTGTGTGTGGCAGCTGCTGCCAAATAAATATATATATATATTTAAAAATCTGCACAGCCAATCAGATATCTGATGGCCAGTCAGAAGCCCTGCTTGGGCAGAAGCCTCCCCCAGCCCTGCCTACTTTCTAAAATACTTGGTGGTCATTGGCCTTGGGTGGGCATCCCACGTGAGTGACATCCGTAAGAGACACACAGGGAACTCCAGTGTACTGGCTTCATACTGCAAGCCAAAGAGCATTATGAAGCACGTTGCTTTCCTTCTGCAGCTGCAGGTGGCCCAAGGTCTGAGTTTGCAGCATGATCTTAGGTCACTCAATAAAAAAGTTATCTCTGTCATTTTTTGTGTGTGCATATGTGGTGCAGGAACATGGAGCTCAGGTAGCCCTGGGCATTGACCATGGTTTTGTAGCTATCCTAGTACAGCACGTATGCAGCAAGGAGTGGAGTAGTAACACTATACGGTGCTCTTTAATGCTTGAGCCCTACTCAATTGCAACTTGAGAAACCACTAAGTTTTATTGAAACAGCCGCTGTACAATTCTAAATTTGTAATGAAATCCCAGTCCTGAAAGTCTGTCAGAAAGGACTTATCACCTTCAGGTATCATCTCCTTCATTAGCCTGCATGTAATTTAGAGAATAAAGGAGAAAATAGACTGAATAGCATGCTGTACACTGGAAGTATCTCTGTCTCATTCCTGCCTTTTGTAACATTTAGACATGAAGCTACCTACATTATCCATGATTGAATCAGACAATCTCGAGATGAACTTTTCTAAAATTTACCGGAAGGATGATCTGGTCTCTTTAGGTAAGTGCTCTTTATAGCTAATGTGCTACTGTACAAAGAATGCTTTTTTCCCTCTTCCAAAGATAAAGCTTCGATATTGTAAAGACAGCAGCACACAGTACAATACAGCTGCTGAAATGGAGGTCAAATTTGAAGGTTATTTTTTTATTTTGGTAAGAAGAAATAGTTTAATTTTTTGTTATTACTATTCAAACAAAATCATGTTCTAGCTCCCGAGACGTTAGATCCCCAGTTAGTAGGCAAGGGAAGAGCAGCACCACTGTTCAATTCTCATTACTCAATACTGTTTTTTTTGGGGGGGGGGGAGCAACAAGAAAACTTTGATCCAAGTCAGGTCAAGGCGACTTTTGCAAAGGTTACAAGCTATTTGGAAGGGTTACAGTATCCATAAAGGCAAATGAAATTATATTTAAAGCCTGATGGAAGAAAAGCAATAATTGAGATAAACTGCCGGCGGCTCAGAAAGGTTTAGGCGGAGAAAATGGAAAGTCTTTCAAATCAGTTGTCACATCAAAGAGTGCAGAGCATTTCATTACATTTGCAACAATTATGTTTACCTTTAATGTTTACCGGGTCTGCTGATGCTGTGTCCTCATTGTTCAGTAAGCATTTCTGTAATCACTTGGGGAATATTGTGATTCAGAAGCCTCCATTGCAGCCATCAACCAATGACCCTACTTGCTCCTTGCATCCATGATATCACAAGCTTTTGTCATGGAAAGACTTCTGAGGTCTCAATCAAATGCATTGTCAGTCACAAAATGCAAAACATGGTCTGGGGCAATGATGGTGAGTAGAAATATAACTTATTTATTCATTTAAGAAACATCTGCCCCACCTACACGCACAGAAATTACATTGAGCCACATTATACAGGCATAGTTAGTGTCTCCATCATAGACTAAGTTGTGTTTCAGTAAGAAAGCTTGCAAATATAACATACCTTGACTTTCAGGTATGCAGTAATTGGGATATTCCATCTGTCTGGGTGGGCAGTATGGATTTAGATGTACTAGTGGGAAGACTGCATTTATATATTTATGTTGTATCCTCCAACTTGAAAAAAATGTTCCTTTCTTTTCTTCTTGAAGGGACCCAAAGAAGCGTTTACAAAACAATCACCAGGTTTGCCTAGGCTAACCAGCTGAGCTGGATAGCCTAGGCAAACCTGATCCTGACACATCTCGAAGACTAGGGAGGTCAACCCTGGCTAGTATTTGGAGGGGTAATCTCCAAGGACTTGGATGTTCCTCCAAGGAACACTCAGTATTATGACTTGGAGGCAGGCAATAGCAAACTACCTCCAAACGTCCCTTGCCTTACTGCTTGACACTCCTTGGATCTCCTGGCTATGCAATGATCAATAATCGCAATCAAGGCTAGATTAGACCCTAAGAAGACTCTCACATCACACAATTAAACTAAAGTAAAACCCATCACAGGAGAAAATTTTAATTTGATAAAGGAATTCAAGTGAGGAAATACACAGTTTTAGCTGTACCTTCAGTCAACTGGTGCCCCCTGACACAGCACAGAAATCTTACAAAATTCTTAGTTACAAAATGAAGTAGGTGTTCCTCACAGAATGAGAACCTAGAATCCAGGACAGTTCTGTTTGACATTTCCATGACAGCTTTTTAAAACAGTAAACAGTTGTTGTTTAAGGGAAGGGGCAAGCATACTAGAAGCACAGCTATTTCTTTCTTTCTTTCTTCGGTATCATTTTCCTGATAAAAATTGCCTCTCCCAGCTGCATTCATCTGGTGAGGCCATTAATAGCACTTTGGGAGTAGACATTTTTGGTAGAAAATGACATGGGGTGAAAGAGCTGAATAGCGGTTCATGTATTGTATTCATGTCCCAGAACTACATGGGACCCATAGTGTCGCCCCTAGTGAACAGCTAGAAAAGGCCTGCCAAGAGACTGCCAGCTGTTGGAACTGTTACAGTTCCTTGACGCTGTACTTCGAGGTGGATAAAGTAGCACACCATTCAAATTCTTTCTTGTTCCCTCCTCCTCCCCTTTGTTCAAAGATCTTGAAACAGGAAACTCATTGCTTATGTTGCAATTTTGATAACCTAACTGGCAGAACAGTTATTCAAATTTTTAAGCTTTTAAATGCGGCAAGATCAACCTGGCCATCCACATAAATAATTTTGACATGATAAGTATGCGAATGCGATGATAACTGATAAGTGAAGCAATTACCTTGCTTTTTTGGATTATATTAAATGAAGATTCTGATAGATTAATGAAAAGAGACAAAGAAGACAAAAAAGGCGGCTGTAGAGCTTTTGGGTACTGCGTTATCTCTATTATACCATATTGAAATAGAGAAGCTATCACCAATCATGCTTCCTATGTAAGTTCTAACTTCTAACAGTGAACAATGAATAAATTGTCACAAGACAGTAACTGATAAATTGGGATTGGCAGGGTTTTTAAAAAACGTGTAAATAAAATTATTGGCCTCCCCATAACTATATATTCTGTACAGGAACTTGAGGTAGTTTGTTGTGTATTGTAGATTGCAAGGTCTGCTTTTCGCTTATTGGCTTGTAAACCACCACGAGCCTTTTGGAAGGGTGGTATAAAAATTGAATAAATAAAATAAATTATATCCATCAATTGACCCTTGCTAAACTATCAGCTTGAGAGCAGTCACTTCCTTTAAAAAGTGTATTCTACCAGTATCAGAGTTTAATTTAATGTAGAAAATTTGATATTCAACAACTTCTTTGCAGTGCTGGCCTTAACCATTTGACCATCCAATACTCAAGAAGCTTTCCATGATTTCCACTTAACTCTTATGCAGGGTGGTCTCCTTTGTTTCTCTACAGCAGCTGTTCTAAGACAGAGTCATCTTGTTCAACATGGTATTATTTAAAGATAACCTCTCCAGCAAATCAGCCCACAGTACACATTCCCAGGGTCATGCTGGAGACATGCAAAACAGTTTTTAAAATTGTTCCAACTTTCTAATGGTACCTGAATATATGTCTGGGATAAAATCAGCTTCAAACGGTGAGGTGAGATATTGCAAGACTAATTCTCCTAACTCACATGCTGGAGTTTTGTTTTCAAAAAGTTCTCCCCTGCTATACACAGGAACAGGTGGATTTCACGAACATTAGGAGCACGTTTAAATACAACAAAGAGAGTTCAGATCCTAAATAGTTACATTTTTCTCACATATAAGGATGATCTGTTCCTTCATCATCATAGACCTCTCTAATGTACCCCAAGTATGTGTCTATGCTTGTCCTTTACTATCAAGAGGATATGAGCTTTAAGCATTTTATCCCTCACAGTCAGTAAGCTGCCTATTGTCATGAAAGCCCCTGTCTTGGTTCCCCTTATTGCTAAAGCCCTGTGTGCCTTCCTGTGTGTGAAAGCAATGTCTGGAAATGTTGTAGACTTAAATGCCAATCATGATGACCTTGTTTGGTGGGAAGATGGGCTAATTGTTTTGGTGGAATGTTATCATACAAAGATCTGCTTAGTCACCCCTCTGTACTTCTATTACTGAAATAATGGTCCAGTTGGAAGTTTCCCACTTGTTCCCAAATAGTAGAAATCTGTAATTTCCACAGATGGAAGTGATTTTCATCTGCAGAGCATCACCTTCTCCTCACCCCAGACAGGGATGCCCCAGGAACAGCATAACTAAGGAATTGGGGCACCATGGAAAGGGGAAATTGGTAAAAACAGTCCACTTTTCTAATCACCTCCCAGTGTTTTTATGTTTGGTTCTTGTTAATGTTTGGGGTTATGTGCTATTTGTCACAGTTGTGGTTTAGTCACAGTAGAAGCCTGTTGGCAGGGAGTGCTTACTGGACTCCCTGAGGGTTGGGGGGGGGTCTCCTTAATGAGACCGGCAGATAATGAGCACATCCTACCCAGCTGTGAGGCCAGGGGCTCGTAGCCAAGTTGCCTAGGGGTACCAAATTAAGGTGGATGCCTGGTGGGCCCTGCAATGGTCACTTCCCTGGTGAGGGATTCCGGAGGCAAGAGCCTGCTCTCCCAGCTAGGTTGGAGTGGGGCTCATGGCATCCAGGGACCCTCAGGTTAAGCAGCCAGACAGCTGAGGGTCCAGGCTTCCTTACTGTGTTGGGCCAACCCTTCCAGGGATGGCATAATAATTGGATGCGGCCATATTTATGCCAACATAAGTTGTGTATTCATTGGCAGTAATGCCACCCTGTTAACCAATAAGATGGCCTAGGTCCTGTGAAATATGTTACTAATTCCCAGAATACAAAGGGATACTGTCATCCTTTCAGCCCATTTTAAAGCCTGCTCATTTAAACAGTGAGAGGAAGAGCAAATGCTTATGACTCTGGAATGGCAAAGATTTTCCTTCTCAGCTCAAATCTGGCAACTTGTTGAGTGGCTCAGCATTTTCTCTTTCACAGCTTTTTTGAAATGTCAGAAGTAACTGCCACATTTATGGGCTAATTTCAGCCTGTTCACTGCAAATTAACTGATATTTCTGGAACAGGGAGATAGCTAAGTCCTTTTATAAATCAAGACTAATCCCATTACAGGTATTTGTTCCTCATTCCCTAATCCATTGTATGGAATGCAATTGATGCTAAAACTGCTTGTGTGCTTCAAAGTTGTATATGCTTATACATTTTTGCTGTGGTATGCTCCTAACAGTTAGTAAGCAAGGGCAACTGAAAAAGACTTATGAAAACCAGGGTCCCTGGCCTTCAAAACTGTTGGAAACAGAGGGAAGAAATTAAAAAGAAACAGGACGGGAGGCACTCAAAACATAATTGGTCGAACATAATGAAATATAAATGATATTGAATTATAATTGAATAGTGGTGTGAAAGAACCCTTGCTGTTTCCTATATTGTATTTACACCACAGCAAAGGACAAGACAGAAATAAATGCTCCCTCTCTAAGCTGCTTCTGTACCTCTTATAGTGTCTTTTCAATCAATCATTTTTAATTTTTTGTACAAAATACATCCTTACTTTCCCCACACAATACGCAATATAAATAGGATCACCAATATAAGAAGAAGAAGAAGAAGAAGAAGAAGAAGAAGAAGAAGAAGAAGAAGAAGAAGAAGAAGAAGAAGAAGAAGAAGAGTTGGTTCTTATATGCCGCTTTCCTCTACCCGAAGGAGTCTCAAAGCGGCTTAAAATCGCCTTCCCTTCCTCTCCCCACAAAAGACACCCTGTGAGGTGGGTGAGGCTGAGAGAGCTCTGATATCACTGCTCGGTCAGAACAGCTTTATCAGTGCTGTGGCAAGCCCAAGGTCACCCAGCTGGTTGCATGTGGGGGAGTGCAGAATCGAACCCGGCTTGCCAGATTAGAAGACTACACTCCTAACCACTTCACCAAACTGGCTCTCAAATCAAAATTGAAATGAAATCAATCCTCCAAGTCGAGAAAGCCAAATCCAATGTCAATAAAATTATTAACACTGACATACCGTATGTTCATTCTTTCAGCCCCCCTTTTCCTTTCTGCTGTGAGTGACCCAGAGGCCTTGTAGGGATATCCTAACCCCTTTAAAGAAAACCTTTCCTCCCAAATTTCTTTTCTGAGGTTATGTAGCTCTTCTTAGGTAGCCTGGCACCAACCAGAGTCCACATTTTCCCTCTTGTTGTCTCTCTACTGTCCTGAACCACTAGCCAGATGTACCTTACTTAAAAGATTCTGTATGGATGACAGAGATAGCAGTTTTGTCATTGACTGGATGCATGAATCAACCACATCAACTGCACATTTGGAGACATTATCATGTAAGTGTTTGTATTCCTGTTGACTGGCAAATTCTCATGCCTCTCCTATATGGGTTTACTTGCAACACTATGTGTAAATAATAGGCAGTAGCAACAAGAAAAAAAATCACACATGTACTTGGCAGTTGGATTTGAAGACTCAAAAGATGATTTCAGTAATAATGAATATTAAAAATAGTTTGTAAAATATTTGTTGTTACAAGTTATGAAGTGGTAATGTAAGCTTTCTAAATAAAAGCATGTTGAACAATTTCTGAACTCACAAAATTAAAGATTTTTCTTTGCTGTAACAAAAGGCTTTGTATTGTCCAGTTACATTGGATAAAAATCACAGAAAACATAGATCTATTTTCATATACCTTACTGTGGCATATCCAAATGAATTTCTTCTTGCTATGACTCACTGGAAAGGCAAATGAATAAGCTATAAAGTCTAATATATATTGTGACTATCTAGGTCATATAAAACATTATATGCTGCAAACCTTATAAATTTTCTGGGGGGAAATTTGATTTTTGTTTTGATTTATGCCTTATATTTAAAAAGCAGTAATGTTTAGTCATTATTAGCATTAGTTATTTGTTGAGAAATTTATTAGTTTTCCAACAGTGATTTAAAATTTGACATTGGTCACTTGGTTCATGAATTATAGCTCAAATAAGGAAAGGTAAAAAAAAATGCTTTGGCCATCTTAATGTCATAACAAATTTAAGGTAACAATCAGAATGGGTTATCACATCAAAACATAATATACAGACATAAACCTTTCAGAAAGAACACAAAGAAGTTTTGCTGTCTTACGTGATACCAACATCTGGTCTGTCCTATGAACTATTTAGCCCATGCTCTCCCTCTAGCTTGTCAATGTTTTTTATATCTGTGACATATGTCTATGACATTTATGGCTAATAAAATCATTAGCCCAACAGAAATCAGAGAAACATCCACTAAGCATGGGAGTCTTCAAATCAGGATTTGAAATGATAGACTAGTGAAGTGTGACTGCAGACATCTTGGTTTAATCCTTGCTTGGTCTGCAGCATCACTTTCCAGTGTGATGAGAACCGTATTTGTTAAGGTAAACCATGATGTTAGTGATCATTTGCAAGCTGAATTCTGGTTTCTCAAACTAACCGTGATTAAAATAAGCCACAGTTTCACATTATCTGTGAACTGAGCCTTAGACAGTAATGCTGAACAGACTTGTCCTAATCAAACACAGGTGCTATGTACTTATGTAAGTTTCTGCTGTTGTATTTTATTACGGTATGCAGCAGCAGTACCAATTTATGGAATACTTCATGCTGGCACTACTGACTTTCAGCAGTCTCACAACAGTTTTCTAGCACTGTGATACAGTAGTATATGTATACTGCTTTCTGTCAGTATTCAGTTCTGCAACATCATCTCAAGGTATTGGGAGTAAAACTAAGCTGTAAAATGATACTAGTTGTTATTTGAAGTTGGGCCAATTGGAGTTCCTGACTAGGACTGTAACAAGGAAACAGTTCCTCATTAAACACTGAATCATCTCACATTATTGTTTATTTGATTGTGAGAGCTATATATTAACTGTGCACTCCACAAACGAGATGCTGGTTGATTGGCTGTATAGACAGCATTCCACAGCAGAGGCATCACCACGGAGAAGGTTCCGTCCTTTCATCCAGTGGTCACCATCCATCCATCTTAGATCATAAAGTGGAGGAATTCAGAGAAGGACTTCTGAAATCTCAACTGATGCACAGATTCATACAGGAATGCAAGGCTATTAGAATAACTGCAACCTGCCAGATTTTTTTTTTTTGCTGAACAATTGCCCCATATGCAAATGAATACTCTTTCAAAATACTTTACACAATACTTTCAAGAGTCATTGCTACATCTAAAACCTTGCACATACTGTGCTACATCAGGTCACCACATACACTGCCAATCAGTATTCATATTCGAAAGTACCAAGTGCACGTTTGTTAATGTAATTTGGTCTTGCTCTTTTTGCCTCAAGTGATTATGCACAACACAGGTGACTATGCACAACACTGCATGAGCATTTTTGGATCATGGTGCATGCTTTCTTGATAAAGTGCCTCAAGCCTTTAGGATCAGTATTACCTTGAAAGGAAATCTGATATTGTGAGATTTTCTTTACTAATTAATTGCAATCCAAAACAGTTATATACCGTTCTAAGCCATGGATTTAGGAGGGAAAACTCTGTTTAGGATTTCAATTTTAGTGGTGAAAGAAATGCACTTCTATATAACATTGATCCACATGTTTCAGAGTTGAGCCCGTGTGCAGAAATTCAGGGTCTGGGGACCAAGCTCTACGAGGAAAGGCTGAGGAACTTGGGAATGTTCAGCCTGGAGGAGAGGAGGTTGGAAAGGTCACTTAGAGGAGGGCAGGGAAAGGTTACTGCTGGCAGCAGAGGACAGGACCCACAGTACATGCACTTTACACTACATGTAGAACAGTACCGGCTAGATATCAGGAAAAAAATGTTCACAGAGTAGTTCAGCAGTGAAATTGGCTGCCTAAGCATGTGGTGAGTTCCTCCTCCCTGGCAGTCCTCAAGCAATGGCTGGACAGATACTTATCAAGGATGCATTGAGCAAGGGGTTGGACTAGTTGGCCTGTATGGCCTCTTCTAACTTTATGATTCAGTGAAAAACACACCAGGGCTCAAACTTAGAAGCTATTGTGGTCACTCTATGATGAACTGCCAATTGACACCTTTGTGAATTCAGCATAACATCTGATGTTGTCCTATCATGCACAAAGCTGCCTATTTTTTCTTCTGCATTTTAGTTCTGTATGATTATAATTGGCAGCATGCTAGGATAAATGTCACCTGAGATCAATTAATCAAACCACAAGTGTCTGACTGAGTGTGATACACCTATAACAAGTGGTAAACTATAGGGCTGTTCAATTTGATATGGTATCTTTCAGTGGGCTTAGAAGGATATGATGATTTTCCTTTGGACAGCAGTCTTAGGGAGTCAAAAGCTTGTTCAGCTCAGCCCCAATCTGCAATTACACAGGGCCAATTTTGCGCAGTGTGCATTCTGCAAATATGTTTTCACTAATCTCTTGATCTATATCCCTTTCAAAAGTGACTCTTCTGAGCCTGCATGCCCAAATATCAATTTTCTGGAAGTAATAATCCCTGATCATAAAGAGCCTTGTGGGGAATCATAGTTTTGGAGGAAAGCTTGTTGTAAAACAGAGAATCTACACATTGCCTGGGATTTTGAACTAAAAATCTGATCAAAGACTTGGTTTAACTTCCCTCTACATGTTAGTAACAAACTCAGGGTTCTTTGTGGAAGCCTTATTAGGACATTTAGCCTGGCTGGCTGCTCTATAATTGAAATGTCACATGATTGCATGAAATTTGTAAAGTGTACCATTGCCTCTAGAAAGACAGTGAGTTGTAGGAACAAGCTAGCAAGTTATAATAATAAAAGAACCAACTCCTGCATTCCACTTCCATCTGTGTTATGATGATCGTACAAACAGAACGCTTTCACGCTGCCATCCACAAGCTGAACACAAAGGTATCCATGGAAGACTATAGCACACATCTTAGCACACCGCAGAAGAAAGCAAGAACATTTAAATGTATTTCTAGCAGTGCCGTCCTTTAGATATGCCCCCCCGGATTATGTCCCCTCCCCTCCAGAAGTCTTTAAGTTTCATTCATTTTAAAGGAGTGGAAGATATAAGCAGCTCTTTGGGTTGTGCCCTTTGCCTGTAGGTACCCAGATGAACAAGTGTCTGATGTGCCAAATGACAAAATGCAACACAGGATTTCTTTGCAGAGCAGCTGAATATACATAATACAGGGATTAGAGCAGCAGAGCAACTGGCTCTCAATGCAGCACTTCTTTTTTTCTTCTGCCCTGCGTGAAAAAGTATTACTCTTTCCTGTGTAATGATATTAATCAGATATGAGTAGAAATGCATTTCATTTGCTATTGATCTCATCCTAATCAGAAATCAAAGTGAACCTTACCCCATGACAAAGTGTAATTATCTATTTTGTTAATTGCTATAATTATCTTCCCCACATTTATTTTGACAGCAATGTCAGCAGCAGAAAACTATTTCCTCAAATTGCCTCATGCCTATCATGAATTACAAATTCATACAATTTTGACAAATGATTTTCATACTCCCTCTTTGCACATGCTTTGAGGCCTCCTTGAAACAACCATCAAAAAATCTTGAGGGAGGGAGATATGCAGAAAGATTCTAGCAAGACATTTAAGTCAATGGTAAGGTCTCTCTCGGGAAATTGAAAGGAAGTTTTCATACCATGCCACAAATTTAGTTAGTCTTTATGGGGCTACTGGGCTCTTGCTCATTTCTGCCACAACAGGTTAGCCTGAAATGTAGGTATTGGTGGAACTTCCAGTAAAGTCATCATGAATATGCTCCTGAACAATGTGTAAAGCAACACTTGGTAATTATTTCAGAAAGATAAAGAAACCCTATAGATAACTAGCCCTTACATAGTCCGACAATGAGGCAAGGCATGTTTCTGCCAATATTATTTTATTCTTTTCTTACCGGGATCCTAAGTACCTTACAACATTTATCTTCACACCAGCAGACCTGCAATTTTTAAATTTTATTTTTAGTCATTTATTTATTTTTCTATTTACATCCCATCCCTCCTGGCAATGCTGGTTCAGGGAGGCTTCCAACACTGTTACATAAAACATAAAAACATATGCAATTAAAAAGGTCACCATGAAAACAATCATGCCAACTGTGTAGGTACACCTCAGAGCATCTTGACTTTCAGAGAGGGTATCTGTATAGAGGGAGCCCAGATTATTAACCAAGCTGTCCTAATGTTCATTGTCCTCAACCAAATACCTGGTGGAAGAGCTCTGTCTTACAGGCCCTGTGGAACTGACTCAGTTCTGTCAGGGGCCTTGTTTGTTCTGGAACCTCTTTCCACCAGGTCAGGGCCAGATGAAACTGTTCCAGTGAACCACCATGGCAGTGTGGGGATTTGAACCTGTGTTGACAAGATCATAGCCTAATATTCTAACTTTCCTGATCTCAAGACTGATCCCTCTGCCATTACTGTCCCTGGCTTCCAGGCTGTGTGAAATGGAGAGATTGGAGTGTGAAATGTACTTCAGCCCACTTGTAAGGAACCCTACTACCCCTCCTTTCTATTGTTCATTAATCCCCCCACAACATCTCCAGTGGTCTGGCTCACTGATTCAATGTGTGCACAGATTTGGAACAACAAGTACCCTCACCTTAGCAAATCCCTCTAGCTCTGATAGGTGTGTGATATCTCTGGTTGGATGTCTAGCTGAGGTTTTACAAAAGTCTGAAAACTTTACAGACTAATAGCACACAAGCATGGAAATATGAACAGCAGAACACAGGTCTAGTAAATAAAAGGGGAATAGATAGTTTCTAAGTTACACAAATCACCTTGGCATTCCTCATTGAGACATGGATGCAAGCCAGCAGGAAAGATAAGCAAAAGGATAGCCTTGACATTGGTGTTCCATTCCTCCCCATTTCCCTGCACTTGGCATACCTGCACTTAATGACCTGAACATTAAATTCCTTCCTCCCCAGCTAGGAGAGTTTCTGCTATGCCAGTCCTGTATTGGGGGGCTGTTGCCCACTTTCTGCCAAGCTGCCTTTCACCAGTCATGGATCTGAGGATTTTAAGCTGCAAAGTTAAATGGCTCCCAAGTCACCCCCCAAATGGGGTTTCTTTTTATGAGTATAGCACATGGATTTTATGGCAGAGCAGATGACCTCCGACACATAGCAGATGTCCTCTGACCCATAGCAGTAACCACAACACCTCTATACATGCCTCAGTACTCATAGATGGGGCCCAAAGTTTTGATTCTGCTAGTGGGGAAGCCTTTCCCTGAGGCAAGGAATATGTTGCTGAGGCAAGGACTTCCATCATATTCTGCTGGCCAATGACTCCTTGCATTGGAGGAAAGTTCTACCATTAGAAGAATGGAAATTTTGTGTTTAACCCAGGTGAATTTCTTCCAAGGAAGGTGCCTTGGATTACAGCCTTTCTGTCCAAGCAGGTTGGCAGCAGATGGGTAAGTGTGGTATCTGTCTGTATTTATCAGTACTCTCTGAAACAATTAGCAAACTAGCTTCTGATTCTGCAGCACTTTCCCCTTTTTAAAAAATGCTTCAGATCCTATGACTTAGGCTTCTGCTTTTGCCAGCATCCTGCCTCAATATTCATAGCATCAAGAAGAGACTTGTATGAAACCATCTTGTGAAGAAATATGCCCTTGGAACAGATGTCAAGGTTATGGATTTCATCTACTGTTTTATATCTGGGTCCTGTGGCCTCATTTTGCATTCTGTTCCTTATTGCTTTTCAAGTAGTTCTTGGGGATGGGGGAAAAAGCAACATAGTGAAATTTTAATCCTCAGCTAGCAACTGTGTACATGCCACCTACGCACATCCGGTATAAATATCTTGTTCTCGTATTTCACAAGCATTACTCAATAACTGATGCTCCAATTTGAATGGAAACTCAATCTCCAGACCATGGAAGTAAGTAAGGAGACCATTTGCTCCTCCTCTCTGTCACCTAGAACTTTGCATGCAGCCTCTGAAATTGGGGCCTAAACAACATTGGTTACATTTGGGTCACTTTCAAGACTCAAGCCGTCTCCAGTATTTCAGAAGATAATTTGGGGTTTGCATCTGTAATAATCAAAAACCTTCCAGGTATTACTGCCATGGTTTAAGTAAAAAATGGTTTTTAAAAAATGCTTACAGTGTCTGCTGCAACTCTTGATCTGGCTTGGTTCTTTAGGTGGTATTGTTCTACTTTTAATTCTCTTTCCTGAACAGCACAGTTTTCATACCTCTTGAAATCAAGGAAATCATTTATTCATGAGCAGATATAGCAGGAAAAGTTTAGAATAAATAGATGCAGACTTATAAGCTTACATTCTGATCTGAAATTCAGTAGAACCAAACAACTAAAAACATAAATAAGTCTACCAGATCTTACCATGCACTGAAACAGGACAGAGAGTTCTAATGGCTGTGCACAGAAGTGTTTAACTGAGCTTTTCCAAAACAGGGGGGAGAGGGAAGATTTTCACAGAGACTCAATGCCCCACATACTCCAGAGGAGGGACAACCAGCTTACTGCAGCAAAATATGTGTGAAATATATTCAGGGCCATTAGTAGACAATGATTTGTGAGCCCTGGTCACTTTGGGTTCAATAGAAATGGAACCCAATACAATTTGTTTTGATATGACGTTTGGATGAGGGGAATGAGGGGGACCTAAGGTCCTTTTGGGGATGACTTATGGTGCCTCTTGGAAGCCCTGAATGTAATCACAGCAGAGCTAGAAGACATCCACAGCACATGTTGTAATTGTATAAGCTAAAAAAGTGTACATGCACTATGGTAGTGGGTAGCCACGTTGGTCTGAAATAGTAGAACAAAGTTTGAGTCCTATGACACCTTGAATAAAACTATGTTGATCTTAAAAGTGCCATTGGACTCAGTTCATTTTTTGGTTCATTTTAGCTTTTTTTAAAAAAATGTATTCCATTATATTACAATTAGTACATCTGTTGTTTTCTTTATTGCATTACTTATTCATTTCATTGGCTTCAGAAAGTAACACAATCACACCTGTATACTTCCCTGGCCCCCATCTAATTTGGATTCTCAGGGATTGTGCGCAAGGGATTCTTGTGACTGCCAACTTTCAAGTAGTTGTGGGAAATCATCCCTCTTTTGCCAACAGTTAACATTCTCCATTGCAGAGGAGTTGTGGCAACTCTGGCATTTGCATTCTTCCTCTTCCCTCACTTCTAGCAGTTTGTGTATATCAAGTGTCTACTTAAGAAACAAAACTATGGCACATGCAGGCCCTCAGCCTGGCTTTCCCTTTTTCAGGTGGCTGATTTAAATGTTTTACCGTCAGCTTGATTAGTTGCATTACTGGAACCAAAACTGCTAAACGTAACCAACAGAACACAATGAACTAAGTTGGAAAGTCAATCTTCCCTTATACATACATTCAATTCTAGATCCCCATTACACACCACTTTGAAAATTTGTGAAAAGGTGGGATCTACAAATATCAGGCAGTCTGGCCATAAACTAGTTGTCTATTCACTTACCCAGGCTCACCGCTATGGCCCTGATCCAAATAACCCCCAAGTGCTTTAAATAAAATAAAAGATGTTACATGACCTCACAAATGGGATACTGATCATGCAAACTCTCAAATCTTTCCTTGTTACAGCTCTCTTAAATCCCAGATGGTTTGGCCCTGCCTTTGGTTAGGCAGACAACTGCTGTCTTTTGAGTCGACAGCTGCCTATCTGTCTTCAAGCAACACAGCAGGCATAGCTTCAAAGAGGATAGCAGAACTGAAAGCAAACTTTTTTCTTATATACTTCTTATTATATAGCCAGGAAAAAACCCATCCCTGAGTGATGGCAAACAGTGCAATGAATGGCAGAAAGTGGAACTGCTGTGCAAAGAAACCCCTCTTGAGACAATGCTATTCTGCAGCAACATCTGCTTCCTGTTCTGGCTGGAACAGACCCCTGTGACAGGAAGCTTATCTGCTGAGTCCCTCTTTCTCACTTGCTGCCCATTCTGCTGCAAGTCCACTTCAAAACCTCATTTCACATCCTGATACACAATCAATCCATGGTTTAGAGATTCAGATGTAACACTGAATCACAGGGTTTTTTTTGGGGGGGGGGGATCATGTTTCAGGTTTGAGTTTGCATGCAACAATTCCAATGTTTTATAGGAGCACGGGCTTTTATCAACATCCTCCTCCTTACCTGGTTTCCTTAATCTTTCTTCTTACTTGTGGCCTTCTTTATTGGTTTCAATAAAGTAAGTAATATTCTCCTGATATGCGTGAAAGTGCTTTTATTCTCTTCCCCACTCTGCAATTTGTACTTTTGCAGCTCCCCATCACCAGAGGGCCCATTTCAAACTATCATTTTTAAAGGTCACTTGTTTTGTTCCAAATGCAGTTGAGCCTGACCATGATTTAACGACACCTGAACAAGCAGCATTAAAATTACCCTCTGTGTGTGATCATAAATAATTATCAAGCAAAAAGAGAGCGAGAGAGAGAGAGAGAAGAAAGCAAACACTGTTTCTTTGCAAGAAACCAACACGAAGGATATTAGTTAAAATGTTAAAGTATATTAACCAATTATGCAAAATCCTTTCATATTGCCTTGCTTCATTTCAAACATGGCACAGGCTATTTTGTCTGTGAACTCGAGTGGAACAAAAAGCTACAGAATGCAATTTGTGTCAGGAGCTGGACTACAGAAGGACAACTAATTCTAATTAGTACAAATTCCCCACAGGCCAGAAGGAGGCCTAGTGTAGGAACCAACTGCCTAATGCTGTTTCTGTCTTGCAACAGGTGGGCAGAGGTCTCCCAAAGGTTGTCATGGTGATAGCTAATGGTAGACCTTTAGCTGGACACCAGTAATTAATTGAGTGCATGGCCAGCCTTTGAATGTGATATGTTTTAATATACTTCTAAAGTTAAAAAAAGATTGGCTCTTCTAATTGGTTAAAATTAAAATAGCAGAAGACTTTGCCAAGAACTATAGTAATGTAACGCAAGTCTCCTTGCAAACCCTCAAACTAGAATTCTTTACATATCTCCAGAAAAAAGAATATGGGAGAGAGAATTAATGTTTCAGCATTCAATGTATACTAGAAGTTGCTTTAAAATACAGATAAATTATAAGGGAAATAGTTGGATTTGTAAATGGGAACAAAGGTTTGAGGAAATGGAGGAAGAGTGAAATCAGCATTGGAATGTCAAGCAACCCCCCCTCCTTTTCTTTTTCCTTTTTCCTGTTCATTATTAGCAATGGGACATAGACCTGGGTGCATTATACATGGCAGGAAACTTTGCAAAAAGTCTCCCCAAAAAGATGGTGGTTTCACCATTTGGAGCTTGCTTCACCATGGAAAAGCCACCACAGTATTTTTGATTATGCATGCCATTCCTCCCTTGTAGCAGGTACTGCATCTTTTCAATGCAGTATTTAAAATTAGCTTTAAAACAACTTTTCTTTTAGAATGGTCATGAAAATGCCTGTTTTTAAATGCATAAATGCTAGCATGTTTTTGACCTCCTCCCCTCTGTTACCATACACCAACGGGTGAAGGGACAGCCTTTAATCCCTCATCCACCAAGGGGAGCTTGAGGTGACCCTTGCCGGCACAGACCCTCCCACCCCTGCTATGACGGTATTATACCAGCAGAAATTAATTTATTATTCAAAGGCTGTGTCCTCCATTGGAAATTTCTTGTTGAGGTCTCCATGTCCATGAACTACCATTCCCATATGGACCTGCCAGAATGGTGGTCATGTGACATTGCAGCTGACCATGGCCAATGAGCATCTAGCACCACGGAGGAATCATCCCCCCAACCATTTGCCATTGTAAATTTGTCTTTCACATGCATAATCCTTGCAGAAAAACATGACCATTTAATAAAATGATGAATTAAAAGAGTCAGTGTGCTGACTTCAGTAAAAACCTTTACATGCATAACCCACTCTGATCTCTAATTCCTAAACACCTGTCTTTAACCCCTATTTCTTAAGTTGCTGAACCTTGATCATATTTTCCTGTTTCTGTTTCCATATATGATCACATGTCTTGGAATGTTCATTTTTCTCCCCTCTGTTAAGGGGAAGTGCACCTTCAAAAATATTTCAGAGCAACATAGGAGTAAATTATGCTACTATATAGATTAAGATTAAATTCATATTTAATGTTTTGAAGGTTTATTGCTTGTGAATAATTTCTTTTTAAAATTTCATTATCAAAGAAGACTTATTGGAAACTTCAGGTTTTAAAAGATGAACACTTGAGCCCAAGTATTTATTTTTCAGATTTCATTTTAAGAAAATGACAACAGTGAAGTTTATGAAGAGGAGAGAGAGAGAGAGAGAGACTAATACTTAAACTCTACAAAAAGATCTGTAAATGTTGAAATGTAATAGAAGAAAAAGACGAGTTGGTTCTTATATGCCACTTTTCTCTACCAGAAGTCTCAAAGCGTCTTACAATCCCCTTCCCTTTCCTTTCCCCACAACAGACACCCTGTGAGGTGGGTGAGGCTGAGAGAGCCCTGATATTACTGCTCAGTCAAGAACAGCTTTATCAGTGCTCTGGCAAGCCCAAGGTCACCCAGTTGGCTGCGTGTGGGGGAGCGGGGAATCAAACCCAGCTCGCCAGATCAGAAGTCTGCCAAATGGGGAAGAGGCAGACCATTACCAGGCACTCCCTTATAAAGGGGAGTGCCTGATTCCACCACATGAGCTCCAGCACATGCCGTGTCAGTTGAGGCAAGGGAAAAGCCATGGCTGGAGTTCTTGCACATGAGCAGGAGTTCACCTCGTGCTGTGAATCCCTCGCACCAGCCAAAACTGCCCGGGTGAGTCCAGGCTGCCCTGAACATAAATAAAAAAAGTAATCTTAACAAGGTCAATCTTAACAAGATCTTCTCTGACCATACTTTGTCAATACTAGGGACTTGCATTTGGATATATCTAAGCTATTTATCTGAAAATTAACTCATTAGTATTTTTCATGTATAGTCTTTTGTTTGGATGGTAGCCTATATTACAGCAAATGGGCCCCCCAAAAAATCTCACTATTAGACATATTGGAAGTCAGCATTTGAAGACTCACAGGATGATTTTCCCCTCCTGTTTTTTCAGTGTCTGTGTATTCCCATACTTGTTATTCATTTGCTAAGTGGCATTTTAGATTCTGCTCTTTAAAATTATTTTTGTTGACTTTGTGAAATCGTGTTCTTTCTAGATACTTGGGTTTGGCATTGAGGTAGATTTTCAGGTTGTACATTGTCTCAATTCTTTAGTTTTTCATTTGCTAGGCTTGCAAACAGTGGTCCTAATGGTTTGGCTTGAGCAATTCTTTTGTTGTACATTGGCATGGATTCTCAGATTTTACATTGCTATAGATTCTTGAGTTGTACATTGGCTGGGTCTGCTGATTTTACATTTACTAAGTTACCAACAGCATTCCAATTCTATTTGGCTTGGGCAGTTCTCAAGTTGTAAATAGACATGGATTCTCGGGTTTATATTTGTTTACATTTTTCCCCTTTAGCAATCAATGGAGGACGGCTGAGTGGACCTTGATCAGAGGCCCAGAGAACTGAACCTCTTGGTACAACACACTGAAATTTGGCAGTTATTAAATGGACCATAACAAGCAGTTCTGCTGCAGTTCTGGTGCAAGTAGCTGGAAAATGTGGGAATTCTGGCTCCCTCTCCACACACATACACTTTCCAAAATGGCATGATTTTGAGCTTTTCTGCAGCAGCAGTCACAATGGGGTAACTAGCCCTGTCACTTCCTGGGTCATCTCAGGGGAAGATTTTCTCCACCAGACCCTATCTGTCCCAGATTACTGCCTCTAGGACCCACTATGCATGGTGGCAGCTACTCCGTGCTGCCGCCATGCCGTTGTGGTGGGGCAAAAATCCCCACCATCCCCCGTGTACACACGGGGGCAGAGCTCCACAGCTGTCCCAATGCAACAGCCCTGTGCACGCAACATGGGGCCAGAAGCACCAGGAGAGCAGGTAAGCAGAGGCAGTGGCTGGGGGGCAGGGGGTCAGGGATCCCCCACTGGAGGATGGTGGGGAGCAGCAGGCTGCTCTCCCATCATGGCGGAGGGTCACCCCTGTCAGCTCCACGGAGCCACGGAGCTGGCAGAGGTAAGAGGCGTCCCTGCAGGGACACCATAGTCTGAGGGAGGAGCTGAGCCAAAAGCCCGGCTCCTCCGATTATGTATGGGGCTCAGGTGGCCTGGCCCTCGGGAGTCCTAGGACTCCGGAAAACCCGTGTTTCATTAATGCGAGTCTTCCAAGGGCCTGGGCCGGGACACGCCCACACTGGTGGCGGCGGCTTGCATTATCGGGGATTTTCCCTGATGCCCTGCCACCGCCAGTGTGGGCATTCTGGCCCGTGCATAGTGGGTATACATGAGGCAGCTGGGGCAGGGAGGTTCCACTACACTTCAGGTTGGTGGGGGGAGGAGGTTATTTTTATGAAGGTGGGATTGTATCACAACCTTTATGGAAAAAAATCTAGTGAGAGTCCAACTTTCACAGGGTATGTGGAACACATACCTGCTCTGGTATTCCCTGGTCCTGGCCCCTCCCTCTCTGTCACAGACACACAAACATGCACACACACGTACACAGACTCCTTCCCCCCATTCATCCCTTGCCTCTCCCTCTTACCTCTCCTTCCTGGTTCCTCTCCCCTTCATCCAGACTTCTCTCCTCCAATCCCCCTGTGCCTCTCCCCCTTACTTCTCCTCCCTGGTCCCTCCCCTCAATCTCTTGCACACACACACACACATGCAAACACACGTGTGCACACAGATACTCAGACACTGACTCATCCCCCCATGCCTCTCCTCTTTACCTCTCTTTCCTGGTCTCTCATCTCTTCCTCCCTCTCAGACACACACGCACACGCGCATGCACGTACATGTAGACACAGACTCCTTTCCCCCCCACTTGCCTCTCTTACTTACTTCTGTGTCTTGGTCCCTCCCACCTCCCTCCCTCTCAGACACGCTCACACATGCATACACACCCAGATACTCCTTTCCTCCCACTCCCCCTTCCCTTCCCTCTCTTTGCCTCTTGCAGAGGCCCTCTGCCCATGGTTTGCATCTGTAGAGTTCCTTCAGGGCTCTGGCAACAGCACAGCAGAGGCTCAGAGTTGGGCCTTGCTGCTCTGCCACTGTCCCCTGCAGCTCCCCTCTTCCAAGGCCATTCTCATTCTCCTGAGGGCAGGACCAGCATGGGAAGATGGGCAGTACTATGGCAGAGAACCCAGTGAGGCCCAGTTCTGAGCCTCACTGCTGTGTCACCACTGCCACCATTTACTGGTATGCCCCCTATGGTGGGACAATGGACATCATGTATGTTATCATTTCCATTATAGGAAGTATGGCAGTAGATGTGTTTCGCATCAATAAAAATATCCCCCAGTTGGCTCCATGCCCCTTCCATATGAGCCTGCCATGGGATAGGCCACATTGGTGCCTGGGGTGAAAAAGGGAAGGTGTAAATATCCACATTCGCTTGCCGTGGGGCAACATAGGTCCTATAGTGGGTCAGAGCCAATCTGGGGCCATGCCTGCGCTGATGTCATGTGGAAATTGGGATTAGCCCTGCTGCCATGTGAGCATCGGCCTGCACTTTTCCCCCTGTGCAGAAAAGGTTTTTGAGAGGTTCAGCATGAATCACTTTCACATCCACTTTTTACTGCTTTCTGGTTTTGCTGAACATTATACAGTACAATGAAAGCAAAGAGCAAGAGTCCTGTAGCACATTAAAGACTCACTAATTTGTGACAGGATATGAAGTTTTGTGAGTCAGTGTTCACTTCTACAGATACCTGAAGAAATAAAATAGTGATTTTCAGACATTTGGCATGAGCTGGTGATAAGGAATCTGTGCACTGGTGAATGCAGAAGAGCAAGTTCTGGCATTCCACATAACAAGCCTAGATTTGGCTGAAGCTTGTTACTACAGCCCAGGGTCCTTATTCCCATGTACATTCCATTATCTTTCTCCTAGAATGTCTGAAAAGGCTCAAGCTGTTTTCATTGTTGCTGGTCATTAGTTCTGCTACATCCCACAAAATAATTACAGAAACTGTAACTATATTTCCCCCCCCCCCACATTTAGCTATAGCAAACCTGCAATTTTTGAAATTCCAGCCTACCTCTCAAATAGCGTTTTAAAATGTAGAAAAAAGGCCACATTATCATTCTTCATACAGAAATAGAATTACAGATACAAACATTCATGTGAAACTACTGCAGAGACTAATGGTTCATCCAGACCAATAATATAAGTACTAATTCCATGCTGACTCTAGTGTTAGCTAAGGTACCTTGTATACAAAATCATGGCCCCCTACCAATAGCACACCCACATCTCCTTCTCGTGTATCTATTACCTGGAACGGAGAGATCCCCACCCACCCATGGTTTAAAGAAGTTAACCTGCTTTCAATGCAGTCATTGGGGATTCATTTGGGCTATCTTCTTGTCTTTGGCAATGAAAAAACAGCTCAGTTGATGAGTTTAGGCCACTTCTGTCTAATTGTCTCCATTCCTAGCCTATTTCAAAAACTGCAGAATTTCTTCTAAAAAACCTTCCATTTATTTTACACTAAGAAGAGGACTGAGGAAAAGATTTTTTAAATCCTCATTTGATACCAGTTTGATAGAATGTGATCCCTTTCCTATCCTTGTACTCTAGAGTGATCTGCCAGCTTAGTCTTTTGTCAAAAGGATGATTTTATTAATCATGTATGCCTTCAGTGCTACCTCGTAGCATTCTCCACCACTACTATTGTTTGGTCAGTATCAGAGGTTATTGTGCCTTCTTTTAATAACACATTTGCATAAACTGATTTGAAAGATCTCCTGTGATGCCATTACTCTAGGGCTATCCTGTTGATAAAACCCAAGGAGCTGGTCTCAAAGAAATCCAACTCATGAATTAACTAGTCTTTATAAAACAGGAATCTCTCTACAAGCAGTAAAACAAATGATTATCGTTTCTTTTTGGCGGTGGACTATGCCAAGCCAGAGAAAAACAGAGCTCTCAAACACTGACAATCTGGTATATTGAAGTATGACCATTATTTTTTATTTTCCACGTTTTTGGTCCAAAGACAGTTCTGAGTAATTGATTCCCATAATGAGCTATGGTTCGTTAGTCAATTTAATTTATAATTGAATTGGATGGATGTAACTCTGTGTAAAATTGTCTCTGAAGAATCTGTTTTGTTCGTCTGTTCAACTTCTGACAGGGATGGAAGAAAATCTAAATTATTCCCTCTTGCAAGGAGAGAAAACTCTGAAAAGTCTCAGTTTCCCCTGTGAAATTAGGGGGAGGAAATATTTTAGCAGTTGCCTTGCAAAATTACTGTGGTTTTACTAAAATTTATGCAAGCCTTTCAATTAACTCATTAATGCCTGGAATAACAGATTAGTAAAATTCTATGTATAATAAAATATTCCTCTTCACCTCTTTGGTCAACTCTCATAATATATTATCAGACATATAACTCAATATACATCATACAGGCTGTAAACATTTTATATGCTCCATTGTATCACTGCAAGGGAATGTATGACTGATAAATATGTTGTGAAGAGATCACCTTTTAACTAGATGTTTGCCATGAGTACTGATGATCTAAGGTTAGCAGAAGCTAGCACATATTTATTCAATAAGTGTTGATTGTAGATGACCACACAACTGGGATATACACCACAAACTCTGGACAGAAGCAGATAAGTCATTGAAGTTGTCATAAGATAGAGAATTCAGAATTGCAGATGAATGAATGTTTTCTATTTTGTTTTTTAAAATATATTTGTCAATAGCCATTTTTTGCAGATGGTTACATAGATTTTTTCCTCCTGTAACCAGGACCACTTCCACAGTAGACATTTGTCTCTTTCATGTTGAATTCCTGAATTTGTATTTGAGTTTGCACCCACTGTTCTGCAGTAGGGGTGTTTCCTCACAGAAAATCCCATGTTTTCCAGATACAATCTATTAAATGCTCTCCACATTTGCCTCAGAATTGTGGGCTGAGTCCTGTCGGGCACTTCTTCAATTATATATGTATTAGTAATCAAGCCCGCTGTACTTACAATACAGCGGGCGCTAGATGTTTTTCTCTCCGGTGAGTCGGCAGGCCGCGGGCATGCGGGACATGGCGGCCTGACGCGTGGGAGGTGCTTTGCGCCTCCCGACGCGTCAGGCCGCCGGCAAGGGAGCAACTGCGAGCCGCGCTGCGCATGGCTCGCAATTGCTCCCTTGGCGGCGGGGTGGGAATTGGAGAGGCCAATCGGCAGGTGCTTCACATCTGCCGATTGGCCCCTCTGATGGTCTGTCCGGAGGAAGGGGCCAATCAGCACCCTTCCTCATCCCAGACAGAGCCCGCCCTAACTCCTCCCCCCAAGCCCTTACGGCTTTATTTAGTCCGTGGCGCCCGCGGCGGCGCAGGCGGGGGTTAAGATATTAAAAATGTAGTGCATGCATGGTTATGTAGTTGGCCAATAACACTATTACCATGGCAACATATATGGCCCTCCTCCAATTTGTAAAGTGCCAATTTCCTCCCCTGTTTCTCCTCCCCCCTTCACACTGGGTCTGATGAGCCTTTTTTCCAATTTTCCCACCCTTGAGATCTATCTAATGTGATTGGTGAATGGCTGAGTTGTGTTGTGTGATACTGAGATTCTCTGGTGTGCCGTCCGCACATGCCAAGTAACAAGAAAGGAAATGTGGGTTCCGCCTTTCCAAAATTACAAAATAAATTATTTAAAGCAATATTCCATTATTGATTTATCAAAATAGTAAACAATGACATGATTGAAAAAGTAATGGAAGATGGTGCTCAAAATACACAATGGAAAAATAAGGGGGAAGGAAGACAGATGTTTGTAAAATAAGGGGAAAAGGCCTTATTGATATGCTTTCTTTTCTTATATTTTAAAGCTCCTTCACAGGTCATGTGATGTGTTCAGAAAGTGGCATTCTGATTTTTAAAAACTGGGGAAAAGGGAGACAGAGGGATGTAGAAAGGTAGCTGGAAAATAATGAAAATAAAAGGAAAAGATAGCACAAGTTACATTTCTTATATTTGACATCACCTATTTAAAACATGAGTTATGTGTGTGTTTGAATAAATACAGAATTTAAAGACAGTATTACAAAGGCAAGCAAATAGCAATGTGTATATCCAATAACATTAATGCCTTACAATGTTGTAATGTAATTAATCCTTTTTTAAAAGGAGGGGGAAATAATGATGGAGGGGAGGAGGGGAGGGCTGCATGTGGGATGAAAACATGTCAGAGTACATTTTAAAAATGGCAGTTGGTAAGGCAGGAAGGGGGAAAAGCTAGATTATCCCACAAAGAAGCTGTGAGTTAACATCTGCAGAAAATAAAAATGGAGGCACCAGAGGGGTTTGAAAAGTGTGATGAAGGAGCATGAAATTCAAATGTCCTCCTCGATATGCAGATTTATGTAGGGAACTGTTTCCATTCTTTGAGTGTTTAACAATGCTAATGCATGGGATAACCCGATTGCAGAAATGGTCCAGGTGTTATATGGATTCAGGTGGGTAGCCATGTTGGTCTGAAGCAGGAGAACAAAGTTTGAGTCCAGTGGCACTTTTAAGATCAACTCAGTTTTATTCAAGGTATGAGTTTTCATGGGGATGCTCATGAAGCCTTATACTCAGAATAAAACTTCGTTGGACTTAAAGGAGTTTGGGCTCAGCTTTGTTTAGGTGTCATATGGTTATATATGCAACATATATTTGTACATTGTACATTTATGCATGTACTATTCAGGAATACAACGAGCACTAGATTGGGTGTGTGGAAGAATTCTGCAGATGGCCTCTCCCTCCCCACAGCACGGCCCCTGGGAAAGGAACTCATAGGCAGGGGTGGCTCTACCACAGCAGGGATATGCAGCCTCTGAGCCTCAGAAGGAAGTGGAAGGAGGAGGAGGTTGTCAGGGGTGGGGGACAGAAGGCAATTGGCTGGCTGCCGGAAAGACAGGCAAGCCAGTTGGAGGAGGAGGCACTCAGGGGCGGGACAACCGCCCTGAATGTGTGTTAAGCACTGAGTGGCACTTAAGCCAAGATACTAGCTCCTCCTCCTAGGCAGTACCAGGAATATTGTGGAACAGATAAGATTATTTGGATGAATGAGTAATCACATTGAAAACTACATATGCCTTATGGGGAAAGTTCTGCATGAAGAGGAAAAACAGCTAAAACAGAGATTTTTGGGCTCTGTGAAATTCAAAATAATCTTTCATCTGAGTTTTGCAGGTGGCTTGCCAAAAGTGGGAAAGAACTAATGTCAATTTACTAACACTGGATATGTGTGTGCTGGCCAAAACCTTATGCTTATTATATCCAATAGTAAATACACACCATGATCAGGCTAGCTCTGGAGAGCCCAGTCTCATCAGAACTTGAAAGCTAAGCAGGTTGGTATTTGGATGGCAGTCCCCCAAGGAATACCAGGGTCGCTACACAGAGGAAGGTGATAGCAAACCACTGCGGGATGTCTCCTGTCATCATCAGAAAGGCCAAAGCTGAGAGTGAACTAAGATTGGCCAGGGAAGCCCACTGTAACAAGAAAAGATTTTTCAGTTATGTGAGGAGCAAACATAAAGTAAAGGAGGCAATAGGTCCACTGTTGGGTGCGGATGGACAAACTCTAACGGAGGATGCAGAGAAAGCAGGAAGGCTCAGCGCCTATTTTACATCTGTTTTTTCCCACAGGTCAAAGGGTTTAGGCATATCTAGAAATGGCAGTAGCCAAGAGATAGTGTCTGAGTCGCAGGTTGACATGGACAGAGAGGTTGTTGAGAGGCATTTAGCTGCACTGGATGAGTTCAAATCCCCTGGGCTGGATGAAATGCACCCGAGAGCGCTCAAAGGACTTTCCAGAGAACTTGCACAACCCTTGTCCATCATCTTTGGGACCTCTTTAAGGACTGGAGATGTCCCGGAGGACTGGAAGAGAGCAAATGTTATTCCGATCTTCAAAAAAGGGAGGAAGGATGACCCGGGAAACTACAGACCAGTGAGTCTGACCTCTGTTGTGGGGAAGATAATGGAGCAAACATCTGGAGGACAATTTGGTGATCCAAGGAAGTCAGCATGGATTTGTCTCCAACAGGTCCTGTCAGACCAACCTGGTTTCCTTTTTTGACCAAGTGACAGGTTTGCTGGATCATGGAAATTCGGTTGTTGTCGTTTACTTGGATTTTAGTAAAGATTTTGATAAGGTTTCCCATGATGTTCTGATGGATAAATTTAAGGACTGCAATCTGGATTTTCAGATAGTTAGGTGGATATGGAATTGGTTAGAGAACCACACTCAAAGAGTTGTTGTCAATGGTGTTTCATCAGACTGGAGGGAGGTGAGTAGTGGGGTACCTCAGGGCTCGATGCTCGGTCCAGTACTTTTTAACATATTTATTAATTATTTGATAAGAGGGTGGAAAGACTACTCATCAAGTTTGCAGATGACACCAAATTGGGAGGACTGGCAAATACTCCAGAAGATAGAGACAGAGTTCAACGAGATCTGCACACAATAAAAAATGGGCAAATGAGAACAAGATGCAATTTAATAAAGATAAGTGTAAAGTCCTGCATCTGGGTCAGAAAAATGAAAAGCATGCCTACTTGATTGGGGATACGCTTTTAGGTAACATTGTGTGTGAACGAGACCTTGGGGTACTTGTGGATTGTAAACTAAACATGAGCAGGCAGTGTGATGCAGCGGTATACGGCATTGTATACCCATTGTATACGGCACTGTTCAGACCACACCTGGAGTACTGTGTGCAGTTCTGGAGACCTCACTTCAAGAAGGACGTAGATAAAATTGAAGGGGTACAGAGAAGAGGGACGAGGATGATCTGGGGCCAAGGGACCAAGCCCTATGAAGATAGGTTGAGGGACTTGGGAATGTTTAGCCTGGAGAAAAGGAGGTTGAGAGGGGACATGATAGCCCTCTTTAAGTATTTGAAAGGTTGTCATTTGGAGGAGGGCAGGATGCTGTTCCCATTGGCTGCAGAGGAAAGGACACGCAGTAAGGGGTTTAAACTACAAGTACAACAATATAGGCTAGATATCAGGAAAAAAATTTTCACAGTCAGAGTAGTTCAGCAGTGGAATAGGCTGCCTAAGGAGGTGGTGAGCCCCCCCCCCCTCACTGGCAGTCTTCAAGCAAAGGTTGGATATATCCTTTTCTTGGATGCTTTAGGATGCTTTGAGCTTATCCTGCGTTGAGCAGGGGGTTGGACTAGATGGCCTGTATGACCCCTTCCAACTCTATGATTCTATGATTCAATGATTCTATGATTCTGTCTTGAAAAGCATACTAAATACACAGATGTTGCAAATATGCAAGAAGTCTCAGGTCCTATCTCCTCATAAGGAAAATGACCCTATATCTTTTTAACTTCCTCTCAAGTGGGGGACCAGAACCACAGACAGGGGGAAAGACACCCCATTCATACATTGGTAGTATTGAATGATACATTCCGATACATTGGATACAAGTATCAATGTGTCACAGATGTGATTTACAATCATTAATATTCTCCTCAAAGGCAGATTTATAACCCTTATGTAATGTCAGAGATAAGGCTGAAAACAGACTAACAGAAACTCTGAAGCATTGGATCATAACTGGCAAATAAAAAGAACGCCACATTCTTTACATTTTTCAGCTCTCATATTGTCCGAGACCATATATCAAACGATTTCAAGGGCAGATTCAGGGTGGCTCAGTCGATTAGAGAGAAGTGTCAAATGAAGATGTGCTGGTGGCTTATACTGTGCAACATTGTTTGCACTTCCTGTGTCATTTCGGAAAGGGGAGCCAATGTGTTTCCTCTATGCAGAGATGTATGTGCTCTGCGTGCAATGCTGGACAGGTGTGTTCATTTTTCTCTTTAGACATTAATCAGGAAGGATGTGCAAACAGAGAATGCATGAGTCACTCAGATTTCTTTCGTAGTGGTTTCTTTACAATGCTCAAAGCTACTATTAGTCAACAGACTTTTTATATGGGTAAAAGGTTCAGAACAATAATATTGCAGGCTAAAAGCAACACGTTAACCAACTGCAGATGGGCAGTTCTGATACTCCCTAAGCAGATGTGTAAATAATGTTACACTTGCAAACAGATATTCAGATTACCTCTGACTTTATGATGAAATTACAGAAAGATAAGGTCACAACTTTGCAAAATTAGCAAAATCAGGATATGTTGCCCACAAATTAAAAATTAATGCAGACCAATGCTAAAAGGATTTGGAGTATAGCTCAATCATAACCTAGTTTACAGTTCTGGTCTAGCCCAAGACTAAAGACAAAGAAAGCCACCCCAGTCTCAAAAATGGAAATTATTTTTGAGACATTTGCCCTAGTATAGAGATTTACAACTTGTCTCAAATGATATTGAATTAATTAGCGCCTCACCTTTTTGCTAGAAAGTTTTCAAATATTGTGATCACTGATGCATATGAATGCAATCCATCAGTCAGATATTATAGAGTGCCTAATGTTTGCCTGTAGAGCTAGGCTGCAACACATCGGGTATCAGTTAGCCTGCCATATATGGCTGGTAGCCTGCACTCTCTGCATCACAAGTACTACATGTCTATTCTAGCAGCTCCCAATCTATATCTAAGCACCTTCAGTCCAGCTTGAACTAGGGGTGATGTAAACTTCATGGCTAACAGGTTCAGCAAGTGAACATACCATCTTCAAGAGCCACAATCATTTACGAGCTGTGCCTTAAGATCTGTCTGGTTCACTGCTGTTTAAGTTCAATAGTTACTGCACTGTAGGTGTAGTGGTTCAGTTTCATTTTCTTGTACTGGTGGAATTTATTTCCCTGCCTTAAAGGCACTTTTGCACAGTAGATGAAATTGATTCTCCCCCAGAGGCCTGGATGGCTGGCACTCTGAATGATGGGTAATTAAATGACATGGGAAGGGAATAGGACCAGCCATAGGCCTGTACAAAAATACACGTGTGAAATAACTGTGGTCCAATAGATTTAAATAAACAATTGGTAAGGTTTTTGTTAAAAAAACCCATAATGGATTGATTTGCTTACTACTTATTGATAATGGTTATTACATATTTAGCTGATTGGCTTCCCATCAGCATGCTGTGACAACAGGTGTGTAGAAGAAGGCTGTGTCAGCACATGTAAGCATGAAGCATGAAACATTGCCAATTCCTTTGCTGGCAGATGTGAATATTAACCCAACAAATAGCTGATGGAAAATTCTCTCCACCTTTTTGTAACCAATAAACGAACAACCAGCAGGTTTTGAGCTCTCCTTTTTTTCTCCTTGAGGTCTTAAATTTTTACCATTTGGATTAAGAAAATAGCCCTAATGCAATAAAAATAAGTATCTTTGGAGATAGTAAGCAAAGCATGATATTAATTTTTCATTTGGTTAGAAATCAACCAACGGTGTTTTGAGAAGTGGCCAATCTGAGACCCAGATCCAGACCACCTATAACATTGTCCTCCATTAGTGTAAACAGCCCTGAACATCTAATGTGAACAACACCCTAATTCATGAAAGCATCTAGGCTGAATGAAATATTTGATAAAATAAATACACTGAAGATGTAAACATTTAGACCATATCATATAGCAAAAGGGAAGACAGTGATCTACTGGTGTTCACTTACCAGGGTGTAAACTGCACAGAGCTTTTATTACAACCCCAGATCGATTCAGTCCCTGCCCTCTACACAGACTGTGATTTCCGTTTGGATTTGGGGTGATTTAAAATTTCCTTCTGCAGCAAGAAGGATTGATCCGGAGTGATCCTACCTTTATTGTGCCATATCTTAGAGTGCTTTTAACGCTCAATATATTTTAAAATCGCATTTGAATCTGGGCTCTCCTCTGTGGTAGCGGACCCGTGATTGGCTACAGGTGGTCATGTGAGAAGCCTGCCTTAAAGGAGAAGCCCCTAATTTCTCTCAACTTCTGTTGGCCTTGGATTTTTTTTGTGCCTTCTTGGTTCCCACCCACCTTCAAGAAAAGAAAGGATTTTTTCCTCCCTCCTCTGACTTTTTTGATCCTCTCCCCCCCTTCAAGAAAAGAAAGAAAGAGGCTTGGCTTCCCCTCCTCCTTCTGAACTACCCTAACCATGTGCAGAAGACTTTCCTGTTTCAATGGGGGGGGGAGAGGAAGACCCGAGTTCAAAGTGATCTGAATTCAACAGAATTGACAATGGAAGTGCAGACTCTGCCCAGGTTTGATTCTCCTTACAATAAGAAAAGTTGCTTCTTATATATTGCTTTTCTCTACCAGAAGGAGTCTCAAAGTGGCTTACAATCACCTTCCCTTTCCTCTCCCCACAACAGACATTCTATGAGGTGGGTGAGGCTAAGAGGGCCCTGATATTACTGCTTGGTCAGAACAGCTCCATAAGGGCTGTGGCAAGCCCAAAGCTACCCAGCTGGCTGCATATGGAAGGGGAGTAGGGAAACAAACCAGGCTTTTGCTGGCCCATGCTACAGATGTTTGGGTTGGCCTATTTAACCGTGCTCCACTTCCCACATGAAAACAGTCATAGATTCTGATCCAGTACACACCAGTTCTACATAGCTAAGATAGTAGATGGGATTTAAAGTGTCACAGTATAATTGCAGTTTTAATGTGGCTGTAATCTACCTATCATTCCTACACAGAAACACACACACATATACACAAATATACAGAGGAAAGATACACATACAGGCTGGGGAAAATAAGCATTGTTGTAATGGGACAAGGAATGATAATCAGCAATTCTCAGTCCCAAGAGACATAGATTTATCTTACAGCCATAGGGCTGCTTTTGCTGTAAGCTGGGCACAGAGAATTTGTACTGGACAGCATTTCACATGGATTTGGAGAGATAATCATGACACACTGCTCTTCAAACTGAAATGGCCTCCAGTTAAGGGGTCGCTTAATAATCTCATTTGTCTACATTTGCATCAAGTCCCCCATAAATTTGGATGGCAACAGGCTTCCAGGCTCCTTATATTATTCAGATAATAGGATTTTTCCTTTTTGTGTAACTGTAATAGTGGAACTGTAAAGTCTAATCTTTGTCATATTTTGAGGATCACTTATAAAGTTTCTTATTGTGAGCTGGCTTCCCTCACCCACCCCGAATCCAGCCCTTGCTGCATTGAAGGGACCTACAAGTTGTCTTGGGACGCAACATTAAAGCAGGCAAAGTTAGTCTGGTGAACATCATTGGGCCAGTCTGTCTGATGCTCAGCTAACCATAGCCTGTTTGTTTTTCAGTGGATGAAGTATAGCATTTAACAGCAGAGGGAGACTGGAGCTGTTGAAGACTTATTTTGATTTGCAGTGATTACACTCCTGTTGAAAAATTCCTTCGTGCACCTCATTTTCAAAACAGAGAAGGTATATGAGACAACAGAAGTTGGTTCTTTTTTCTTTTCTTTTCTTGAAAAAAAGTGACATCAATCATTTCTACATAATGCATAAAGCAAACTCTTCAGTTCAGATAAGATGTGTCACTGTAAACTTATGTTCTGAGGCACTTGTATCTGTGTGATCAATCACTTAATAGTCTGCACAAGTTACATTTTTACTTTCGTCTTTAAACTCTTTTGACTGCAGTACCGAAACTATAGTTTTAATCTGTAGCTGGGACAGAGATCAATACTACCACTCACTTCCAAATTAATTTGGCCCAAAGTCAGGAGATCTCCATATGCAGTTTTTGAAAATGTACTTTTCAACCTGATGCCTATACAAAAGATATGATCAGGCATTGCATGACTGGGTACAAATTCAGTATATAACAATAAAAATATGGAAAAGAAAAGATTCCCATGAGGAAGGCAAAGGAATGTGTCAATGGCCCAGAAGAACATAGTTCCTCTCTCGGAAGGTTATCATTTCTTTAGTAAAATACAAACTTTCATGTAAAATAACCCACAAGTGGAACATTAAATTAGGAGCAATCATGTAATTATCATTAGTAGATCATAAGAAAAACTACCCTTAATCAAAAATCCTGTGCGACATTTTATTACTGATTATTATGTTATATGATGATGCGAATGACAGATGCTTTTGGGATTGGATAAATGGCCCCCCACCCTTGCATTTTTTTAAATCGCATCCCTCCACTTCAAAGGAGGTCAGGGCATTGTTTATGGTCCCTCCCAACCCTCCCCACTTTGATACAATAGATTAGGCTGGAAAATATAGGATATTAACAGAGCAATCCTAAACAAAGATACTTTTCTAAGCCCAAGGGGAGGGTAGTTTTTCACATGATTTGCTCATAATAATTGCATGATTGCTCCTAATTTAATTTATATGGGGAAATGGGCAACAGAAACCAGTTCTTCTTGTCCAGGGTGGTTCCACACTAGGATCTTTCTCAACAGACACAACATCTTGTTCCATATTAGCTGCCTGTGGAATTACAATGGAGGATTTGCACACCAGTGGGTATTTTGCCATTTAAATACTTTGTCTGTATTTTCACATGTAAGCAGGATTTGCTTCTGTGTGTGTTGTTATTTTATTGTGATAATAAATCTACTCGGTTCTCTGTTTATTAACACTAGCAGGCATGCCTTCTCCCACCCATTTGAGCTGATTAGTTCAACTAAGTCATGATAGGACACTGCTTTCCCATTCTACATGTTTATTCCATAGAATTTCTACAGCTTTTGAGTATATATTGAGTTGTTGCTCTCCAAATTCAGCATTTGGGTTTGGGTACACATTCCATGATGGTCTTTATGCGACCGTGAGAAGGGTCACACAACTCCTGCATGTGAGCTTTTCTAGGGTTCAGTCTTTCTTTTGGTAGGAAGTAGCACGGAGTAGCACTGGAGAGACTGGTGCTAAAATTCCCACTCTGGTGTGAACCATACTGGGTTTTGTCAACTACATTCTGTCCGACAAGGTTGTTGTGAGGATAGAATTGTGACTGGAGTACCATGCATACTTCAACACCTTAGAACAGGGGTAGTCAACCTGTGGTCCTCCAGATGTTCATGGACTTCAATTCCTATGAGCCCCTGCCAGCAAATGCTGGCAGGGGCTCATGGGAATTGTAGTCCACTGACATCTGGAGGATTACAGGTTGACTACCCCTGCCTTAGAAGATGGGTGGGGGAAAATGTGATAGATTATGGCTCAATAAGACAGGGCTAATGGTATGAGGAAATTCAAAAAGTTCTAGACTGTCAGACCCCCACCCCACCCCCATTAGCTGCCGGATAACTAGCACTATGGTTTGGATTGTGCAGCAGGGTTAGTGTAGAATAAATTTTATTGCTTTGCTTCACCTGGGATTTACACACCTCACAGAGCTGGTTATTGTTTAATGTTTTAATAAACCCGTGGACTGAAGGTGAAGTCAGATACATATCCAATTTATTCCATAGCAGGCCATAACTACTGAATATCATACAATTTTCACCTCGGTCCATAAATAAGTTCAGGTTTGCTTGAAATGTGTCCCCAGTTTATAAGCCATGACCCAAATTTTCAGTTTGCATTATCTTTGCTATTAACTCAGAAAAGTAAACATTTGAAACAGTAATGCCTAGAAAAGGCTGTTTTCAGAGTATCTTTTTTTTCCCTCTGGGGAAAGAAAGAGAAGATTTTGGCTACATTAAGTACAAAGCGCCACCCATGAGCTGAAAGCTTAACACAAAATGAATGGAAGGTCAAACTTTAGTAGAGCCATTAATCTGTATTGCCACATACCCAGATTGAAAAAAAAATATATGAGAAATGTAAACACAATTTCCAGCCTGCATTAGATAGCAGAAGATATGCATAGTCTAAAGAGATAACCTTTCATGAACATCAGGAAGTTCGACTTTATGTCAGAGTTGTGTGTGTGTCTGTGTGCCTACTCTTTATTATGGTGTGTTTTCGTCTAATACTTTCTCCATTTTTATTTTGGGTGATGTAGAAAATGTGACTTCTGATAAAAAAAGGAGCAATGTGAGGGGAAATATCCCAAAGGATAATGCTATTTTTCATCTTTAATGTGCTTCTGACCTTCTTTCATTCTCTACTTATCCTTCTTCTCCCAGTTATTGGGGGATCATTATTCTTTTTGCAGGTGCCCCTTGGCCTCCATTTTCTTGACTTTTTGTTTGCTTGCATTTTCTCACACAATAATTCATTTCCACTCCCTTTCCATCTTCCAGTTCTGTTCTCACTCTCTCTTACCATTTCTCTTAGTTTCCCCCTCCATTCAAGTCTTGCTCAGTTTTGCTTTCATATCTTTTTCATAGCACCTTCGCCACTGTCTCCTCAGCCTATTCCTTATATCTTGCGTCTTTCTTCTTTTGTTCTTAACATTATTCCTCTGACATTTTGCTTTTCTGTCTCCTCTCTTTCCTTCTTTCCCTTCCTAATTTTGTATATGGAAGATTCCTCAGTAATCATGTGAAAAAATGCTGAGCCCCTACCAGCTACAGCAAATAATTACATTCCCAAGAAGAAGAGTTGGTTCTTATATGCTGCTTTTTTTCTACCAGAAGGAGTCTCAAAGCAATTTACAATCACCTTCCCTTTCCTCTCCCCACAACAAGCACCCTGTGAGGTAGGTGAGGCCGAGAGAGCCCTGATATTACAGCTCAGTCAGAACAGCTTTATCAGTGCTGTAAGAAGGCCAAGATCACCCAGCTGGCTGCATGTGGAGGAGCAGGGAATCAAACCAGGCTTGCCATATTAGAAGTCCACACTCCTAACCATTACACCAAGCTGGCTCTTTAACCACTCCCTTAACCACGCCCTTAATATTTTTCAGTCTGTTGTATCTTGTCAGGGCTTTACCTTGCCCATTTCAGCTTCAATACTCTTTTCAAGTCCACATGGATGTGTAACACACATGCCACCTCCTTGCAAATGCGTGATAGGAAATTATGCATTTGCATGTTTCCTGACAGGAGACCCTTCCTGCATTATCCTGCCATCTCATCATGGCTTTTTGCCTCCTGACGAGGTGGTGGAGAAGCAGGAAGCATGGACAACCCAAAGATTCCCCCCCCCCCAGCTCCTTGGTTTGTTAATCAACGAAAGCCACCAATCCCGTCACAACGGTTGTTGTGGGGACTCAAACTTCCTTCTTCCACGAGTTCTGAAATTAATTTTTTTAAACAAAAAAATACATCTCAGTGGGGAAATACCACAACAGTAAAATATTTTGTTTTAAAAACTTGCACTTCTACATTGCTTCAGGATCACATCACAATAATAAAACATTTCCTTAGATCCCTTTTCAAGATTCTTTGTATAATGGTCTCTCTTTATGTTTGGATAGATATGGCTATGGTAACTGGACCCCAATGATTGTGTGTTAACAATAAAGATTTAAAACAAAAAGCATGGATGTCAAGCAAATAGGGAAAGGGCTGCTGCATCACATGCTCCTCTCTTCCTCTATTCATACCCTACCACCAGACAAGCAGGAATTTGTTTTAGCTGCTCGATCCCAATATTAATGTGCACACTGAAGAGAACATTTTATTTGAAGTGATGTCACATCACTTTGTGATTTACATTGATTTAAATTTCAATCCAGATATGGAGAGGGGAAGGTGGGTGCGAGGACAGGGAAAACACTACCGAGCTTGTCATGCATTTCTCCCTCCAGACAGGCTTGCCTCTGTTTGAGCCCTGATTTGCAGCACGACAAGAAGAGGAGAATCAGGACAAAAACTTGTGCCACTCACTGGAGAGCTCTGGATTGCTCCCGACATCATGTGGAAGCAGCATTAAAACCCATGAGCAATGAGAGGCTGTCCAGCAGCAAATTCCTTGTGCAGAATTGGTCTCTGTGAACTAGATTAGGTTGAAAGGAAGTGGCTGGCGCAAAGTCAGTTGCATGCTTCATAGTAGGTTTGAACCTGTGTCTCCTACAGCCAAGTCCAATGATGTCACCATGACATTACACTACACTTGTCCCAACTGTCAACACTGTTTTCATCACCAAAGTGGGAATATATGGCAGTGTGACTTTCATTACTAAACAGTCATATTTCAAAGCTACACAAGCCGAAATTAGGAGTCACTGTTTTTTCCACTATTGTAACCCTTCATCTTCTTCATTTTCCTGCCAAGAAAAATTCAGCAAATGAATTATTAGTATAATGAAATAATTAGTATTATTAGTGGGAGCCTTTGTTACCTTCTTATTACCTGTTGCTTTGTCCCTCACCATCTATGTCAGTGGCTTCAAAATACCAGGCTAAAACTGATGTTATTTGTACCCCTCTCTTAACAGAGACAAGACCCAAGGACCTAAAGAGTCAAAGTAAGCCTGCCTGGACTTCTTCTAGGAGAGAAGGGATAAGATTCCTATGATTGTAAGGAGCCAAATATAAGGAACCCTTAGCAAAAGGTGACAGATTTATACGATCTGCAGAGAAACCATAGATGGAGAGCAGAGCAGGGGGAGGATAATTTGCAATTCTTTCTGGCCCCTCCTCTGTTTTAAATGAGTCGTTGGTGTATGTAGATGAAGTTGGTGTAAGGATCCCATATTTTTGGGCTGATTTATGGTCTACTTCTTGTTTGAGAACTGTTTTATAACCAACATTTTAGGCTGCTCTGTAAGTTTTATACTGGTTTTTATGCCCTGGATAATATTTGTTGTATCACTGTATTATTTCAGCTGTGTATCAACTTAAACAGATCTCTAGAGAGGTGACATATAATTTCTAAATAAATGAATAAATAAACTGAATATCAAAGATTTGTTTCCACTGCTTTCCACCTGTCACTTGCTTCCTTTAGAACAATGCAGGATCCAGAAAGGCATGAAATCTTTCCCAGAACTGTCCAAGATCACAGATGTCTGAAGGAATTGAAAAAAGACTGATGGAATATAGGCCTATTCACCTCAGTATGAGGAAAAGCATATACTTTGATAAAGCCAGGAACACAGAGAAAACATTAGCTGCTTTGGTCACTCTGGGTTGGAAAGGAAAGGGGTAACCATTGTACCACAGGTCTAAGCAATAGTATTGGTGAAGTTTTCTCTTCTGCAGTCTCAAAGCAAACAAGCAGAGCATGTATGACACGGTGTGATCAAACGCTAGAAATATCAAATTATTTTACGCACTTTTCCATGATTAGTGGCATTATGCCGTTATGCAAATAATCTGTTATTTATAGATAGATGCATTATGCAGTTATGCAAATTACCTATAAATAATTAATATTTCTCAGCATTATTTGTAGAAATTTCCCCCCAAAGCATGTAATATCAGGTATTTAATAGATTGTGGCTTTCCTACATGCTACTATTTATGATTTTTTGTGGAATTCAGGCCATTCATTTCCAAATTCTGGTCCATCACCTATGGTTGTCTCCAAAGCACATTATGAAAGTTCAGTTGTTCCAAAATCTATTTTTAGTTGTGTTTCTGTATTGCTGGCATACCACATGTGTGGAATGATGGTTGCAACCATATCCCATACATATTCTATACAAGTCAATGAGGCAAAGTTTCCTCAGAGGCCACGTTTCAAAAAACACAATTTTCTGTACTAGAAATTTACATGACCTCCTGGAGAAATTCTTGGAGTCTTTTCAGAATTCCTTGAACTTACCTCAGAATATCTTTAACATTTTACCCAGGAATGAATCTTTAGATTTCGCCATATTTTGTTTCATGCACAATCTGGTGCCTAAAAAGTGTACAGACTTTCTCTGAGAAATTTCTCTTGTCTTCTCAGATAACTTTGATGCGTTATATATTTAACTTGATGATGAACAAACCTAAACGTTGTTTTGTGTTTTATTTTATATTATTATATGATATGATATATGAAATGTCAGGGACATCTGTAACTAAGGGAAACACCTTTGCAGTCCTCTTATAAACCACACAATGGCTTGGATGTGACTTTCCCCCCTACATCATCCCATCTCACATATAGCTTCCAGTCTCAGTGGAAGTAATCATAATGAGAGTTAGGTGGTCTATGTGATGCTTCCCTGATCACAATTCTCATTTTTGTCTGGTGCTACTGAGTTATAAAAATTGGTCAACTATATCCTTTACATGGCATTTTAAATCAGTGGAGGCCAAAAAGGGGGGCCACATGACTATATCAGGGGGCTTAACCTATTAGCAGTTGAAGTAGGAGTGGTATCAATTTCATGCAGTCACATAACTTCTGAGACTAGTAGAACCAGTCACTGCTTATTTCAATAGACAGTGGAGATCTCGGGAGATTTCCCAAAATCACCAGTCTACAGAGATAAGTTCCCTCAGAGAAAATTGCTGCTTAAAAAGGTGGTCTCTATGCCATTATGGATACCAAATTACTTCCCCTACCAAAACCCTGCCTTCTCGAGGGGCCAACTCTAGATCTTCAGGAATTCTCCAATCTGAAATTAGCAACCCTAATGCAATACGAATATGTAAAGAAGTGATATCCCTCCTCCCATCTGTTGCTGCTCAGGTACTGCAAATACAGCCGGGCTGGCAAATTGGGCAGCGCGGCTCTCTGGGGCCAGGCCCTGGATCCAAGGCCTGGCGCGGGGTGACCTGTGAGCCGGTGCGAGTGGTTGAGTGAGCCCGGCACTCCACGGCCTACCGGCATCTGCAGGGTGGTGGCTGCCAGTGGTGGCAGCTGGGCTGGAGGGCAGGAACCAGCTGCCAGGGCGAGTCTGGAGCGTGTGGCGAGGCTGGTGGCGCAGCCGCCGCGGCGGGTGCCAGCGGGTCTAATGGCACTCCGAGAGGTTCAGTCAGGGGGCGGGCGGCTGGTTGCGGTGGTCTGGTGCGGGGCCGCAGCCGCCGCTCCCGGACGATGCACTGCCGGCCGCTGCCATCTGCGTGGGTCGGTGGCTGAGCTGTGTTGGGTGGGTGGGTGGTGGCCGCGGCAACATTGCCGTGTCTGGCGGCGGCAGGTGGCGGCAGGTGGTGCTCTCGGCTGCACAGGCCGTCGGCGAGGCGTCACGTTGGTGGAGGCTGCAGCCAGCACCGCTGCCACAGCTGCGGCCGCTGGACCCTCCTCGTCGTGCGGGCAGGCGGTGACCTGCCCTGTCCATGGGGAGTGAGGTAATGGCGGCGGCTGGCTGCATGCGAACTGGTAGGGGGGCGGATCGGGAGGCGCTTTGTGCCTCCTGATTTGTCAGTCTGGCGGCAAGGGACCAATTGCAAGCCGCTAGGAGCAGTTAAAGATTTGTTTGTTTGTTTATTTATTTCCTGCCTTTCTCCCCAGTGGGGACCGAGACAGCTTATATTTTTCTCCTCTACTATATATTCTCCTTGCAACAACTCCTCACAACAAGCAAGTTATTTACTTATTTACTTATTTACTTATTTACTTATTTACTTATTTACTTATTTACTTATTTACTTATTTACTTATTTACTTATTTACTTATTTACTTATTTATACTTTGATTTCTTACCTTCCTCTCCCAAATGGCTTGTGGCGGGTTACAACAGTCTGCATAAAATCTGCAATAATCCAGCTAGCTTCCATGTCACTATGGGGATTCGAACCTAGGTCTCCTAAATCTTAGTTTGGCACTCTAAACCCTGCACCATACTGGATCTACACTCTTTTGCTCTAATCCACTTTACTGGTTTCCACTTACTAATGGTCTATGATATCAACTGCTAAGATGAACAGAAATTGTACCAATGAAACTCAGTTTTGTTCATAGCAGTGATAAGCAAAATCAAGCACATTTGTATAAACATATGTAATTTGCATAATTTATTCTGATTGCAAATTTATATTCTTGGTGTTTTTCTGAAAGGATGGGATGAAAGTAATGGGAGAAGAAAAGCTTGAGAGTGAGGTTGGACAAGATATAGATGCCATCTCCCAAGCTTTCTTCTATAGCCATGAGAAACTCGCTCTAATTATGAGTATGAACAAAGCAATTCTCAGGATTCTAGATAATAATTGCATGGCCTTGTACTACACAATTGGTTTTATTTATGTCATCAAAGGCTAAATTGCATCTATCAAGCTATTTTAGAAATTAATTTTAGCAATTAATTTTCCTTATTGTAGGAAAACTTTTGCCTTTGAACCTGTTTTCGATTGTCCTTGTACTCCTTTCATTGCCCATGTCAAGTATTTAACTCTTCTATTCCTTGATGAATTTTCTGACATGGATATGCACAGTGACTACTACCTCAAGCAGAATAACAGAAATTTTATTGAAAAGTAGCTTTGATAATGGTTCTTGTTGACCCTTGGCTATATGATGGCTCTTTCATGCCTTTTTGCCCACTACTGTCTTAGTTACACTTCCTAAATAAATTGGGTAGAAGTTTTCAAACCATGTCACAGGAAACCCTGGGGTTTCTCAGAAGATGATCAGAGTTTCTCAGGAGGTCTAAATGACAGACAAGGTTTTGTAAAAGACAGCTTAACTACCTCTGCTGATTTTCCTTTGGAATGCACAGCCACATAAGACTATTGGGCTGTTTTGCAGTACAGTCTCAAGATCCAACTATACATGATATGATATAATGTGTTTTGGGGACAGTGTGTTGTATGTCAGCTGTCCCCAACCCCAGTCCAGAGACTGGGACCGGTCCGTGGATCAGTCGGTACTGGGCCACGGCTCCTCCTTGTCCTACTCCCTGGCTGCTGCCTCAGGGGCTGCCCTGCCACTTTGTTGCCAGCTCACCTTTGGTGCTCTCCGGTGGTCGCCATGGCTGGGGCTCCCCCTCGGCGTGGCACTGTGCAGCTGCTGCTGGCAGCCCCCCCCCCACAGAGGGCAGAGGGAAGTCAGGGGTGTCAACAGGAAAGCAAGTGGAGCAGGGGCTCAGACGGCGGCAACGTCCCTCGGCAAAAGACTACCCCCCCCTGAGCCTCAGTAAAATTGTCAAGCGTTGACTAGTCCCCGGTGATAAAAAGGTTGGGGACCACCAACCTTGTTGTATGTGATGTGATTTGGAATCACAGCACTGGGGAAGGGTGAATAACTCTTTTCTCCTGCTTATTTCCCTGACTGATAATGCTTCCTGCTACTACACTGAGCACTAAAGAATGGAAGACAGGTATCCATTGTTCTTTCCTCCTACTTGGGCATTAAAAAGTCTGAGAGTCAGGCAAACAAGAAGAAGGGAGGCAGCAAGTTCCAAAATGAGACACCACCACACAGAAGACCTGTTCCTTCATGGTTGACTATCCAACAGACTCCAAATTGAGGGAAGGGTGACATGCACAAGCCCCTCCTTAATAGAAGTTCTCTGTACTTAAGCAGAATCATATGGGAATTTTCATGGAAGTAAACTAGCTACTGCACAATAGACTTGCTTTGTGCTAAAGGTTTTTTTTTTGTTTTTACAATTCAGAACTCTCTAGCTTCATCCTTTTTTCTAAAACATACCTCAGCCTAATTGCAGATCCTGATTTCCCAGTACAAACTTGAGCAACAAATATATAATTATTCTCATAAATAACTCAGGACTGTACAACATATTTCAAACAAGTTTCCCCACAAGGCACAAGTGCCCTATATTAAATTCTTTTTTAAGTGTAAGTTGATTAAGGTAAAAATTAGTTGTTATTACCTTATGGACTTTTTAGGTTTTTGCAGCTTTTCAAAGCCAGTTCTATCAGGAGTAGATTTGTTACTGCCCACAGGTATAATCATCAGGAAAATTAATAATCATGTTCACAGTACCTATAAATCATTGTGGTTTAGGCAATTAATATAGGGAGAAAAAGCTGAAAGATCTATAAGTATTATTATTGTGTAAAGTATACATTATGAAAACTCAGATCCAGTCAAATTGCAAATTCACGGTTTCTGAAATCAGTAGGTTATAAGGGAAAGGAAAAGAAGAAAGTGATTCTGAATGAACAATATTTGTATGCTTTAGTAGTTAATAATGTTGAATGTATGGAATATCTCTGCTTCCTGGTTAGTGTGCCTGTGTTATATTCCACTTTGCAAATAATTGCTTTTTTGTACTTGCATTTTATATTCTCAGATTCATGCTTAAAACATTTCAGGTGTATACCTCAAAATGTAATGTCTGAAGAAATCTTACATGATGCTATGATTAGCATAATGTACCATTTGTCATTGTTGTTGGTACAGGTCAAAAAATAGGAGTCTCTAGTGTGACTCCCATGGGTACTATGACGCCTACTGATGTGTTTCCTGGTTTTCATTTGCCTCTTCCCCAAAGCATCTTTTTCCCAGAGCAAGAAGTCAGTCTATCCTTTTCTCCATTCCATAGGATTAAGATGTGATTCAGAAAAGCACAGGAGGCATTGCCCTCGTTTCTACAGGGATCACCCATTTGAAGAAGAAGAGTTCTTATATGCCACTTTTCTCTACCCGAAGGAATCTCAAAGTGGTTTACATTCCTCTCCCCACAACAGACACCCTGTAAGGTAGATGAGGCTGAGAGAGCCCGGATATTACTGCTTGGTCAGTACAGCTTTATCAGTGCTGTGGCGAGCCCAAGGTCACCCAGCTTGGTTGCATGTGGGGGAGTGCAGAATCAAACCTGGCTCACCAGAGTAGAAGTCCACACTCCTAACCACTACACTAAGCTGGCTTGGGAACAGAAGCCTTCACTGTAGGAGGATGCTTAGCTTACAACCTCTAATCAAGTCATAGATCTTCATATTTTGTAACTGGAACCAGCCTCTTGTGTAATCTCAAAATTCCAGAAATGTCCACAGGTTTAACAAGGGTGGGGAGCCAAACAACAGTTAGTTGTATATTCCTATATATCTGTGGGTAGATCTATTACATAAGGAACTCAAATGTAGGGATAGGTAGCCTCTGGAATGCATACCCTGGCACTATATTACATAGCATGCAGAGCTGGTTCTCTGTGCAATAAATCAAGATGAGTCTAAGAGGCATTGACAGTACTGATGAGGTTCAACTTGCTTCAAGTGCATCCATACAAGAACATGCCTTCCACACACCCCTTGCTTTTGTTTACCATTCACAGGCCAATAAATGCACCTACCCCTGTCTTAACATACCCCTGTTATGGGTTATTGCTAGTTGTGAAGTCGTGTCCAAACCATCGAGACTCCATGGACAATGATCCTCCAGGCCTTCCTGTCCTCATTATGGGTAGGGTTGTCAAGTCCAAGTTGGAAAGTTCTTGGAGATTTGGAGGTGATCCTGGGGAGGACAGGGCTTGGGGAAGAAATGGACCTCCGCAGGGAATCATGCTATATCCCCACCCTCCAAAGCCATTCTTTTCTTCAGGGAAACTGATCCTTTTAATCTGGAGATCAATTGTAACTGTAGGTCATCTCCAGTCCCCACTTGGAGGCCGACAACTATAGGTATGGCAACAGTTTTCCAACTTCTCTCTAGCTATGTTTATTTTAAAAAGATATGTGATGTGACTAGTATAATGAGTTTGTCCCTATCACTGTTCCACCTCAATAGTAGCTGTTTAGTAGGAAGGAGACAACAAAAAGCTGGGTGCAATAAATGGCAAACATTAGTGGGGAGTGGGGAGAGGAAATGTAGCTCCATTGTGTCCAGTTTGGGCCTGAAAACATATTCCTGCCTTGGCACTTCAGGAATCAGTGCCTGGGCGGTGGAAAATGTGACATGACATGGAGGTTTTGATAATGAGTAACGTTCATTCCTTTCCAAAGGACTTTCATACCTGCAGACAAGTAGGGAAGACCAGGCACAGGGCATGATGTTCTTAAGAAGGGTGGAATAAGTTCATCCTAGTAGCTCTAAAATTAACACAAATAAACTGCAAGAGGGAAGAAAGGATCAGGAATTTGAGTGCCTTAGGTAAAATCAAATGTTCTTCTCCATTTCATGGAACACTTGGCAATTAATCTATTATTCTTATTATTAGAATATACACTGGGTTCATTTGGCCCAAGTTTTATGCCTGAGTGTTTTCCTGTGCAGCTTTCTTCAAATAAGAAAATGATATCAGCACCATAAGAGATGAGGAGGAGGCCCCGTTTCCCCTTCCCCTTAACACTTCCAGGAAGAACCACATAAATCTCCCCACACTTCTTCATTACATAATAGCTTGCTGATAACAGGATTGTATCTGTATGGCCCATTATGCACGGCCGCCGAAACGGCGATTTCGGGTCACATGGAAAACGCGGAGGGAGAAGATGCGAAGCACACCGGTTATGCACGGGACGGGGCACAATGGCGGCAAAACCCAGAGTAACCGATTATGCACGCGGCGATCCCGGCGTCGCTTCTGGTTGCACCCCGGTCACCCGGAAGTTGCGCTTTCTTTCACGTTTTGCGAACGCGGCTTTTTCGGCGGCATGCACCGAAGCTGCGGCCGGTTGCAGCCGCCTCCGTGCGTTATCGGTGATTTTAGTCGCCGCCATTCCACCCCGAATGTGCGTTATTCCCCCCGTGCATAATGGGTCTATGAGAGACTAACAGAATGTATTCACTGGACACTTAACTTTTTGGTGCAACCTACAGGCATGTTGATTCTAAAGGGAGGAATAGGGAAGGGGTTTATAGGCATATTAGCAGCATGGAAGGAATGCCTAAAGGGAAGTGATCACCCTTTGATTTCTCACTTTTTGGAACTGATGGGTGGTAGGTTGGGGACTAAGGACAGACAAAAGAAAGTATTTGTCTTAGTCTGTCATATAAAAAATATGAGACTCTTTATCACAAGATGTAGTGGTAGATCAATTTCACACCAAATTATTTTTGCCACCTTTAAAACACCTTCATTAATTAGGTTTTTTTTTGTTATCACACCCTTCTCTAAGAAACTCAGCATAATTTCTAAGGTACATTATGGTTTTAAGCAAATAAGTTGAACTGAACCTCTGAAGTATGTTAGTCTGAAATACTGACTAGAGCAGGGTCACCCCCTGAACTTCATGGCAGAGCAGGTATTCTAAGTCATGTGTCTCCAGTTCTACTCCAACTACTACATCAAACACTAGCTCTCTTTACATAATTAAACCTACTTCTGTACTTTAGCTTTGAGGAAAATCTATGCCACAAAGACAATGACATTTTAAACATATTAAACCCAAGACTAATACTAAAATTAAAATTATTCCATCTTAATCTACACCATATGGAGGCTTTATGATATTCTTCAAGCTTTCAACAATTGATTCAGAACATCAGGTGAACTGATACTGTATTTCAGACTTCACATATGACTTATATGTTCTGCTAAACTTTAAAATGTACTGAACACAAGAGAAATTATGAATTCAAACACAGAAATCCAATACAAAATGTATGCAGATTCTGAAAAAAAGGAAACAGCACACAAAAATGCATTCCTTTTCAGCTTGTTGTTGTTAGGTGCGAAGTCGTGTCTGACCCATCGAGACCCCATGGACAATGATCTTCCAGGCCTTCCTGTCCTCTACCATTCCCCGGAGTCCATTTAAATTCGCACCTACTGCTTCAGTGATTCCATCCAGCCACCTCATTCTCTGTCGTCCCCTTCTTCGTTTGCCCTCTTGCTCCCAGCATTAGGCTCTTCTCCAGGGAGTCCTTCCTTCTCATGAGGTGGCCAAAGTATTTGAGTTTCATCTTCCGGATCTGGCCTTCTAAGGAGCAGTCAGGACTGATTTCTAGGACTGACCAGCTTGTTCGCCTTCAGTCCAAGGGACTTGCAAGAGTCTTTTCCAGCACCAGAGTTCAAAAGCCTCAATTCTTTGACACTCAGCCTTCCTTATGGTCCAACTTTCACAGCCATACATTGCAACTGGGAAGACCATAGCCTTGACTAGATACACTTTTGTTGGCAGGGTGATGTCTCTGCTTTTTAGGATGCTGTTAAGATTTGCCATAGATTTCCTCCCCAGGAGCAAGTATCTTTTAATTTCTTTGCTGCAATCCCCATCAGCAGTGATCTTGGAGCCCAAGAAAATAAAATCTGTCACTACCCCCATTTCTTCTCCATCTATTTGCCAGGAATTGAGAGGGCAGGATGCCATGATCTTCGTTTTCTTGATGTTGAGTGTCAAGCCAACTTTTGCACTCTCCTCCTTCACCCGCATCAAGAGGCTCTTTAGTTCCTCTTCGCTTTCTTCCATTAGAGTGGTATCATCTGCATATCTGAGATTGTTGATATTTTCCCCTGCAATCTTGATCCCAATTTGTGAATCATCTAACCCCGCCTTTCTCATGATGTGTTCCACATAAAAGTCAAATAGGCAAGGTGACCGTATACAGCCTTGCCGAACTCCTTTCTCAATTTTGAACCAATCAGTGATTCCATGCTTGGTTCTCACTGTTGCTTCTTGATCTTTTTAGCTAGTTAAGTCAAAATAACACTAAACTATCATTACCCTTCCATTTTGTTAAAATATAGCAGAAGAAGAAACAAAATCTGGAGAATCCTGAACAGGTGCCTGTTTCACAAAGGCCTGTTCTACACTGTGGCAGCCAGTGCTGCGTAGCTACGGAGCTGCATACTCTGCAGCTTTCTGTGTCCCCACAGGGGACACATTTCAGCACTGGAGCAGATTTGATGCTGAAAAGTACCACCCCAGGAAACACAATGGTGGCAGAATGGTTCTGCCATGCATGGGGGGGGGGGTATTTTGCACCTTCCTGCAATTTTTTAAAAAAATGCCCTGGTCTGCCCAGTATCATGGCAAAGCACTGTAAAGCCAACTGGGCCTTTTTGCCCCCCCTGGGCCACTGTACGGCAGGGAGGTCCTGTTGACCCCCCACAGCAGCTCAGTAAACATAGATTCTCCCACAGTCCTTTCGCCTAAGGAGGGCCTGATCTGTGGCAGGCCTGGGAGGAAACCTACCCACCAGCTGCATCATGTGGAAGCAGAGATTAGCCCCACTTCGATATGACTGCTCCCTTGGCCTTTTCTGAATTGGCCAAAAAATGCAGATAGCTTAGAAAAAAACTTTCTGTATGAGCCTCTAGTCCATGGTAAGAAACTCATAGCTCATTTCCTTAATTGATCCTAAATATGTAGATGGAAGTGTTGATAAAATGGCGGAAGATACATACCCTCCTCAGAGAAGTCTGTGAAATGCAAGAAGTCTGTATGTGTCCATATCTTCAAAAATGAACCTTAGGTTTGGTTCACATCTACAAACACAACACTTGTTTTCTTCACTTTTTATTATTCTACCATGGATGACTGACAAACATTAGTTTGATTCAGCAGGGTCTTTTGGAACTTATAAACCAACTCAGGAAAAAGCCACTGAGTGAATTATTTACTCATCGAAGAAGAAGAAGAAGAAGAAGAAGCAGAAGAAGAAGAAGAAGAAGAAGAAGAAGAAGAAGAGTTGGTTCTTATATGCCGCTTTTCTCTACCCGAAGGAGGCTCAAAGCGGCTTACCTTTCCTCTCCCCACAACAGACACCCTGTGGGGTGGGTGAGGCTGAGAGAGCCCTAATATCACTGCTTGGTCAGAACAGTTTTATCAGTTCCATGGCGAGCCCAGGGTCACCCAGCTGGCTGCATGTGGGGGAGTGCAGAATCGAACCTGGCATGTCAGATTAGAAGTCTGCACTCCTAACCACTACACAAAATTGGTATATCAACTATTTCATCAGAATATATGTAGTCAGCCTTGACAATATGAAAATTCAAAATTCAAACACTTAACTCTTTAGTAGTGAGTGATGCTTTCAATTTGTTCCTCCGTAATTTCACAACATATTTAAGCTCATGTGTTATTTCCTTGTCTTCATCACATTTGTACATCAGCATGATATTTTTGTACATAATTAAAGTTGTTGTCAAGACTAGTAGTCTGGAGGACAAGAAGCAATGCTGATTTGTAAGAAGCTGAAAGGTAACCTGGCAAGTAGTCAGAAGGATGAACAGTTTTGTTGGCAAGTCAGTAAGTGGGGAGGAGTTAATACAGCCTGCCCTTTATTAAAAAGATAGATTGATCAAAGCAAGTCTTTAGAGGACCAGGTAGAACCCTATTTGGTAGAACCATCCAGTCAACTGAACCTTGGTAAACTAACAGCTGGAATATCACTCTTTGACCATCTGCTACAGTTGCTTTGAAGAACAGTAGAGAACAGGATAGCAACTCTTCTGAGAAGTTGCTGCCATCTTACACAGGTAGTTTGGATCACCAAAATCCTTCAGTTTGAAACCTCTGTGACAAACACTTCTATGACCATAGGAAACTATCTCCTCCAGTTAGCAATGCCCTTTTTGTGAGATGCATTGATTGTTCTGTAAACTACCATTTTGTTCTGCCCTAAGAAGACAGAATGGCCACATTCTAGAATATATAAGACCACAATATGTAACACAGGTATCCAGGATTTAATAAAACTGATTTAAGAACAGATTACAACTATGTAATATTATACCCAGTTCATAGTATGTCTGGAGGTGGGGAACAAAACTCATTTAATGTTGTAACAAGCTGTCATTAAATTGCAATCAGGCACAGACACAGCTTGTCACCATGCTCAGGTACACCTCTTACCCCACCCAACACTATTCATTTCCAGTTTAGAGTCCTGGTTTATATTAAGTTGAAAAAAATTAATAATGCTCTAATTCACCAATGTGCCTCCATTCAGATGTCATGCAGAACTGGAGCTTGGCCAAACCAAGTATGAATCAAGCTTCCCATGAAAAGGGAAATGGGAGGAACAAGAAGGAACATGCAAACATGGCATATGTTGTCTGAATATAGCCAGTGGGTTCCCAAAGGCATAACAAAGCAAAACAACCAGTTAAGTCAGGGATTTTTAGTCCAATATATGTTCCTCCTCCTCCACCTCCACCATCAAGATTGTTGCCCTGCCTTTCCACCTCCACTGAGCAATCAACACAAGTTAACACTAGAGCTAAAACCAAGTGTGTAAATGTGTGTGTGTGTGAAGTGCCATCAAGGCACAGACAATTTAAAGTAACTTTTTTTTTTCAAGGCAAGTAACTTACACAGCTAGTTTGCCATTGCATAGCAAGCTTGGATTCCTTTGGTGGTTTCCCATCCAAATACAAAGCTTAGCTTCTAAGATCTGACTAAATGAGGCTAGCCAGAGCCATCTAGGTCAGGGATTAAAATAAGTATAAAAGTTATAAATAACATTTAATGTATAGAGGAAGAAGGAACACTGCAAAAATGCCAAGCGAAACAAAAATATCTTCATCTGGGGCTTATCTGCATTGGGCTTTTAAAGCTGGTTGGGTTCAGATTAACAAAAGCCTTCTACACTTGATACTGATTTCCAATTGGGATTTCCTCCCTCATCTGCACAGGTGAGCATTGACCCTGGAGTCAAACTACTTACTCCCTGGCATATCCAAGAGTGGATTTTCCCTGCTTCATGAAAAAGATGTGAGCCCTTGGCACTGTATTCTGAGTGCAGATGGGCTACTTCGTTCGGCTCATCATTATTGACACTGGCAGAAGTTGTCTATTGCCTCGAGTGGAGAAGTGACTTTTGCAACAACTGCTGAAGTGGAGGATATTGAACTCAGTTCCCTTCTGCTTCCAGAAGGTCAGATCTACCACCAATCCACTGGCCTGCCTAGATTTAGTTCTAAGAACAGACCTATAACTATGAATTATCAGTCTTAACTTCTTTCTCCATCAAGAGAACTTTGATAAATATCTAGGCATATTATAATTGTGTAGCCTTTCTAATCTAATTACAATATGCATCTCTCTATAGTTCTTCCAAGATACAGAGAAAAAAGTTCCTTGGATAATCACTGGAGACATCAGGATAGTATCCAAAGAAGATGAAAATAATAGTTGTTCTGGGTGAAAGTTTTTCTGAGTCCTTTAAGAAAGCAGGAAACTAGGCTGAGTTTCCTTCCTTCCTTCCTTCCTTCCTTCCTTCCTGATTCACCTGATACTTCTGGGTGGTTAAATTAAATTATTTTATTCAGAACGGTCAAAAGTTAAGTGTCTTGGTTTCATGAGCCTTTCCCTGTAACAGGATGATAATCCAATTCCTTGACATGAAGAACGAATTCTCTTCCTGCAGTTATTAAATATGCAGGAAGCATGCATCCAAAGATAAATATATAGATGTAATGAAAAGGAGAACTGGGATGGAACACCAGGGTAAAGCTGAAAAATCTCAGTGGAACAAGACAGCAGAGCAAAAAAGAGGTAAATTTAAAGGAGTAATTTACAAAATCAGATGTTCCTAATAAAGAGAGTACATTGCCTAACAATTCACTATATCAATGATTCCAGTGGGTATGATAACATCCCACCAAATCTCTGCTACTGTTGTCGCATTGAGTTGATCACATTATGACTTAACATGGTCACTAAAGTAAAGCTTAACATGAAATAAACCTAAGAGAAATTTCTGGGACAACCAATTATAGGATTGTCAACGCTAGAGATACAAAAGTTAATAGCCCACAAAAAATGTGGCCATGTACCAGCCCATTTGACTGTATGCAAGTAATGTGTGATAGAATACAAGCATTTGCTCACTTTGTAAAATTTTTCCTGTCTCATCACCCAGAGGTGAACTTTCAGTAACTTAGAGTAATTGTTTGCCTACAGTAACTTTCCAGGTCCCTATTTACACAGGAATAACCAACTCATGCACAGCTCATTCCATTTGCAAAAGTTCTTGTTTCTCACATTTGCTCAAATGCAACTGAAGTTATTACCACTTTTTCCTGACCTTTTACTGTTGTACTTACAAGTGTCTCTCCTTAGGTACATTAACATGAACATGATTGATAGATAAAGTTCCTTTTACCAGTATAGAGAAGTCAGACTGATAGTCTAAGGAGGAATTGGCAACCCCCTCCCCCAAAAAAGTCCTCCCCTACTGCTCCTATAGGAAAGCCATTCTGTTAAAGGAGTTGCTGCTGTGCTGATGGAATGGCACTACAGGATCCAAGCCCATGCTGTGTTTTGGTAATAAGTAACGAACAACAAAGCTGAGTCAATCTTCTCAATGACTGAAGAAGAGGAACATATCTTCAGAAGTCAATAGTCAGTTCTCCAGTTGTAGCAAAGCTTGAAATTACTTGCAGTTTGTCCCCTCTTTGTGCCCATCCAGTTGGAGCCATCCTTCAGATGATCGAGACTGGATGCACTGCCCTGTCTGCTTTTGACACCTTTGCTGCCAGCAGCATCTGTTCCTGACACTACCATAAGACAACCAGGGGTCCCAGAAAGACCTGGATACCAGACAAGGACTTCTAAATATCTAAATATCCAGTATAAAGTCAGTCATTTAAGAGGTATGATGTTTGCTCTCAATTATGTGCCTTTTGAACTCATGGCACACAGGGGAGTCCCAATATGCAAGAAAGCAGTCTAAGCAGATGAACAGACCCAACAGTGAAGTCCTTGGTTGTAACCAGTGAGAAAAACGTGTGTTTGACTGGCAGGTATTTGTGCAGTGCTACTTGCCACTTTTATGGGAAAACAATTCCATTAATCTCAATGGAATTTACTGTCATGTAAGTGTACTTACAACACTTGCTCTAGACACTGTTAAAATCAATGGGATTTCAGCAACAGCACTGTGAGCGAGACTATAGCCTTTGAATTTAACTATTCAAATCCAGTGAAACTAGTTGATTCTTTCCCCCTTATCTGCTTCACAGCTTTCGTCTTGTCCAGCTTCTGCTTTTTACTCCAAAGTAGTTTGAGAAATGTGGTTTAATTTAGGATTGCTACTGAATGCCCCATCACACACACTCAGAAGATGCACTATGCTTATATATTTAGGTTGCACATGGCTATAGTACTATCAAATGAGTTTGATACTGCTTGAGGTGGGGTTATTTTTTCTAACAAGTGTTTAATTGAAAAGGGAAGAACCAAGAATAATACACATTAGCTGTCCTGAATCTAAGAATACAAGGATAGATATAAATATTTTAAATTCATTAAATAAATGAGTAGATGAAAGCATAGGATCCAAAACTGAGCTGCCTCGAGAGTGTGATATGTGACATACCTGTGAGCCACTGTTCAATGAATCTGTAAAGGTTGTCATGGTGAGCTTACATGACAGTCTTGTCTTGCGTATTAGCAATGTGTACATGTGTATAAAGACCTCATTGTATGGTTTCCCTTTACTAAGAGAACAAGAAGTCTGTCAAGCAGCCTGGAAAGCAAAGGATCATTCAAGGAGCAGTACATGTGAAATGCACTGAGTGGATATAAATCCAATGTGTCACATATCTATGAGCTTCTGTTGAAGTACCCTGTTCTCTGAATGGTTCAGGGGGAAAAGGCACCTGGAGACCTTATATTACTTTTATATGACTGACAAGGTGGGGGTTGGGAAAATGTCTTGCTTTTAATGATTTGGTTCAGTGGAGTCAACTTGTATTTTATCACAGTTTTTTTTTATGCCATGTTAAGTATATATCCCACTGGTATTATTTCTAATTTATACTAATACAAGTCCGGGAGCAACATCTCTTGGTGATCTGTTTCCTTCTTTATTTCCAGTAAAATCCATGGTCTGGGACTTCAGGTACAGCCAAACCTAGAGGCTAGTTTGAGGACGAGTCTAGTTCCACTGAATCTACAAATCAGGATTTTCAGCAAACCAATCCCTCCCAGATCATCCCCTACAATCCATCTTTTACTGTCAGCAAGCAGGAACATGCCTTAATGGTGCCAGCCAGAGATAACAGCTCCAAATTTTATATTACATTTTCAAAGGTGTATCTATTTGTTTTTTTGTTTTCATACATAATTCACGTTGCTATAATGCCTACTTATCATTTTGGCTCCTAGATGCCACCTCCGTGTTACATATTAACTGTGGCCATGTAGTTTTCTTTCCACAAGCAGTTTGGCCCACAATTCACAAATTTCTGACTGTAAGAATTCAGGCTCATGTTTGGATTTACTTCTGTTTTATTAACAAGGAAGCATATTCAGATAATTTCAGCAGAAGTCATTTTTTTGTGCATCCGTCTTCTTCATCAATATATTCCCAGTGTATTCTCTGTCGCGTGGCGTTTTAATTAGTTTTACTCAATGTTGTGCATTCAGCAAAAACTTCCAAATATGACAAATGTGATTAAATGTTTCAGTTTTGAGAACATCAGCTTAGGTAAGCTTTTACACAATAAGGCATTAATAACCTTTTGCATGTGATATAAAACAATTTTCTGTGATTGATTAACAGAGTTGTGATGTTAACAGCAATAACAATAGATGAACACTTTACTCATTATGTAGGCAGCTACAACCGCTGAGAAGCACAGAACATTACAGTAGCATTAGCACATAAGGCAACATGAAAGTGAAATATTTGTGCTTTTGTTACTAGAATTAAAGGTTTACCAATTCAATAATAGTTTGTTAATATTTTACTTCTGTTTATGTAAAATTTCAGCTCAGGAAAAATATCAAAAAAGGATAAACTATATTTATCTTAATGCATCTTAATGGTTGGATAAGGGTGTTTCATGCATTTCCAAGAACATTCTACAGATTTGGGTTTGCCACTGAATATGCATGTGAAGCCACCTTATAGCAGGTCTGACAATTGGTCTATCTAGTGCAGTGTTGCTCTCTCTGGCTGGCAGCAAATCTTCAGTAGCCAGAAAAAAGCCTTTTGTTATACCCAAGGTCCTTTAACTGGAGATAATAAAGACCAAGCTGGCCATCTCTACCAGATGCCTTCCAGCTGATCTACTAATATTATACAAAGACAGCCAATCCTGTGATCTAATGAGTAAGATATACATGTTGGTTGCATTTACACATGTACATTTTCATACATCATCATCATAAATTATGATCCATCTTTCTCAATGGGACCAAAGACAAATCACAAATATAATTTTAAAATCTCAGTTAATAAGGAAGTTGATTACAAAATATGCTAACATCATAGATTCAGTGTGGATTAGGACAGTGGTCCCCAACCTGCGGGCCGCGGCCCGGCGCCGGGCCGCAAAGGCCATGGCGCCGGGCCGCGGCTCCCTCTCCCCGCCCCCCCCCGCAGTAAAAAACTTCCCAGGCCGCAAGCTTGCGGCCCGGGAAGCTTCTTACTGCGGGGAGGGCGGGGAGAGGGAATCATGGCCGGGCCGCGCCCGCGCGGCCCGATCCACGGGTGCGACCCGCGGGTGCAGCCGATTCGCGGGCCCGCGGGTGCGACCCGATTCGCGGGTGCGGCCCGCGGGTGCGGCCGGGCGCGGCTCGCGGGCGCGGCCCGATCCGCGGGTGCGGCCCGCGGGTGCGGTCGGGTGCGGCTCGCGGGCGCGGCCCGATCCGCGGGTGCGGCTCGCGGGCGCGACCGGGCGCGGCTCGTGGGCGTGGCCCGCGCGGTCCCTGCGGGCGCGGCCCGATGCCCTGCCGGTCCCCAGCCTAATAAAGGTTGGGGACCACTGGATTAGGATATTGTTTATTTATTTATCCTGATGAGGCTGCAAGGGAAAACAAGCCAAACTTCACCCTGCGCTCCTTGGCTTGTCAATCACAGCACAGCAGTTCTCTCCTGGACTGAAACTTTCTCCACGCCCAGCCTCGAAATTATTATTATTTTTAAAAAGGCACTTCCGCAAAAATGCCTCAACACAGATGCATTTTAAATAAAACACTACCATGTTGTTCTGGAGAAATGCCAGCATTATTCATTCATTCATTCATTCATTCATTCATTCATTCATTCATTCATTCATTCATTCATTCATTCATTCATTCATTCATTCATATTTTTATACCGCCCTTCCCTACGGCTCTGGTTGGTTTACATTAAAAATTTTGGAACTTTTACATAGAACACTATCAAAATCAATATAACATTATAACAATAACAACAACATATGAACTAGAACAACTAGAATAGCACTTCAACAATAACTTTGATACTCCCTCAGCAGGTTCGATCACTCAGTCTGGGGGGGGGGACCTGTAAATGTTATGGGTCAGTCGGCCCCACCATATGCCTGGTGGAAGAGCTCCTTTTTGCAGGCCCTATGGAATTGTGGAAGTTCCAGCAGGGCCCTGATCTCTTTGGGGAGCTCATTCCACCAGGTGGAGGCCAGGACATAAAAGGCCCTGGCCCTTGTTGAGGTCCGATGTGCCTCTTTAGGGCCAGGGATCCGTAACCAGTTGGAGGTGGTGGAGTGTAGAGCTCTTCTGGGGGTATAGGCAGGGAGGCGGTCTCTCAGATACACTGGGCCCAGACCGCATATGGCCTTACCTTAAGCTTAATCCGGAATTGAACTGGGAGCCACCTAAGTTCTTGGAGTACTGGCCGAATATGAGATCTCCATGATGTCTTAGTGAGAGTCCTGGCTGCGGTGTTTTGCACCAGTGGTAGTTTCCAGATCAAGGATAAGGGTAGGCCTGTGTAGAGCGAGTTGCAGAAGTCCAGTCTAGAGGTGACCATCGCATGGATCACTGTGGCGAGGTGCTCTGGTTCCAGGTAGGGCGCTAGTAGTTTGGCTTGGTGGAGGTGGTAAAATGCCAGCCATGCTATCCTTGTGACCTGGGCTTCCATTATAAGGGAAGCATCCAGGATCACGCCCAGGTTCCTGGCGGAATGAGTCACTAGGAGCTGCCCACCGTCTAGGGTGGGCAGGCTTGCTTCCTCCCATGGTACCTTCCTACCCAACCACAGGACCTCCATCTTTGCAAGGTTAGTTTCAGCCAACTCTGCTTGATCCATTTTGTCACTGCTTCCAGGCATCTGGGGGGGGGGGGAGTCAGGGCAGTCATCCATCAGGAGAAAGACCTGGGTGTCATCTGCGTATTGGTGGCAACCCAGCCCAATCCTCCACACCAGCTGAACAAGAGGGTGCATGAAGATATTAAATAGGATAGGGGAGAGGACTGCTCCGTGTGGGACTCCACATGTGAGCTGGTGATGGCTAGATACTCTCTCTCTGCTACCCTCTGTCCACGACCCTGGAGGAAGGAGATCAGCCATTTGAGGGCTGTCCCCCATATCCCAGCATCAGCAAGGCGGTGAGTTAGGAGCTCATGATCGACTGTGTCAAATGCTGCTGACAGGTCAGCAGGTCAGTATCAGCAGCACTGACCCGCCTCGGTCCAGTTGGTGCTGGAGGTCATCCGTCAGGGTGACTAGCACTGTCTCCACCAGGTCGGCCAGGCCAGAAGTCCGACTGAAACGGGTCAGCGGCTGACGTTTCTTCCAGGAATGCTGATATTTTGCCCACAGCAGCCCTTTCAACCAACTTCCCCAGAAACACCAGATGTAAGATGGGGCAGTAGTTGTCAGGCTCCTGTGGAGCCAAGGATGTTTTTTTGAACAATGGGTGTACCACTGCCTCTTTTAATCCCTGTGGTGGGAATTCTCCCATTGAAAGGAAAGAATTATATAGCTTATGCTCCCTCCCTTAGAGATTCATGTTCTTTGGGACTTTATTTCTGTCTGGGTAGATTTCTGAAATGCTGAACATGAGCCCTGGAGCCAGGAAATACATTTGTGCTAATGGTTGGCTTAAAAACAAAGCACTCAGACCCCTGTATGATCAGGAGAAGGCTGCCCGCTCACCTCCCCTCTTTTCCAGCTCATTTCCCACCACCAGAAAACAGAAATGGGTCTGTTTTTGCTTGCCTGAGATGTGAGAAGGCTGAATATGGTCCCTGGAGCCCAAAAAGGCATTTTGTGTTAATGGCTGGCTTAAAAACAAGGTGCTCAGACTCATGTATGATTGGGAGAATGATCCATGATCACCTGCCCCCCTCTTTCCCAGTTCATTCCTCATCTCCAGAAAACAGAAAAGGGGCTGTGTTTTGCTTGCCTGATCCCAAAGTGGACATTTTAAAGAAGATTTTATTGTACCTTTGACACTGCAACACGGACTAAGCCATTAAAAAAATTACTTGGAGCAGGAAATGGAGGATGCGTGCGAGGGCGGGACAAAGCTGCCAAGACTATCATGCATTTTCCCCTCCATATGGGTTTATCCCTGGTTGTTCAGTGGTGGCTCACTGATGGGATGCATGATTTAGGGATGTAAAGCCAGTTTTGGCAATTCTCAAAATCGCAAGGTAAAAATGGCCAAAACTCGACCCAACTACTGGACAGACTCGGGATGCAGGAGATGTCATGTCAAGGGGGCTCTAAAACCCACAAAATTCTAAGGTTGTCCAGGAACAGATTCCTCATGCAGAAATGGTCTAAGTTTCAGTTTGTTCACCCTCATCTAGCACATTACTGACTCAAAACACCCCCTGAAATTTTGGTGCTGGGGGACAGGGATGCCCACAGAAACACTCCAGCGGACTCAAACCAAGAGGTCTTAGATAGGTACCTTAAAATACAATGTGGGTCTGTATAGAGAACATAATTATACTGGAACTTCATTGTGACAAGATAGAATCATAGAATCATAGAGTTGGAAGGGGCCATAAAGGTAAAGGCAAAGGTATCTCCTGTGCAAGCACCGAGTCATGTCTGACCCTTGGGGTAACGCCCTCTAGCGTTTTCATGGCAGACTCAATACGGGGTGGTTTGCCAGTGCCTTCCCCAGTCATTACCGTTTACCCCCCAGCAAGCTGGGTACTCATTTTACCGACCTCGGAAGGATGGAAGGCTGAGTCAACCTTGAGCCGGCTGCTGGGATTGAACTCCCAGCCCCATGGGCAAAGCTTTCAGACGGCCATTAACCCCCTGCTCAACACAGAATCAGCCCTAAGCATCCTAAAGCATCCAAGAAAAGTGTGTATCCAACCTTTGCTTGAAGACTGCCAGTGAGGGGGAGCTCACCACCTCCTTAGGCAGCCTATTCCACTGCTGAACTAATCTGATTGTGAAAATTTTTTTCCTGATATCTAGCCTATGTCGTTGTACTTGTAGTTTAAACCCATTACTGCGTGCCCTCTCCTCTGCAGCCAACAGAAACAGCATCCTGCCTTCCTCCAAGTGACAACCTTTCAAATACTTAAAGAGGGCTATCATGTCCCCTCTAAACCTCCTTTTCTCCAGGCTGAACATTCGTCGCTCTCCTCTGTACCCTTTCAATTTTATCTACGTCCTTCTTGAAGTGAGGCCTCCAGAACTGCACACAGTACTCCAGGTGTGGTCTGACCAGTGCTGTATACAATGGGACTATGACATCTTGTGATTTTGATGTGATGCCCCTGTTGATACAGCCCAAAATGGCATTTGCCTTTTTTAACGCTGCATCACACTGCCTGCTCATGTTTAGTTTACAGTCCACAAGTACCCCAAGGTCTCGTTCACACACAGTGTTACCTAGAAGTGTATCCCCCATCCAGTAGGCATGTTTTTCATTTTTCTGACCCAGATGCAGAACTTTACACTTATCTTTATTAAATTGCATCTTGTTCTCATTTGCCCATTTTCCCATAGTGTTCAGATCTTGTTGAACTCTGTCTCCATCTTCCGGAGTATTTGCCAGTCCTCCCAATTTGGTGTCATCTGCAAACTTGATGAGTAGTCCCTCCACCCCCTCATCTAGATCATTAATAAATATGTTAAAAAGTACCGGGCCGAGCACCGAGCCCTGAGCTACCCCGCTACTCACCTCTCTCCAGTCTGATGAAACACCATTGACAACAACTCTTTGAGTGCGGTTCTCTAACCAATTCCCTATCCACTTAACTATCTGAAAATCCAGATTGCAGTCCTTCAACTTATCCATCAGAACATCATGGGAACCTTGTCAAAAGCTTTACTAAAATCCAAGTAAACGACATCAACCGAATTTCCCCGATCCAGCAAACCTGTTACTTGGTCAAAAAAGGAAACCAGGTTGGTCTGGCAGGACCTGTTGGAGACAAATCCATGCTGACTTCCTTGGATCACCAAATTGTCCTCCAGATGTTTGCAGATCGCTCCCTTTAATATCTGCTCCATTATCTTCCCCACAACAGAGGTCAGACTCACTGGTCTGTAGTTTCCCGGGTCATCCTTCCTCCCTTTTTTGAAGATCGGAATAATGTTTGCTCTCTTCCAGTCCTCCGGGACATCTCCAGTCCTTAAAGAGGTTCCGAAGATGATGGACAAGGGCTGTGTAAGTTCTCTGGAAAGTTCTTTGAGCACTCTCGGGTGCATTTCATCTGGACCAGGGGATTTGAACTCATCCAGTGCAGCTAAATGCCTCTCGACAACCTCTCTATCCATGTTAACCTGCCACCCAGACACTATCCTTTGGCTACGGCCATCTCTAGATGTGCCTAAACACTTTGACCTGTGGGAAAAAACAGATGTAAAATAGGCACTAAGCCTTTCTGCTTTCTCTGTATCTTCCATTTGTTCATCTGCACCCAACAGTGGGCCTATTGCCTCTTTTACGTTTGCTTCTCACATAACTGAAAAATCTTTTCTTGTTACAATGGGCTTCCCTGGCCAATCTTAGCTCACTCTCAGCTTTGGCCTTTCTGATTATTGATCTACAGTGCCTAGTAACCTGTAGGTAGTCTTCTTTAGAACTCTGTCCCTCCCTCCATTTCCTGAACATTTTCCTTTTCTTTCTTAGTTTCTTTTGAAGTTCTCTGTTCATCCAAATAGGCTTCTTAGAGCTCCTGCAGTGTTTTCGTCTTTCTGAAATAGTCATTGATTGAGCATGCAATAGCTCTTGTTTGAGTAGCGCCCACCCTTCACATGCTCCCTTCCCTTCCAGCATTCTCGTCCATGATATGACACTCATCATGTCTCTGAGTTTATTACAGTTTGCCCTACGAAAACCAACATCCGCGTCTGGCTACAAGCTTCCTTGGCTCCCCATCTCGAAAGGAATGCTATGAGGACATGGTCACTCCCCCCTAGGGTCCCCACCTCCTTCACCTCATCCACCAACCCTTGCCTGTTGGTCAGTATTAAGTCCAGTATGGTTGAACCTCTTGTGGGTTCATCTACCATTTGATAAATGAAATTGTCAGCCAGGCCGGTCAGAAACTTGCATGACTGAGGACGCTTCGCAGAGTTTGTTTCCCAGCACACATCTGGGAAATTGAAGTCACCCATGATGACAAGGTCCTGCCACGTGGATATTTTCTCAATCTGCTCACAAAGTGCAGCATCCACATCCTCTCGTTGGTCAGGCGGTCGGTAGCAGACACCAACCACCACACTGTTTGTTTTCCCCTCGCTTATTTTCACCCAGATGCTTTCCACTGTAGATATGCTCTCCTTCACTAGAATTTCCTGACAGGTAAGCCCTTTCCTCACATACAGTGCCACTCCTCTACCTCTTCGATCTATTCTGTTTTTTCTGAACAGTTCATATCCATCCACCATTACATTCCAGTCATGAGAATCATTCCACCAAGTTTCTGTGATGCCTACTAGATGATACCTTTCCACCAGCATGAGAAGTTCCAGCTCTTCCTTTTTATTGCCAATGCTTCGGGCGTTAGTATAAAGACATCTGAATCCTTTTACTTTTGGTTCCCTATGAGCTGGCCTTGCCGGTTGGGCTGCCCCCGATTGTTCTCCTTCCTTACACTCCCTATGTTGATCATCTCCTTCCCCTTGTGGCTTTAGTTTAAAGCTCTCCTAATGAATCTCCCCAGGTTCCTTCCAAACACATTCTTCCCCAGTTTCGATAAGTGCAGTCCATCAGGTGCTAGTAGGCCTTCCTCAAGAAAGCCTATCCCATGGTCCCAGAAACCAAATCTCTCCTGCCGGCACCAACTACGCAGCCAGTGATTCACCTCCATTATCTTCCTCTCCCGACGCATTCCTCTTCCCTTGACAGGTAAGATTGAAGAGAATACCACTTGTGCCCCCATTTGCTTGAGCTTCCTCCCCAGATCTTGATAGTCTTTTTTAATAGGAGCGATGGTATTCAGGGACATGTCATTCGTTCCCACATGGACCATCACAAACGGGTAGCGATCCGTAGATTTGAGGAGTTTGGGCAGCTGTTCTGAAACATCTTTAATTTTCGCCCCTGGCAAGCAACACACCTCTCGGGTTAGGGGGTCGGGCCCAGCCACATGACGATCCATTCCTCTTAGCAGGGAGTCTCCAATTACCAGTACTCTCTTTTTTTTTTCTCAACTCCATTTCCTTCTGTCCCCGTGGCCTCTTCCCTTTGTCTTAGACTTTTTTTGGGGACCTCTTCCCTCGTTGACCCTTGCACCTCCTCTGCAAGGGCCTGAAATCTAATCTGGAGCTCCAAAGGCCCAGAGAACTGTCTCGCTCTTTGCCGTTGAGTCTTTTTCCGAACAGAGGCTCCCTAGTGTGGTCCTTATCCTCTTCAGGACTGGCTGCATTCTCTTTATTCTGAGTTGCAGGGCTCTGGTCTATGAACTCCTCCCCTTTCTTACTTTGGGTCAGAGTAATAATTCTGTTTTCTAATCCCCTAATCCTTTCCTCCAAAACTTTTATCATCTTACACTTGGGGCAGTTGTAGTCCATCTTGTCTTCTGGGAGGAAGGCAATCATGTCACACTCATGGCAGATGATGGGATGAGTGTCCTGGAGGGCCATTGTAATGTCTAGGCAGTGCAAGTACTAGGGAAATATAATCTACTGATTCTAATTGCTCGGCCAAGAACCCCAGGCCAAGAGCCACAGGCCAAGAGCCCTTTGTCTCTCGCCCTTCGGCTTGCGCCAAAGGCTCGGGCCTCTGGCGAGGAGCAGCCCTTTTTAATCCTCCCAACAATTACCCAGCAATCACCTCACCCAGTCAGCACAATAGCTTCACCTGGTCAGCAGCAACTCTCCTCAGTAGCTCTCTCCACGTGCTCTCAGTTGTCTGAGCTCTCAGATAACATTGTAACAGGTGAGCAAAAAGTCTGTTCCAGGATTTAGTATCACCCATTCTTGATTTTACATTCCCATTGAAGGCCCAGGGTGATAATTTGGGAGTGTGCTTGGATCTAGGCTGTCCATTGGATAAGCAGGTAGTAGCTATGACCCAGAGCATCTTTTCCCAGCTTTGACTTGTTAACCAGCTGTGGCATAGCTTGGCTAGAAAAGTTTTGTGGACTATGATACATACCTTTGATGCATCTAAATGAGCCAGTTTGGTGCAGTGGTTAGGAGTGTAGACTTCTAATCTGGCATGCCAGGTTTGATTCTGCGCTCCCCCACATGCAACCAGCTGGGTGACCTTGGGCTCGCCATGGCACTGATAAAACTGTTCTGACCAAGCAGTAACATCAGGGCTCTCTCAGCCTCACCCACCCCACAGGGTGTCTGTTGTGGGGAGAGGAATGGGAAGGCGACTGTAAACCACTTTGAGCCTCCTTCGGGTAGGGAAAAGCGGCATATAAGAACCAACTCCTCTTCTTCTTCTTCTTCTAGATTAGATTACTGCAATCAGCTCTACATGGGGCTGCACTTGAAAAGCATTCATTTGGTGCAGAAAGCTCTGGGGTACTCCCATTCAGCTTGCTGGGTGTTTGATATACATTTAGAAAGACTCTTCTAATGTTTTTAGTTTCCGCTGAGGCCTAAATTGTTTGGATGAAAACTACAGCTCTTAAAGTTATGTTGCACAGTGACATTTGATCAATGGTTTTCATCCAGTAATTTTGCATATGAAATGTATTGGAAAACAAAAATACATTAAAAGCAAGCTAAAAATATGATGTGGGACATAGTACTAAAATATGATGCTAAAAATGTATCTGTCCTAGTTTATAAGCTAAACCTTGAAGGGTACAGTACTACCTAGTTTTGCAATATATGGCTGCATTCAGACATTCAGACATTCAGACCCACTGGAATTAAACTGAATTTTATTATGTTGGGCATAACTGTGCTTCTAGCCCCTGACCCTCTTTTCCTTGCACAACTGTCCCTTGCACACACAGAACAATTATACATAGTTTATGGGAAGTATCAAACAAAACAAACCCTTCTCCAGTTTACCCAAGGACCTACATTTGGGTGCCATGGGAAACTGGAGTATGTTCCAAAGCTTCTGCATATAGAAGCCTTCCATGCATGGAGCAGGAGAGATGGAGGGAGGAGAGAAGATATGACAAAAATGGTAATTGTATCCACCTTGGCAAATAACAGTTTAATGACAGATTGGTATGAATGCCAGGGAAAATGATTTATCAAAAGAAATCCGCAAGAATTTGAACTCAATATTCCCACCCTGATGTGTACCCACTGCTCCACTGAGATTTCATCAAATTGATTGGTGAGACCAAGAACATTGTTCAAAAGAAAGTGCTAGTGTGTTCCATCAGCTCTAATCCAGCAACTGATCATATGAAAGCCAGCCTAGTGTAGTGGTTAGAGAGTGTTAAACTAGGATCTGGTAGACCCAGGTTGAAATCCCTAGTCAAATCACCAGGTAACTTTGGTTTCATCACTCTCAATCTTAGCTACTCTACAGGGCTGTTGTGAGGACAGGAGAGGACACTGCTGTAAACTGCTTTGGGTCCCCACTGGAAAGAAATATCCACATAAATAAATAAAGCTGTTTTATATCAAGTCAGGTCCACTAAACTCAACATTAACAGCTTGATGGCACCACTTCTCACACGGAGTAAGGGCCAGTTTGGTGTAGTGGTTAGGAGTGCGGACTTCTGGCACGCCAGGTTCGATTCTGCACTCACCCACATGCAGCCAGCTGGGTGACCTTGGGCTCGCCACGGCACTGATAAAACTGTTCTGACCAAGCAGTGATATCAGGGCTCTCTCAGCCTCACCCACCTCACAGGGTGTCTGTTGTAGGGAGAGCCACTTTGAGCCTCCTTTGGGTAGAGAAAAGAACCAACTCTTCTTCTTCTTCTTCTTCTTCTTCCCTACAACCTTCTCTCCCTGTTACTTTATGTCAAGGACTAAATGTAGGGACTTCTGTAAGCAAGACATGTGCCCTATCCAGGAGTCACAGCAAGTCCTCAAGTACCATAAACTCCAATGGAGTCTTTACTGATTATTTTATTCCAAAGTTATAAGTTGGCTTTTTCCCATAAGGGGTCATTAAGAATCATGGATTACTAACAGTTATTTGATAGTCTGTGCTCACAAAGCTTGATTTCCTATAGCAAGAAATGGGATGCAGGTGTAAAGATACATTTCCTTAGATTTCCTAAGTCAGTGCAATAGTTGTTCACAGAATTGAAGTGATTATTTGAATTCATACATGTGGAAAAGATGCATCAAAAATGGTCCACCACATTATGTTTACAGAAATGAATTTGTGACTGGGATCATACAGACAGTTTCCAGAAACATTATTAGATAATCAATTCTGACAATCCCCCCCTTATGCATGTATGCAAGTGATCACTAAGAAGTCATCCAAGAAGTACAATGGAATCAACTCATACAATTATAGATTTCTTTCTATGAAGGAAAGAGACAAAATCCTGAATCTTAGGTCAAGGTCATTAATTTGCTCATTCTCTGCATTTTTATTTTGATCTTGAAATAATCAGAATTTCTTTTCCAGTGCATGAATTCTTGGGGGGGGGGGGGGTAATGGTATTTAAAAATAGAACCTACATAAAATGTATATTGCTCTGTTTTTTATTGCATTGAACCAAGGGCTTTGTTTATTCTATGTGATGCCCTTCTAGAATCCTCTTCATAGCAGACAGCAGCATTGTGTCAGAAGCTATTAAAATAACACTTACCATACTTAGATCAAATATACAAGTAAAAACAGGAAAGAATGAAGGGGGTAATGCAAAAATGCAAGATCCATTAAACTATGCAAGTATGCATGAACTGTAAAAAGTGGATCCCGTACATATCGGCTATAGCCTTTAGCTGTTAGCAGGTGTGAGTCAGTCAGTTGTACAATTCATTTGTCTACCTAATTGCACTGAAGATAGGCTTTTAGTTTGCCTATAACATTGCTAATGAGTAGGTTTTCAGTTCGATCTAACTAATTAATTCTTGTTAACTTCCTTTGCATTGCTGTTCTTTTAATTCAACCAGAGACAGCTCCATAGTTGCTACTTGCTTTTAGTCTCAACCAGATTACTCCATTCATTAAGGGCCGTAATTGTTGGCCATACCCCTTCCAAATGGTCATTACAACCTCTAGCTTGCATACTGAATAACAGCAATTTCCTGACTCCAACAGACTCTGATGCGAGGGAGGGGAAAATGCTAATAAAGGAAGAATAAATGATTCCCGGCTTCATTCAGTGGTGTGTAGATTTCTTTTACAGAAGAAATTGCACCGAGGTGGTAAAACGGGTTTCTCGCAGGCCCCCTGCCTCCACCCCGAGTGAAAACAATAAGAACCAACTCAAGCATTCCCTGCTACTGTGATTACAGCATCCGTAAAAGTGATTATATGGCTGCTGTAATCAACTTCAATGAAAGCTGCCTGTTAGAGCTTCAATAATTACTCATTTCTGTTAACAGCTTGCTTTCAGTTTAGTACTTTGAGGCCTAGAAAGAAAAATAAAAAACAGGGTGTTTTAATAAAAAGACCCTGTGAGCCCAATACTTTGTGGGGTAAAAGCTTGTGTGTGGGCACCAAAAAAAAAAAAAAAAAGAGGGAAAAAAGAGAAAAGTTCGTAAGAAACTTTTTTGTCTTTTTCTGAATAACAAGCCCTCTTTTTTCATTTAAGCTTTAAGTTCTATTTAACCAGCAATAAGCACGAGTTCATACAGGGTTCACTCATGTTCTGAGTGTTTACTGAAGGAGGCACAATAGTTTAAATCAAATGGTGGTTTAAAATATTTTACCCATTCCTTTAAACAAGTTGCCAGCCCTTAAAGTCTGTGTTCAGTGCATTTGAAAACCTCCCCTGTTGTCTTAGCTTTTGATGTATCTCCTTTCCTTGATGTCCCCTCCCCCAGCAAAGAGAAAAAATGGAGCTTATAGAAGTTAAGAGTTCATTCTTTTATGAAAAAAAACAAACAAAAGAAGTGTTTAGCCTAAGTTAAAATCCACACCAATCATGCAAGTAAGCAATGGGCTCTTTAGAAGTGTTGATAGTATACCGGATTTGAGCTGGAGAAACATGGGTTCAAATCCCTGTTTGGTCATGAAGCTAGCTGAACAACCCTTGGCTAGTCACTACTTACTATTGGTTTAATTCCCTTATAGGGTGATCACACAGATAAATAGGATTGCCTCTCTGAGGTCCTTGGAGGAAGGATATGATCTGAATGAAAACAATAGAAAATAAATGCTGAGAAAGAAGAGGAGAAAAATGGGCTAGATAATATGTATAAGAGGAAAGTAGGGAAATTAACATATACAATATTCTTCTTGTGGTAAGAGGATGATTCCCAATACAACCCACAACAGTATAGAACTCAGTTGGTAAACAGGCTTGCCCTAGTGAGGCTGGGACTGCTGCAGGCTTTTTCCATCTACTGCTGTTATATTACATTTATTAGTGTTCCTCCCTGACCCAAGCAGCCCTAAGTTAGAGCAGCATCCCTACTCTGTACTACTGTTTCCTCACTATTGGGTGAACAACTTGGCAGACTCAGAGAGAAGATAGTTACAGCAGCAGTCACTTGGCCTGATAGATTATCAATACCATCCTTAGCAGGGCAAAATTCCTTTGACTCCATTGAAGTCAATTGTGTGGGCCCGGACTAAATTTTCTGCTAACAGAAGGGCAAGTATAATTTCCACCAATTCCCTCTTCCTTCTGTAGACCCTCCCATTTGCCCCTTCATCATTCTTGAGGCTCCCCTGTCTCCCAAGGGTACAATTTTGAGGAGTTGAAGGGGCTGTAGGAAAGTTCTATTCCTCTGATGAAACTGACTTCTCTTAGCAGAATATTTAGTCTTGATCCAGCTCAAAGACTTAGAAGACTGTAACTCTGTTTAGGATTACACTGTAATACAGAGTAAGTCATAATAAATTAAATGAGAATAACATTTGAGTAAACATGCACAGGATCAAGGCATACAAAAATTTACATATATTCTGGTTTAATGGTTTTCATATCAAAATTTTCTATCTAGTTACTAGGCATGACGTTTTGTTTATAGATCTTTTCCTACGTGTGTTATGTTAAGAGAAAACAAACATTAAAATAGGCTATAAAAGGTTTGGAGGAGAACTGCAAGAAGAGCAACTGGAAGAAGATGAAGAAGGGACACATTTCTTGCGACTTTTCTTGACTGTTGAAAGTGTATAATGTTAGAGTGTCTCTCACGGATCAAAAACGACATTTGAGTGCTTTTCTTATTCAAAATAGTAACATTTTCTCCAGCATCAAATGCAGTGCATCCTTTCAAACCAAGACATCAAGGCAGACAGGTAAGTTGGGGCATTCTGACACATCGTCTTCTTAAGAAGTGAAAAGTGTCTTTAAACCTTCTTGCTTGAGGAGGTGATTAGAGAAGACTATTTGGGATTATTTTTAAGTGGTATGCAGAAAACTATACTTTTCTCTAGTTCAGCTTCCAGCTACTGGATAAAATTGCTGATAGTGCTACCTTACACAGTGATTATAGTTTAGCATTAAAAAAATCATCCAAGGGGGGGGGGGAGGGAAACCCCAAGATGTATTTTTTTTGTTTCCAATGGCAGCATTAGCTAAGATGCACTATGATAAAAAAAAAATCACAAAAATGTATATAACACTGCTTCCTCTCCAACTTCCAGTTGTATCAAAGAAAATTTCTGCATAAGAATGCAGTCACCTGCCTATCTTCTGGTCTATGTGGTTTGCCTGTTAATAAAAGTTCAGAGCTCTCAAGAAGGTTAAAAGTATTTTGTTAAAAACAGCTGCTCCAGAGATCATTTTTCTTGATGTGGAAAGAAGGATGGCTGAGGGTGCCCTCTTCAGACAGATGTAAAATTGGGGCCCTTCACTCGAAACTTGGGGGGTGTTGTGGCTCAGCCAGGCACAGTTAACCCTGAAGAGGCAGAGGATTTTTCAGAAGACGAATGGGCATGTGAAGAAGCCAGTTACAGCCTGCTCCAGTAAGCTACTTCTCCCCTGCCAAATAATGATTTGAAGCCTGATAGCAGCATCCCAGCTGTTCAGCCCCATAGCTCAGAATCAGAAGCCATCCCACCATCTACCTAGTTTCCCCTATCTCCAGAAACATCAGAACACAGATGAAGGAGGGTTCAACATGAGATCTGGAAAGAAGGTGGAGTTCACAATTAACAGCCCAGATTCAGACAGTGAGGATAGGTGTGCACGCACCTGCATGATGCAATCCAGCTGCAAGATGACTGTCTCTGTTATAGAGTGGAGAAAAGGGAAAACTGGCAGTGGAAGCACTGCATCATCTGACTCCTGGCTTCGCTGCCACTGTGTCTGCCTTGTTATCCTGATTCTTTGGATTGTGTTTGAGCTCTGAATTCTGGAATTGCCCCTGAATCTGTTCTTGCTGCAGAAGTATTTCTTCTGTGCTTAATCTGGGAGCAGGACTCTGATTATGCTGCACCAGTTGTGCCTACGCCTTGTCTCACTAGCACTCCAGTCCAGCTGACCTGCCCTGTGCCTAGTGTGTTCCGGGCCTTTAGAAGAGAAAGTACTTAATTTTAGTGCCATTAGGTGGGAGAGAAAACCTGCCATTTCCTACCTTTTACCCCTTGGGTACAAAGGGGAGAAGGATGGCTGAAAATCCTCTGCTCTCAAAAACCTGCAATTTTCCCCATAGGAAATAATGGGCAGACATCCAATCTGATATTCACAGAAATTGAAAATTTCCCCAACACAATTTTCCAATACAGTAGATACACTCCTGATAGTCAGTCTTACTCCTCAGGAAACATTAATGTGCATAGTGCTTTGCTGATGACAAGAAATTCAATCCACATAAATACAGACATGTTACTTATGTCTGCCTACTTTTGACTTGCTTATTAAATCACTGAAATATCACTTGCAGACTGGCCATCTTTTATTTTGGAAGAGCTCTTGAGTCATTATAACAGTTGTGTGGCAGTCAAGATTTCAACAGGATACATACATTTCCTAATACAAGAGTGCATTGATGGGAGGATCTGTATCAATTTGAAGTTTTCCTGTTGTGCAGCAATTAAAGGCATAGAAGCCCTGTCTACTTGATTTGTGGGGAAAATAATTTTTAAAGTGATTAAAATTTTGGAAATGTATAATTCTGACAACTTATTGTATTACTGAAATCTATATGTATCATTGCATTATTTCTTGTTTGCTAGGGCTTTTGATGGGGAGAGTGATGAAAGGAAAGATTTAATAGGAAATGTTTTTATTATTGTAAACTGCCTTGAACCACAAGGAGAAATGGGATATAACTGGTTAAACAAGGAACCAAATAAATATGCATCATATATCAATGCCTTCTTTCATCTGTAAGAATGCACCTGTATGTCATGTCAGCAAATGTATAAGAAAAGACAATGAGAAACAATATTTAATCATAAATGGTTAGACAGGATTAGAGCTATTGTCCATATGGTGATATATTTTTATAGATTTTGCTTGGGCAAATTCTTGAGCCTCAACCTACAATGGAATTTGATACATTTCAGATATTTCTGGGTAAATCTGACATTTGTTAACTGCTGTCAATAGTTATTCCCAGAATTATTTTAGTACTACTACACCTGGACACAGATGTTATGAAATTCTAAACACCTGTTGCAAGCCAGGTGTTTAGCAGGTAAAGTTAAAGCAGAATAAACACTGCAATCAAAATATTCCAAGGAACAAAGTAGCAGGAACTGCTTTGATTCTGTACAACATGAAGACTCCTTATAACAATTATTATATAGATTGTGTTGCACAATGTATATTTGTAACATCTTTGTTAGAAGAAGAGTTGATTCTTATATACCACTTTTCTCTACCCGAATGAGTCTCAAAGCTGCTTACAATCTCCTTCCCATTCCTCTCCCCACAACAGACACCCTATGAGGTGGGGGTGAGGCCCAGAGAGCCCTGATAGTGGCCAGCTACACTTTCTCCATGCATATTATTTATTTAGAAAGTTTTTACCCTGCCTTTCTGCTAAAATTGCTCAAGGAAGCTGTGACTTGTGAAATATGATATAGAACAGAAGGACTTAACTTAGCTCAAGCTACTTATCTTGATCTCATAACACCATTCACAAGCAAACATTATATTGTAAATGTTGTTTATCTGTTAGAGTAATAATTTGGACAGGTCCAGAAAGTGTGTAACTAAAACTTTGCATAAAATTTCTCATCTAATATCCCAGTACATTACGGGTATATGTAGATAACCTTATTCAAACCTGCATAACTCTATAGAACAATATGAGTTGTACCAGAGACTCAATAAATAGTTTAGGCTGTTTGCATGAGATTGCAAAAATGGGGTTCAATAAACACATGCCTCCCAGACATTCCTTAGTCTGTGAGGATGCCTGTCGTGTTTAATCAAACAACCACATACACTAGTACAATAATTATTTATACCAGTGATTCCCAACCAGCGGTTAATAGAACCCCCAGGGTTCCATGGGAGCCCTGGAGGGGGTCCATAGCATTTTTCCTCCTGTCTTAACAGACTTAGCCACAAGCCATGGGAGTGGCTGCTTTCATTGCTACTCCCCCGAGCATGAATTCTCTCCTGGTTTCTGTGCTTGGAAGGGGGCAGAGCATGTACACCAACTCCTGCCTTAAATTACAATCTGTGTCTCCCTCCACAAGAATGTCTGTTAACACAGGTGGTGACTTCTGGGGCACCTAGAATCCTGAAAAATTATTTCAGGGGCACCCCATATATTCAAAAGGCTGAAAGGCGCTGATTTAAACATTACCTCTCCTTGGAAAATGTTTAAAGTTTTAAAAAATACATAAATGCTAAATTAATTGTTACCATGAAATTCACTAAATATTATAAACTTGAAGTTGCATGCAGACACTCCCTACCTGATTGGACCTTCCTGGGGGTGCCCCACCAATAGGGAGAGAACACTTTGCCAATGAGGGCTAATTATGTGCAGACAGCTCACTCCCTACCTGATTGGCCTTGCCTGGGGGTATGCCACCAATAGGAAGGGCCAATCATGGGGCTGATCTATCCTCTTCTTCCTCTTCTGCTTCTTGCTGGGTGGAAGGTGTTGGCCACTCTGAAAGGCCCTTTTGCTGGTAAGTTGCCCCATCCCCAGCCTCTTCCCACCCTCCAATTTCCCTCAGCAAGGGAGAAAAGCCAGATGCTTCCTTTGCCTCCTGCGTTGGTCTCAGATTTCAGCTTTCTGCTAGAAAGAAGCACAGATGAGTTGCCAGGAAGGCAGAGGGGATCATTATTTCAAAAACAGAAGGCCAAGAGACAGATAGTATGCAATGAATGCCTTCACGCAATTCAGTGCACCAAGGATTCATCCAGGCAGTCCAATGGCATCAGCAGAAGAAGCAGTTCTACAACCCAGGCCTCCCAACTTCAAGTTAATATAGGCTGTCAGCAGCCTCTCAGTCCTCACTCTATAATGACTCACAGTCTTCTGCAGTCAGCATCTGTCTTGCTAACATGGTGTGGTCCTTTTAGATTGGCGCTCTCTTCCAGCACATAGCTGGCATTGTTTAATTGGCTCAAGTGAACCTGATGGGCTGACAAGGCAGGGAGTTGCAGCTGGAAACTGGGCAGAAGAATGAGGAGGTCCTGCAACAATTTTGTAATCTAAGCCCTGGTTTATTTGCAGCTCCACTCTCTCCTGTCAGAGCTTTCTGTCTGTTGAACATCTGGCTGTACTAAGCTTTCATCAAGCTGATGCTCAGGTGAGGTTTTGAGCTTCTGGCAATGCTTTTCCTCTGAAGTGTCCTCCCTAACAGGACCTGGCCTTCCCTTCCTGGCCCAGCCTTTGGGAAATGTGGAGCAGGACAGGAAGGCAGCAGCTCACCTCTCCATGACCTGCCCTGGCTGGCCTTTGGAAGACAAGGGGTTTGATGGGAAGGTGGGGACAGTGGTGACCTGGGTAGACACTGTTGTATAGGTATGGGGATAGCAGAATCACTGCTCCTCCAAAGGAACTGTTTTCTCTAGGAGAAATGATGCCTTCATTCCCTCCTCTAATCTCTCCCCCGAAGACCAAGGCGTATGAAGAAATGTTGGGGGAGCTTGGTCTGTTTAGCCTGGAGAGGAGATGACTGAGACGGGATCTGATAACCATCTTGAAGTATTTTAAAGGCTGCCATATTGAGGATGGAGCAGAGTTGTTCTCTCTTGCCCTAGAGGGGTGGACCGTAACCAATGGGATGAAATTAATTAAAGGATTGTGAGTGTCCTGCATAGTGCAGGGGGTTGGACTAGATGACTCATGAGGTCCCTTCCAACTCTGGTATTCCACGATTCTTTCTTTCTTTCTCTCTCTCTTTCTCTCTCTCTCTTTCTTTCTTTCTTTCTTTCTTTCTTTCTTTCTTTCTTTCTTTCTTTCTTTCTTTCTTTCTTTCTTTCTTTCTTTCTTTCTTTCTTTCTCTCTTTTTATCCTGTCTTTCTTTCATCTTCCTGAAGCTTTCCAGGCCCCCATCTATATGTTGGCAACTCAGCAGGCTGCATATGGAGGTGGAATCAGGAATTAGACCCTGCTCTTGAGATTAGAGTCTGCTATTCTTTAACCACTCCATCACACTGGATCATAAGATGGAGCGGGGCGTGGATGGGGGAGGGCAGAAACCAGGAAGGTCACTGTGCAAGTGTAGGTGGTAGCACCCAATGTATTTAATGTTTAACATCTCTTTTGGTGTGGTGGGATGTATATAAGTTTGGAGGGATTTTCAGTGTTCTTGATCATTCAAAGCCCTATGCTCATGCAGTTGTTCTTGTTAGCCCAAGCTGTTTGCTAAACAGTGTTGGACAGAATTAGTATATGAATGGGAGATTACCAAGGTAGACTGGGGTTGCTATACGGAAGGAGACAATGGCATACCACCTCTGTACTTTTTTTTTTTTTTTTGCCTAGAACACCCCATAGGTGGAGCTCTTACCATGAGTTGGTTGCAGATCAAATGCATTCCTATCAGAATTTGGAAAGTATACAGGATTGGCTATGGTTAGTATGTTGATGGGAGACTATCAAGGAAGACTTGGGTTGCTGTGTAGAGGAAGAGAATGACAAATCACCTGTATTCATTTCTTGTCTACAAGCTTCATTTTTATAAGGATGTGGACAAAATTAAGAGGGTACACAGGAGAGTGACAAGGATGATCTGGGGCCAAAGGACCAAGCCCTGTCAGGAAAGGATGAGGGACTTGCAATACTCAGCCTGAGAAAAGGAGGTTGATAGGGAACATGATTGCTCTCTTTAATAACCAAGAGGAAAAATCAACATGTATAGAGTGGAACACATGTGGTAAATAAGTCCATTCAACCCAATCAAAAGCATTTCTGTATATTGCAACCAATAAACCAAGCCCGGACCTTGTCATTTATGAAGGTTTAGATTATTAATACACACACACACTATGCAAAAAAAATCAAAATAATATTTCTTTGCCATAGGATACTCCTTTTCTTTGTGAAAGGCTTTGTTGAACTGAGTCAATGAAAGCAAAAATATAATTTGTGTAAATGCTGGAACAAATCTAACATGGTCATATAAGAACCTATCCAGTCCCAGATTTTTATATGAAATAAAAAAATTTGCTAAGTTCAATTTGTTATAGTGAAATGATTTGAAATTTGAATAGAACATAACTGAGTAAACATAAGTAAACAGGTCTCTATAAGAAGAATGGATTTGTATTTTGTTTCATCTGTAACCGCTTGGTGAGCGGTATCATATTTGGTTAAGGGCTAAGTGGGCAGAGAGCGGGCGGGGCTGGTCTGGATGAGGGCCTAATCAGAAGGCACAAAGCGCCTTCCAATTGGGCCCTCACCAGGACAGACAAAAGTTCTAGCCATTTGGGAGGTGCAAAGCCAGCTGGGAGGCCCAATCATTGGGCCAAATTTCTGACAGGGCCTGCCCATCCAGAGGCAATCTGGAGACATCACTGCCAGTCTGTTCCTGACCACCGCAGGGAGAGGAGGTCAGTAGGGCTGCCATGAGAACAGAGGCTTGGACAGGCTGCGCCAGCCCTTTTCACCCCAAGGCTGTCCTAACTGTCATGTCCAACTGTAAATTGCCTCAGAACCCTGACAGAGCTGGCAGGAGGCTGCAGAGTGCTCCCCCTCCCCCCTCCCTTCAGGCCTGCTGCGAAGGAGCCTCTGACAGGCCCTGACTGAGGGGAGGGAGGCGTTTCCAAGAGCAACCCAGGGGAGTCTAAGGGCATTCCTTTGGGGGGGGGGATTTCTCCTTCTGCCTAACAGTTGGCTAACAGGGAGGCCACAGAAAAGCCCCTTCTCACCTAAAATACTGCTCTGGCCAGGGGTTAGACACAGCCACAACTTCTTAACAACTTTCTGCAGATTTCAGGCCTACTGCATGGCATTATTCTGCAGACGAAACTGGATGCTGTTGCAGAAGTTCTTTTGTATCCTGTTTCATCTGCACAACAACCCTGTGCAGTGGGCCTCAAGTCTTTCAATTCGACAACAACCTATGTGGGAGGCCTTAAATGTTTCTTCTCTCCCACAACCCTGTCAAAAGCAGCCCTTTCTGCCTGGGGAGCTGATCTTTATACTCTGCAGGTGAGCTGTAATTCCAGGAGCTCTCCAGGCCACATCTGTAGGTTGGCTACCCCTGGGTTGGAAATATTCCTGGAAGTTTGGAGGTGGGACTTCAAAATCGTACAATGCCTCAGAGTCTAGCCTTCAAAGGAGCCATTTTTGCCTGCAGTTGGGAGGGACTGGTGCAGGTGTGTCCCTCCTGGCTTATGGCCAGCCCTTACCAGCAACTCTTTGTATTCTGGGGCACAGACAGACCAGCATCAGTCCTGTGAGTCTGGAAAGTGCAGGAAGATCTAAATAAAGAATATTTACAGCCTGAAATTGTAAATAGTGAACAAGTAAATGGCTGGAGAGACATGGGAATTCTAGTGACTTTTTCCAACCTTGACCTGGCAAATAAATAAATAAAAAAAACAGTATAAAGAAACCTTACTAAGGTCAAGACTGCTGTGCACAGAGAGACTTCCTCTTAGGGATACCAGCTTCCATGTGAGGTTCTCTACCCCACCTCCCTCATGGGGAGTCCGCTATGGAGAGAGGAAGGGAAGACGATTAGAAACTGCTTTGAGACACCTGAGGCCTGCTGGGTCATTGCGGCCCATTCCCAGTTCTCTCAAACCCCTCACAGCCCCACATCCCTCACAGGTTGTCTATTGTGGGGAGACAAAGGGAAAAACTGTTTGTAAACAGCTTTGAGACTCCTTTGGTTAGTAAACAACAGGGTACAAAATCCAGTTCTTCTTCTAAGGGAGAACGATGAAAGGAGCATGTGGGCACATAACATTTTATCAACAGTGAAAAAATGGAGACAGAAGGAGCAGGATGGACACCTGTGTACTGTGACTACCCCATGTGTATTAGGGCAGGGGCACTTTTCGGTGTCTATGGCCTAATCCACACAAGAAGGGGAATGATGCAGAACTGGGAGAAATTGGTTGCCATGTAATCTGCCCCTAAGAAGAGTCTCCAGTCTGATTTTCCCTTCACATATCTGAAGACATGGCTCTGGAAAGCTCATCTGTAACCACTATGCTACAATTGCCAAAGGTCAGTCCTCTCCCATACTCATTCCAAACCACAGGTTTGTGACACCCATATCTCCAAACCCATGCCCTCATTTGCCACCACGCCACCACAACCTCCCACACAACACACACATTCAACCCCATGCTCTTACAGACTGGACAGCTCCTTCTCTTCCTCTTCCTCTTCCCACTGTCAAGCTCTAGCGCCCGTTGTATTCCTGGATACACTCTCATTTTGGGAGGTATGACAGCAGGGCAAAGGAGATGAAGAAACAGTAAAGAAGGTCCAGATGCACCTTGATGAAATCACCCTTCTAAAGTAGTGGTCCCCAACCTTTTTATCACCGGGGACCGGTCAACGCTTGACAATTTTACTGAGGCCCGGGAGGGGGGGTATAATCTTTTGCCGAGGGATGTCGCCGCCTGAGCCCCTGCTTCATTTGTTTTCCCACCGGCACCCCTGACTTCCTACCACCCACTGAGGAGGTGCTGCCAGCAGCAGCTGCGCAGTGCCACGCCGAGGGGGAGCCCCAGCCATGGCGGCAGCCAAAGAGCACCAAAGGTGAGCTGGCAGCAGAGTGGAAGGGCAGCCCCCGAGGCAGCAGCCGGGGAGGAGGATGAGGAGGAGCCACAGCCTGGTACCGACTCATCACGGCCCGGTACTGTTCTCCGGACCAGGGGTTGGGGACAGCTGTTCTAAAGGACTGAGCAAATTTGCATCACCAATAGAGCTTTTCTGTTCAAGCAGCTATTCTCAGGTCTGGCCAACCTAACCTTTAAGTGTGAATGAAATTAGCCTAGGCGGCATGCAATATTTAGTCAAATGCAAAACTAGCCCCCCCCCCCCAGTATATCTTTAAAAACAATCCTCTTACATTCACAGACTAGTTACGGTTATTTTCAATAATAAATATTTTTGTGTATAACATTTTGGGTCATCTTTCAAGTAAATATTGTATTCAATAAAGCTTTAATACAGCTTTCTCAACTCTTTTGCCATTGAGAAACCCCTGAAACGTTCTTCAGACTTCAAGAAACCCCAGAAGTGGCACAATCATGCAGAATATGCTTGGGAAGCATAGCTGAGTACATGCCCACCTGGGGCCCCTCCCCTTCCCACCCCTCCAGGCTCATCACTGACCATTTGGAGAGTGGTAACATGACCTTATATGGTCATATCACCTGATAAATGTTTAACAAATTTTAAAAATATATACAAAATTAATTAACTCCCACCCATATGGGAAACCCTTCCAGGACCATCAAGAAACCCCAGGGTTTCATGAAAGCCCAGCTTTAATGCATTTAAATGATTCTAGCCAGGGACTCACCATGTGTTCACTGCCTATGAATCCCAATCCTGCCCTAGATTCTGGTCACAAGAGATTTTGTGTTGATACTGGGAGAAGATGGATTTCATATTTCCAAGATGGGTTTCATATTTGTGCTATTTATTTAATTGTATAGTTTCACCCCACTTTCTCCACTGAGTTTGGCTCAAAGTGGCTTATAATATAAGAAAGGAACAAATTATCAAATACATAAAATCTATGTGTTGGGAACAATCTAATCTAAAGAGGAGGGAAGGGGAGAAGAACAGGTGGTAAAGCTCTGTCCCTGATAGCAACAGTCTCTTCTCATGCATCCCATCCTTCCAGGAGACAATTTTGTTTGAAGCTTTGGGGGACTGGGGGGAAGGACCACAGGTGGGGTAAAACTATTTTCCCTGATGGCAGCTGTACCTCCCCTAGAACTTATAACCCCTCACAAATGCTCATTACATTCAGATTCCATAGCACTTGTTCCCTCCATCTTAAGACTTCTGCAGAGTCTTTTTGCAGGAACTTTAAAGGCTTCTTCACCATCTCTGGCAACATGACCTTCTTCTTTAACTTTCCTGATGAAGAGATGACAAAGTGGAAAAACTGGCTCTTTCTGGTAACCTTTCTATTGACTCAGGGCCATTCTGCACCTGGAAAATAAAGCGAAAGGCTTACCTTTTACAGATGCCATATTTTTTTGTGTTTTATACGATGTTGCCAACATCCAGCATCCCAGCAGCAAACCGGCCACCTGCCATTTTAAAGTGTTAGTTGGGGAATCCCAAAAAGTGGACTCCCCCAACTATCTAGTGCAAGCAAGAGGAGAACACCCAGCAAGCCATACACCAAGGAAATGTTCGGAGCTGAAGTAGTGCTATCTCCACCTCCAGCGTCCGCCTTACCACCTGCCTCCCTCTCCCTTCTATTGGGGATGGCGATTTTCTTTTTCTTTTAAAAACCAAACTGCCTGGAGCAACAAATATGCGTTAAATCACCAAGGCAAAGCAAAGCAAAAAAAAACAATCCCTATCAGTTAACGCACAAAGCATGCCTCTGTAAAAGCCCCCCCCCAAAAAAAATTGGGAACAAGGCTAATGATTCCAAAAGGAGTGGCATTAAAAAAAGCACTATGCATCTATGATTAGATGCATAGACATCTAAATGGAGAAGTTTTATTTAAAAGAAATTAGCTTGCATTGCAGGCCCTTTAAAACAGGGAGAAAGGTGACTGGCTGCCTGGCTTGATGGACAGGAGTATAGCATGCTCCTCTCTTCCGCCATTTCAAGCCGGCGTTCAGAGTGCCCAAAAGTGCCAGAAGGTGGCAGAGGGAAGGGAGGGAGCCAGGAGGTGAGGAATGACTGGAGGCGCATTATTTAATAGCGTTACACCATGGCACTGTCGTAACGCTAATTTTTTTTTCAATGTGCAGAAATGCCCTCAAAAGTTTTAATATATTATGACTTTTACTAGATTTAAAGCCCATTTCAGATGCAAATGAAATGGGCGCTAGATGGGCCAGGAGAAGGCGGCACGGCCTACCCCCCACCCGTGGCTCTCTGGAGCCTTCTCCCCATTCCACCTTGGCCGGATGCGGCCGGCCGCGGCCATTACCTCCTTTGCCTTTGTTGTCCTGGCCTCCGTCGTCCTCGCACTGCCTTCTGATTCACAGAGACCAAGGAAGGGCCGGCCGCTGTCCTCATCTTGGCACCTGCAGCCGCGCCAACTTCAAAAATGCGGCAAGGGGCTGCGCCGGCCGGGAGAAGGCTGCTCGGGCGACCCCCCACCCGTGGCTCCCTCGATCCTTCTCCCGGGTGGTGCAGCGGCCTCGCAGCGTTGTAGACGCTGCGAGGCTGCTCCGCCGGCCGGGAGAAGGCTGTCCGGCCCACCCCCCATCCGAGGCTCTCCCGAGCCTTCTCCCGGGCGGCGGAGAGGCCTCGCAGCGTCCACGATGCTACGAGGCCCCTCCGCCGCCCGGCCCAGCCCCCACCCGTGGCTCCCTCGATCCTTCTCCCGGGCGGCGCAGTGGCCTCGCGGCGTCCACGACGCTGCGAGGCTGCTCCGCCGCCCGGGAGAAGGCTGCTCGGCCCACCCGCCACCCGTGGCTCCCTCGAGCCTTCTCCCGGCCGGCGCAGCGGCCTCGCAGTGTCTAAGCCGTGGCGAGGCTGCTCCGCTGACCGGGAGATGGCGGCACAGCTCAACCCTCACCCGTGGCTGTCTGGAGCAGCCAGTCAGATTCTCCCCATTGGCTGCTTGGGGCAGGATGGACACTTGGAGGGGCCAATCAGGAGCCGCTTTGCGGCTCCTGATTGGCCCCTCCGAGATTTTATCCCGGATAGGGCCCACCCTAACTCCTCCCACACAGCCCTTACTCCTTTATTCAGTCCGTGGCGCTCTGCACCACGGGGCTGTTTAAAGATAGTCAAACCTCCAACATTAGTAACTTAAATGGTTAGTGGACCTAGAGTTGAAACTTAAAGAACTATGCAATGGACTCCATGTACCCATGTTTCCTGGACAACATTCCCTTACTTATACTGGCCACTTTTTTAGAACCCCAAAAATGGAAAAGGATAGTCTTTTCGTAAAAATAGTGGGAATACACCCTTGCACCATGTAATTCTCTGGACTGTAGCCAAAAAGGATATCAAAGCTTGATTGTGAAAGATATTTTTAAAAGCTTCTACTGTGGGTTTCTCTGCTCTTAAACCACACAGATATTGTTGGATAGCTACTGCCATAATGCTTTATTCTCCCACAAATTCTTCCAAAATACTTTCTTTTCTGTATTAATTAGCATATCTATTGTCTGGGGCTAAGGCAGAGCCAACAATTCATCAAAAGCTTTATTTTACACCTGGCAAATAAAGAGTTCTCATTTTCTGCAACCTCTTTTGCTTCTTCCCTGATTTGTTCAACACTCATCTGATTCAGCATGCTGCTGTGGTCAGAAAAGGATCAAAAATCATAACTTAGATACTTGCTGCCCTAGGGAAATTCAACCTCCCTACTCAAAATCACAAATGAAGTCTCATAGAGTCCTTCTGATCCCAGCTTGGGCATGGGATGATTGCAATCTGCACAACATACCACCATCAAGAATGTCTGGGGCTACTACTCTTATAATGGATTACTTTCAAATGTGGCTCTCTAATCCCACTTCAAATAAAAAGAGATTAAAGAAACCGACTCTTTAGGTGAGTGGGGGGGTGGGGGTGTCAGGAGTGAAAATATTTGTCAAGGGAAATCCTTGAAGCTGCTTGACAACAGGGATTTTTTAAAAGAAAGCTTGGAAAGGAAATATTTTCATCTGTTCATCCTTTCCATATGAGTTATTAAAATAATGTGTGTTGTCTGGACTAGTAGACTGCAAATACCAGAGAGCTGGAACAGTTTTCTTTCTTCTTCAGGAGCCCATTTCTCAATAAGCTAGGAAGCAAACTGATGCAGTTGCTCTCTTCTACATCAGCATCCCCAAAAGCTGAGGCAGAAACTATTCTGCCCAGAGCCATGACTTCCTGCACTCCACCCCACCACTCTGAAAGCCTTTGCTACAGCCTGTCAAGGGCAGCACCCATGAAACTAAATTAGAAGCACTGCCAGTCCCAGAGAAATATCCACTTCATTATGGCACACTAAGACACAAGAATATTTTCAGCAAGGAAACAAATACCATAGTTACACCTAACAATTACATTCACAAGGGAAACATTATCTTCAGCTGAGTGCTGGTCAAAGTAGTAATAATTTTATCAAGAGCCAGCATGGTGTAGTGGTTAATAGTAATGGCCTCTAATTTGGAGGACCAGGTTTGATTCCGCATGTCTCCACATGCAGCCAGTTGGGTGACCTTGGGCCAGTTACAGTTCTCTCAGAGTGTTCTCAGTCTCACCTACCTCAAAAGGTGTCTGTTGTGGAGAGACAAAGGGTAGGTGATTGTAAGCCACTTTGAGATTTCTTCAGGTAGTGAAAAGCAGGGTATAAAAACCAACTCTTCTTCATAAAAGGCATAATCGTTTCTAATAATGAGGAAAACATTCCTCTGTTCTAACTACAGTTTGATCACAGTTCACAAGCAGATCCCTCTTAGGTCAAAAAGTAAATGTTTGTTAACATCCAAAGTTGTTCTAAACTGAACCATAAAAACTTTGTTGACACAGATTTCTGCCATGCTTGCTGCAGCTGTCCTTTTGCTACTTCTCCTCTCCTCTGACAGAAGTACCAGCTTACAAAAGAGGTTGGTTGTCTTGAATCTGCTTGAGGGGGAGGAGGGCAGCGCATCTCATTCCCTTACTTTTGTTTTCTCCGGTGACCCTCACTCCTTCTTCCCCAATAAGCCTTCCTCTTTCTTTGTCCATCATCTTTTATCAGTCACTCTCAGGGAGTCACCCTAAAAACTGTCCAGGTATGCAGTGTGGCTCTGATTCCTGTGAAGGGTGAGGAGTGCTTCTGACTTTCCTGTTGCACTGTTTTCCTTAGAAGGCCATAGGAAGGAACACAGAACAGAAGCTCCTCCTCACCTCTCATAGCATTCAGAGTTGTGAGTGCTGGAGTGATTTTTAAGGGATTCCCTGAGAGAAAGAACTCTCTCTGTATACACTGTACTGATGAAAGTGTCTTGTTTGTGCAAGGGCAGATAATGCTCCTCTATTTGGGGGATATTTAACCCCTCAACATTTTAAAGATTTTTTTTGATAAACCCCAAGTTTGGAGAAAAATCCGCCTTCTAGATGACCTGCCCATACTGTGTGGAAAAACATGTATGTAAGTCCACAAGCCAGAATACTATGAGCATCCACAAACAGCCATTATCTGACCAACTACTGTGCTGAATATTAACAGTACACAGATGCAAATTTAGTTAAAATACTGTTGCTCACTTTACATTATGAACAAATCATTGTGCCAATCATATGAGTTACTTGAGAGAAAATGGGCATTACAAGCAAAATTATGCCCATTACAAACTTGAACTGCTGGGGAATTGCTCCTGTTAACACTGAGGAAGGCAGAATAGATATAACTAACTGGCCCCACACAAATAGCATATTACAAAGATGAGATGCTCAGAGGCTTACAACATTAAAAGAAAATGTCAAGAGAAAAAAAGAGAAATGGTAAAAAGGAAGCAGTAGATCTTTCAGAAAATATTTGTACTTATTTGTGGTTCATCTTCTAACAGTGCCAACCTAAACAGGTTATACATTCCTAAGCCCATTTTCTTCAGGAACAGGCAATTCCTGGCACATGTACTGAGCAGAAGTTCAGTGGCAACAACATTGTTTACAGTAGCTGAGATTCTGCCTAGAATTTCTATGAAGGCATGACAGGCAATCTTTTGCTACCCCCCCCCCAATTCTCCCATCAAGCTGTTTTGGGGTGCCCCATCCTCCAATAGCAGCATTTATGAGAGACAGATTTGTGGAGGATTTTTAAATGTTAGATCCTAGGACTAGTTCTGGCTCCTTGAAACATGTAAAGTCATCATACACATCCCCCCCCCCCCTGCCTTAGTTTTGAGAAAGCAGACTTTTGTGTTACATTTGACAGTATACTTTGTAGGTAAATGAATAAATGAACATCCATATATGTGTTTCTATTATTTTCATAAATAGTATACTCACTGTATCTTCCATTTTCATTTCACCCAGATTTGTTGTTGTTGTTGTTGTTATTTCAATTTATTTCCCACCACTTTTTAGATTGGCTTATGACAGGTTAGAAAATGTCCACTAAAAGCCCCATTAAAAGCCAACAGGATGACAAAAAAACAGAAAACTGGAACAAGCATGGTAGCAATTCCTCAATCTCTCATCCCCCCCAATCAGCCTCTATTAAGACAGTGGAAAGAGGTGCCATAGATAGCAAATGGTTCGCCTTCCTTAAAGTGATTTTTTATTCTAGCAAGGCTGAACCTCCTACCAACAGCAGTGACTAAAGGTCGGTACGCTAAAATCCAATCGCCGACAGACTCTGTACGCTAAAATCGGTACGCCGACAGACTCTGCCCATGTCTTGCAAAGAAACCCGAGTCAGTGGAACACGTTCTCCTCTTTTGTGAGCAACACAACCATCTCAGAAAACGGTACATATTGCCTCTCATGGGAGCAAGCAAGATTCACAGTCCTGCAACAATAGTGCACTTTCTTTTATCGGATCATAACCCTCAAATAACCCAAGGCATTGCGAAATTCCTCCACGGGATTTTCTCCAAGTGATCTGGGATCTGAACCACCTTGTATTTTATATGGATGTTTTATTATGATTATGCCAATAAAGATATTTGATTTGATTTGATTTAATAGCAAATGGCCTAACTACTGCCAAACACCAGGAAAGGGGGGGGAACCAATATCCCTCACTATCCTGGATTCGACCATAGACCATTTACACTTTTTATATAGTTTCAAAAGTGGAAACATGAGGGGAATTGGATTTACTTCTGATATATCCATATGAGGCAAACCTGCCCTATCAAGTGCAATGTGATTTACATTAGTAGAAACCAAAGGTGACGGACCCAAGCAGATCGCCTGCTCTCTGAGAGAAAGATCTTTTATGGTGAATTAAAATAACTTTTTGAATCCAATATTAATTTAGAAGGGGAAATGGGGAAAATATCCAACCCTCACCCTCAGTTCAATCCCATGAATTACAGCAATTTAACATTATTTCTCATTTCCTTACAAGAGTGATTCGACTAGTGCAAACCATGAAGGCAGAATGTAACAGAAGGATACAATTTTAAGTGTTTATAATTTTCTCAGTCTTCCATTAGTTGGGTAAGTGAAAATAAACAGAGGATATGTTCTACAACTACGGATGGGATTGCATATTATAAACAATGAGTAGTTTGAGAAATGTGCTCAATAGATTTTTCAAAGCCCTGACCATGAAAATGATTCTAAAGCAGTTAATGGGGGTGGGGTGGGGTTACACAGCACTCCCTGTTAATCAAACAGCAAAGTATATTTCCTCATGTAGCAAAATGGTGCTTTGAAATAAGAAGCTTGATGAAATTCCATTAAAGGACTCAAAACTGGACAGTCCAGTCATTGGGAACTGACTCTCTGCTGCCATTTGCTGCCATTAAATGATGAAGTAATTTCCCCCTACAGATGGAGAACGACAATATTTGCTTTACCAGATTTAAGGAGCTTCCTGAGCTATAAAGCCAGGAATAATATGCTTTCAAACTTTCTGGTGCTTCTTATTGCCTAGCTGCGTATCTGGACTTGAAACACCAGGAAAATATTTATTTATTTATTTATTTGTTTATTTATTTAATTCCCTGCCACTCCCAAGGATGGCTCATGGCGGGTTACAACATCCGATAAAGCCCCCATAACCCCCCATTAAAACAGACAACACTCATAATACAAAACCGGCAACATGACAATAATTTCTAGTGCGACTGGACTTTTTTCAGATAAACATCATGTTATTATACCATAGAAAAGACAACAGCAGTGCAAAATACTGCATGTCCTACTACTCAAATATAAGAAAGCTGCTTCTCTCAAATACTCTAAAGAAGCAGTTCAAAACTCTGTGCCCACAGTGTTGCTCACAATTGCTTGGTTGTTTTCCAGCCACAGAAAAAGCCTGTTATAGACACTGCCTCTTAGGGCAGTATTTGAGAAAAAGCTGCAAAGGCATTGGATACACCGAGGAGCCTACACAGTCTAAGACTGGAGGGTTGGATGACACAGGCAAAGATTTATCTAGCTCCCTTCATCCCCTGGAGTTCTATATCTCTAAACCATGTAGCCACTGTTAGACAATCATGGCACTAAGAGATTTATTTATATATTTGGGCTATTACACTCGATGTAGATTCAAAGCAGGTTTACAGTATAGGAAAATAATAACAACAAACCATTAAATGCAACAAATCTACCTGTCAAAAATGGCCTGATGATGAGGGAAACAGTGTAGGGGGTTAAAGCTCTGCTCCAATAGCAAAATCTCTCCCATGGAAAGTGGAAGACTGGCCAAGGAATGAAAAGCTGCACAGAATTTACTCCTCCCTCCTGGAAAGAAATCTGCTCTGACTGCAAAAGGGAAGCAAAAGTTATTCTAGCTTCTGCCAGTAGCCAAAGAACTAAGGACCACAATACAATTGCCCCAGGTTATGATCAGCCTGGTCTCAACTAGATGCACATTCATGGATTAGATCCAACCAACTTTTCCACTGATGAAAAAAGAAGCCCCCTCTAACTACTAAAAAGGCTAGGCTGGGATCATGGGACCTGAATAGACAAAAGCCATGTGTAACAGGGATGGTTTTAAGGAAGAAAACTGGGCAAAAATAGTTAGCTGGATAAAATTAATTTGTAAGTCTAAAGGAAGAACCTGTGTCCTCTTTTCATTTAGGTCCAGTATCTATTGAAATTTGGCTTGATATGAGGCACTTTGCTAGGAAATTGTCAGAAAGTAGAATGAATTACTAATTTGTGCACATATACTTTGGGCACTTCTGAGACAATACTTCATTTTGCCAACAGTGTATTTAACAGTTCAGCTTTTGAAAAAGAGATACTATGTTGCTGTATTGAGAATCTGTGCAATCCTTGTTCCAATGCACTCGATATAGCCATTGGGATCCTCTGATCCAGTACCATGACAAGACACATATTTTGCAGGCTGAAGCTCCCAGGCTGGGAAAATCCCAATTAGAAAGGTTGGAGAGAACCTTTGTTCATGACTTTGGGATTGATCCCAGAGAAAACAGTCTGTACTAGATTAGATGGCAAATGGTCAGTTTTATCAGCAAGGACAAGACAATGTTTGTGAAATGTTAGGTACCTTCTGGTACTTTGGCATGGTTTGCCAGCTCCAGTTTGGGATATGGCTGAAGACTGGGGGGCAGAGCCTGAGCAGGGCAGTGTTGGATAGGGAAGGGATCTCAGTTTGGAGATTCCACTCTCTGAAGCTGCCATTTCCTCCAGAGGAACTGATTTAGTAATCTGGAGATCAACTGTAATTCTGGGAGAATTCTAGCTCCTGGCTAGAGATAGGCAACCCTATGGCGTGTCACATATTGTTGCACTGTTCCCCTCATTGTTTAGGAGGGCCTTTTAATGCAGGAAACAAGGTCATATCAAATGCCTGTGAAACTGCATTTTTGTTACACCGTTTCTCTCATAATCTAGTTTTGTTTCATTGCCTTATTATTACTACTAATAATAATTTTATGCTTATATCCCACCCTTTTCTGGTTGGCTCAAGGTAGGTAGCAACAATGAATGGCTGCCATATACTGTTTAGTACACCACTCTGACTTTGTATTGTTGTCTATATGTATGCAGCTTCAAGTGATTAAAAAAAAACGGTCTATACTACCATGAGTCTCAATGCAAAAAGGGGCTATAAATGAAGTGGATCAATAAATGAGGCAGCTCCTCTCCCAAGGTACATTCCTCTTGTTTGTCCCTTTTATTCAGACCTGTGCAAACAATAGTATCAGTGGCAGAAAAGCAGAGAATTCAGATTCACACCTGAAAAGCAAGAAAAGACCACCTTCTCATTAAAAGTTTTTAAAGTCATCAGTCTGATTGTGACTCTGCTTTTCTGTGAAGGTGGGATCAGTCTTGGAGATCCAAGAATGCATGCATTTGCAATCGCTATGGGAGTTGCAAAGCTGGGGTTCACACTGTGGACAAATACCAGATTATCAGTCTCAAAGTTTTATTTATCTTCATAACTACCTGAGTCCCCCTGCAAAATGCTCCATCGTTATTTTAATGTGGGTTGTCAGCCAAACCCATATTTAAAATAAATGTTAACTTTAACTTTATTCAACTTTATTTATTTTACTTATGACAAGAACAAAAATCCATCTATAGTAAAACAGATTTAAACATCAATTTACCTGAGAGGAAGACTACTGTTTCCACATAGGCCTCTTATGCACAGTGGCAGCTACTGCGTGCTGCCACCGTGCCATTGCAGTGGGGCAGAATGCCCCGCCGTTCCCCTTGTATGCACAGGGTCGGGGCATACTGGGCTGACCCAGCGTAGCGCACACACATGCACTAAAGGCCAGAAGGTAAGCCACTGTGGTGGGGGGGAGGTTTGGATGGCCCAGGGGGGAGTAGGGGGCCCAGGCCCCCTCTGCAAGGCCATGTGAGGGCAGGAGATCACCCCTGCAAGCTCTGAGGCTCTGCAGAGTCTGCAGGGGCCCGCAGTATCAGGGACACCGTAGGGTTGGGGCTGGGCGGGCCGACAGGCCTGGCGCTGGCAATTACACACAGCACCGGCCCGCCGCAGCCCCGGCTTACCCAGGAAACTACAGAAGATCCCGCATATGCTTAATGCAGGCCTTCCATAGCCCTGGGCCAGGAGGCGCTTGTGCTGGCAGCGGCAGTGAGCGTTATCGGTGATTTTAACCGAAGCGCTGATGCGGCCAGTGCGGGCATTATGGCCCGTGCATAATGGGCCATATGGAAGATCGTAGGACCCCCTGGAAGATACAGCAACTTTTCCATAGGCCATCATATTGGTTGCTCTGGCACATGGAACTCTGGCACACCGAGGTGCAATCGTGCTGCTGGGAAGAGGGATCTGGAGTTTTACTGCCTCTTGTTGTCATTTATGGGGCTTTAATAGGGTTTTAATGTTTTATGTGGGCTTGCCATGGGTGGTGGAATAAAAATTATAATAATAGATAAATAATAAAAAATTATTTTGGGGTAAATATAGTAATATGGATGGGCAGATTTCTTCTTCTGTGCATATATTGTACTATGGGTTGGCTCTGTTCCATTTTCCACTTTGGTTTAACATTGGAGAAGGTCTAAAATTAAATCCAGAACTGGCTCATGTGCTATTTGCAGTCATTTCTTGTTCAATCACATCTTGTTGTTTCCTTTGCTGATACCATTGGGCACAAGTGCTTGTGTGCCTTGATGAAATTCCACTCAAAAAGGAATCTTAATATGATTAAGGGAACATTGCATTTTTGCACTGGTGTTCCATCAATGCGAACAAGTGCTTATGCACATTGATCATCTGGAGGAGAAAAAAGAAAGATGTGAATGAACTGAAGCAGCTGAAAACTGTGGCAAACTGACTATTTGCACAAACCTGCACGATGTTCTGAAGATTTTAAAAAGGAAGGATAGTGGGTTGCTGATGAAAAAAAGACATAATTTAGAACCTAAATTTGAACAAGAAAACATTTGCATTTTAAGGCTGCACTGGTATTACACTAAGCATGAGATTGCTATGGAAAGTAGCAAGTACAGATTTTGTTCTTCCACCAGAATGCATTGATTCCAATGGGGCGAACAGTTCTTTTTAACAATGATTATATGTAAACCAGGACTTGCTTTTCAGACAGTCACTCAAATACTGGTTTGCCCTGAGAAATGCTAACACATCCACCTTCACACTTTTTAGTGTCTTGCACATACAGACTCAGCTAGTATATTGGCCTTCAGGAGGCTATACCAGGAAAAATGCCAAAAAATGACCTTTAATATCTTCTCCATTGTCTTCCCTGCAACTGAGGTTAGACTCACTGGCCCGTAGTTTTCTGGGTATTCCCTTCTCCCTTTTTTAAGACTGGGATAACATGTGTTCTCCTCCAGTCTTCTGGCACACTCCCAATCCTTCAAGAAGCCCTAGGCTTGTGCGCTTCAGCTGCTTCGGTAGCCATTCAAGTCTGAGGCCAGCAATGGGCCTATTGCCTCATTTACCTTATGTTTGTTCCGCCCATATCTGAAGAAGCTTTCGTTGTTATAGTGGGCTTCCACAACTATTCTCAGCTGACTCCCAGATGATATGGACACACAGGACTGAAGAAGAAAGGGGTGTGAGGGGTAGATAGAGAGGTAGTGTTCTTATTCCAAAAGCTAAAACTCCTCTACACAATATATATATGTATAATACAAATTTTGCAAATAGAACATTTAACAAGGGAATGCTGACCATTTGCTCTTGAGTTGGAATGATCCGTATTCAGCTAATCACTCTGTAGTTCATTTAAATAAATAATTTTGTGTGATACCTGCTAAGATAATGTTTAGCAGTATTGCACATGGTCAAACCAAAGATTTTGTCACTTATAATCAAAGGTATTCTGAATGCTTTTGTGTTCTTGTGGCCAGCACCATTCAGCATGGTAGCTAGGTAAATAGATACTTGCTTGCACATGCTCATTATTTACTGTCTTACTTTTATAGGGTTCCTAGGCCACCCACCAGCAACCCTTTCTTCTCGACTGCTACAAGGAATCAAGGGAGAAGAAAATAGCCTATAGTAGTGATCCCTAACCTGTGGGCCGTGGACCACATGTGGTCCGTCAACTAATTGGAGGTGGGCCGCAAAGGACGCCTTCTCCCCCCCCCCCGGCCCTTTACTTCATCTCCCCTGGCCCTTTACAACACACTTCGGGTGTCTCCCATCACTCCCAGATGGGACTATCTCGTTGCAGAGAAACAAGCTCAGGGTTCCCATTGATTTGTCATTGTCATGAGTTAAAATTTCTACGAAAGTAAAATGTTCCTTGTCTGTATCTTATTTTGAAGGGATGTTTAAACATTACCATAGCGATCAGAGAGCGTTATGGCAGTGGTTGAGAGTAGAGGAGTAAACTACCCCCCCCCCACCGGGCCTCAGTAAAATTGTCAAGCGTTGCGTGGTCCCCGGTGATAAAAAGGTTGGGGACCACTGGCCTATAGACTACCAGTATGACATCAGTTCTGGCAAAGTAATTTCATTTCCAAATGCTCCACTTCCATAAAATGGGCATCTCTGCTTCATATCAAAGATGTCCTTAAAACCTCACTAACGTTTCACTCATCCAAAGACAATCCACAAAGGATCATGACCTTTCTGTAGAGGTGTCACTTGCTTTTTCTTAGAGTGCCTGACAACCTCCTTTCCAGTAGCTCCATTTTCAAGTATCAGGAGCTGCATCCCTTGTTTCAAAGACCAGGGGTTGAAAGGCATGGCTGGAAGGGTTTGAAGGTACTTTTCCACAGTCCTCATGTATGCTCTGAGGTCAAGTATTTCTTACATTCCAAAGTTGCACTTGGACAAAGCAGCTGTGAACACAACTGCCTTTTGAGTGCTGAGGGGATGACTCTTGCCTTTGATCCTAAGAATTGACCTTGGTTTCAATAATAGACGAAAATTCCCCAAGATTGGACAAGTTGCAAATAGATCGCTCCAAGTTTCCTGTTTTCATTCAGATGTGTACAAATTACCTCAACATGCCCTCCTCCCTCCCTCCCTCCCCAAAACACTAAGGTCTGAAAGAAACTCTTGTTATATTGTTGCCACTTAGGTTTCACTGAGCCTGCATTATCTACTCACAGCTTTAATGACTTCCTGCTGAGAGAGGCTCTGTAGAAGTCTTGGCAGCAGGGCTAAGAATAGCATTAAATGCAAGGTTATCTAGGCATTACACTCACTGTAACATGCAATTAACTCTCCTCTTCCATTTTCATTACACAATTATTCATTAATGTCAATTTAATTTTATGCATTGTTCTACATGACCGAAGGCTGATTACGGGCCTTTTCACTCCAATATCCCAAGTTAACTGGTGCCAGCCTCACTCAGGGCTCCCTAATTGCAATTTAGCCCAGACAATTCCTCCCATTTTTGCCCTCCAGTAATGGAACAACAGATCACGGGCAGGTAAAGATTTTAAGGTGGAAAGAAAGAGCAAGGCTGAGATGCACTAAAAACAATCAGACCCTGAACCACCACTACCAACAAAAAAAGAAGCACAGATCTAATTAAAAAAAAAAAGATTGTTTCTCTTAGCTGCAGTTTTAGTACAATTGCTGGCACTAAAAACAAAAACCTCTTAATTTAACTTGGGCAGTGTTACCCATAGGGATCTTTTCAGTTATGCAATCCAAAAATAAAACTGCAGAGGGTCAGAAAACTTTTTCATAATATTTGATGAATCGGTTCAATAAAAAGTTGCACATGCCACTTACTGCACTGCTACCATTTTTTAGCTTTGCTAATTAAGTCTTAATTAATTTTGAAAGATAAATGGTTCTCCAGTCCAAGCACAGGGCTATGCATATGTCTATATCTTAAATACATACAGGCACACCCAAGGCAATCTTGTGTACTTTTAAAGCAACAGTGTTATAAAAATTTTCTATGAAAAAGGATCTGTTCTTAAAATATGGATTTGCAAGATTCTGTCAGAAGAGTGAACCCACAATCTCATATAAAAAAATAAGCCACAAACTTCCTTAAAATGCAAGGCTAGGTAGACAGTGTGCAGACAATATGAATTCCTATAAATTAGTTCATTCCAGTGGTTTGCATCCAAGTTCAATCTACATAAAGGGCACATCTGTAGTTTTTTCCCAATCACAAAGACAGACAGTAGCTTAAAATGAAGTGGGGAGGGGAAAAACAGGCTTTAAAGTTCCTGAAAAAAATGTTTAGAACAGTAAAAAAATATTGAATTTAAAACACAAGTTTGAAACATCAATCATTTAAAGTTACATTTTTTAAAAAGTCAGCATCGGTTATTGTTCTGCATCGCCAAATGACTGCTGTATATGATCGGATACAATCTTTAACCCAGCGGCCTCCTTTCTTGCACACAGTTTTGCTCAAGGATTCCCTGTCTCCACTGAACAGACAGTGCTTCTCATGAGCCATCCAGCAACCCATACAAAGAAACATGTTTTTACATAATCTGTTTAATTTATCTAATTTCATTTTCTAATAGTGTGCTTTCTGATATCTTTATAGCAACAGCTTTCATATCGGGTTGCCTGCCTCCATGTAGTACCTGGAGATTTCATGAAATTACCACTAAACTCCAGACAACAGAGATCAGTTCCCCTGGAGAAAATGGCTGCTTTGGAAGGTGGAGTCAGTGGCATTATATACTTTCCAAACCCCACCCATCCCAGAGTCCACTCCAAAATCTCCAGGAATCTGGCAACTTTATTTCAGTCAGGTGTCAGTTGCTGTTGAATTTAAAAGGAGACAGGAAGACTAGGGCCTATCCTGCACACAATAGACAATGCAATTTCAATGCACTTTAGAAATAGATTTTCCTGTTCCACACAGGAAACTCCAGCTGCCAAAGCTCATTGAAAGTGCATTATTCTATGTGTGCGGAATGGGCCTAGGATCAAAAAGGATAAGCTGGAAATATATAGCCGTCTACTGGATCTTCCAGATTTTTTGTTAGTAAACATCTTCTAGTTGAATGCAGATATATTTCAGACGTATAATGTTGGGTTTGAGTAGGGAATAAGCCATTTACTTTCAGGCTGCATTGAAGTAAATGAATTGTGCATATATAACATATTTCCTTGGTTTGCACCAGCATTTTAATTTTTGCGAGGGTTCCTTTTAAAACATAATTATAAACATTAATTTTAAGCTACAACTTACTAGGTCTCCCCCGTTTTCCTGCTTTTTATTATGTATTTTGTCCTATTACAACCCCTGTTCTAAACAATTCTGTCATCTAATTCAGAAATATGTTAGTTAATTTTATTTTGTTTTTCAGTTTAAAAACATGTGTACAACCACAGTTTTATTATGTAAGTTGCTTGGGGGCCCTTTCCTTTTTAAATACAGATGTACAATGGCATTTATATATAATTGGTAGGAGTCTAATTTAAAAAAAAATCTGCATTAAATAAAAATCTATGCAGCTATTCTATGACAAGGCAAAAAAGAAAATGTGATGTTAATACATAATTCTATAAACTCAAGCTATACCTCGATCTACTTTAATGTCTCTAAATAATTATGTAAACTAACAGGTCGTCATTGCCAATGATGATTTTCTTACAGTGTACAAGACTGTAAAATATATTTAAAATTCCCTCAATAGGTTTTAACATAATTGGGTCAATATGTGCACTTAAAACTCCCTTTGCTATAACAAGGTTCATAACTGCTATTTGGGGAACTTTAAAACTATGGATTTTTAAAAGCACATTTAATTACAAAAAACTGTATTAGAGTAATATATGGATTGAGATAGGATGAAAAAGTGACAATGATTAGAGAAATGCAAGTAACAGCAGGCTTCAATGCTATCTGCCAGAACACTGCACATTCCCATTTAGCACGCAGTATTTCAGCTGCCTCAGACTTATGCAGAATTGCTAAAAGTTACTTAGATAAATCTTGAATACACAACCCACTGAAGATTCTCTTTTAATAGATGGCAGTATTACAAGAGCCCAACACTTAGTTTAACTTTACATGATTGTCTATCAGTCAAAGTTGGCATCAAATCATAATGCAATGTCTTCCTGTTTATAATTTTGTATCACTCTAGCTTTTCTTCTTTGTGTTTTATGAATATAGGGCCTCATTTGTTGATTTCATTATCTAATATTAGACAAAAGTCTGCTAACAGAATGTTCTTGGGGTCTGAAAAGATTACACAGAATTATATTTGAAGCATTCACTTAATTCCCTGAAGCAGATAACTGACAAGAACCATTATTATTATTATTATTACTAGTAAATAAGCCCGCTGCAGTGTTAATGCAGCGGGCGCTAACGGGGAGTCGGCGGAGCCAGCGGGGCTGGCGCAGCCGTGGTTGGGGGGGGCGAGCGGGGCCGGGGAGTCAGTGTGGCCGGCGTGGGCATGGGGCGGTGCGGCGCAGAGCAGCTCTGTCGGGTCTCGGGAGTTGGCGGTCCCGATGCAGGCGTGGTGCGGTGGAGTGTGGCGCAGGGTGGCTGGGTGAGGCTGCTGCCTGCGTTGCCGGCTACCTGGGGCCACGCAGAGTCTCTTTGTGATGCGGCGGTGCGGCGAGGAGGTGGGGCTGTGGCAACGCGGCGAGGTGGCGACCTTGGCTGGTGGAGAGGAGGGAAGTAATGGTGGCGGCTGGGTGGCTGAGGGCGAGGAGGCAGGGGGCAGATCGGGAGGCGCAAACCACCTCCCGATTAGTCAGGCCAGCGGCAAGGGACCAATTTGGAGCTGCGCGGTCCCTTGCTGGCGGACTGACAATCGGAGGGCCCAATCGGCATGAGCAAAGCGCCTGCCGATTGCCCCCCCCATTGTCATTCCAGAGGAAGGGGCCTATGGGCACCCTTCCTCATCACGGACAGGGCCCACCTTTGGTGCCCTTAACAAAATATTTTATCCGCTCCACTAGGATTTTTAAACAGAGGCTAGATAGCCATCTGACAGAGAGGCTGATTCTGTGAAAGCAAAGGGGTGGCAGGTTACAGTAGATGAGCAATTGGGATGTGAGTGTCCTGCAGAGTTCAGGGGGTTGGACTAGATGACCCATGAGGTCCCTTCCAACTCTGTTATTCTATGATTCTATGATTCTATGTTAACACTTTGTTTACGTGATTGTTATGGCTTTGGCTTGGTGTAGTGGTTAGGAGTGCAGACTTCTAATCCGGTGAGCCAGGTTTGATTCCCTACTTCCCCACATGCAGCCAGCTGGGTGATGGTAGGCTTGCCACAGCACTGATAAAGCTGTTCTGACTGAGCAGTAATGTCAGGGCTCACCTACCTCATAGTGTGTCTGTAGTGGAGAGAAGAAATGGAAGGCAATGGTAAGCCGCTTTGGGACTCCTTCTGGTAGAGAAAAACTGCATCTAAGAACCAACTCTTCTTCTTCAACAATAAATTCAACAATAAATTCAAATTCCGATTTAAAATTTCCTATCTTTAAAGTCTAACATATACTGTTGAGTGCATTAAATACTGTCAAGTTACTTCCAATGTATGATGACCCTATGAATTAATGACCTCCAAAACATCCTATCATTAACAGCTTTACTCAGATCTTACAAACTGAGGGCCATAGCTTCCTTGACTGAGTCATATTAGATTTTCCTCTTTTCTTAATGCTTTCAACTTTTCCTAGCACAAATGTCTTTTTCAAAGAGTCTTGTATTCTCATAATGTGTTCAAAGTACAATAGCCTATTTGGTCATTCTAGTTTGTAAGAAGAGTTCAGGGCAGAGTCTGCACTTACTTTCTTTATTCCATTGTCAATCCTGTTGAATTCAGATCGCTTAGAACTCGGGCCTTCCTCTCAACCCCCCCTCCCCATTGAAACAGGAAAGTCTTCTGCACGTGGTTAGGGTAGTTCAGAAGGGGGGGGGGAGCCAAGCCTCTTTCTTTCTTTTCTTGAAGGGGGGGGGAGAGGAGCCAGGCAGGGAGCCTCTTTCTTTTCTTGGAGGGGGAGTGGAGAGGATCGAAAAAGGCAGAGGAGGGAGGAAAAATCCAGGACCGACAGAAGTTGAGAGAAATTAGGGGCTTCTCCTTTAAGGCAAGTATGTCACATGACCAGGTGTAGCCTATCAGAGGTTCTCTACCACGGAGCTTTCTTTCCCAACCCAGATATTGAGGATTAAAAGCACTCTAAGATATCGCACAATAAAGGTAGGGTCACTCCGGATCAATCCTTCTTGCTGCAGAAGGGAAATTTAAATCACCCAAAATCCAAATGGAAATCGCATTCTGTGTAGAGGGCAGGAACTGAATCAATCTGGGGTTGGAATAAAAGCTCTGTGCAGTTTACACCCAGGTGTGAATTGATCCAGAACCCACTTAGACCAATTCTACATGGGCAAAAAATGCTGAGAGGGAGCTCACATGGAAGTGGAGCTAATCCCTACTTCCACATGACATGGCTGCCAGCCTGCCCCCTCCCTGGCCTGCCATGAATCGGGCCCTCATTTGTCCCACACAATAGGAACACTGAAGAATCCGTATTCCTTTCTTCAAAGTGGGGGCTGTCTATGAAGGCCTGGAGGGAGCCAAAAATGCCCCACTCGGTCTTGCATTGCTTTGCCACACTGTGGGGCCCTAATAGTATTGGTAATACTCTCCTTCATAAACATCACCTTTCAAATGAATCAACTTTCTGTTATCCCAAAATTAAACTTGCTATATGCAAAGTATATATGATTGGCTCTGAAACAGTATCACTGGCAAATAAATACATGTTAAGGGACTCCATCTAGATGTTTTAGATAGCCACTGCCCACAGCCTGGGCATCCTCAGTATGTTGATTCCTATTGCTGTGATCAGCATTTGCAAATGAGACGGTGAGGGGATCATTTCCCCAGTGAAAGCCATTTTTTGCAGCACTAATGTCTAGCATAACATCAGCACCAAACTCTTCCAGTTAAGAGCCTTTGACATGCCAGGACCCTTTTCTTCTTCAACTCCTGAATGGGTAAACAAAGAGCAACTTGAATTAACATGAGGGGCTGTTATCCCAGTATGAAGTAGTGACTGGTTGTCAGACATAGGCCAGAACATCCATGATTAATTTCATTACTCAGCTATAAAACTTAATAGGTGATACAATCTCTCTCTCTCTCTCTCTCTCTCTCTCTCTCTCTCTCTCTCTCTCTCTCTCTCTCCAAGCCTAATCAGCTTTAGAAAATTGTTGTGCTGATGAAGAGGGAAGCACCATGTGGACTGTCCTGAGCTCCTTGGGGGGAAATAAGGGATAAAAATAACTAAGAGTGAATAACGAAAGAAGGCCCAGTTACTGCAGGACAGAGCTAGAAGTTCTGTAGCATATTTAATTTAATGATTAATCTAGTGCTAGTGAAAAGTATACACAACTCTTGACAGGAAAGTAAAAAAAAAAAGAAAAAAAAACCAAACCAGAACACAATACCACAGGATCAGCGTCAGTTGAGGGAAAGGCAAACGGCCATTGTTGGAAGTGGATCCTCAAAGAGTGCCTTATGGTTTTTAACTATAATAACATAGCCTGTAATCTATATTTTGTTCTGAGACATGAAATTTGGGCAAGAGCAATATTATGGCTGCCAAGTGGTGACCAGACTTTGCAGTAGACTTCCTCTATTTACTGTTCTCTGTCATCTGGCAAGTGGTCTTTTTGACCTGACATGTGCCTTGCGTACTGCTGTGGCCAAGATGCAAAATGTGATTATAATGAAGTTCTATAGGCAGCGGCTCTTGATTGGATGGCTTGGCCAAGATACATGAAGCTTACCTAAGGCTGGAGTAGGAGCTGTACACTAGGCTGAGCTTCTAGGCTCTCTATGTTACAAACAGCAATCTGCTTTATTTGATTTTTTTTTCATGGACAGAGATGATGTCAAGTGTCTGGTTTCTGTTTATTCATACAGCCCTTTCAGCATGCATGGGAACCACACTCAGATATTAAGGCCTGCTGTTTAAAATAGGATATTACTGAGTAGGTTGGCTACTCTGACTGTCAAGCATATTAACTTGTTTTTTTTTTTAATGAAATAACTATTCTACATTCCTCACCAAAAGAGCATTTTGCAGCAGCACAAATTAGTCAAACCAATTGTTTTTTCTATCTAGGGCAGAGTCTGCACTTACTTTCTTTATTTCATTGTCAATCCTGTTGAATTCAGATCGCTTAGAACTCGGGCCTTCCTCTCAACCCCCCCTCCCCATTGAAACAGGAAAGTCTTCTGCACGTGGTTAGGGTAGTTCAGAAGGGAGGGGGGGAGCCAAGCCTCTTTCTTTCTTTTCTTGAAGGGGGGGGGGGAGAGGAGCCAGGCAGGGAGCCTCTTTCTTTTCTTGGAGGGGGAGTGGAGAGGATCGAAAAAGGCAGAGGAGGGAGGCTCAAAAGGTGGGGGGGCTCTTTATTTCTTTTCTTGAAGCCTCTTTCTTTCTTTTCTTGAAGGGGGGGGGAGAAGCCAAGCAGGGAGCTTCTTTCTTTTCTTGGAGGGGGGGGGAGAGGATCGAAAAAGGCAGAGGAGGGAGGAAAATCCAGGACCGACAGAAGTTGAGAGAAGTTAGGGGCTTCTCCTTTAAGGCTAGCATGTCACATGACCAGGTGTAGCCTATCAGAGGTTCTCTACCACGGAGCTTTCTTTATTCAGTATTAACAGCACTCTATGATATTGCACAATAAAGGTAGGGTCACTCCGGATCAATCCTTCTTGCTGCAGAAGGAAAATTTAAATCGCCCAAAATCCAAATGGAAATCACATTCTGTGTAGAGGGCAGGGACTGAATCGATCTGGGGTTGGAATAAAAGCTCCGTGCAGGTTACACCTAGGTTACTTGGCTGCCAAGTTTTATTCTAAGAAAAGACAAGCTCTTTGACATATATTAACCTGAAAGTAAAAGCAATGGAGTTAGGCAAGCTCTTAAACTAACAACAAGAGTAAGCTACAGTTTTCAAATCCTATAATTATCATGGACTGAATCTTACCCAGAAACTTCCTTGTATCCTAAATGCATTTATTGATTATTTATAAGTTTAAAACACTCCTATCCTATTCATCTATTCCCCACTCCCCCAAAAGAATACCCAGGGTGACATAATAAAATTTAATATGTTGCAATATAAGAAAATGAGCTCAACAGCAACAACAATACGCTAGCAGACACCCACATATTTTTGTCAATTACATTAGAAACTGATTGCGAGTGGCTGGGCAGAAAGGACTGTGTCAGTGTTTTGCTCTTATGGCCCTTTCTTGCATGCCCAGGGAAGCACCAATTGCCACTTCAGGGACAGGAGGTGAATTTCTTCCAGGCCTGATTGGCCAGGGATTCTGGGGTGTTTTTTTGGGGGGAGGGCATCATCTGGGCATGGAATTGTGGTCACTGTAGGTGGACAAGTAGTTATGAGGGGGTCTATGACTAGATAATTCTGGAGGTCCCTTCCAACTCTATGATTCTATGACAAACAGTAACAAATAAACCTCATTTGAAATATTTTGCCTTAATTTTTCACTGAAGTAGAAGAGATGGATTTTTGTACCCTTCTTTTCACTACCTGAAGGAGTCTCAAAGTGGCTTATAAGTGGGAGAGACATCCTGAGAGATAGGTTGGACTGAAAGAGTTCCGAAGGGAACTGTGTTTGACCAAAAGGCACCAAGCTGACTGCATGTGGAGGGGTGTGGAATCAAACCTGATTCTCCAGATTAGAGGCTGCCACTCTTAACCACTACACCACACTGGCTCTCAATATTAACAACTCAATGGATTGCATTCTGTACAATGACCAGGGATTCTCCCCTCCCCCTTCCCAGCATTTCTGAATCTAGTAAGCATGGGACCACAGTTGCTCAAGACTTTGAGCCACTTTTGGTTTCCTGTTGATGGGCTGCAGTCAGGAGGGGGAAGAACAGAAATTGCTTCCTTCATCTGCTTCAGTCCATAGGGTCAGAAAGGACTTCTGGAGAGAGAGGAAAACACAGAGATCCATGACACCAACAGTTTCCACTTACTGATCACTGATCCAATTCTATAATTACCGTAAGATCTATAGTGTTATTTTAGCCTAGACAACAGGTGTCAATACTGACAACAATTGAAGCTAGTGTGTAAGTCCAGACTGGAAGCCACGAGTTAAAAGAACCTTACACATTTCCTGTGTTCAAGATTAATCAGTGAGTCCCTGATATCTGTCTGCAGTTCTTGCCTTTGGAGTTCACTGATGGGATTCATACAACCGTTAAAGCATGACTGCAACTCACCAGAGATGCCATGGAGAGTGGGGCCGATGCGACAAGCCCTGGCACTGCTTCAAGTGCATTGGCATCAGGGGCAGGAAGGTGGACCAGAATGCTCTAAATAGCTGTCACATGCTCATGGCCCACCTCTCCATCTGAGCTTACGGCCCACCTCTCTGTCCGAGGAGCCACATGGACAGCTTCTCTCCCACCCACCCTGTTGTTAAATGTGTTGTGTTAGAAGGATGTGGTTACAAAGTTTTGAGGTTACGGTGTTTTACAAAGTTATGGTCTAATGTCACAGTGGCAGTTTAGAGCACAAGAGAGAACCTGTTGGCAGGGAGTTCGGTTTGTCTACTGGACTTTGTGGACTGGGGAGCCTCATTGAGGAGGCTGGCACTGAACGAGTGCAGCTGGCTCAGCTGAGAAGCTAGGGGCTCATAGGTTGGGTGCCTGAGATGATAGCCAAACAAGGCAGGCACCCGTTGGCTACCCCTTTTTCAGGCTGTCTCCCTAGAAAAAGGATTCCTGTGAGGCATGGGACCCACTCTCCCAACTGGGAATGTTGTGGGGCCCAGGGCACCCATCCCCTAAAATCCAATGATAACAATAAAATTACAATAGTTAGTGACCAATTGGTCACGGTAGCAACAATGATGGCGTAATCTTACTCATCTAGTCTCCACATCCTCAACTACAGAGGGGGATGATACTCTCTACCGCCAGTTTGTGAGGGGGGGGCTGATCTTCCTTACCGCCCGGCCTCAACCATATGCCTGGCGGAAGAGCTCCATCTTACAGGCCCTGTGGAATGCTGGTAATTCCCGCAGGGCTCTCAGCTCTTCCGGGAGCTCATTCCACCAGGTTGGGGCCAGGACCGAGAAGGCCCTGGCCCTGGTCGAGGCCAGGTGGACTTCCTTGGGGCCGGGGATGACCAATAGATTAGCCCATGCAGAGCATAAAGCCCTGCGGGGGATATAGGGCGAAAGGCGGTCCCTCATATATGCTGGGCCTAGACCACGGATGGTCTTGAAGGTCAAAACCAAAACCTTGAACCTGATCCGGAAGGCAAACGGTAACCAGTGCAGCTGCCTCAGAACTGGCTGGATGTGAGCCCTCCATGGTGTAGCTGTGAGGACTCTAGCAGCTGCATTTTGGACGAGTTGCAGTTTCCGGATCAAGCCCAAAGGCAGGCCAGTGTAGAGCGAGTTACAGTAATCTAATCTGGAGGTGACCGTTGCATGGATCACTGTGGCCAGGTGTTCAGAGGACAGATAGGGTGCTAGTAGCCGAGCCTGGCGAAGATAGAAAAATGCCTGGCCAGCTACCTGCTTGACCTGTGCCTCGAGTATTAGTGAGGCATCAATAATCAGCCCTAAATTCCTGTGACTAATTAAGTCAAGAGGAGGGTATAAAACACTTGTGCAAACTCTGAGACCTGGAGATTCCTGAATTGGAAGAACTCAAATGGAAAAGTATATTAATGAGTAACTCTTAGTTGCTGTCCAATGAGTTTTCCTAGCTTCTCAAATGTCCTCACAAGCCAGCAGTTAAGTTATGTTTTATTTTTCAGTCAACATACTTTTTTCACTGTCCAGTATTTTGTTTCCAAAAAAATTCAGAAAATATTCCAAACTTGCAACAAGGATACCAAATTACCTAAAAACGGACCGGATTATTTCCCAAGAGCCCACAGGAGCCTATAAACAGCCTCAACCCAATTGTGTCAGAGCTTGGAAACTAAGCTCTATCAGCCATGGCTGTAACCTGGACAGTAGTGCCAAGAAACACTGAGATTGCTGTGTGAAAGAAAGCAATGGAAAACCATCTCTGCTCATCTCTAAAACCTCCCTGGTATCATCAAGAGCTGGCTGTGACTTGACAGCACACAATTATTATTATTATTATTGCCTCTTGTTAGAAACAGCCAGTTCCACATATTCTCTAATATTTCATAAAAGAATGTAGGAACTCTTCAAGGATTACTGCCCATTAACCACTGTCTTGACACATTGCTCAAGGCTCTAGTGGGTATGCTGCATATGATGTATACGACTCCTTTGCAGTTGCCTGTCCTGCAATGCTTTAAAATGGTGCTTGGATAAAGCTATCCTAGAAATATAAACTAACTGCATGAGTTTAAAATATATCTTAGCATCTGCAATGTGAAATTGTAGGGGGGCACTCCATGGAACCTTATTATTTATTAGAGGCAAAAGGCCATTGCACCCAGGAATACAACAGGTGCTAGCCCAGATACCTGCACTGTGACCTTTGTGGGATCTGGCCCACCTCCCTCCACCCTCATTGACTGCCTGATCTTGAGATCTAGTGTGGTGCAGTCATTAAAGAGTAGCAGACTCTAATCTCAGGAGCTGGGTTTGATTCCGGACTCCTCCTCCATATACAGCCAGCTTGGTTGCCAGCTGCCAGGTGGGGGCCTGAAAACCTTCAGGAAAATGAAAGAGAGACAGGATGAAATAGAGAGAAAGAGACAAAGAAAGAAAGAGGGGGGAGGGAAGGGACAAAAGGAAGGAAGGCATCAGTTCTCCTGGAGAAAACAGCTACTTTCAAGTGGCACTGGCCTTCCTACCCCCACCCCCATATAACAGTATCTACACAAGTCACCACTGTCCCACTTCCCATACAACCCCACATCATCCAAAGACCCAGGCTGGGCAGGCCATCAAGGGCTGAGCTGCCTCCTTTCCACCACCCACATCCTCCAAAGGCCAGGCCAGGCAGAGAAGGTTTTAAGGGGCTGCCTCCTTCCCACCCCTCAGATCTTCCAAGGGTCAGACTGGGTTGAGGAGGCTGCTGGATATTCCTAGCCCTTCTGAGGAGAGGGAGGGTGGGGGAAAGCAAAGAGTGCTCCAATAGCCAACTGCAGGGCCATGGAGAGGTGTTCTGAGTCCAGGTCCTGTTAGGGAAGATTCCTCTGAGGAAAAGCCTTGCCAGGAGCTCCCAGACAAACCAGGACTTAGATTCCAAAGTCATTGCAGAACTTCCTCATTCCTCTGCCCAGCCTCCAGCTGCAACTCCCTGCCTTGTCAGCCCACCAAGCTCACAAGTAAGCAATGCCAGCTTTGTGCTGGAAGAGAGCTCCAGTCTAAAAGGCACCGCACCATATTAGCAAGAGAGTTACAGAGTGAGGACTGAGAGGCTGCTGACAGCCTAAATTAACTTGAGTCTGGAAGACCTGGATTGTGAAACTGCTCTTTCTGTTGTTGCTCTTGGATTGCCTGAACGAACCCTTGATGCACTGGTCTGGGTTAAGACACTCCTTGCATTCTATCTGTGCCCTGACATTCTGTTTTTGAAATACTGATTCTCTCTGCCTTCCTGGCAAGCTGGTTGTACTTCCTTCCAGCAGAGAACTGAAACCTGAGACCAGCAAAGGAAGCAGCTGGCTTCCCTCCCTTCCCTAGAGGGTGGGAAAAGGCTGGGGATGCAGCAGCTTACCAGGAGCAGGGCCTTTGAGAGAGACCAGCAATTCTTCCATTTGGTAAGCAGCAACAAGAGGACAGATAAGCCACAGAATTGGGTTTCCTTGGCAGAGTTCTCTCTCCTTTTTGGAAGCACATACCCAGGGAGGGCCAATCAGGTAGGGAGTGAATTGCCTGCATGAAATTTGAACCAATTGGCCCTCATTTACAGAGTGCTCTTTCCCTATTGGTGAGACGCAGGGAATGAGTTACCTGCATATAGTATGAACTGATTGACCCTCATTGGCAGAGTGCTCTCTCCCTATTAGTGGCACCCCCCAGGGAGGGCCAATCAGGCAGGGAGTGAGTTGTCTGCATGAAATTTTAATTGATTGGCCTTCATTGGCAGATTGCAATTTGAACTGATTGGCCCTCATTGACAAAGTGTGCTTTCCCTGTTAGCTGCATACCCCCAGGGAGGGCCAATCAGGTAGGGAGTGAGTTGTCTACATTACATAATGATGCACAAAATGCCAGATGCATCTTCCCCAGCTCAGAGATTTAACTTGGGACAACAGGAGTTTGAATGTGTTCTGTTCTAACTGTTTTCATATATTTACAAATGTTTTTTATTTTGTTATATGTCATTATTGTTTGTCACCTTGGGGATCATAATAAAGTAAATACTAAAGAAAATTCAACAGGTGCCTCATTGTCTGCAGAAATGGCACTGAGTGAATTTCTGGCTGACATAGCAGAAACTTAAAACACTGCTTTGGAGTTAAGAAAAAATAATGTAATGATAGACTAGCGGCCTGGTTCCACTTTTTTTCTGCAAATAGATTGGTTTGTTCATGCCCATTTTGAACTTCTGTGCTGCTTGGGAAAAAAACACATTGAAATATGCTAATAATGAGGCTAGTCTGCTTTTGATGCATGGGCAGAACTTTCATTAACGTTAATGGGAATTATGCACACACGTGGAGAAAAATATACCACATGGTGATAATGGCTTGCATTTATATAATGTCATCTCTCTGAAATCACTTTCTAACTGTTTGCCTGCTAATCTGATCAGAAGGTCTGTTTGTTAGTTCTAATATTGCACCCCAAGAGGGATATCATTTTAACACTTGATTGAGAGCCCGCATTTTGCTCATCTATCAGCTTCCGTGTTTTATTGGTGGACAACAGGCATTCCATAAATACCATGTGGCAATCCCATCTACGATTTTCAAAACAGGCAATTCTCATGCCAACTGTGTTTTGAAATTGCGGAATAGTGTACTTGACAGCTAGGTAGGCTGTATTCACATCTGCTTCTCCACTTGTTACCTCTATTTTGCTTAGTGATTACAGCTTGGATCCACCAAGAGTCCAGAACTTTTTTGTGGATGGAACAATTTCCACCCAAGTAGCCCAGCTTTCTCACCTCACCTGTACTTCCAAAAAACACAATCCCCACCCCCTGCAGCATTTTGGAAGGTGTTTTGACCAGTAGCAGGAGGAGGAAGGCAAGAAAGTTGTGCTCTTTGGGCAGAAATCATTCCATGTGCACAAATGCTCTGGTGGATCCAAATTAATGTCACTGCTAATATAATTTCTTTCAGGATGCAATAATACCCAAATATCTTTAGAGCTATCCGTCTGGTACACAAAAGACATGTGTCTTAGAGGCAGAAATATTAGATCACATCTAGAACAAACATACTTCAAATTATGATGGGCCATTTTGGAATCTTCCATATTTAAATATTTCAGCAAAAGTATAATCAAAGCCATCTCATCTTACCTATGTAACAATAAGAATTCTTCTGTTATGTTGATCTGATTCTGCCAAACTTGCATGAATGCTGTGAGTCAATGACTTAACAAGAAATGACTTCCAGCTACATGTGGGCCTTTGCTGAAAGACAGTTATGATAATCCATGGGGTATAAGACATGGCTTGTGAGAAAAATCTGCCCATGTAAGTTAACTGTGTAACACTGGGCTTCAGAAGCACCGAGATTATGTCTCCTTTTCCATGAAAAAGCAAAACCACAACTTGAGATTTTTCTTTTCACAGAAAAGATGCACATTCTGCACACAAGATGATCATCCGCTGGAATAGTTATTTTTTTAATGTGCCAACACTTGTTGTGCTGTCAGAACAAAAAGTGCAATCCTATGCAGATCTAGCTCACAGGCCACAAAGTCAGCTAGAGGGTACAGGACTGTACTGTATTCAAAATCATTGGGCTGGATTCACAGCATTTCTTTGGGTACAAGGATTTCTCTGCCCGCTCCTGGGAGCCTGAAATGCCTGCAAAATCCATTTTGGTGGAATTTGGAGCTGCTGCAGTGTGGGGATGATGAGAAAGTTGCACTTTACAGGCCTGGAAATCCTTGCAGTCACAGAAGCACTGCTCTGGATCCAAGCCATTGTACTTAGGTTACAGGATATAAAAGTTTGGTCTGGCTGTATTTTCATCTGCAGTGACAGTTCACACATCCAATGCTTGATCTTGTGCTCATGCCTGTCTACATGCAAATGAACTGACCCCAGAATTTCCCTTGACTTCCTATTTCTCTATACAGTTGAAACAATATTACCGCCATCAGAGGAACAGTAGTGTCCTTTTTTTTTTTTTGTCTGGGGGACAAATTCATTGTGTTACACTGATTTTCGACCATAACCTTGCCATAACAAGTTGTTAGAATGTAGGACACCAGCATAGTTTGTCTAGATGAAATTGTGGGTGCATATTAAGTACACCAGGTTGGTAGCAATATGGTTTAAGACAGGCAGGCATGTGAATAATCTCCATCCCTGCAACTATTTTGATCTTACTATGTACTGTCTTCAGTCAGTTCTGCCCTGTGAACCCATATTTCATCACATTTGCTGTACTAGATCATGTGACTGGAATTGCCAAGGGTACGGTGGTTTGGGTAGAGATGGCTGTTAAGCTTCTCTTTTGTTGGTTTGATCACAACACAGGCTGAAGTTGGACAATAATAGTTTAATAATTTAATAACTTAAACCTTGATGCCGCATGCCGTTAATGATTGCAGGTGGAACTCACCACATTTTATGATCATAAGATATGAATCTATATTTCTGTGGAATGATGCTGTTGGGTTAATTGATGATGGTTTTAATGTCTGGATTTTGCTGTATGTTTTAATATGTTGTGAGCTGCCATGAACCAGCAACCCTGAGAGTGGCAGCATAGAAGTCTAAGGAAATTTTATAAATGTTGTTTACCTCTTGTCATAGTTTGGGAGACATTTCTTAGGAAACTTTTCTAGTTGTTTATTATGGGATGCATTTTTAAGGTACTTTCTTAAAAAGGATAGATATTATTCTGTTTCTAATTCTTGTCTGAAGGGTGGAATATAAATCTGTTTACTAAGTTATGCAATGAAAATTCTAGGTTTCCTACTAGGTAAACATTCAAAAGTCATAGCTTCCCTGATGAGTGTACCTAAGTGATTTGTTGCAATTGTGTGTCAGAGTCTTAGATTCAGATTCATACTAACAGCTATTAGGTGTGGTTTTTAAAAAGATTATGTGTTGAAATGGCTGTTGCTTTAGTAACTGTTACTCCTTACCTTAAATACAACAGCTCTGATGAATGTGCTGATAATTTGACAATGATAAGATAGCTGCCACTGAAGTTTTAATGTCCACTGTGATGAAAGATTTTTAAAAATAAAAATGAATGGTTGTATTTGGCCTCCTCTCCTCTCTTCTTTATTCCTACTTCATTCCCAGTCGCCTGGCACATTTATATTTCATAAAACAAGATCTCTGTAATAACCTAATATAGAACCCAATGATCTGCCCTGATGTTCAGATTGGTGCCAACACATTTCACAAGATATTTTACTCCGTTCTTTCCAGTTGTTTCTTTTCCTTAAGGGGGTGTCATTATTATGTTCTCTCTCTGCCTGTTAGTCTAATTTTAATTTATCATTAAGCAACACTTTGCTTTTTAACATAAAGAATTCAGTGAGCTTGATGGAGCAATACTTCATGGAAAGTTAGTTCCTCCACAGCAACAACTGTTTAGAAAAAGATGAGTTTATTAATTTATCAGAGCCTTATGTTCAATTTCAGATTTTCTAGTTTAGGAACTAACAATCATCTGCACCTGTTACCAATTAAAGTATTAATGGCACATCAATCAAAGAAAAATCACTGCAAAAGGAGATTACACAAGCTCTATACTCATGTCAGGGTTTTTTTTGGAAGTCATCCTTTATTTCCCAAAAGAAATTAAATCCATAAACTACCCAGCACCAATTTTCAGAAGTGGGTTTTTTTGCTAGGATGTCTGCAGTGGTTTAACACCTGGGCCTTGGGGGAGCAAGTCTTTTGCATCAAGGAAAGAACTGGGTGTCCTGTATTTAAAAGGTAATAACATTGCTTTAAACACAAATGCCAGCAGGATACTCTAAATGCTTTTACAAAGCTTGACAAAAGTTAATTACTAGGTTTTCAAAGGCCCATAAAGTGCTGGTAAAGCTCACGATTGATGGGATCTTATTGTTACTCATACTTTTTTCATGTTTACCTGTAATAGGCAAGACACTGTGAGACACAGAGAAACACTGCATGAGAAATATCTAAGTTCATCACCTTTTAATATTGAATAAAAATTACAGAGTTTAGACAGCTGTTATAGGGGTAGACCTAAAATGGTGGGATGGGGGTATTGTGGAGTAATAACTGCTACCATGTTCCCCAAAAGCATGGCTGAGACTTACATTGTTTATTTTTAAAACTACTTTCTGTTTTCTTAGCTCATTTTCAACCTATAGAAATAGTATACAGACAGTACAGAATGATTTCGTAAAAATTGGGTACATCACAATTCACTCTTAAACCTGAAATATAATTGTTATTTGAATAGATCTTCCCATCTTGTGACATAGTGAATAGAGCTTGCATTATTTGGAGGTTTTAAAAAATTCCCTTTTTTGGAAAATTGCTTAGAAATTTCCAGGAAGGAGCGGGGATGGGATTTTAAAATGGCATTTATTTCTATATCCTTCTTGATCCTCTTCCTAATACTAGGATCTCAAAGTGATTTTGCAGTATAAAATGTATAAATGTATAAAAGTGTAAATTGTAATCATAAAACCATTTTGTAGTTGTTAGGTGCGAAGTCGTGTCCGACCCATCGCGACCCCATGGACAATGACCCTCCAGGCCTTCCTGTCCTCTACCATTCCCCGGAGTCCATTTAAGTTTGCACCTACTGCTTCAGTGACTCCATCCAGCCACCTCATTCTCTGTCGTCCCCTTCTTCTTTTGCCCTCAATCGCTCCCAGCATTAGGCTCTTCTCCAGGGAGTCCTTCCTTCTCATGAGGTGGCCAAAGTATTTGAGTTTCATCTTCAGGATCTGGCCTTCTAAGGAGCAGTCAGGGCTGATCTCCTCTAGGACTGACCGGTTTGTTTGCCTTGCAGTCGAAGGGACTCGCAAGAGTCTTCTCCAGCACCAGAGTTCAAAAGCCTCAATTTTTGACGCTTGGCCTTCCTTATGGTCCAACTTTCACAGCCTTATGGTCCAACTTTCCTTATGGTCCAACTTTCATAAAACCATTTACTGATCAGTAAAACTCAGGAATAGGAGTTAGGATTGCAAAATTAACATTTTTAGGAAATAAAGTACAAACTAGGAAAGGAAATATAACTGTGAATTGAATGATTCTGCTTCCTTATTATCATTATCATTATCATTATATAAAAAAACACTCAGGCCATGTGGTCCCCCTTTTTTTTAATCACCGGGGACCGGTCAACGCTTGACAATGTTACTGAGGCCTGGGGGGGAGATAGTCTTTTGCCAAGGGGTGTTGCTGCTGCCGCCTGGGCCCGTGCTCCGCTTGCTTTCCCCCCGGCACCCCTGACTTCCTGCTGCCCACTGGGGGGCACTGCCAGCAGCAGCTGCGCAGTGCCACGCCGTGGAGGAGCCCCAGCCATGGCAGCCGCCTGAGAGCACCAAAGGTGAGCCAGCAGCAAAGTGGCAGGGCAGCCCCCGAGGCAGCAGCTGGGACAGAGGACAAGGAGGAGCTGTGGCCCAGCACTGACTGATCCACAGACCGGTCCCAGTCTCTGGACCGGGGATTGGGGACAGCTGAACTAGATGATCCAGGCTAGCCTAATCTTGTCAAATCTTATGAAAGACTACTCTCCATGAATAAGTGGTCAGCCAACTACTCAAAACTTTCATTCAAACGGCACCCTGGTAAGTCAGCTTTGTTTTCCTGCCCACCCCAGGCCATCTAGCCCTGTGAACAACTTTGCCTTCCCCAGCTGAAATCAGCCCAGTTTGCAGTTTGCAGTTTGCTACCTCATGGAGGCCCCTATGGAATCAGGTGCCCCTGAACTGACTCCCTCCACCAAAGATGGCTCCTCCCCTTGCCCCACCCAGCTGTAACACGGATGGGCAGCAGTCAGCTCGGCCACTGAGAGAATGGTGGGCTTCAGAAACAAGGCACTTAAATAGCCTCATACCCACTCCCATGTGTCACACTGCATGAGAAAGCACGCCTGCTCCTTATGCGTTCTCTGCCACCTGCCTCAATAGCGGCACAGGTAAATCCCAGCTGCATTTTTGTGGGGTCTGAATTTTCTTTGGGACTATTTTTTTTCTTTAAAAAATCATACTTGCTTTTGTTTTATCCTATCATTTTAATCATTGTAAAAGTCACCGTGAGTTGGATAGCGAAGCAGCACGACAATGTTTTTGTTAATTTACCAGTGAAACAGAAAAACCACCTAGGTGCATTTTGGGATTTCCTTCTATTTCATGAGCAAATAAATATCTTGCCGCAATTGTTCCGTTTACTAGAGACCCTGAAAACCCTAAGAGTAACACTCACGTGTGTACAAACCAACCCAGCTTCTTGATCTTTAGGAAAATAAAGCACTTGACTTTTGTTTCCCCATTTGAAAAATGGCAACATTTCTCTAAAAGGGGGGATTTTAACACTTAAAATGCTCCCAGTTCTTAAAAAAAAAGGCCTGTCAGATTCCTTCCTCTTGTTTGCTTCAGAAAGTGGTGCTTTGATTGTCCATTAGAGAGTTGTTTACATTTCTCCAAAAGCTCCATTTAGTTTTCCTGACAAGGTGGAATAAGTGACTGGCTGTGATGGATAGAGGCACCTGTCCTAATGGCTGCTCAAACTGTGCCCACTAGTGCACGTTACATTGATAAATTGACAACAGTTGGGACATGCTCTGCTAGCAGCAAGAATGAGGCTACTAGGACAAACACAGGCGGTTAGACAGTCTGCTTTAATATTCTTGGGAAAGGTATACAGACTTCTAATCTAACACCCCAACAGCTGCAATGAGAAATTAGTGCACAATCTGGGTTTCTTTGTTACCTCAAAATGATTGTGAGTAGCTACAGGAGAAGTATGCTTTATGCTGAGGTATTTCCCACTCTCCTTATTCATGCACACCTGCAGTGTCTGCAATCTGGGACATTTGCTCCTAGAAACTCAGTGTTTTAGCCTTCCCATACATTTAAAAATGGATGGGTTTTCTTTGCCGTCTCCATCCTTGTTTAACATAAAAGTCTGCTTGCAAGTCTGGACTCAAAGGAAGAAAAGTATCACAGCAAATTCCCCCAGTGCTGGAGTGTACACCAGTTTGGGGCGCCACTGACTAAACATTAAGCTCTATAGCTGACTTGGCTGCATCTCATGTTTCAAACCAGAGATGCCGTCTTTTTTCCTATACCCTCCACACTGTCAGAGGACTTAGGAGAACACCACCCTGCAAGAAGATTTATCATTAAGATTGATCATGCTCAGTTCTCACTCGTTCCCACTGTGGAATGATCAAGCAATCATCCCTAACAATCAATTTAACAAACAATAATCGCCCAACAGCAGCATCACCTTACTTTTTTAATAAGGATAACATCCATCTGTTCACTTAATTCAACCACTAAGCAATGTCAGCACATGTTTTTAAAGCAGCAGGCAATGGGTATGTGCCAGAACCCAAAGTTAGGACCCCTGAATAGCAACAGGCACAGGTTACATTGCGTGCAAAGTTTCAGATACAGTGACAATCTTTCCTGCATCCTAGACTGGTCATCCCCCCCCCCCCCTTAAGATGTGCGAGGATAAAGGGATGATTCTAGCAGCTGCACTGCATCCTGTGAGACTGACAGCCCTTGCTGTAAGGCAATCTTTCCTTGCATAATCAAGAGGGCCAGGTAAAGATTTTTTAGCATCATGACTGCTGATTGGCTGATTCACTTGCACAATGTTGACATGTCTTGCTTCCAGTACCACTGCCTGATATTTACCAGTAAAAAGTGTTTCTCTCTTTTCTTCAGTCTCTCCATAGAAGCAACTGGCTTATCCTATTAGCAAACTCCCTCACTAACTATTGCTGCCCAGTTCAAATGTTTAAAACTATTTTCATACATGTGGCCTGAGCAACATTCAGTGTTATTTATTCCCATAACTGCATGGAGGACACAATGTATCACCACATATATATCTATGGGTACCAGGAAAATGATTTCTCTCTCTCTCTCTCATCATGGTGGGAGCTTGCAAAGTTTCTATGCTCATGGGAAGCAGCACCTCCTTTCATCTCATCTTCTTTTACTTTCCTTTTTTATATTATTAGTTATTGCCTTTTACTGTAAGGTTATATTCCAAGAATAAAAGTTGAGTGACAGATCAGATAGAACTATTATTAAGCAGAAATGGTCTAAAGCTGCAACCTGACGTACTAGTTAACTGAGACTCTATATTTTAGTAGTAAACAAGTAACTGCTTGTGCTATAAATCTGTTCATCTCCCATATCTGGGGCCAAATATGGCATTCATGGGTGTCAAGAGGTCTACTGATATCTTTCTTGGTTCCATCCAAGTGTTTTATACAGTGCACAGGGCAACTGAGAAACCCCTGAAACATTCTTCAGTCTTCAAGAACCCCAGAAGTGGTGCAATCATGCAGAATATGGGTGGGAAGCATAGCTGTGTACGTGCCCACCTGCCCCCCCTCCCCACCCCATCCAGGTCCATCATTGACTATTTTGAGAAGGGGAGTGGGTCAACATGACCCTATATGATCATATCACCCAATAAATCTTTAACAAATTTTTAAAGTATATTAAAAATTGACGTCCACTCATTCAGGAAACCCTTCCAGGACCATCAAGAACCCCCAGAGTTTCACAAAACCTTGTTGAGAAGGCCTGATTTAGTGGTTGGGTATGCTTTCAATGACAAAGATTTTATTTTATTTTCACCTTTTTGTTACATTTGGTAGCTTTGGTTAATCCTTACGTCCTTGGTGATATTAAATTTAAAAATCTAAATAAATAATAAAAATATTAGCAAAGTTCTGTATTATAATCCCTGGGAAGTGAATTTATATTCAGGAGAAAACATCTTCGAATCACAGACTGATGAAAAAATTCAGAAGTTTATAGCTGCCTCTTGTCCTCCCAGTTAAACTTTTCTTGCTGTCTGCAAGATCAGTAGCACTCATGATTCAAAAGGATATGTAGAATATCCTACAGGGGGCATGGGAGGAGATGTGATTTAGCATAGTTCAAATAGGGACTTCCTGCTCCTTTGAGCACACTTCCTCTGTAATTATCTCCACAACAGACTGAATGAATGCAGAACAATAGTTAAGACTCCTCTCTTTCTATACAAAGTTGTTTCTCTTCTAAATTAAACTATTTTATTCTTATAAGCATGGTGGTGCTCTACTCCTCTTTACATATGCCAACACCATCTAGCTATAGTCCAAGTATTTGAGAGGCTGCTGGGTTCACCTTAATTCATTGGTGTTAGATAATTTTAACCTGATATAAAAGAAAAAGTAGCAACTGAACAAACTCTGTTAACTAATGTCAACTAATTTAAAAAAAGGCTACAGAAGTACAAGAAGCACTATGGAGACAATAATGCTTTTCTAACCGCCGCCCAACAGAGCTTGCCTGCCTGCTGCCCAAAGAAGCCTGCTGCCGCCGCCACCGCCACCGACGCCGACCAGCCCGCCGCCGCCGTCGGTGAGTCCTAGCGCCCGCTGCATTTAGCTGCAGCGGGCTTGATTACTAGTCATAAATAAAACAAGTGAGTTCTCCATTTAGTACCAAACAAACCCTTAGATATACTGTGTGTGGGTTCAAGCAATTTTCTGGGTCTATATGCTATTCATGGAGATGGGCTTGGAAGCCCAGTTGGTACATGCAGCATCATATTAGTTAGCAAGTGCTGCCTAGCGTGGTGAGAAATTCTGACTAGAGGGGCATCAACTGCAATCCCTATCCACTAACTGCTACCAAACCTCTTTTTGCAGTAGAATTATTGACATTGGAAATGGTTACTTGTACTGTATCACAACAAAGCAACAATTATTTAGGAACTGCTGTTTCCTGTGCAAATAATGGGAACAAAAGCAAAACTGGGCCCATATGAGGAGCACTATTTGTCTTCGAAAAACACAGTCTGACATATTTGCTTAATTAAAACAGAGCCATAGGCCGGCAAGTTTTTCTTCTTAGACATCATTATGGTTAAGGTGAGCTTTCCATGAATAGCCCAGGTGCTGAACCATCTTTATCTCAGGGAAGGATTGCCTAGACAGGGACAATTCAACAAGCCCATGAACATTCTCTGAGTCTGAGAAAAAAAAAAAAAACACTACACAGATTTCCCAAGGAGCCAGGATGTGGGAGGGGATGCAGCAGCCATGAATGCAAGCATGTTTATCTTTATTTACAAGATATGTTGTGTGCCGGCTGGGAGAAGTGTTACAAGCAGAAGTTAGAGACAGTGTAGGGACTTTGTACTAGCTGAGCAGCGGATAATGGGAACAAGCTTTTTGGGTCACTGGGGACTGTTCTCCAATGAAGGTTATTGAGAAACAGGTCAGCTATGCAATAGTCACTTGCTGGGCAGGGGGACCAGCACCCAAAAGACACAGGCACAATAATCCTTTTTTGGCAAGTAAGAGGCCACAAGATTTTATTGTTATGTAAATGAGCAACAGCGCAGAAATGAGTAGATTCAGAGAACTTCTCCACATCTTGTGGCCAGCCGACTGCAAGGAATGAGGAATGAAACTGCCAGCAGGCTCACACACAGGGACTGGACGACACCCAGGTCAAATTCCCCCTACCTATCAGGCCCTGCTGATACCCAGGGAGGTGCCATGTATAAGCTCCACAGGCAACCACCTCTATTGGAGTTTCCCCTGTCCGCCTGCCATGCCAACAGCTGACTCCCCAGCCAGAGAGACACTGATGCTGTGCATCCTCTTGAGGCCCTCCAATCTGGCAAAGCCCAACTTGCCAGCATGGGCTCCACCCCCATGGATCTGTCCACAACCAAACTGCCAGCCATGACAAGGAAAATGAGATAAATATAATGCAATGATCAGCAAAAACATAACAAAATACAACAGAAATAACAAGGTGGGAAGGCAGGAAAGCTTCCAATGGCACAGGAAGAAAAAGAGGTCATATGCTTGGGTAGAACAGCATGAAAGTCTTGCATGATAAGCATACAGGACTATAAAGAATGTTTATATTTTAGGTATGGCATTGTGCTAATATCAATATTTACGAAATATAAAGAATTTTGAACCATTAAAGGGCCATCTCTGGAGCAAATTCAACATAGAGAATCTCCTGCTCGTGCTATTTCTGTTTTTCCCTCAGGGTCTTTATGGAAGGAAGAGCCTCACTTAGGTCTGGGTGTTAAGCCTGTATGATACAAAAACAAAGAATCATAGAGTTGGAAGGGATGTCCTGGGTCATCTAGTCCAACCCCCCTCACTATGCAGGGTCCTCACCCATTGTAACCTGCCACCGCGAGAACCCACCACCTCCTGAGGAAGCCAGTTCCACTGAGAAACCGCTCTGTCAGGAACTTCTTCCGGATGTTTAGACGGAATTTCTTTTGAATTAATTTCATCCCATTGGTTCTTGTCCGTCCCTTTGGAAGGGAGCAAGATAAGGATGCAAATAGCCATACGCTGCATTCCAGAATAAGTAACTTTTTAAAAGAACCGAGTTACCCTTGTGCACGGTTAAGACTCCTCCATGAACAACTACAGAAGGAAAGTATATTCAAAGAGAGTGTTCTCTCCCCATAAGGCACTGATTATGGCCAGGGGGGCTTATCTTGCTCATCGTACAAAAGCTGCATTGGCTGCCAGAAGAAGACAGTTGAAGAGTGTGCTTTGTCCATGGGGTCTTATGGGAGGAGATGGTTCTTTAGATATGTAGGTCCTAGGCCTGTGAAGGGCTTTAAAAGGTCTTAATCAGCACACTGAACTGGACTCAAAAGCAAACTGGCATGTTTTAATATGGGTGAGTTATGTTCCCCAACAGTCATTGGGGTGCTGCTTTCTAGACCAACAAATGTTTCCAGGCTGTTTTCAAGAACAGTCCAACATAGAGTTTATTACAGTCAATAGAGTCTTTGACATGCTTCTCCCAATATACATACCAAAAACAAACAAACCAGTCAGCATATAAGATACGATGGGGTGGAAGGATGTTTAAAGACCCCCTTGCTCCTTCTCTGCTAGTTTGCTATATTGTAAGGATTCTTTTAATCTGTAAAGGAGCATTAGAAATGTGATTGGCCAACCTGAAGTCTGATCTGATACAATACCTTTTAATGCCTTTGGTCTCTCTGCCACCTCCTTCTGCTACATTGTGTGAACTAGGGCTGAACACAAGGCTTTAGATATACGCTCTTTTATCTGAGAGGAGAAGAAAACAGAGGGTTGGGGCCGGGCACTTTATACTGCTTTGTGTATTCGGGGCAAACAATTTTGACAGTTTTGCACATCTAGAAAGAATGAATGGATGGTCAAAGTTGAGCTCCTGAAAATGGACCTCTGCTCAGTTTCTAGCATTTCTGCCTGCAAAAAAGCTGGGGAGCAGGAAACCCTCCATCCCCAGGTGTCCTGGGCAGTGGGGACTCAACAGAGCTCTGCCCAGACTGGCATGCTTAATAAAACAGAGAAGGAAATTATTATTAGTCCTGGGTCTGCAGTTTATTAAGCATTCTCTTTCTTTCTTTCAAACAAATACAAACAAGCCCCATGGAAGTATCACAGTAAGGGAGGACTAAATTAAAAAGTCAACCACAATGGCATTAGCATTAGAGGTTATGACAAACGCAATCATTATTGTAAACAAACCCTAAATGCATGTAATCCACAAAGAACTCTAAAACAATCATTTTCCTCCATAGGGACATGCTGTGGTATATAATACAGTATCATTATAATAAAAAAGGAACCATGAGGCATATTGCTAAAAGAAAAAACAACATCAAAACACAAACAAAGAGAAGAAAGCAAACGGCCTATTGTTCTTCTGCCCAGGGTAAAGCTAACAAAGCATGGGAAAGGATTTTAAAGTTATACCCCTGAGTTTGACCACAAGAAAAACTGACCTGCACAGAACTTCAATGAGTCAGGACATGTTTGTTAGATGATATAAATACAGGCAGTTGTTTATTTGTGTGAGCATGTTTGTCTCTGGAGGGTATGTCTCTGCGTGTGTGCACACACCAGAATTGCATGGGCTTATCCCATTTATAATGAATCCAACTCAGGAACATAATTTTACAAATGCAGTTTTACATTTAGAATGCTGTTATCATAAAAACAAAACACACACTGTGCGGGTAGTCAGCCTGACTTATAGCAGCTTGGTTCAACCTCCGCAAGATAACCAAGAGTAATGGTTTTTGATAATCAAGCCACAGTATTAATATAACATGAACCGTAAATGCTTTCTGTACTGCAGCTCTGAGTAAGCTACCAAATCTCATTCGAATATAAAGGAGAAAAGCCTTACTGTTACTGCACTTGGTTTTCCCTTGTAAAATAAAGTGATTCAGAACATTTCCATGGATGCTTCCCCCATTCAAAGATGGATTGCTAAACTATCTACTGCAATGAGCAGCCTTGTAGAGGAATCTTCAGTCCACAAACAGATGTAGGCCAAATATTTTCACTGAGAAACTTACATAGGTTTGACATGTCAATACGGTCGATGTTTAGAGCAAGGAACAAGTCAGCATCCATAGTGGTGAGTTCTAGTATCTAATTCTAATCCTACTTAGCACTTGCTTCCATATTCCTGCTCACCACACTTTATCAAGGTCCTTTGAATTTTGAGAGGGGGTGGTGACTCCAAAGTGGCTCCCACAGGAGGCAGATTCACCCCCCAAAATGGCCATCATAGGAATCTGAGCGAAACTCAATACTTCCCTACTCACTTTGAATCAGGGAAAGAAATCAAGGAAAACCTGAGGGCAGAGGGAGAAATTGACCGAGAAATAGACTCTGAAGAAAGCCTGGTTGCTTACTTGATCTGATTGTCTGGTGGCTGTAGCTACTGATGCACCTGTGGAAAACCCTTTCATCTGAGTGAAGGCAGCCAGTCACAAGATTAACCATACTATGGCCCTACCCGCTTTCTGAAAAGCTTGGTGAACACCAGGGAAAGTACTGGAGGGTGCCACAGCAGGGAATCCTGACTAATGTTTTGCCCATTCACCTGGTTTTAAATGGTCCCCAGGAAGCAGAGGTAAATGTTTCACCCTACTCTCAACAAAGTTGTAGTGAGCAAAATCACAAGATGTCATAGTCCCATTGTATACGGCACTAGTCAGACCACGCCTGGAGTACTGTGTACAGTTCTGGAGGCCTCACTTCAAGAAGGACGTAGATAAAATTGAAAGGGTACAGAGGAGGGCGACAAGGATGATCTGGGGCCAAGGGACCAAGCCCTATGAAGATAGGTTGAGGGACTTGGGAATGTTCAGCCTGGAGAAAAGGAGGTTGAGAGGGGACATGTTAGCCCTCTTTAAGTATTTGAAAGGTTGTCACTTGGAGGAGGGCAGGATGCTGTTTCCGTTTGCTGCAGAGGATAGGACACGCAGTAATGGGTTTAAACTTCAAGTACAACGATATAGGCTAGATATCAGGAAAAAATTTTTCACAGTCAGAGTAGTTCAGCAGTGGAATAGGCTGCCTAAGGAGGTGGTGAGCTCCCCCTCACTGGCAGTCTTCAAGCAAAGGTTGGATACACACTTTTCTTGGATGCTTTAGGATGCTTTGGGCTGATCCTGCATTGAGCAAGAGGTTGGACTAGATGGCCTGTATGGCCCCTTCCAACTCTATGATTCTATGACCTTCCTGACTACATGATTTAATTTTTTATTTAGATTTTTATACCACGCCTTCCATACAGCTCTGGGCAGTTTGAAGAGCATGTTGGAAACAGTGCTTTTCTTGACACATACTGAGCACACAAAGAAGTCAATGAGAATGAAAGCATCAGTCATAGTCCTGTTCTGATTTCTATCTTGGTCACACAACATGATATGATACAGTTTTGGAAACTGGTTTATCACTAAACATTATAAAGTTGAAATTGAGTGCAGACAACTTACTCCCTACCTTATTTGCTATTCCTGGGGGTGTGACACCAATAATAAAAGAGCACTCTGCCAATGAGGACCAATCAGCTCAAATTGCAAGTTCTACCCATGAGGGTCAATCAGTTCAAATTACATTCTACCAATGAGGGCCAATCAGTTCAAATTGCATGCAGACAACTCACTCCCTACCTGATTGGCCTTCCCTAAGGATGTGCCACCAATAGGGAGAGAGCACTCTGCCAATAAGGGCCAATCATAGGGCTTATCTGTCCTCTTTCTTCTCCTCTTGCAGCTTGCCAGGTAGAAGAGGTGCTGGCCTTTCTGAAAGGTCCTGCTGGTGGTAAGTTGCCCCATCCCCCGCCGCTTTCCACCCTCCATCTCTGCTCGGCAAAGGAGGGAACCTAGCTGCTTCCTTTGCCCTCCTGTGTTGGTCTCAGGTTTCATTTCCCTGCTGGAAGGATGGAAAGATGAGCTCTCAACAAGGAAGAGAACATTAGTATTTCAATAACAGAATGCTAAGAGATATACAGAATGCAATGAATGTCTTAAGTCAGTCCAGTGAGTTAAGGGTTCATTCAAGCAGTCCAAGGACAGCAGGCCACAACCCAGGCCTCACAGCCTCAAGGTAAAATAGACTGTCTCAGCCTTACTCTGTAATGACTCACAGTCTTCTGCAGTCAGCAACTATCTTGCTAACATGGTGTGGTGACTTTTAGACTGGAGCTCTCTTCTAGCACATAGTTGGCATTGCTTACTTGGCTCAGGTGAGCCAGGTGGGCTGACAAGGCAGGGAGTTGCAGCTAGAGACTGGGCAGATGAATGAGGAGCTCCTGCTACAACTTTGGAATCTAAGCCCTGGTTTCTCTGCAATTCTAGTCCCTCCTGTTGGTCAGAGCTCTCTCCCTGTTGAACATCTAGCTGGGCTAAGCTCCCATCCAGCTAAGACTCAGGTAAATCTGGGAGCTCCTGGCCAGGCTCTTCCTCCTAACAAGACCTGGGCTCACAATACCTGCCCATTGCTCTAAAGCTGGCCATTGGGATGCTTTTTGTTCTCTCCAACCTCCGTCTCCTCAGATGTGCAGGGATGGGAAGCAGTCAGTCCACCCCCACAACCTTACCGGTACAGGCTGTCCTTTAGGAGATGTAGGGGGTGGGGAGGAAGCAGCTCCCCTCAAACTTTCCTGCCTGGCCTTTGCGAAATGGGGGGGGCAAGAAGATGGCACCCACAAAGTCTTCCTTTTCCATCTGGGCCAAGTATTTGGGAAATGTGGGTGATGGGTGGGAAGAAGGCAGCCCACTCCCCACAGCCTTACCTATCCAGCCTGCTCTTTGGGAGATGGGGGTGGGTAGGAAGGAGGCAGCCCACTCCCTCATGGCTGTCCCCAAAGCCTGGACTTTGGGAGATGGGTGGGTGGGTGGTAAAGAGGCAGTTCTCCCATTACCTTCCCTACCAAGCTTGGCATTCAGGAGATGTGGGGGGGGGATGAGAAGGAGGCAGTCTCCCCAGTCTTCCCATCCTGGCCCAACCTTTGGGAGACATGGCGTGGGATCAGGATGGGTGGCAAGAAGGCAGCCCAACCCCTATGATCTTCCCCAAGCAGCCTGCCCTTTCGGAGATGTCTGAGTGGGTGGGAAAGAGACAGTTCCCTGTGGCCCTCCCCACCCAGCCTGGACTTTGGAAGATGTGGAGGAAGGGGTGGGGAAGGAGGCAGCCCCCCTGTGGCCTTCCCAGCTTGGGCTTTGAAAGATGGGGGGGACAGGAAGGTGGCAGCCCACTCCTCCATGGGCTGCCTGGCCTGGCCTTTGGAAGGTGTGATGGTTGATAGGAAGGTGGTGACAAAACCTGTGTAGACACTGTTGTATGAGGGTAGGGGTAGGAGGGCCAGTGTCCCTCCAAAGCAACGTTTTCCTTGAGGAAAACCGATATCCCCCTCTCTCACACAAACACTATCTTTCTCTGTTTCAAATTTCTGAAAGTTTCCAGGGCCCCCCACCTGGAAGTTGGCAACTTAGCTGGCTGCATATGGAGGAGTCAGGAATAAAGCCCAGCTCATGAGATTAGAGTCTGCTACGTGAATGCTGGCAGGGGCTCATGGGAATTGTAGTCACGGACACCTGGAGGGCCGCAGTTTGACTACCCCTGCTTTAACCACTTCACCACACTGGATCTCAAGATCAAGAAGGGAGCAGGAGGGAGGTCACATTGCGGTGCATGTGCTAGCACCCATTGTATTCCTGGGTGCAACAGGCTTTTTTTTCTAGTTTTTAAAATAACTTATTTATTCATAATTTAATTTCTAGACCGCCCTTCCTCGCAAGCAGACTGAGGACAATTTATAACACAAGGTTACTTATTAAAACCATTACATTAAAACATGATATAATGCTGTAAAAAAATTAGGACTTTGCCTTTTCTGTTGCCACCACTGTCTCACTGGCAGTTTTCTGTTTTTCTCAGTGGTATCAGGTTCCCTGGACTCAAGGGGGGGGGAGAGCCCAAAGTAGAGGGAAGGACACAGAGAGGAGGGAGGCCCATATTTGCTTCTAAGTCATCTTGCCCTCAACCATAGGCTTGGTGCAAAAGTGCCATTTTATAGGCCCTGTGGAACTTTGACAGCTAGGTCAGGGCCTGAAGCTCTACTAGCAGTTCATACTACCAAGCAGGAGCCAAGGCCAAAAAGGCCCTAGCTCTGGTTCAGGCCACCCAGATTTCTCTATGGCAGGGGATTACCAGCAAGTTATAAATCACGACCCGACTCCCCCTTCATGCACAGCATTACATGGACATATTTGAATTAAGCAACTTGTCTCATGAATTGAAATCATCAAGTGGGGCTCTTCTGCTATGGCTTTTATCCCATGAAGGCTTTCAATTAAGGCCTCAATTGCAGCACTGGGGTTGTGGAACGCTTCTTCAGGAAACCTCTGCAAGCTTTCTTTAGGTAAGGTGACCAGATTTCAACATTGGTAAAGCGGGACACCATTGACCGGGGGGGGGGGGGTGTTATATGGAACAACAAAAAGTTTCATAGAATGCAAAAATAGTATTGTAATATGTTTATTTTTAATTTCAACATAAATACAATTTGCCAGGTGCCCCCAGATGTCACTCCAAAAGTGGGACAATCTGGTCACCTTATTTTAGGTGACAAGCAAGTAAAAATTCCTCTGCTGTCTTTTTAGTTTTGTATGACCAACGTACCATTTGATAAGTTTTATTTCTGGTTTTCCTGTTGTCCTGTTTTTAACTATGCATCAACTTGGATCCTTTTTTTAAAGCAGGGAAAATGCTTAAGCATTTTGAAATAAAATAATAGTTCCAGGACAAAATAATGCCTTCTTCACTGTAGGCATTCAGCTCTAGCATTATCATGACGGTTTGGACTCATTCTGGCCAATACCGAGGGTAGCAAAACCAGCCTGAATTATACCCAATTTCATCTACATATCTGAAGATTTATGGGATGTATTGCTCAGCCTATTGAAAGCAAAGGTGATTTGATGAATGCAGTTGATTTGATATACATTATATATGAATGCAACACACATGTTAATGGAATTATACTCAATGCAGGCACAAGGCAACTATGAAAACAGTATATTCCTAATGGCAGCCATGTCACCACCAGGCAGCTCTCACAGTAGATCTGTTGTCGGGACTGGCTCTACTTTATAGAAATATAGCTGCTCATTAAGCTAAACACAGTTTTACTGACCACTTAAAAAAAAACCTTACATTACTTATAAGGCTAATTTAGTGTCAGTGGGTGGTGTAGTATAAATTGCCAGTGGGGCTGCCCTTCTAGAAATTCCACCTTTATTTCTTGTGGGTGACACATTAAACTAAGGCCCAATTCCTAACCATGTTTGATCTCTAAAGATCTGGTGCCAACTTAAAAACAAAACAAAACAAAACAAAACAAGACTGTCAGTCTTAAATTAATCACAGCAGCCTGGCCAAACTCCATTCAAAGTATCTAAAATTCCAACTACAACAGGAAAAGTTATTATTTTTTCACTTAAAAAAACCCCAAGATCCAATGGTAACTTACTATTCAATCCTATGCGATTACGCCCATCTAAATCCATTGATTTTAATCCTATGCAGAGTTACTATGCCATCCTATGCATTGATTTCCATAGGCTTGGACTGGAATATGTGAACAGGACTTCATTGTTAAGTTCTTAAAGAATAATCCAGGGATAACACTCTTAATTGTTACCCCAGGATGACTTAAGGCCAAGACCACATATTAAATTCAGTTTGGTGCCATCAGTAATGGCAGCTGCACATTTCCTTCTCCCTTCCCAAGATCTAGGACAGCTTATCCAATTCCTGACAACACGACATTGTATGTGTCCCTGTTCTCTCCATCACCACTAACAGCAGCCAGTGGAATGAAGATGGAAAATATACAGTACTCCGTCATTGTGATAGGGGCAACTTGTTTAGGATGCTGCAGAGGAAGAGAGGGAAATTGAATCTGAGGTTGCCATTACCGGTGGTACCTCTGCATGGAGATAACATGTGTTTCCACCCTAAGCACTGCCCCCCATCAGCATATTGAATGTTTATCATGTCACTAGCCCTTTTGTGCTCTGCTAGGATTTATCTTTTCAGAATCAGCAGTATTAATTGCAGTCACTTCCACAGAATGAAAGCATGAGACACTGTATTTTCCGTTAAACTAAATGTCATAACTTTATTAATTACATATCTGATCTATGACACATTAGCAAATTTCAGCTGACTTATCCTTGTCTCAATGCAGGGTAGAATTTTTCCAATGGTAAAAGCTTAGAAATATGCCTCCAGGTGCTGACCTCATTTCAGTAAATTCTTCCCAGTTCAAAGGCTTGGGTCAGTCAGTATTGCTTGCCCTTAAGAAGAGTTGAAGGAGATTTGCTTTTATAGACTCCACTTTTCACTACCTGAAGGAGTCCCAGATTGGCTTACTATCACTTTCCCTTCCTTTCCTCATGAGGAAGGTTGGGATTAGAGAGCTCAGACAGAAGTGCCCTGTAAGAACGGCTCTAACAGGACTGTAACTAGCCCAAGATCACAGACTGAAGTCCTTGTGTTGGCAGAAATGCATTTCTGGATCTACTACTACATTTCTGGGAGTTATTACATTACTTTAAAGAGCTTTGGGAGCTACTAGTCATAAAATGATGGCTTGGTGATGGGAACCATCACGAAGTGGCAGCTTGGTGGGCAGGAGTCAGTCACAAAATGATAGCATGTAAAAAAATTACAGCACTTCACAACACGCCTGTTCTTTTCTCAAAGTAAACTACCACCACCATCTAGATTTAGCTAGTTCTGCAAGGTGAAAATATACATGTTCCTTTATGTTTTTGTGGGAAGGGGCAAACAGCAGTTTTAATACAGGAAGAAAGAATCAATAACACATTCATTTCCCATCCAGAGCAAGGATGCCTGTGTGCACACATATGAAAGGAGGTGGCGACAGATAGCAGTAGGGACCAAGGTGTGGATGGTGTTATTTTTCCATCCCAAGCAAGGAAGCACATGCATGTTTCCTTCTCCTCTGCAAGGAAGAAAAAGACATAAGAAGCTACAGTGGCTGAAAAGGGAAGGATACAATTATTACAGCAGATCTAGAAGAGGGACAAGGACAATTTTTAATTGCTTGAAGAAAAACTGATCACTCCCAAGAGAACTTCTTCCCATACCTGGAGGTGTTCTGCACAGAGCCAAATAAAACAGTTAAAACCAGTTTAGACCGCTTTATTATATTACAATCGTTGTTCTGCATTGAATATAGTCTGTTGAAAAACTACGTTGCATTGCTCTCTGCATGAAACAATTCATAGCCCTGTCCCCTGTAGTTTTGCCAACTCCACTTTGTTCTCTAATGCAGTCACTAATCTGCATAACTAAGGATCTTCTCTGCATGACTAATATTACGTCTTAGGCAGGCAGGAGAAAAATGAATCGGTGAAAAGCATCTTTCAGAAACAACACTTAAAAGATGCTTAAAGCACCGAAGAGGCAATTCACCATGCAGAGCAAAATCAGTTTTGCAGAGTAAATCCACTCTTCCGTGCAGAGATCAGAAAAACAATGATGTATTTAGTGAGTTTTCATCAGCTTATCTATCATGCAGAAGAGGCCCTGTATTACAGACCTCACTGATTGTTCCCTATGTTCCCCACTAGTTCTGCAAACTAACTCATCAGCTAAGTTAAATTCATGGATTGTAGCCACACAGAGGACTCACCTAGCCATTATGTTATGATGTCCCTTGGTTTTTTGCCTCAGGATGGCTCCTTGGACCTTTTCCCAGTTCTGCACGGAGGGGGGGGGGCTTTGTCCCCCTGCCCCCCTCTTTGCAACCTGATTTGTTTCCACATGTGATAGATGAGGGACAGGAAGTGAAACTTCCCACCATTTTTTTGAAAACTTGTAAATTGTTGTCACTTGGCAAAAACTCCCAATCATCTTCCAGCACCATTTTGTTGTATTTGAGTGCCCCTTCCAAGTCCAAAATCATTAAAAAAAATATAACCACAATCACATTATATTGCAAAACTGTAACAACCCAAACAAGGGGATACAAAAAGGTGGGCTGTTTTATTGTGCCATTCCCCCCCCCCCCAGCTTGAAAAACAATCTCTGGTGAATTATGCACGTGAAAAAGAAAGGTGGTGAGTGGGTTTTCTTTCTGCTATTTCATTATATTGGAATTGCATTGTAATGTGATAAAACTTTTTTTTTAAAGGGCAGGTGAAGGTTGTGAGCGTAGATGACAGAAGTGGTGCTCAGGGAAGGAGTAATGCCTGGGAAAGCATGACTGGGGAAAGCCCAACTTTTCCTGCTTCCACATTGCCCTGTCCCAATATACACCACATTGGATCCCGCATAAAAAAATGATGTGGTTCAATTGGTGGGGGGAGTCAGGACAGCCCTGGGACCGCCTGAAAGGGCCTGGTTTCATGCAGAAAGGAGGGAAAAAAACAGACACAAACAAACAGAAATCAGAGCCTTATGGGTTGTGTGCAAACAGTCATTGAGAAGGCAAATGGTTCCTGCACAATAAACAATTTAGGACTGAGAGTCAAGAAGTTCCTACTCATTCCCTTCCAGTGACCAGCTAGAAATAAGTGAGGCTGCCAGTGGAGATAGGTAACTTCTCCTTTAAATAAGCATGGCCATACCTATTTCTGATTGGAAGGAATTCATGAGCTGATTTCATCTTCCATCTTGCTAAAGAGGCAAACCATACCCATCTCTTTCTATCCTTATGAGACTTGCAATTCTCGGTTTGCATCCCCACACCAAGAAAGTAAACTAAAATCACATGTAAACTACAGCAGCCACTGAGCAAAAAGGAAGAGATGAAATATCTAAAGTTAAACAAAACAGAAACAACCTTATGTAAAATGAGCAATGGAAAATAATTCACATCCAGACATCATTATTTCATGAAATCCAGTAATAAAGTAGAAGCTATGTTTGGAGATGAATGCTGCGAATATGTTGGTGGCCAGAGCAGGCGGTGGCTGGAGACTCTCCTCCTTCTGGCCCCCTCATCACGGTGCACCCAGCCACAGCCAAATCCCCTCCATGCAATACCACTGGCCAGTGGCCAGCCAGTGAGCCACAGGAGGGGAGATGGCGCTTGCCCTGGTGGGTGGAGGAAGGCAGAGGCGATGTAGCCATGGCACTGGCCACCACGCCACCTCCAGATTCTTGTGCGCCTGTGTGTGTACTGGCGCACATGTGCCGACCCTGCCACCGCTGCAATTGGGATCGCAGCTTGATGGTGGTTGAGAACCGCTGAACTATGTCATTAGAAGGCAAGATATTATGGCTAAAGCTCACTTACTTTAGACACATGTGATCAAACTCATTGGAGAAAACATTAATTCTCGGTATGGTCAGGAGCAAAAGGAAACGTGGTCACCAAAGGGTCTGCTGGCTCAACACGATCAAAGCCGATACAGGGATGACCATGAACCAACTGAAAGAAGTGGTCGTTGACAGAAACGTATGGCGAAAACTTTTCTATAGAATTGCTGAGAGTCGGACACGACTGAATGGATGACATAATCATAATTATGTTTGGTTGTTGTTTCTTCCTCTTCAGCAATGCTGAACTAGCGTCCCGGTTGCATCAGGCCCAGTTAAAGGATTTATGGTGCCTGCAGTACCAGAATCAGTTTAAATATTCGTGGGCATTAGCAGAGCCTTGTCAAAAATCTGTTTTTAGTAGCTCATTAATTTTCTTAAATTACTTATAACATGGGAATGCTTGAAATCTGCCTACTATTTGTCAGTAAAGATATTGCAGTAAACTGGTAAAACTCTGAAAATCTTATTCCAGTTGGTTGGGGGGAAAGTTAACAGCTGGAGATGTTTCCCATTGAAACTCACAGAAATTAATAAGCAACAGAATAAATGAAACAAAGGGAAGCAATAGTTACAACAAAGAAACTGAAAAAATTAAATTAAAATAAGCCTCAATGAGAATGTGCTGCCCATAATTGCTTTCCCACAGTTGTCTGCATCAAAATCTGAAGCTGGCTCCCCAGGTAGTGTTTTGAGATCCTGAGGTAATTCCACAGATGGGATCCTGAAGTAATTCTATAGAACAAAAGCCAGAAAAATACACACATTCCACCCACCACCACCACTGGATAAAAACAATTAAATGGAAAACAGAATTTTGGGGGGGGATTTTGGAAACTTATCAAATATTTGCTCTTTTAGAACAATAAATGAAATGCTCTTTAAAGTTTTTTTCAATGTTACCTTTTCAAAATGCATTAAAATAACTATGCATTTTAAAACATAAGCAAATTATTACTCTGTGTAATTTTTAGATGCGAAGCTGCATCCATTGAAGATTCCCCCCCCCCTCATGGGAAAGGCCTCAAAGGAGAAGCCCCTAATTTCTCTCAACTTCTGTCGGCCTTGGATTTTTTTTTTTGTGCCTTCTTCGTCCCCCCCCCTTCAAGAAAAGAAAGGATTTCCCCCTCCCTCCTCTGACTTGGATCCTCTCTCCCCCCCCCTTCAAGAAAACAAAGAAAGAGTCTCCATTAGCCTCCCCCCTCTTCTGAGCCTCCCTAACCACGTGCAGAAGACTTTCCTATTTCAATGGGGAGGGGGGGTTGAGAGGAAGACCCGAGTTCAAAGCGATCTGAATTCAACAGGATTGACAATGGAATAAAAAAGTAAGTGCAGACTCTGCCCTGGCCTGAAGCACATGGGAGGAAGAGCTGGTGCAGAATGATATTCAGAGGAGTAGACTACAATTTGGTTTATTCACTGGTTTATGTTCGTTTTCTCCACAGCCTGCAGAAAACAACAGTTGCAGAGAAGTTTTTGTATTTTAAAAAAGGGATGGGGAGCCCAAACAGGCTTGGAATGGCAATACAGGGGGAGGAATGGCTCCTGCAGGCAGCACAGGAAAACATGTGCAAACCAGTGAAGAAAGGTAACTTGTAGCTGACTCCTGAACCAGAAATATGGGCCAGTAGAGGAGCAAATCCCTCCTCCAATGTGTTCCTCATGTTTCTTAACATTTGCCAAGCAAGGACCTGGAGTTTCTAAATTTCAGAGAGCAATCATGGTGTAGTGGTTAGGAGCAGAGTTCTAATCTGGTGAGCCAGATCTGATTCCCCACTCCTCCACATGCAGTCAGCTGGGTAACCTTGGGCTCACCAAAGCACTAATAAAGCTGTTCTGACCAAGCAGTAATATCAGGGTTCTCTCAGCCTCATCTACCTCACAGGGTGTTGTGGAGACGGGAAAGGGAAGGCAATTGTAAGCCGCTTTGAGACTCTTCTTCTTCTAAGGCCACCCAGTGAGTCCATCCAATTTCTCCTCTCTCCCCTTGAAACTCAAAGCAGCTTGAAAGGCAGTATTTGCAGACTCAATCACTTCTCTTTATTAGTGAACTAACCCTTGAAAGGGTTCCCTCCCCTGGCCAGGCAGCTTAAGGTGGCTGTGGGCTGCAGCTCGCATCTGGATCAAGTGGGGCAGGCGGGGCTTGGCCATCTCATTAGCAGCCTGGGACAGAGCTCCTTAGCAGGCAGTCAGCAGGCTGGGAGGCCCTCGTTAGCAGACCCTGTTTAGCAGGCCAAGAGGCCCTCGTTATCAGGCCCCGCAACCCTTTGCCCAGGGCCCTCTACCTTTACCTGCTGCTGGCTCCAGGCATTGAGGTGTCTGAGAGCAAAGAGGCTACAGTCCAGGGACGGAGGGCGGGAGCTGCAGGGGCAGGGCCAGCTTTGCTGGCTGCACCCTGATTGGCCCTGTTTCACAAATATAGAGAGCAGGGGACTAGGTCATCTTCCACTTAGGTGTAAGGTCCACTGGGTGAGAGTCCACCAAGTCATCCTTATCCATGGTTCCTCTATAATTCCGATGAGCCCCTGCCAGCGAACGCTGCCATGGACATCTAGAGGGCCGCAGTTTGACTACCCTTGATATAGAGGAACCATGGATAAGGATGACTTAGTGAACTTTCTCTAGAACTCTCCTGCTTTCCTCACATTCACACTGAATCACCTCTCACCCAGTGGATCTTACACCTAAGTGGAAGATGACCTAGTCCCCCTTTTAAGTAGGTCCCAAAGCTTTAAAAAAAATTCCTTTTGAGTAAATACAGTACACTGTCAACTGGGCCAAGGTTATTCTATAGGTTAACTCAATATCCAGATTTATCAGCAGACCATAGTATCATCTCTTATGCTGGAATCAGAGAAAGTCAGACGTATTTGAAATAATCACTATTGCTTGTGATATGGATGGTAAATTGCATATTTATAATTTCTGTACCATGGCAGCTAGACACTGTTCTGAAATTTCTTTTTCATTTCTAGTTCCTTTATTTATTTATTACATTTGTATACAGCCTTAGGGGAGGGTGGTATACAAATGTAATAAATAAATTGTCTTGTAACATATTTTGGAACATATTTTATGTACATTTATTATGACACTGGCCTGTTATTGTTAAATAAAACTTTGAATATCCAGATAAAGTTAAGCATCTTGAAATGGAAGAATTAAACAAGTATCTCTAACACTGAAGTCAATAGGAAATCAACATGCTTAACTCTGACTGGATTATGCCCACACTTTTAAACAGCAAGTACTCTAATTCATTGGGCCTTCTGCAGCATATGTAATCCTGCACTGAAAATGTTTATAGTTAAAACAGACTGGTTGTATAACAGCCTAAAGATGTCAAACTAGACTAGTGTATCTGGTTTAGAAAACAATGGTGCATATTTCATATTGCTTTTGAGTTTTCCTTTGAGCTGATATGGCTTGGCATTTTTCATCTTGACGTATCCTAGCATAGATCATCATTCTATGAGCTACTTTCCAAGTAACTACTTTTGAGGATAACTATTATATTGTTTTGACAGCCAGCTTCTACTTGCTTACTTACTAGATAAGTTTTGCTCGAAGGAGAGCTAATGCTTCAACTAACAGCCGTTTTATTAATTGATTCCAGCATGACTTATATACGATATAACAGGAATACAGGCATAACCCAGCATATTTGAACTGTACAAGGTGTGCCTGTTCATTTCTTTTGACTATTAGAGATAAGCACTAAAAACACAACAGGATCAACTGTCTGTTGTGTTAAGTGGACAGTTTCTAATTGTTCTCCTTTTAGATCATGAAGATTAAAGGCTTGGTCTATCGCTAAACTTCTTCTTACCTGTTGGGCAGCTTGTTTACTTTATATTTTGAAAGAATGCTTTTCAAAGTCATTTGCAGTATAACATATATTACATTTTCTTTTTTTCATATTCATTACATGCTCTAGATTTCAGGTCTGTAATAAGCACTTTCTATTAATGTTTCCATTTCACCAATTCTGCATAATTTGTTGACTAGCCATAAAACTAGGGCTGTCAAGCCTCTGCCCTCAACCCTCAGGAGCTTTTAAGGGAGGGAGAAGTCAATTGTCCTTTCAATGCCACTTCCTGGTTTTAGGAAACTGGTCAAAAATCCCTAGGAAGATCACTGTGACATCACTTACATGTGAAATGTCACAACAATCTAGGAATTCCCAAAAACTCTACGGCAAGACCATTTATGCACTGGGACTCACAGACCATTTATGCACTGGGAACTTCACTGCCCCACCCCCCTGTCAGGAGCTCAGATTAGGGGCGGATGAGGTGCACCAGGCCAAATGCTCCCCCATGTGGGTGCAGGAAGAAGTGGGGCAACCTGCCATGACTAAAACTCCAGCCTGCAGCCCGGCATGAAACCTCCAGTGCATAAACGGGAACGTGCGGGAACGTGTCAATACAGACTGGTATCCCCATACCTATGTGAGCCTGTTGCCAGTATTATACTATTAATATATATAAGGACTTGTCACTGATGAAAGAACTATAAACGGAGATTACCTGGATTCCATTTTGACAGAAGTCCTAACGAATAAAGAAACAAAGAAAACTACAAAAATAGGACATTTTTCTTTATTTTACGGATATATTTATCATATTGCCAGTGGATAGGTCTGTTTCTCTCTGTTTGATTGTCTGTGATAAATAGGAGAGTAAAGGTAAAGGTATCCCCTGTGCAAGCACCGAGTCATGTCTGACCCTTGGGGTGACGCCCTCCAGCGTTTTCATGGCAGACTCAATACGGGGTGGTTTGCCAGTGCCTTCCCCAGTCATTACCGTTTACCCCCCAGAAAACTGGGTACTCATTTTACCGACCTCGGAAGGATGGAAGGCTGAGTCAACCTTGAGCCAGCTGCTGGGATTGAACTCCCAGCCTCATGGGCAAAGCTTTCAGACAGCTGCCTTACCACTCTGCGCCACAAGAGGCTCATTAAATAGGAGAGTAGGACCTAGGAATTCTTGTTGGGTTTTGATCATATTCACTGTAATATTTTTGTGTGGAAATGCTGGAAACTGTACTCCAGTGATTTGAATCTTACCTCCAAGATCTGCATCCACTAGAGTGTGAATAACTCTACTATGCACTATATAGCAATATTTAGAGGGAGGAAATCCAAATGGCAGAATTTAGAATGAGTCACTCTCCACAGTTATTATTATTATTATTATAAACAATCATAAAATGCACATTTTATAGTGAGTTGTATGGCTTTGGCCCACTGTATTTCCTGAAAAGTGAAAGACTGATTGGGGCTAATGGCCTACAGCTTTGCCCCTGGCTATCAAGTCTCTCAGCCAGTAATTCATCCCCTGAATTTACCTTGGGCCTTGATCATTGCTACTTAATTAAATACTTGGATCTCAGGATGCTTTCATTATATCAGAAGATTCTTTATTTATTTCCAGGAATTTGCCTTATGTATTTCCGACTCCCTCTCAAATTTTCCCTCTTACTGTAAAAATATTTGACATGACACGTCTCCCAATTTCCTTTATAATGGCCAATGTTTAATATGGCTTATGCACAATTATATTTTCCTTTCATCTTTGGCATGAGCCCTTTAGTCCAAAAATTGAAAAATTAATCCATTTTTTGTCCCAGGAGAAAATATAACTGTCGTTTCTGCGTGAAGGATATTGAACCTAGAGTAAATAACTAGCCAGGTTTTTAAAAGCTTCCATCTTTAAAGCAAACAAATCCCAAATTAAATACATCTAAATGAGAGGGAGGAAATCAGAAAACATTCAGCAAGGATAAATGGATACAGCATGAAAAACAATGAGATGCAGAGAAAGAATCCACATGACAAAATCCTTTTCTATTAAGAGCAGAAGTACCCCTATGCATAGTTCTGTAATTATTTTCCCCAAGGTTTTTTTAATGCTATAGAGTGCAGTGCAGGGGTTGGAGTTTTTAAACAGGCATATCAATGTAGAGGAAGGAGAGCAATTTCATTTCCCCTCACAAAAGCTACCACTTCTGCATTACTCCCCCCCCCCCACATCTCTGCTGGCCAGGTATGGAAAGTTACAAGTACCTGTACGTTTTCCCCAAATGGCTAAAAGCAGCTTAAAGTTGCCAACTTTTTGTGGGGGGAAAAGATACATAATAATTGAAATAATTCTCCTATCTCCAACACTGGCACATGTCTTTAAAAACTGGGATCTCCTGTTGGGAGGGGGTAGCTCTAGGAGGAAATTTGTTCTTGTTGTTATGTGCGAAGTCGTGTCCGACCCATCGCGACCCCATGGACAATGATCCTCCAGGCCTTCCTGTCCTCTACCATTCCCCGGAGTCCATTTAAGTTTGCACCTACTACTTCAGTGACTCCAGCCAGCCACCTCATTCTCTGTCGTCCCCTTCTTCTTTTGCCCTCGATCGCTCCCAGCATTAGGCTCTTCTCCAGGGAGTCCTTCCTTCTCATGAGGTGGCCAAAGTATTTGAGTTTCATCTTCAGGATCTCGCCTTCTAAAGAGCAGTCAGGGTTGATCTCCTCTAGGACTGACCGGTTTGTTTGCTTTGCAGTCCAAGGGACTCGCAAGAGTCTTCTCCAGCACCAGAGTTCAAAAGCCTCAATTCTTTGACGCTCGGCCTTCCTTATGGTCCAACTTTCGCAGCCATACATTGCAACTGGGAAGACCATAGCCTTGACTAAACGCACTTTTGTTGTCAGGGTGATGTCTCTGCTTTTTAGGATGCTGTCTAGATTTGCCATAGCTTTCCTCCCCAGGAGCAAGCGTCTTTTAATTTCTTTGCTGCAGTCCCCATCTGCAGTGATCTTGGAGCCCAGGAAAATAAAATCTGTCACTATCTCCATTTCTTCCCCATCTATTTGCCAGGAATTGAGAGGGCCGGATGCCATGATCTTTGTTTTCTTGATGTTGAGTTTCAAGCCAACTTTTGCACTCTCCTCCTTCACCCGCATCAACAGGCTCTTTAGTTCCTCTTCACTTTCTGCCATTAGAGTGGTATCATCTGCATATCTGAGGTTGTTGATATTTCTCCCTGCAATCTTGATCCCAATTTGTGACTCCTCTAATCCCGCATTTCTCATGATGTGCTCCGCATACAAGTTAAATAGGCAAAGTGACAGTATACAGCCTTGCCGAACTCCTTTCTCAATTTTGAACCAGTCAGTGATTCCATGTTCAGTTCTCACTGTTGCTTCTTGACCTGCATATAAATTTCTCAAGAGACAAATAAGATGCTCTGGTATTCCCATCTCTTTAAGAACTTGCCACAATTTGTTGTGCTCCACACAATCAAAGGCTTTAGCATAGTCAATGAAGCAGAAGTAGACGTTCTTCTGGTACTTCCTAGCTTTCTCCATGATCCAGCGTATGTTGGCAATTTGATCTCTAGTTCCTCTGCCTCTTCGAAATCCTGCCTGTACTTCTGGAAGTTCTCGGTCCACATATTGCTGGAGCCTAGCTTGTAGGATTTTGAGCATAACTTTGCTAGCATGAGAAATTAGTGCAATGGTGCGGTAGTTTGAACTTTGGCATTGACCTTCTTTGGGATTGGAATGTAAACTGACCTTTCCCAATCCTGTGGCCATTGTTGAGTTTTCCAAATTTGCTGGCATATTGAGTGTAGCACTTTTACTGCATTGTCCTTTAAGATTTTGAATAGTTCAACTGGAATGCTGTCACCACCACTAGCTTTATTGTTGCTCAGACTTCCTAAGGCCCATTTGACTTCACATTCCAGGATGTCTGGCTCCAGGTCAGTAACTACCCCACTGTGGTCATCAGGGATGTTAAGCTCGCTCTTGTATAGTTGTTCTGTATAATTTTGCCACCTTTGTTTAATCTCTTCTGCTTCTGTGAGGTCCCTACCATTTTGGTCTCTTATCATACCCAACTTTGCATGAAACGTTCTCTTCATATCTCCAATTTTCTTGAAAAGATCGCTGGTCCTCCCCATTCTGTTGTTTTCTTCTATTTGTTTGCACTGTTCATTTAAGAAGGCATTCTTATCTCTTCTAGCTTTTCTCTGGAATTCTGCATTCAGTTGGGTGTATCTTTCTCTTTCTCCCTTGCCTTTCACTTCCCTTCTCTCCTTAGCTATTTGTAAAGCTTCCTCAAACATCTATTTTGATTTCTTGCATTTCTTTTTCTTTGGGATGGTTTTAGTTGCTACCTCTTGTACAATGTTGCGAACCTCCTTCCATAGTTCTTCAGGCACTCTTTCTATCAGATCTAATTCCTTAAATCTATTTGTCACCTCTACTGTGTATTCGTCGGGGATATGATTTAGTTCATACCTGAGTGGCCTAGTGCTTTTCCCTACTTTCTTCAATTTAAGCCTAAATTTTGCAACAAGAAGCTCATGATCTGAACCACAATCAGCTCCTGGTCTTGTTTTTATTGACTGGATAGAACTTTTCCATCTTTGGCTGCAGAGCACATAGTCAATCTGATTTCTGTGTTGACCATCTGGTGATGTCCATGTGTAGAGTCGTCTCTTGGGTTGTTGGAAAAGAGTGTTTGCTATGACCATTGTATTCTCTTGACAAAATTCTACCAGCCTGTGCCCTGCTTCATTTTGTACTCCAAGGCCAAACTTGCCTGTTATCCCGGTTATCTTTTGGCTTCCTACTTTAGCATTCCAATCCCCCATGATGATAAGCACATCATTTTTTGGCGTTGCTTCTAGAAGGTGTTGTAGGGCTTCATAGAACTGATCAACTTCATCCTCTTCAGCAGCAGTGGTTGGGGCGTAGACCTGGATCACTGTGATGTTGAATGGTTTGCCTTGGATTCGAACTGAGATCATTCTGTCATTTTGGGGATTGTATCCCAAGACTGCTTTTCCTACTCTCTTATTGATTATGAAGGCTACTCCATTTCTTCTGCGAGATTCTTGTCCACAGTAGTATACCTGATGGTCATCTGAATTAAATTCACCTATTCCTGTCCATTTTATTTCACTGATTCCTAAAATGTCGATGTTCAGTCTTGTCGTTTCTTGTTTGACCACGTCCAGCTTACCTTGATTCATGGATCTGACGTTCCAGGTTCCTATGGAATAAAAATCTTTACAGCATCGGACTGTCTTTTCGCCACCAGTTACTTCCACAACTGAGCGTCCTTTCGGCTTTGGCCCAGTCGCTTCATTCATTCTGGTGCTACTCGTACTAGCCGTCTGCTCATCGCCAGTAGCTTATTGGACACCTTCCGACCTGAGGGGCTCATCTTCCGCCGTCATATCGTTATGCCTATTGGAACTGTCCATAGAGTTTTCATGGCAAAGATACTGGAGTGGTTTGCCATTTCCTTCTCCAGTGGATCACCTTTTGTCAGAGCTCTCAGCTATGACCTGTCCGTCTTGGGTGGCCCTGCATGGTATAGCTCATAGCTTCACTGAACTACGCAAGCCCCCTTGCCACAACAAGGCAGCGATCCTTGAAGGGGGAGGAGGAAATAGTCACAGAATTATAAGATTCCTTAATTAGAGTTGCTGTCCTCTCCACAGCTCTTTTTTCTTCATACTAAGAGCCAAACAACATGATTCATTTCTTCATTTGTTTGCATTTTCCCCCTGTGTTCCATACAGCCACACAGCAGCTGCTGGGAACTGCTTCTTAAGAAGGAAAAGGAGAGCCCAGATGGGCTAGGAACAGGAAGCTCCTGTCTCCCCTATAGCAGTGTTTTGCTGCTGCATGTGCAATATCTGTGAACATAGAGAGCACAGAGATGCTTTGAACCATTTAAACCCCAGCTTTCTGCTCTTTATGAAAAACAGCTGAGCAGCAGGAAGCAGGAATTTAAATGGCTCAGCCATTTAAACCCCTGCTTTCTGGTCCCTGCCACTTTTCATAGGAAGCAGACAGCAGGGGGTTAAATGGCTTATGAACCCACACTAACTGGTTTGGTTTGCCAACTGGTATATGGGTTCATGGTTTGAGTCACAGTTTGATTTGTGGTGAACAGAACTGCAAAACTGTGGTTTGTGCCCATTGCTAAGCATACAATCTGAGTTAACATAAGAAAAACAAGCAAGAGTGATTGCCACAGGAACAAACAGCTTTAAAAGAATTCATGGAGCATAAGTCTATCAATGGCTACTAGGTACTGAACCTCAGGCAAAATCAGGGGGAAGGCCTTGGCCTCCAGGCCCTATTATTGGGTTTCCAGAAGAAATGGTTGGCCATTGTAGGAGACAGGATGCTGGACTAGATGGACCACTGGCCTGATCGATCAGGGCCCTTCTCAATTCCCCTGGAGAAAACAGCTCCTTTGGAGAGTTTGCTCTATGGCATTATACCCTGCTGAGGTCCCATCCCTCCCCAAATCCCACTTTTCCCGGGTTTTACCTACTCCCCCTCCCATATTTCCAGAAATTTCCTAACCCTGAGTTGCCAACCCTAGCATTAAGGATTGTTCACATGCAGAAGCTCAAAGCTATCTGCTTGACCCTTGTGCTGAGTTATGAAAGATTTTATTATGGATGATTCTCACAAAAAAAACAATTAACCTATTCCTGTCAGTAATTCACTGACACAACCTTAGCTCACATCCATTACAGTTCCCAGAGTCCTTTACACTGAGGACCAGATTGTGTGTTTTACTGCAGTAAAGTAAGTAGCAGCTATGACCAGGATGAGTCTCTCCTCTAGCTTGTATGCTGCAAATAGATTTCTAAAGTGTTCATATTTTCATATCAATTCATCTCTAGGGCCTCTTATTTTCTCCCTTTTCCTTCATACACATTGAGCCAGGAAAGAAGTATTGCCCTTAACTCTAGATTTCCAATCTTTTATCATATTATGTCACAACCTTGGTATATTTAAATGGTGGCGTATTGTGTATTATATGTTATCAGCTAGCTTCAGAAAGATCTTAAGGAGTTTCATGATTGCAAAGTGTCACATAATTTCAAAGAGAATTACTGAAGGTAAACAGTATATAAGGAGAAACATTGGCCACTTGTAGAATAACTCCGATGCCCTTCCGCCTGCATTTCCAATTATATTCTTTTGTGGTAAACAGCAGACAATGACATTTCAACAGTTCAAGGCAGTAAACACAGAAGATTACCCAAGAAAAAAGAACAAACAAAGAGAGAGAGAGAGAGAGACAGTGGGTGTATAGGTGTAGATTAAAAAGCGTATTACTGCCATTAACCTATGTTAAAACTTGGCTTGGATTTTTTTTTAAGGAAAAAAAATGCTTTTTGCTAATCATGTTACAGATTAAAGAATTCCATCTCTAAGTGCTCCAACTTGGTGTCTTCCCAAGAGGACAAACTTTGAACCCTGCTTAATGATGCTCGGGAAGACTTTCTTCTCTTGAACTACCACTAAAACACTTGTTTAAAAAAAAAAGAAGGAAGCAAGAATGTTATTTCAGCAACGAAGCACTTTAAGTGACTGACTGAAACCACAATGTATAAAAGTATAACTCAGGCTTGGCAGAAGTGAACTAAATAAATAGTGATGCTAAGCGACATATCTAACAATGTAGCCTCAGTGTCTTGTCATTAACACAATTATGTCAGTACAGTCAATCAGCACATTGCCTTGACTTTAAAGGAAGAATCTGAACGCCTGCTTTTAAAGTTGGAGGGGGCAAGAAAGGGGATCATCACATTTAAAGCAGCAATGTGATTTCATAGTCATTCATGGCTTCTGCCATTAAAAGTAATAAAAAACCCCACAAGGTTAAACATTTTCAAATGCTTTGTTGCTGGAGTCATGCTAAAATTATTCCTATGATTTCAGTACCATCCATAATAGCCCTCCAGCAAGACAAAACAGAAAGAGGACTCAAGACAAACATTCCTTTCACAAATGAGAAACTGATTTACTGCTTAAAGTGATAATGAATGGCATCCACTTTTGATCTTTGAGAAGAGATGAATAGGCCATGTTCCCAAAATGAAGTGCTCTCTGAAGGACCTTTTTGGTATGCCCAGGAGGCTTGACAAACCTACAGAGTCACCTGCAGAATATAACAGAATATGCAAGCATTACCAAATCCATATCAGTCAAGTATCCTCTATGACAACTCCATTAAGACTTAAAAAGGATTGACTTGAGTCCAAAATAGGCAGAAACAGAATCATTATACCAGCAATCCTGCCCAGAGGTCTGGATGCATGTTCGTTCAGCACACTTACTAATGTTCAATGGACGAAACAGTGACTGCTCAGTGGGACTGTGGGATCAAATGAATTGCTTTCACACGTTCTGAGGAAAGATTATCTCTCATAGTTCCAATCCCCCCCTTCCACAGTCAACTGATATGGCTAGTTGTGGTAGTAGTTGTCACCCTGCAAGCTTGCTTGACTGATAACCTGGGTCCCATATCTATGTCAAACTTTTCTCAGTGATAGCTTGACGCAATTTTCAAAAATCAGCTATCACACAAATTCATAAAAATGGGGCTATGAAAACTGGTCCTGGGTGTTCCTTACCCATTTTGAGGGGCCTTTATAATTTATTTAAACAATCTCTCATATTAATTTGTTGATGTCTTAGGTTGTCACTGGTTCTGCGCACTTGAAAATCCTCTATGCCTCTCCCTGCTTGTGCTGGGTTGCTCCCCAAACTGCCTCCTCCTCTCTCTATGTGTGTGTGTGGGGGGTGCAATCCCTCTATGTATTCCCCTGGCTCCACACGATAAAGCAGAGCTGAGCCCCAATGGGAGGATGGACTGGGGGGGGGCAAGCTGGGAAGAACCTGCAGTTTGGCAGAGGAGGAGACAGCTTGGGAGTGAAATGTTGGTTGAGCTACCCCAGCTGGCAACTCATGTGTGTGCAGGGCAGAAAAGCTGTCTTCCCATAGCATCACTATTATATTTTTACCATATGTCACATGGAAGTTGCTCCAGGAGGACGAACAGAAAAAGGTCACTGGTGCAGAGGGCTGGGCCTGGGTTTCAACTGTCCTGCTGTATATACCACCTTTTCTGGAGTGCAGTAATTTACTCCACCCAGACAACTGCTCTTCTGAAGTGGAATGTATCAGTTTCTCAGCTTCTCCTCCTCAGTTGCCAGAATGTGTAGCTGACTAGACTGGACCTCAGGGCAACTGGGGCAGTGCCTGTGCTCTTGAAAGACCTGGCATCCTGCAAGAGTTTTGTCACATGCTTTGGGCATGTTGAGCATATACTGCTCACTGTACTGATCTTAGAGCATGGTAGGGGAAAGAGTGAAAAGGACTGACTCAGTATTCTGATCTTACTGCATAGCAAGGAAGGCAACATGTAAGAAGACAATCCAGGTGAATAAAAGATCCAGTCTGAGTTCAGACCGGAGTTCAGAAGAGAAACTGCTTTGGAATTTTGTGATAATGAGCTTGGATTACTGATGGTTGATACAACCATCTCTGTGACTGTTGATCAAATATTTTGGGGAAGGAGAGGCAGAATCCTGTCACCGCCTTTATCATCTGCATTTAGGTAGGAAATAGGATGGGGGAGATTTGTCTTGGCAGTAGTATGTGTGGAAAGGATCTAGGAGTCTTAGTAGAAAACACATTGAACATGAGTCAACAGTGTGACTCAGTGGCTAAAAAGGCAACTGGCATTTTGGACTGTATCAAACAGAGTAGGTGATGGTACCACTTTACTCTGCTCTGGCTCGGCCTCACATAGAGTAATGTTTGGGCATCACATTTGAAGAGGGATGTAGACAAGCTGGAGCACGTCCAGAGGAGGGCAACAAAGATTGTGAGGGGGTTGGAGACCAAGACGTATGAGGAAAGGTTGGGGGAGCTTGGGCTTTTTAGCCTGAAGATGAGACAACAAAGAGGGGATCTGATAGCCATCTTCAAGTATTTAAAAGGTTGCCATTTAGAGTGGGGGTCGTCAACCCCTGGGCTGTGGCCTGGTACCGGGCTGCAAAAGCCTTGGCACTGGGCTGATGGCGGCTGCGCCTGCCTCTCCCCCTCCTGCAGCGAGAACCTTGGCAGGGCGCAAACAAAGCGGTCGCCAAAGTGGCCACTTTGCTCGTGGCCTGGCAAGCTTCTCGCTGCGGGGGGGGGGAAGGTAGGCACAGCTGCTGGCATGCTGGCGGGCACACACATGCATGCACAGAGCTGCTGCGCATGTGTGTTTGTGCCCTGCCGGCAGGTGCAAATGCACATGCGTGACAGCGGCACACAAATGTGCATGTGTAGAGCTGCCACACATGTGCGTTTGCACCCACTGGGGGTGCAAACATGCATGCACAGCAGCTCCCCACATGCACATTTGCGTGGCACCACCATGCGTGCGTGGTGCCCGGGATGCCCTCTCCCTCCACCCCTGCAGGCGGTCCCCAGACTTAAAAAGGTTGGGGGTCGCTGATTTAGAGGATGGAGCAGAGTTGTTCTCTCTTACCCCAGAGGGACAGAGCAGAACCAGTGGGATGAAATTAATTCAAAAGAAATTCCACCTAAATATCAGGAAGAAGTTCCTGACAGTTAAAACGGTTTCTCAGTGGAACAGGCTTCCTCGGGAGGTAGTGGGTCCTCCATCTTTGGAAAATTTTAAACAGAGGCTGGATAGCCATCTGACAGAGAGGCTGATTCTGTGAAGGTTCAAGGGGGTGGCAGGTTAGCGTGGATGAACAATAGGGCTGTGAGTGTCCTGCATAGTGCAGGGGTTTGAACTAGATGACACAGGAGGTCCCTTCCAACTCTATTATTCAACTAGAAAATAAGCCTGCTGCACTCAAAATGCAGCAGGCGCTAGCAGGGCGCACCACGAAGGCGGCGGGATTCTGCGGGCTGGCTGGGCAAGTCCGGGGTTGTCCTATGGGCACGGTGCCTTGCGGCCTACCTTGTGTTTTGGGGGCGAGCGGCGGGCGACCTCGAGGTCAGGAGGAAGTCAACGGGCTGTGGCGGCTCGTGCTGTCTCCCCAAGCTTTGGTCGTTGGTGGCTGGCTGGGCAGTTGGCCGATGTCCCGTGGGCGACAGTGTGGCCGGCGCTTGGGCGAGAGGCGGGAGTGGCTGCGTGCGACACTGCTGGAGCAGGGCGGCTGGCTGCCCATGGTGGAGTGCAGCGCCGCCGCCAGGGGCCCCGAAGCTTCCTCTGGCGGCCACTGATGGCTGTCTGGTCCGGCGGGTGATATGTTGTGGGCAGTGGTGGGGCATCCAGCGCGTGCACCACAGGTGGGAGCTGCTGCGGGTGGCGTGGCTGGAGCTGGCTGGCTGGTGCCCCCTGGTGGGGCACATCGCCGCCACCGGCGGTCCCCAAGCTTCCTCTGGCAGCTGCTGCTGGCTGGCTGGCCCGGGGGGCAATGTGTTGGCGGCGGTGGCGACCTGCGTTCTTGCAAGTCTGGAAGGTAATGGCGGCTGTCGGCCGGCTGCGTCGGAACTTGTAGGGGGGCGGATCGGGAGGCGCAAAGTCCGGCAGCAAGGGACCAATGCGCTTCGCACCTGCCGCTTGGGCCCTCTGATTGTCAGTCCAGGGGAAGGGGCCTACCGGCACCCTTCCTCATCCCGGACAGGGCCCACCGACGTAGCCCTTACTGGTTTATTTTATCCGCTCCGTGAGGAGCGGTTAAAGATTATTTTATCTGCTCTGTGAGGAGCTGTTAAAGATGATTCTATGTGCCTCAGCTAACTTACCATGCAGGAAAAGAATCTTCCACTCTCCCGAGTCCTGCTGTGAATGGAAGACTCCTTCCATCAGCTGAAAGCTACCTTTGGAATGGATCCAAAACATGATCTTTTCGCTCTCATTGTATATTTTTGTAACTTTTATCATCCGTTTGACTGAAAACAGAAAGGCATGTCTATCTGTCAGTCAAATACCAGAAGGAAATGTGCTCTCTCTCTCTCTCTCACTCACACACACACATGAAAGTTAACTTTTCATTTCCCTGTTGGATCAAGCAAAAATTTTCCGTTAACTTTCTTCTCTCTTTCAAACTATGCTGCATCAGCAGAAAGTTCAGTAAGGAACATTAATTATCAAATGTGCCAGTTTTGTGACTATTAAGTACCTCATTAGATTCTGTTTTGGAAATTGCATTTATGAGCATTTTTATACAAAAAAATAAAATAAAATTCAGGCATGCTTGGCATTCTGTAACTCTACAAATACAATGTAAAATGATCATCTCTGAGATGGTTATAGCATAGGTGGTTTTTAAAAAGTAAAACACTTCAAGCAAATTTGATACTTTATCACAGGAAATATAACATTTGAAAAATTATGCACTGTAACCCCAATCTTTTTTGATCAACATGCTCAAAGGGCTTTTGGAAGAGTAGAATGAATGTGTAAGAGAAAAGGTCTGTGATTTGTTGTCAGATTTGCTGAACAGTTTCTGTTGCATCTGGCCACAATACAATTAAACTACCACCTCCTGATTTGCATCCATTCATCCATGCAAATACCTTTATGCTAATATCTATTATACCATCCTGCCTCTGCTTGTTTATATTAACAGGTATATGTTTGGTTTTCACATTATATACACAAGTCTTGCTTAAAAGGGAGAAAAATCCTTAGACTTTAACAAAAGAAAATGAGGCAGGGAAAAAATAAATTAAAACTGTGTTTAAAATATATCATCTGTCCTAACCTTTCCTCCATTAGGGAAAATATGCCTGGAAAAAAGATTAAATACAAATTTGCTTTGCTTTTAAACCCACTTAAGAAGCACCTATCCCATCTGTCCATATAAATTCCAATGGAAAACACGATGACATGCAATTACTAATCTCAATGTACACAGCTATGCCTCGGGGACTTGGTGGTTCATATTTTACTGTTCTGTAATCAAATACAAAACTAATGAGTAAAAATATGCTTCCCCCAATAAATTCCAAGCACCTGGACAAGCGTCTGACAGGGAAATGGAAGATGCTCACGCAAAATTCATTCTGCAAAGCTATTAAAGTGTTATACTTGCCAACAAGTGTTCATTAAACAAGAATGAAGGATCTTTATGCCAGTTTCTTACCAAAGGCTTTTTAAATATTTTAATGGAGAGTAAAGACTATTTATCTGAACTCTGATCAGTTAATGTTCAAATCTGTTATGAAGAAACAAGGAGTCCTTTATAATGCCTTTCATAAAAATCCACTTTGCAATGCTTCAAATAAAGACTAAGCACTGTAAAAGATTATGTTGCGTATAAACAAAATCAGTATCATTTGGAAATTATATGGTTACTCCTGGAACTCCTTAGCACATTAGAATCATGTTGTATATTTTTTTATTTAAAGAGTGGTTTTGCAAAAATATTCCACATTACAAATGAAAAAGAGGATTGGAGGTGACATCACTTGCTCAAGAGCAGGGAATAAAAGACAGTCAATTTCAAGGGACAGATGAAAGACAAAGGAGAGGACTAGAACACACAAAGCCAGTCCACATACCTCCTTCAGAAACAACAGCCTACTCAGAGGTGATGATAGATCTATCAAGGAGTCTGTGGATGGCTTCTCGTGTCACATATGACATGGGCATTGTGCACATCAGAGTACGCAACTGTGTGGCTTGGTCGAAGTCAGTCAGGTGTCCTTTTGACTGTGTACACTGAATGCCCTTCTGTTTGTCTTAACAAGCCTGCTTCTAAGTATGGCCTGCTAGGCCACAGGGAGCTGTGTTAAGAGATGTGCACCCTCTGATACTGCTTGCTAATATAGTAAGATAAGTGGGGTGAGACTCACAGGAAGTTGGGTGGAAATCCCAGAGTGGTAAAATGCAAGCAGCTTCCTGCTTGCAAACGTGGGATGGTAAATCTCGCAGCCCTCATGGGGAGCCCCCTCCTGCATTTTCCCTCTGTCCCATCACAGCTTTTTGCCTCCTGAGGAGGCTGCAAGGGAAAACTGAACTTCTCTCTCTGCTCCTTGGCTTGTCAATCACAGCAAGCCACCAATCACAGCTCAGCAGTTTTCTTATGGACTGAAATTTTCTGCCACTCAGCCATGAAAATAATATATATTTTTAAAAAGGTACTTCCATGTTGCTATGTGGTAATGCCATAACACAGATGCATTTATAATAAAATCCACACTGTGCCCCATTTCTATGGAGAAACAACAGAACAATACAGGATTTTTTTTTTTGCACTTTATTTCTTTTTGGATGGATTTCTGAGATACTGCACGTGATATCTGGAGCGCAAAAGGTATTTTGTGCTAATGGCTGGCTTTAAAACAAGGTGCTCAGACCCCATGTATGATCAGGAGAAGGCAGCCAGATCACACCCCCCCCCCCTTTCCCAGCTTATTTCCTACTTCCAGAAAATGCAAACCAGGCTGTTTTTGCCTGTCCCTGTTGTGAAAAGGCTGGACAGGTAACTGAAGCCCAAAAAGATGTTATGTGCTAATGGATGGCTTTGAAACAAGGTGTTCAGACCTCTGTATGATCGGGAAAAGGCTGCCAGATCAATCATCCCCCTATTTCCCAGCACATTCCCCAGCTCCAGAAAAAAGAAAAGGGGTTGTGTTTTGCCTGCCCAATACCCAAAAGACTGTAGACACTTTGCAGAAGATTTTATTTCACTTTTGACAATATCAGTTTGCAGTTGCACTGCAACACAGACCACATCATTTAAAAAATTGCTTAGATCAGGAAATGGAGAGTGGAGGGTGGGTGCGAGGGCGAGACAAAGCTGCCAAGACTCACGCATATCCTCCTCCAAAATCATGACTTAAAAATGGCCGAATCATGACCTGGCTACTGGACAGCCTCGGGATGCAAGTGATGTTATGTGGAGGAGTCTCTAAAAGCTCTAAAAGCTGCCAACATTCGAAGGCTGTCCAGGAACATATTCCTTGTGCAGAAATGATCCATACCTTCCATCCTAGGGCATTCACTTCCTGAACAGCTTGCTGATACCCCTTCCCTCACCCACTTGAAGGGGAAATTTAATTCAGCTATCCCCTTCTCTACTGCCTTCCCCATCTACTTGCCCACCAATCCAGTTCCCTGCCATCTTCATTGGATTCAGCAACAGTGGGAGGGGACAATGGAGGCTCTCCCTCTCCCTCTTCTTATCCACCTGCCCTCCTCCAGTTCTGCTGGCTTAGTGGTGGTTTCTGTAGTGGGTAACAGCAGAGACTCCTATATACACACCTGCCTGCCTCCAACATTGCTATCTTAGTCTTAGTTTTAGACTAGGCATGGGCTCTTGGAGGTTGCTTTGCCAGCCTGCATGCCTCTATGAACTGCTCTATGCTTTTTGGGGGGGGGCAGGGTTGGGGGAACCTCTTGTTTAAAGTTTCAGATTATCTTAAATTTGGGTCACTTGAATCTGGAGAAAAAAAACTTTCCTTTTATCAATGTGGCCCTAAGCCATAGATTTAGGTATCCATAGATGTGGCCATGGTAAGAATTATGTATATTGACAAGAGAAAGGTTTTTGACAGCATCCACTCCTGATGTGATTTAACTAAAAATGACAGGGATTGAACCTGGCTGGGACTCTCCTACAAAGCATGCACTTGCAGATTGTTAGTTTGTACTAGGTTTGCTAACTCCCTTCCCAAGAAATGTTCTCACATTAATCAGTTAAGCTATTCCTGTTGATAATTCATCAACACAACCTTAACTCACAATCTTAACTTTCTTCAGTCGAGTTTCTGATGAATCCTAGAGTGTTGCCCTAATGCAGTGACATCACTTCCGAGTTTGTGCCAGAAGTGATATTATATCATTCAGTTAATTCTGGTTTCATTGTCCCCTCCCTCAAGAATCTCCTGCCAGTTGTCACTGCACAACTGGCAACTGTATCCTCAGACAGTACTGTGTGATGTTCATTCAGACACATGGTTTACTTATAAAGAAAACATTGATGTAACAAATACAATTTGTCCATAAAATACAACTAGTCCATAATGCCAACATCCAACTAGTCCATAAAAAATTATGAAAAAGCAGCAATGTGAAATCTAGCATGCCCCAAACAGCATGCAAATATTTCCCTGAAAGGGGCCAACAAAGCAATTCATTCTGAACAATGCCAGCAAGTCAGACCACATATTCTAGAAATTTTAAAGTATATTAATTTTAAAAAATTGCCAAACTGTGAAGTAAGCATCAAAACAAGCATATGCCAAGACAACTGGAAGAAAAATTCAAATGCACCCATATGATTTTATGGATTTGGCTCAGGCTATCGTGGATTCTGGATGCCAATCCAGAATCATTACTTAAAATTATCCAACTTTTGGAATCTATTATATGCTTTTGCTTTGACCCTGATTCTAAATAGAGAGCTGGTCATTATAATTTTATACCCTTGAACCTAAATCCAACAAAGCACTTCAGCACATGCTTAATTTTAGAATTCCTTTGTGGCTCCAGAGGTTTAGTGCCCAATCCAACCAATACACATGAAAATTGGTGGAAAGGTTCCAAATGACGATAGCAGCAATCAGATCTGGCCCCTTTTCAGCTTCTTTCAATCAGAGCATGATATGCAACTCAAACCAATTTTAAAAAGCTGCATCTTATGCAGCTCTGTTTGATCTTTCACAAAACCAAATGTTACTGAATGCAACTTAAACCCTTGCTTTTCTCAGTTACAAAGGAGATATATGCAAAGCTTTAAGAAATAAACAATTGAAATTACCAGGGTATATTTGCATATGTGAAACTGTGCACACAGCTGCAGATTTTATATACCTAAATGAAGACTGGAATAGCGTATTTTTCAGATCTGCTGTTTAACCTCTGGAATGTTGACCACAGAGCCTTGCAGAGAACATGCTGACATACTTTGCTCATGGGGTATATTGCTGCCATTGTGTTTACCTGCATGTTTGCTGATTAGGACTAGCAGAATCATACAGGGTGGGACTGGCAAAAAACTCATGCAACCGTTCCACCATGTTAGACCCCTATGGCCATTTTATATATGGGAACTGCCACGGGACTCCACAGTGCTGGGGAGGAGTGAGTTTATCTATTTCCTAACTGCCAGAGCAGGTACAAAGAGTAGCAGTTGCAATTAGGATTGCCAACTCTGGGTTGGAAAATTCCTAAACATTTGGAAGCAGAGCATAGGAGGGCAGGGTTGGAAAGGGGATGTTCATCAGCAGGGCATAATGCCATACAGCTTGGTGTAGTGGCTAAGAGTGGCAGCCTCTAACCTAAGAAACTGGGTTTGATTTCCCACTACTCCCCATACAGCCAGCTGGGTGACCTTGGGTCAGTCACAGTTTTCCAGAGCCCTCTCAGCCTCTATTATCTCACAGTGTATCTGCTGTCAAAAGAAGAAAGGAAGGCAATTGTAAGCCGCTTTCAGACTCCTTTGGGTAGTAAAAGTTGGAGTACAAAAACACAGCTCTTCTTCTTCATATGGGCCATCCTCCAAAACAGCTATTTCTCCTAGGGAATTGGTCTCTGTAGTATGGAGATCAGTTGTAATTTTAGGAGATTCCCAGGCTCCACCTGGTGGATGGCAAACCTAAAACCTAAAATGGGGGACCACAAGCTGGAACCAGGATCAAGAAATGGGCCAAAGACTGAAAGCAGATCAGAGATCAAAAATTATTGGTTATTGTGTGTTTTCCGGGCTGTGTGGTCATGGTCTGGTAGTTTTAGTCCCTGACATTTCACTAATGACCATGGCTGGCATCTTCAGAGGTAGAACATGGCAAGATGGGAATCTCTCCATGCCAAAGTGTGATGGGAGAGATTCCCATCTTGCCATGCTCTACCACTGAAAATGACAGCTACAGTTATCGGCAAAATGTCAGGAAATAAAACTACCAGATTCCGGTTATACAGCCCAGAAAACCCACAACAGCCTGTTGACTCTGGCCATGAAAGTCTTTGACAATTAAACAAAATATACCACATTCTAAGCAAGGAGCCAAGCCAGATCTCAAGTAGGCAGAAAAAGTTATGAACGCACCAAGATCAGCATGACTGCTGTTGAACAGATCTTTGTTTTTTCTGCTTCTTTCTTCTGGGAGCTAATGACCATATGTATATTCGGAGCCTCTCTAAGGCTCTGCATTCCTCACATCACCTGAAACTGTCTCACCTACAGCAGAGGTGTACAGTGTGGTGTCCTTGGGTGTTTAGAAATTGGATGGAGCCATATAAGGCTCCTGCTCAGTAGGGCATCTCATTGGGTACAGGAGACCTAATTGACTGTGCAGATTTAAATTACATTTCAGCAGCAGCTGCCACCATGGTCTTGATTTTATTCTCTCTCTTGCTTCTCTTTCTTAAGTCTATTCTTTAAATGACTTCTCTTTGGCTTGGGCTTCCTCTGGGTTTGGGTGAAAGTGTGGCTCCACCTCCTGCGGCTGCTATTTTGTGGTTGTTCCCAGAACCCAGTGTCGAAATTCCAAAGGTGCCCCCAGGCACAAAAAGGTTGGGAATCCTTGCCCTCCACCTTCAGTGGCTCACCATAGGAGCAACAGAGCTCTTAATTCAAGGGATGCCTATTCAGATCCTGTTCCCCTGAGAAGAATCACATACCCTAAGCAGCTGTGAGCCATGGTTCAGAAAAATCAAGCACAGTGTGAGTCTTACTTGAACAAAAAGCCCAAGAAGAAGTGATTCTTTTAATTGCCTTCTTTCTGTTTTGTATTAAAAGACCAAAGTACTAGAGCAAAGTCTCTTGCTTTTGATTAATTCATGAGACTAGAGATCAGCTATGGGATGTCCATTATAGCTTTACTGCACCCATGAACATCATCATCATGTTCTAAATAATGAAACCAGTGTCAATTAATCAGGATGGCATTGGTTGAGGAATGGAACATACTAAACATCTCCACCCAAGATACACTTGCCAAAAAAGAAAAAACCTTGAACATGCAAGCAAACATTGCAAGAGTACATGTGTAAAGATAGTATGAAAGGGTAGCCTAAAATCGCATACGTAGGTTCACTGTTTGATCACAGCAGTATCACCATGTCCAGCATTTGTAAATGAACTATGGAAGATACAACACAAGCAGAATGTATGCGTCACATTATGTTGCCTTCAGTGGGATACATTACACAGAAGCTTGTGCCAGTCACAACTGAACAATAATTAAGTATAGCAAGTATTTGAGAGTAAGTTCCAGGAATCATATCCTATTGAATTCAGACTGTTCATTACTGCATCACAGTGACTATGTAAAATATACAAACACTAGATGGACCTATAAATGGTGACTAGATGTAGGATAGGACCCTTGAGAGCCCGACAACTGCTGACATGCTCTTAGTGTTTCTGGGGAAAATGGTTGAAAGGGCTGTCGCAGACCAAATATCAACATTCCCGGATTAAATTTCAGTCCTAGACCCATCCCAGTTAAATTTCTGCCCTGGCCATGGGGTAGAAACAGTGCTTGTTGCCTTGCCTGTGCTACCAGACCTCCCAGCAGCATTTGACACTATTGACCATGAACTTTTAGCTCACTGCCTTGCCAATGCCGGGATATGGGGGACAGCCCTCATATGGCTGATCTCCTTTCTCCAGGGTTGCAAACAGAGGGGAGAGACAGTCAAGCTACCATCTGCTCACAAGTGAATTCCCACAGGGAGTGGTCCTTTCTCCAATCCTTTTAACATCTTCATGTACCCTCTTGTTCAGCTGGTGTGGAAGTTTGGGCTGGGATGTCATCAATATGAGATGACACTTAGCTCTTCCTCCTAATGGATGGCATCCTTGATTCTCCCGCTGAAGCCTTAGCCAGATGCCTGGAAGCAGTGATGAGGTGGTTCAAGCAGAATCATCTGAAGCTTAACCCTTCAAAGATGGAGTTCCTGTGGCTGGGCAGGAAGGGTCCAAGCAAGGAAGCGTGTCTACCCAACATGGATGGGCTCACTCCACTAGAAACCTGGGCATGATTCTTGATGCCTTCCTCTATATGGAGGCTCAGGTCACGAGAGTAGCACAGCAGGCTTTCTACCATCTACAACAAGCCAAGCTACTAGTACCCTACTTGGCCCTGGAACACCTAGCCACAGTGATCCATGTGATGGTCACTTCTAGACTAGACTTCTGCAACTCACTGTACACAGACCTACCCTTAACCTTGACCCAGAAAGTGCAACTGATCCAGAATGCTGTGGCTAGGATCCTCACTGGTACACTGTGGAGGTCCCACATCTGGTCTGCTCTCCAACAACTGCACTGGCTCCCAGCTGGATTCTAGATCAGACTTAAGGTCTTGGTAATCACCTTCAAGGCCATACACAGTCTGGGCCCAGTGTACCTGAGAGACCGCCTCTCTACCTACATACCCCAAAGAGCTCTACACTCCACCACTTCTAACTTTCTGGTGACGTCTGGCTCCAAAGAAGTATGTCAGGCCTCAATTAGCAAGGACAATTTTTCTGTCCTTGCCTCGACCTGGTGGAATGTGATCCCTGAAGGGATCAGGGCCCTGCCTGAACTCCCACAATTCTGCAGGGCCTGCAAAAGTGAGCTCTTTTACCAGGCATTTGCTTGAGGCCGACCGATTCAACAACATCCACTGGGCCTCCAGTCACATCCCCCCCCCTCCATGATCTGAACCCAAACCAACCAACCTATGGGATCATGGTTAGAAAGTTATTGTTGTTATGAGAAATATTACAATACCAGTTGCCTTCTGTTATGGAACCCACTATTATTGTTATTTATGTTATTAATTGCACTGTATTATCCAAATGTTTTGTGTAAACTGCCCTGAGCCTCCTGGGAGGGCAGTACATAAATATATAAGAAATAAAACAAACAAATAAATGAACTGTCAGCTATAGTATCCTACAGCATAGAAGTCAATTTATCCTGGTCTGGTTCACCTGCTGCTCTGACAGTTCACAGGAAGGTTAAACAAATAGTGATAGTCCTTCAATATCTTCACAGCTACTGAATGTATTTTGGTATCCCTGAACGTGGGATGAAGTTTCTATAGAGGCTTGCCATGTCTTGTCCAGTTCAAAGCCTACAATGCTTTTCAAATATATTTATATTTATATACAGACACGTTGATTACATTTTCTTGCCCCTGGCATTTCTGATTTTTAAAAATATTAATATCAAGGTGGAAATTTATATTCTCCTTGAATTAGCTAGCACCATAATTCTTATCACTCACTTAAGACAATTCACGTAATATTCCAGAAACTCCTTCTTTTATTCAGAATGTCTTGGAAATGACACCCAAAAATAGTCCTTCAAATCCTCGTTACATTCGGGTTTTTTTGCTGTAGGTGACATATGTACACTTGAGAAACATAGCAACTTGTGTTGAAATCCTTGCTGTTCTGTTCAGAATTTGGGACTTATATTGAGCTCAAAATTTAATTCCCCACTAAATTCAGGGACTACTCTCATAATTCTGACTCTTATCTTAGAGAAAGACATGAAATCTAATCACCAGCAAAATTCTCTCCCCTTCCCCTCTTTTAAATTTTTCATTGTCATTTCATTGTTTTGTTTTTATAGTACAGCTGGAATAAAATTACCATTGTCCCTGTCCATTTCCTTATAAGGAAGCTTTTGACAGCACTAGATTGCACTCATAAAAGCTAATGAAGATTCCTCCTTAACACACATTTTTTTTTCTCTTCCAGTTTGAACTTGAAGTGACAACATTATAGAAATACCCTGCAGGTTTTTTTTTATTATTTAAATGGTACCCTATAAAGCAATGTCCCTTTGTCACTCACCACTAATTCAGCAGAAGTTAAGCCATAAATCTCTCCAAAAGTCAACAAACCGCTTAACCTGGCACATCCCTAATAAAATTAGGAATGTTAGTGTATTACGTGAACCTTAAGTAGGTTTGGACAAGATATTAAGATTTTAGCTGATGGCAACCATGGCTAATGTGGATTGGTATTTTCATTATAACACACCCCACAGCATTTCCAAGTAATGGCTCAGATTTCCAAATTGGACAATAATTTTCGACAGTACTTGACACATTGCAAGGTGTTATGGCTGAAACTCTATCGCCAAAGCTGCGCACAGTTTAGTGTACTCAAAGGCGGTTAAAGACTTTTCAGTAATGTTAATTCTGCTGCATAAATGAGGGCAAATTAATTAATACTTCTATTAACGTAACCTGATTTCACTTTGTTCAAGCAGAGAAGCACTTATGGGCTTTTAACCCAAGCTCAGATATATTGTTTCAGCTCAAGGCAATTTTGCAAAACGATTTATTCAGGAATAAGCTGAAAATGCTTGTGAAGAAAAAAAAAGAATAAAACAGCAAGATTTGAAGGTCTGAAATGCACAGTTTGCATTTTTTTCCCCCATTCGCATAAGGAAGAAAAACATATTTGCCAAATTGCTGTACACAGAAGAAGCTTGGTCATTTGATGATCAAAAATTCTAACCTGCCGTGTTTCAGTTATGAAAGTTCTTCATTTTCCTCTGTTCTTTCTTTTCCTTCTCTCGCTTGTATGAAGACAAGTGTTTCCATGGATTCATGGGAAAGGTGTCTTTCTTGCCTCCCTCCTCCCATGGCAATCAGAAATGTCCCTTACATTCAATACTGTTCTTGAAAGATAGGAGAGTTGGTTGCGGGAGGGGAAATGTTTGTTCCTGAGGGACATGAGAATCTGCCTCAGGAGGGGAGAGGCAAGAAACTGTACTCTGCAGCAGGGCCAGTTTAGCCATGTAGCCCGTGCAATGGGCCCTGTATTTCCCAAGGCCCCACATGATGCCTTCTCCCTTATGGATCAGGGCTATAGCCTCTTTCCTCCCTCCTTTTTCCTCTTTAAAGACACTCAAAGTGACACCCCTTTCCACTGTGATTGGCCCTTCGACCCAGTGTGGCTCATCCTGCTGCAATTGTAATCTGCTAGGGCCCCACAAATCCTTTAAGTGGTTCTGGTGCTACGGGCTCCAAAAATCCTTAAACCACTTCTGCTCTGTGGACAGAAACGCTTGTGCCCATGGATAGTCTGGTCTGGTTCCAAGCCTCTCACTCTCTTTCCTCCTTCTCTAATCTTCTTTCACACAGTATTTCATTTCCCCTCTTAGGGTCTATATTTCTCCACCTAAAATACAAGTTGCTCCGCTGAGAACAAGAGAGTATTCTGGTCTGGCTACCGGAAATTGTGCCGTCATTGCTGGCTATTCGAAAAGCCAATGGCCACACTTTGGGGGTAACACAATGGATATTGCATTGTACCTCCTACACACATACCCATGCTGTTTAACATGCAGCACTCTCAGCCCTGTGAGAGTATCAAGTCACTAAAGTTCACTTTATGATAAATACAACATACTATGAAAAAGAAGTATGATTGATGCCCAGTAAGCAGACTGTTTATCAGACAAACTCATTTTGCCAACTTTGACATAAACGGTTAGTTTTCTTATCGGGCTGACATTGTGAGACCAGCACCTTGGTAGAAAAAAAACTTCCCAAGAACTCTTCAATGACCTCTAAACAGCACTATCTTATCATCATCTGACTTTCTACCACAATAAATCATTCACAAATAGGTTAAAAGAAAAGCTGATATTAGAAAATGGATTTATTTTCCATAGCTATAGACTTCACAGTGGGGCGAGATTTCCATTGGAATTGTGTGATGTGGATAAAGTGATTCAAAACTCTTTGCTTCTGTTGATGTTTAGTGAGAAGACTGTCTAACATGATTTATTCCCTCCCAAGAGACTCAAATGACTTTATTACTAACAATTAGGCTCTTATTAATCTTTCCATAGGCACATTGTACCTCTGCTTATGGCTCTGCTAGGTGCTTGAAGCAATTTCTAAGTTTGACATGCAGAAAAGACTTTGAGAGCCTACACTGTCAATTAGCTTTCTTTACATGATGTGACCCACCCCCAGTCCCTATGCATGCCCTGCTTATATGTGTTAATTTTTACAACTGAGAAAAGCAATTTCTGGGTCATCCAAAAACAACATTCCCTAGATCATGCTGTTTTCTGGATGAGTTGAAAGCAGGCTGAAATCCCCTTAGAATTAGAGAAGATTTATAATGGTAACCACTCCCTGAAAGAGAGCTTGCCACGACTCCCAGTCTTCCACTGGAATGTGCAACTACAGAACAGGTTCTTGCATGTAGTTCATTCTGGATTAGCAGTGACAATCAACAATCCTTGCTAGTGCCCTGCAGAAATCAAGTGTACACACGAAAACATGCCTTAGAATACTCTCCCCATGCCCCCAGGCAGATGGCACTGGGCATGGTGAGATACTGAAACCTTCATGCACAGAGGCTCTGATAACCAGCACTGGGAGAAAGCATCTAGAGAAGGCTCTATGCAGTGTCTGGACCTATAGGACAACTGGTTGACTGCTCTGTGAAACAGGATGCTGAAGTAGAGGGGCTACTGGTCCAATCCAGCCTAACTCTCTTTATGTGCTTATTTGATTTGCAGTGAAGGAATTTTTTTTGGAATGCCAGTGTTGCCAACAGGAGTACCTCAAAGGCTTCCAGTGCCCTAGGCAAGCAGTGAGCAATCTACTCCCCTCTGTGAATCACCCCTACACACACACACACACACACACCATGATATAGGCATTCTCACAATCTGCACCCTTAAGTGCTGAGCTAACAATCACAGAACTGAGGATGCACAGAACTTCTTGTCCTCTATCCCTCTATGTGGGGACAGCACAGGCTCGGGGACAGGCTGAGCCAGTAACCCCTGGATACCCTTGCCTAAGTGCAACAGTTGAACAGTATGCTATATGGTGATTTACTTGCACACAATTCCCAGTGATTGGAGAAGGCCATACCAGTCACCACACTGAGTTGGACCTTGACAAAAGTTTCCGGCCAGCTAATGCCTAGCTGACACCATGGCACAACACCTGGGGCTGCTGCTTCCACAGCCATGCAGCAGCCACCACTCCATAGCTTGAGTGGAAGTCAGTGCTCAGCAACAGCAGCAGCAGTGTCCCCAGGGCTTAGAGCTGCCAGGTCCTCTCTGGCTACTAGTGTGTTTGGGGAGGGGACGGGACGGTTGCCAGCACTAGGTTGGGAAGTTCCTGGAGATATGGGGGTGGAGCTTGGGGAGGTCAGGGACCTCAGTAGAATACAATGCCAAAGAGTCCACTCTCCAAAACATCCATTTTCTCAGGGGAATGGACTTCTGTAGTCTGGAGATGACCTGCAATTCAGGAGGATCCCAGGTACCACCTGGAGGCTGGCATTCCTTTCAGGGCTGCTGCTTGATCTGGTGCCAAACCATCTCTGTCTGCTCCAAGGCCTGGGAAAGTACAAGCTTTTTGCACCCTTCCATGTCTGCAGGAGAATGGTGCCCTAGGCAATGGCTTAGGACAACTGGAGGAAGGACCATCCCTTGTTGCTGCCAACTCAGCAACCTCTCAGAACAGCCTGTCAAATGCACCATCCTGCAAGCAATCCCAACTTGGCATTTATGTCAGCTTTTCCAAATAGACTTTTGCATATGAATGAAAAAGGACATCATACCGGTTGGTTTAATGGCAATCTAGAGGCCAAAAATATTCACATTGGCACAGAATCAGGACAATAAGAAAACTCACAGAATCAGGACAATAAGAAAACATATGCAATATTCCTTGTTGCTCCTGCCTATTCCTCATCTAGATGATGTATTTCAGTGTTTTTAAGGGACCAGTTTGATGATGTGAAGGGAAAACCAAGACATTACTGGCTTACTTAAGATTCCTCAATTTCCAGATGGGGCATGTAGACCTCCCAGAATTACTACTGGCCTCCAGATGACAAAGATAAGTTTCCCCAGATAAAATGGTTAGTTTGGAGGGTAGGCTCAGTAGCAGTGTTCCCCACTGAGTTCCTTCCCCTTCCCAAACCATTCCAACTCCTGCCGATTGCCAGCCCTAGGCCCATTTCAGGGACATATGTGAGATTCCCTCCTTGTACAGTTAGGCCTCTACTATAGGGATACTGCTGGTTCTGTGGTAGTACATGAACTGAAATACATTCTTCAGGGCTCTTCATTGCTGGAAGACTGAAGAACTAGCCTCAAGTTTGTTTGTTTTTCTCATGGAAATCGAACTATTTTCTACCCCCAACCTGAAAGTGAGGAAGGTCAAGGAGGGCTGACTCTGAGCTAACAGTGGCCTTCAAGTTTATCTGCAAAAATATGGAAGGCAGTGGAGGCAAAACAAATCTCACTTTACAGCTGGAAAACACTCACAAAGTAATATAAAGTAAATTTACTTCAATTTACTATGGATAATCATATGCAGATCTCGAGTCTTTATATTTTACAGCTCTCCTTAATTTCACATCTTCCTACTGCAGACAGTGCAGACATAAAACATTTCATCATAGGGTTGAGATGGAGAGGGTCCCCCCACCCACCCACTCACAGAAGTGCTGCTGTAATAGCGTCTCCCATCTCACATTCCTCACCATATTATTTAAAATACTATTTTCCATGTCAAGGTTGCAAAACTGCACTGACATGACTAATTGAGACTTAACAGAGAACTACACAATGCAAAGCAGTGATGGGAAAAAGGAGAAAATGGAACTGCATTTTAAAGGTCTTGTTTAAGTGAACACGTAATGGAGATAAAGCAGAAGTTTAACTACTCGGTATTTGTCAAGTGCACAATAGTTCCGAGCTCAGGAGAACAAAAGTTAATTCTCTCTCTCCCCCCCCCCCACACACACTTTTTTTTTCCTTTTTAGTATTTAGCATTTGAATCACTGTCCTTAAGACTCACACATTAAGTACACCCTACTGGGTGCCATTAACCACTTTGGTTATCAAAACTTAAATAGATACAGTTCCAGTATTGTAGATTAGGCAGCATTGTACTTGGCTGACCAATATCTTTGTCTTCCACAGATGAAGAAGTGATAGTCTTCCTCTGCTCTTCACCTAGAAAGTCAGCTGAAGGGTGCACTCTAGACTTTGCAGATCTTTATTTTAAAGGGTTGGGAGCCGATTGCTCTGGGCAGGCAGCTTAAATAATACTGCAGTCCTGTTCCATAGATGCCCCTTTATTTTGTTCCACAGGAGACAGCTGGAAACTTGGGACATCTTCATATACAGAGCTCTACTCTGGCATGATATGCTTCTCCAGCATATGGAGCTTCTGTGATATGCTTCTCCAGCAGAAATGATAAGCTTCTCCAGCTTCGAAACCTGTGGCTTGGATAGGGTTGCCAGCTCTGGCGAGGGACCTCAGTGAAATATAATGCTATGGTGTCCACCCTCCTAAGCAGATTTTCTCCAGGGGGACTGATGGAGATGAGCCATAATTCCAGGGGATCCTCAGCTCCCACCTGGAGGCTGACATCCCTAGGTATAAGTACTAGACGTTTTGCCAGAAGTAAACACTGGAAGCAGGCCTAAAGATCTTTCCCTATCAATGTTTTCATTCTAGTCTCCCTCCTGCGACTTTTCTGAAGTTTTGTACTGGTCTCTTCTTGAGTTCTGCTTTATGCTTGATTTATGCTTTAAGCTTCTGAAATGCCAACCAGCAACAGAAATGGGAAAAGAAGACTGGAACCAAGTTCTCAAACATAGCAGATGAGAGCAGATGATTCAGACTGTTCACAGAATAGAGTGTGCCTTCATATAAAAACCCCTGCATATAGAAAACTAGATGTCAAGGTGCCATTCCATAGATACCCCTTTATTTTGTTCCATAGGGGACAGCTGGAAACTTGGGACATCTTCATATACAGAGCTCTACTCTGGCACTGGTAGTGGTAGAACTCTTAACTGGCATGATAACTAGCTAACTAGACAGACAAATGAAACAAATGTCTTACAAACAAAGTAATAATGTTACTAATTTGATGAGCTGGTTAACTCAGTTTGATAAGTCCAGTATTTGCATTCTTTGGTAAACCATGGAGATGGTAGTGAAGAAAGAACGTCTCCAGAAAACCATATCTAAAATATGCATTATTGTTGACGATTGATTTGTAAACCACCCCACATCAGTAGGAAGGTCTGAAAAAAATTAGAAATGATAAGTTTCTCCAGCCTTCTTCTTGGATAGATTTTTGTATGGAAGAATGTGGGCTTCTCCCCTATGAGGAAACATTAGTGGATGTGAACACTAGGGTTGCTGGGTCTCTCCTGGCCACCAGCAGGGGTTGGAAAGGTTGCCAGATCCAGGTTGGGAAACTTCTGGTGGTTTGGGGATGGGGCTTGGGGACGTCTCCCCAGAGACCTCAGTGGGGTAAAGCTGCCATAGAGTCCACTCTCCAAAGCTTACATTTTCTCTGGGGGAAGTGATCTTTATAGTCTGGAGATGAGTTGGAATTTTAAGGGATCCCTGGTGAGAACACTCCCACCTGAAGTAGTAGAGTTCAAACAATACAACATTTTCTGGCAGTTCTGAAAATCAAACGTGAGTGAGAGTAGGTCACCCTGGAGGGGGTCCTCCCTATGGCTGCTTGTGAAATCTTCTAAAACATTCATTTAGCTGCCTTCACATGGGTAACTTGTGTTTCAGTCACAGCTCAGGAATAGACATACCTGGCCTTGGAAGCGTATTTTTCTCTGCCTCAGTACTGTTTCCATAAAATAGAAACAGCAGACTCTTGTTTTCAGGAATAACAGTGGAGTTACACCATTCAAGTCAACTATTGAAGTGAACTATCGCAAGCCCTCCTTGCTCAAGAGAAGTTTTTGTTGAGTCATCAAAGAGTTAAGAGGGGAATGTTAAGGGGGAAGGAGAGAAAGAAAAATGACAAAAGAAAAATAGCAAGCCCTTTGAAGGGAAAGTATGTAAAATTTGATGCTTGCCAGCATCTATTTTCCTATACAGATCTCTTTGGAGTACTGCTCACAGAGCAAATTATCAAATCTTCAAGCTCTTGCAGGTATCTGCTATCATCAACAGTGCCCTGTCCTGATGGTGTGAATTAAATGAAACTAGTATGCTGTTGACCACCAAATACATGCAATTCAAGCAGTAAATGGAAAAGAGGAAAACAGAAAACAGCTGCCCTCCCCCTGCACCCTCTTCTTGAGGGTTGTAACTCTTTATTATCTTCCATAAAGACAGAATTCACATTGGTCCTTTCACCCACTTCTAAAGATGTTCTCCTAGGCTTTTGTCCCCAGTTCATTACTTAGGCAATTATGCACCATGAAGTTCTCCTATGCAAGACTGTCCTCATTAGGGTTGCTAACCTGCAGGCATTAATTAAAACTTAGCTCCACGTAACAGATATCAGATGTCATGTGGCATTACCTCCCACTGAGGTCCCACCCCTCCTTCCACAGGCTCCACCCCTTCAAATTTCCAGGTATTTCCCAACCCAAAATTGGCAACCTTAGTCCTTACTGACATACGCAGGACTTGTAAAAGATTAATTGTTCTGATTTAACTGAAGTAATGTTTAAAAATGCATCTGCATCACCACCCAAATCCTGTAAATCTTTTAGTTAGAAAACTGAAATTATTCTGAGAACAAAAGACATTTTGGAAGGGTTTGTTAGTTTGATTCCCCCAAGTTAAAAAACTGAAATACCACATGCAAGTAGGGATATAGCTCAGCTGCACATTTCCATCTTGAGTATGCAAATATCACAGCCCAATCTTGTGTCAGCTTGAAAAGATAATGTCATGCAGAAAATTAAGACCATCTGATGAAATAATGTTATGAAATGTGGTTGGACAGAGAAGTTCTGTGCATGTAACAGTTTCCACACCAAAACACAGGAGTTTCTACAAGAAAGCTCAACATTTCAGCCAAACTGAATTTAGTCAGGGAAAGACAGCTGGTGTGTTTCAGGGCCAGGTTACAGACAATTTCTTAATATTATCACTGAAATAGGAAATGCAGTTTATCACAGGCTATTCATTTAAAATTCAGAATTTCAGAACCAAGCCAGCTGTAACGGCATTAGTTTAAGTCCAATGTGCATGTTGGATAATGCACTTTCAATGTGCTATTGCAGCTGGATATTCCTGTGCAGAACAGCTAAATTTACTTCTAAAGTACATTGAAAGTGCATAATCCAATGGGTGTTTAATGGTCCATTTAGCCCTTTTTTCATCTTTGAACTTATCCACATTTAAGATCCTTTGTAGAGCTCTTCTGGAATTCCTTCCCCATGGTAGCTCACCAGAGTAATTTCACAAGAGCAGTTTTTTGCCTAGTCATTTGGCTGAAGTGATATATTTTGGCTCTCAGATATTGGCAATTTACACAAAAGAATATACTTTTGGAAGGGTGGGGATATTATTCTCTGAGTCCTTTGGGAAGCAATAATGAGATGAAACGGAAAACATGGCAGCCAATTAAAATAGCAACCTTGCATCTCTACTCCTCTTTCCTTAGTAGCATCTAGTAAATGCTACTAGTAGCATCCATCACAGTGGAATCCTAGGCAGAGTTAAAGCTGTCTATTGAAGTCACTGGGCTTAGAAGAATGTGGCTTAGGATATCACTGCAAGTGTTCCATGCTTATGCCACCAGAAGCTAGTAGAATGTCAGTGAGGAAATTCAGAGTATGATGACATTATGGCACACATTGTTTTGATATATATACCAGGCAAAAGAGGAAGAAGAACTAGGAAGCTCTTGTTTTCATCAATATATGCAATAACGTCTATTTCCTCCTTAGATCTGATTCAGCCTGCAGCACATTCTGCATTCCATCTTAACATCTCAATAGAGGGAGGCCTCAGCCTCTATGTCCTGTTGTTGAATCTCTAGGGGAATTGGTTGGCCTCTGTGTGAGACTGGATGATAGACTAGATGGCCCACTGGTCTAACCCAGCAGGACTCTTCTGAAGCTGTTGTTAGGGGAAGGTCTTGGCTTCCATGTATTGTTGTTGCCCCCCCCCCCCAAAAAAAAAAGTAATTCACTGGCCTCTGTGTGAGGAAGGATGCTGGACTAGATGGGCCACTGGTCTGATCTAGCAGGGGTCTGATCTTATCAAATGAAGATTTCAGCCTCTATGCCCTGTTGTTGACCCTTCAGAGGAACTGGTTGGCCACTGTATGAGACAGGATGGGACTACTGGTTTGATCCAGCAGGATTCTTTTTACTAGATGGTATTCACAGACAGATGGTGGGGTAAGATCAGGATCCAAACTCCTACTCAGCTGTGGAATCTCTTGGCCCTGTTTTCTGCCATGGAATATTCTGAGAACAGAGTCTACTATTCTGCAGTGGGGAGAGAAGGGGAAACCAATTGTAAGCCACTTTGAGTCTCCCTAAGGTAGAGAAAAGCAGTGTATAAAAACCAATTCTTCTACTTCTTAAGACTACAAGAGTGAACTTGTCTTGCCACCTTATATTTGATAAAATACATAGCATACAAACACACATTATTTTGTCCTGAACATTCAGCTTGATGAAGAACTCCAGTATACTCAAAATCTCAATGGTTCTTTGACATTTTGATTTTGCCTAACTCCCACAAGTTAGGTCTCAAATAGTGCCAGGGCCTTCTCAGCCCTGGCACCCTCCTAATGGAATTAGCTCCCACAGGAAGTTAGGGCCCAACTGGGGCTTGCTGAGTTCCACTGGGCCTGCAATATGGAGCTCTTCTGCCAGGCGTTCTGTTGAGGCCAGAGAGGCAGATAACATCTAACTGGCCCTCCCACCTCTCCCCTCCTAAACTGATTAGGGAAGGGCCTTGAAGCTGATGATATTTAGATGCTGGCTGCTGTAAATGTATGTATTTCAAATTAGGAATTGTTGTTTTAACTGTTAACCATTAATGTTACTTAATTGTTTATTAATTTTATTGCACTTAATGCTGGTCATGTTATTCACTACCCCAAAATGACAACGGCTGATAGGGTGGTAAAAAATCAAATAATCTTTGTTCAAGGGAGGATAACACATTTTTCTTTTTCTCTGACTTTTAAATAAAACAACCATTTGCCATTCCCCCTTTCCTACCAGCATCCAGTGGAGTAGTGGGACTTGGAACTGATGACACATAATTTTCCCAATCTCTGTGTGTTTCACCAGAAAAATCCTAGAGTAGGGATTCCCAATTAGGGCTCTGTGGCCTTTCCCGTCCTGCCTGAATGGACTTGGCCAAATGCTAGGGAACTGATCACCTCAAACAACAACAACAACAACGTTGAAGGTCTGTCAGGGCTGTCTTAGCTCTTGCTCTTTTTTCTGGCCTACATGAGGCAGAGCCACCATAATAGTAGTAAAGGTGTGGGAAGGGAGTAAAACAGGGGTAGTCAAACTGCGGCCCTCCAGATGTCCATGGACTACAATTCCCAGGCTTCTGGGAATTGTAGTCCATGGACATCTGGAGGGCCGCAGTTTGACTACCTCTGGAGTAAAAGGAAGCAGAGGGTACAGGCGGTGATGTCACTTCTGGTGACATGTCACTTCCAGGCATGGCCGGCTGACATCACTTCCAGGGGTCTTTGAAGCCTGAAAATATATTTCAGAGGTTCCTCCATGATCAAAAGGTTGGACAAGGCTGTCCTAGAGCATTGCATATTGCAGTGATATCAATTCTGCATTCCAGAAGTTACAATAAGGTAATGTTCAAGAATTTTCCTTATACTTGTGGTTTTTTAGCAGAGAAATCCAGAGAAGTCCTAAAGCATCACATAACGCAGCAATGTCACATCTGGGTTTGTAGCTGAAAGTGACATTGTAGCATTACATAATCTTTTTTCCAGTTGGTGCCCCGACAGCATTCCTGCCACAATTTGGAGCAATGCTAGGAATTCACAAGGGACCTGTCATCTTATTTAGTGCTGGAGGGACATTTGGTTACTACCTTTCACATTCACAATTCAGAATGCTGTTTTTTGTCTTTCACCATGATGAAATCTTCTACATTCTGTCTAAACCACTTCAGTTTAGTCCTACTTTCCATTTTAAGATTACCAACTATGCCAGTTTCTTCTGAAACAACTGACTGTCCATCAAACCTGAAACAGAGCTCTGGAGAACTTGAAAGTCTGCACATTGTTTTGCCATGGGATTTATGTTGAACTATTTTTGCTTGGATTTAACAAAATGTATTATACACTTTTAAAAACCTTTCTCAGTAATGCTACACAAAACTCCTTTAATGGAACATGAATTAACTTTGCAAGACATTCATTTTAAGAACTCAGTTGTGGGGGGAAATCCAGCAACAATTAGTTTATAATATCAAAGCAATTCCATAATCCTTTTGGCAACATTTAGTTTATCTGCATTTACTTGCTTCTCCTCCTCACTATAAAAAGAAATGGAAGTAAACATTCCCATCATACTGCATTATTTATTCCTGGTAGTTTCCTTGATTGTAGAATTGCTGATTTAACAATATCCCTACTACTAATATAACACAGAAAGCTTTGACCTTATTTGGCTGAAAATGAAGCCCAGTAACTTGTTGGCGGGCAGTTGCAAAAATAACAGTTCCGTCACATTGCCTCACCTTCACATCTCTCCCTTTTGAAATTAATCGGTTTCCCCAAATAAACTCACTCACTCTCCATTTGCATAATCCAGTTATTTCACTGAACCCCATAAAAAGCCTTAAATATGAGCTGTAGTCACTTGAAAGCTGTCTCAATTTATTTAGCCAAAGACTCAGATTAAGTCCAAATTAGGAGCTACGTTTAGAAACACAGGCAGAATTCTTTTAAACAGTTCTTTTTATTTCAAACTTGGTCACACTAGTCAAACCTGGAAATGGGCTTATCAGGGGAGGGCAGTATATAAATATACAATAAATAAATCATTAGAAAGTCAAATGATCTCATTCATGTAAGGAGATTAATATTTTTATTACACTTTTGGTAATAGCTGTGAATAATGTATACATTGCTTCCCTTTATGGCACAGAAAGTTCAACCATTTTCGAAACATGATGGTGTTTGTTTTTAGCTGTATCTCTAGGAAAGACAAATGATCCATGTAGATTACCAGATTCACTTCCCCCTACATCATATAGCAAGGTGGCACATTCCTGTTTTATGGTTTACCACTTTCAAATCCAGGTGTGCATCTGGTCTAGTGATAACCCAAGGACATCTGATGCACCAATCCAAACCGTTTATGTGCAAACTTTGCTAGTTTTCATATATTTATGACAATCCAGTTGAGATATTTTCTTTGGACTAATTCACAAAACAAAATTTGTACATTGGTTATGTGAATCTAAAAGGTCTAGATGGCCTCAAATTTAGGGCAGACTGCTTCAGTCTGGAAAAAGACCATGCAAAGACACTTGAGAATGTGGTAGGTAAACTTATCACCAGTTGAACAAGGAATGTTAACCTCCAGGGACACCTGGAAATCTCAGTGCATTATAACTAATCTCCAGATCTCGGAAATCAATTTCCCTTGGGAATATTGCTGATTGGGGCAATGAACTCTATGGCATTATACCCTACTGAGGTCCCTTTCTACCCTCAACTCTGCCCACCCCAGCCTCCACTCCCAAATCTCCAGGAATTTCTTTACCCAGAGTTGGCAACCTTAGCTTAAATTCATGTTGAACATTACATAGATCTACTTAAGGCTAGATTATTCATAAAGAAGGTTGTGTGAATCAATTTGACATTCAGTTCCCAAGGCAACTTTTTGTGAGTTGAATGTGAACAGCCGCCACTATAGATTTTACATTTGTGTTAGTCAAATTTAAAACCTATCTTATTCAACCTTTCCTGTGAAAATATCTACAGTTTAAGTTGGTGTCTTGCTTATTCTGGGAAACAGTTTGTGTCAAACAGAAATGAGGAAGAAATGGAGATATTGAACTTGATGTCAAAATGCTTTACAAAAAGAACTGGACAAGTTAAAAATAATCATTGAAATCTTTTCATAGGCTCAGATCAGACAAAACAAAATCCATGACTTAATTAAATTAGCTATGATTACTAGCATTACCCAAATACAGAGCAGTTTGATTATCTGAATGCAGATCACTAACTGATCAGCTAGAGTCCATTAAATTATGATCTTAAGCCATGGCTTGAAGTTTAGCTTCACACAACATAAAAATAAAGGCTTAACCTTGCTTTATTCTTGGGCAAAGCCTTCTCATGTCTTCAAATGACAGAGTTGTCTGGTCAAAGAAAAGGCAATAAAATTTGCTGATTTTTTTGATGCAAACCAGGAATTGATTGTCTGCATGCCAAACCCTGGCTTTACAAAATATACATCGTTTGTTTGTTTTTCTTAAATCTGAACTGAACCACTTTGTATACTGAATTATTATATCTAATTATGCATTATTCTAAAAGAGGAAAAGCAACAATTCAATTTGGACATTAGACACAAAAATTATCTCCACACTACAAAAAAATGGGTAAAATTTACCCATTGTGCCATCAATTGTTCACACATATTTAAATAGATGAGTTTCAGTGCAACAAGCACAAAAAATAACTTGTTGTTGATTCTTTTCTGGCTGCTCTTACTGTTCCGTCCGAGGGAAGCCAGACCTTTCAAACAGCCATGCGCTATTCACAACAGATATTTTCAGGGTTGCATATGACTTTTTTATAGTCAAGTTTTCATTGGCTCTTAGAAAGATATCAATTTCCTCCTGCTTCTCACCCCAAGATGTCATTTATTCATGTCATCATTCAGTTCTTTCTTCTGGCAAAGCCAGAATCCAGAAAAAGAGTCTTAGAGAAAAACAAAGCCAATAAATTGCAAACAATTTGCTGCTAGTCCTGTTGTCTCAGTCTAGATAGATCCTTCATTTACTTCACCAAGAAATATTTGGGTGACAAGTCCATCAATTCTCTGCCAGCCTAGATTAAATGCTAATAAACCAAATGTCAAAAAAGTTATTCATAAGACTCTACCATGCCCAGAATCTTTTCATTAAGTCTCTTATTGAAGGCAAAAAATAACTGAAGTTCAGCAGCTGGAGAACTGGGAATTTCTCCCTTTCCTCTATACTGGTCTCTATTTAAAATGAGAAAATAATGTAAACATCATAAGTATTTGTAACCTCCTGCTATGCAGCTTGGCAGGCACAGAAGTACTGAAACTGCAGATGTAGTTAGAAAAGTACCATACTGTAAAGCAAAGATACAAAAAGATGACTGTACAATGTAGACCAGTGGTCCGCAACCTTTTTTAGGCTGCGGACCGGTGGGGGGAGGGCGATCCAGGGGCTGCGCATGTGCAGCAGCCCATGTGCAAATGCACATGTGCAGCAGATCCGCGTTTGCGCCATGCGCGGCCGCAAACATGCACGTGCGGCAATTTCATGCATGCACGCGCGGCAGGTTTGCGCTGGCAGCCGTGTTTCCCTCTTCCCCCTCCATCAAAAAGGAGCTTGCCGGGCTGCAAGCTAATCGGCCACTTTGGCGGTCGATTTGCTTGTGGCCTGGGAAGTTTCTCACTGCAGGGGGGGGGCGGGGAGAGAGAGCCGCAGCCCGGTGGTTGGGGACCACTGATGTAGATCTCAGCTATTGGCAACAGTTATTTACAAGAGCTGATTCAACATCACTAATCAAAATATCAGAAAAGGAACAAAAATCCACTGCAATGGCATGTTGAATCTGGTTGAAATTTCAAGACCATACATTTTCATCTCTGAAATGTTTTAGAATTAAAGCTTCAGAAAAAAAATACTTTTTTGTTTTAAGACAGTCAAAAAGAGATTAGGAGATTCATCACTATCAACCATGGAACATACCCTTGGAAACTGAGTTCTCTAACATCCTATGTGAACAGGAAATGGTTTGTGTGTTGACTACTGAATAAAGAATTCAATATTGCATTAATCAACAAACGCACAGGGTCCAAGCTAACCACAACACTGAGAAAAGGACAGCACAATGAGCATGAGTTACATCCCACCAATACAAGAGAGGTCACATAGATGACAAAGACCATAAAATGGCACAGTAGAAAAACATGTTTTTTGTAAAAATCTAAAGTTGAAGTTGCTGTGAACATTCAATGGCTCCATTTTGATATGGAGGAAATGGGAAAAGGTATTATACCCAGGGATTTCTCCATTAACCTCACAGTCTGTATTATCCAAAATATGTTTTTTGTTAAAAAAAATTAGGGTTCATGGTCCAGAGACTCCTTTCTTAATCAGATCACTTCAATAAATGCAAATATGATACTAGTAAATCATAATAGTTAATTCTGGGCAGAAGGGAGAGTTCTGGAAAAGTCAAAATGGCTGTTGAAACATCATATTTTAAAATTTCTCCAAAAGAGGGAAATTAAAGATCAAATAAATAGAGCATTAACTGAATTTGAACAATTAATTTGAAATAACGATAGGGAAGAGGGAAAATTCATTGCTAAAATATACTGGACTAGCTTCAAAGACCGTTCCAAATAACAGGCCTTGAAAGGGTCCCTTCCATTGGCCCTTGGCCAGGCAGCTAAAGGTGACTTTGGGCTGCAGCTCGCAGCCAGATATAGTGTGGTAGGTGGGGGCTGGCCTGAGACAGAGCTCCTTAGCAGGCAGTCAGCAGGCTAAGAGGCCCTCATTAGCAGGCCCTGCTTAGCAGGCCAGGCGGCCCTCATTAGCAGGCCCAGCCTAGCAGGCCAAGAGGCCCTCATTGGCCCATTATGCATGCCTGCTGAAATGGCTATTTCGGGTCACATGGAAAATGCGGAGGGGGAAGAAGTGAAGCAAACCGCTTATGCACGGGATGGGACGCAACGGCGGCAAAACCCAGAGTAACCAATTATGCACACGGCGCCCCCGGCACCACGTCTGGTTGCGCCCTGGTCACCCGGAAGCTGTGCTTTCTTCCGCATTTCACTAACGCGGCTTTTTCGGCAGCATGCACCAAATCTGCAGCCGGTTGCAGCCAGCACCGTGCCTTATTTGTGATTTTAGTCACCGCCATTCCATCCCAAATGTGTGTTATTCCCCCCATGCATAATGGGCTATTAACAGGCCTAGCCTAGCAGGCCAAGAGGCCCTTGTTAGCAGGTCCTCCACCATGCCCAGGGCTCTCTTCCCTTACCTGCTGGCTCCAGGCACTGAGGTGCATCTGAGAGCAAAGAGGCTAGAGTCCGGGGACAGAGGGCAGGAGCTGCAGGGGCAGGGTCAATCAGGCTGCACTCTGATTGGCCCTATTCCAACTTGGACAGCCGGACATGTTCCACCCCCCCAGGCTGTTTCACAAATATATAGAGGAACATGGATAAGGATATTACTAATGCAGGAACAAATTCTGGTGTGGATGATTAAAAAGAACTAGGAAATAGAATTAAATACTAAATTTAATGACAACAAGTAGAGACACATATTTAAATGATTTAAATAATTTTCAAGAGGTTGACAAGCACATGCATTAAAGTTCTCTCAAAGGTGGCATCTTACTCAAGTTAGGATAGCCCACATAACGAAAATAGAGAATCAAATTTGTTGGAGAGGATGTAGTGAATTAGGGGCATTTTTGCATATATGATTGTCCTTCAAGCTTTAGTAAATTTTTGGAAATCAATATTTACAGAGATTGCTAAAATAACCTGGGAATATATAAACCTAATGTTGAATTAATTCTGCTCAATTTATTTATCAATGAAAATTCCCAGTGTAAAAAAAAGAAAAACACATTAATGTTCTTTTTGTTGTAGCTAGGTTGCTTATTGCCCAAGATTGGCAGAATACTATAGTGGTTTCCTTGTATGAAAAAACATAGTGGAACTCGAGAAATTAACAAATAAGTTTAGTAATTCAGCGAAGAAAAAAAGAAATATGATTTTAAGGTACTTTTGAAGTTTTATAATTTATTTAATGGAATTTACAGAATATAGCTAATTTAAAATTGTTCTTTACTTGGATGGACAACTTTATTTGAAAATGTGACTAAAATATTGAATAATTATATTAGTGGATATTATCTTTCAGAAATAGATTTAATAATATTATGTAAAATTACAGCTACCTTGGATGTCCCCCCTATTTTTCCTTCTTTTTTCCTTTTGTCCCCCTTAGTTTTAGTTTATATATTTTCATGTGTCATATCTGTTGGAACAACACTATCATATAATAACATTATTTCCCTATTGGATATGAAGTTATCAGATGGTTTTGTTTTGTTGTGCTTTTGTTTTGTGCATATAAAACAAATAAAACTTTATATTAAAAAAGAATTATATTCTAAAAAGAAAGGGGAATGTTCAGCATATGCTGATGTACAGCATGGGAAATTATCCCTCTTTCAAATCACATTAGCTTTCTAAAAATTATCATCTCTCTTTAGACTGAGAGCAATTTAAAAAACATACACAGAGTGAGAATGAGTGGGAAAAGAAACCTGAATACTTTTAATCGCCAACTGAGGCACCTATAGTACAAAACCAAGATACCCTCAGGGCACTTCATACATTTATTAGGAAGCAAAGATTATAACAATTTTATGGAAATTTAAGATAATGTACAACATTTGTCATCCTCACAGCCACATAGAAATGTGGAATAGTATAATAAATGGCACCTTGGACTGCAAGCAGAATGGCTTTGGTCAACTGGTTGGTTGCAACAACCCATGTATCATAATCAACAATTGAAATAGGCCACTGTTTTCAGTGGCAATATGCTTCTGGATTTCACCAATTGCCCAACAATGAGAAAGTTAGTTCTTTCTACACCATCATTCAAAACACATATCATCGCCGCATTTTGGACACTGAAAGAGTTAGCTCCTCATCAGGTTGCCTTCATATGATCCCTCACTTTGGTCAATGGGGCTTACTCTCAGTGTTCTTAAGATGGCAGTCTGTAATAAAGGTGGGGATGTATCAGTTGTGGTATAACCATCCATTTGCACAATCTATGTACTTTGTTTGGTAGGGGGCAGGAGGGGAATAACTTGCTGCTTGTCAATGTACATGAGGCACATAGCAAGAGGAATGTTCAAAATAAAAAGGACTTTTTTTAAAAAGCTTCAAAACAAAGATATAGGAATTGAGCAACTAGTCTTCCTTTAAAAATAAGTTCCAGATGTATACTTCTATCCATACACTGCAGAATGGAAAAAATGCCAGGACTCTAAATAACAACCAGAACTATGAAGTGAACTGTGATAGAGCACATATTAGGGGGAAATTAAGTGTACTAAAATTCATTCATTCATTCATTCATTCGACTTTTTTCTTGCTCTTCTCTGAGGGCTCAGGGCAGGTTACAAAAACATAAAAAATACAATCCAAAAATTTAAAATCACAACATTAACTTAAGTATAAAATACAATAAAATCCAGACTGAATATAGAACTAACTATACAGTTTGCCCTGATTTCCCTATTGTCTAGGGAGGGAGGCAATAAAAGAGTCGACATGATGGAGTTCAGACAGGAATCAGGCAGGGAGGCCAGCTGAAATCAGATGTTTCCCAGGCCTCAATCACAGCCCTGCCAGAACAACTCTTTTTTACAGTACCTGTGGAACTGTTTAAGGTCCTGCATGGTCCTCATGAGGCAAAATGTTCCACCAGGCTGAGGCCAGAGCCAAAAAGGCCCTGGTCCTGGTTGAGGTCAGCTTGATTTTCTGTGCAAGTTCTGATTATTAGGTCTGCGTACTCTTTGGGTGACATAATAGGAGAGCTGATTCCACAGATACATTGGTCCCAGATGGTTTAGGGCTTTAGAAGTTAAAATGAAGACTTTGAACATTATTCAAGCCAGAGCCAGTGCAACTGGGAAAGCAATGGTCAAATATGTGCCCCTGAGCACTGAGTTCCCCCAAGGACCTATGCTGCCATGTTTTGGACTAGTTGAAGTTTCTGGAGGAACTTCAAAGGGGGCCCTGCATAGAGGGAGTTACAATGGTCTAGCCTGTAGGTTAGCGATCCCCAACCTGTAGGCTGCGGACCACATCTGATCTGTCGACTAATTGGAGGTGGGCCATGAAGGACGCCTTCTCCCCCCCCCCGGCCCTTTACTTCATCCCCCCCGGCCCTTTACAACACACTTTGGGTGTCATTGTCTCCCATCACTCCCAGATGGGACTATCTCGTTGCAGAGAAACAAGCCCAGGGTTCCCATTGATTTGTCCTTGTCATGAGTTAAAATGTCCATGAAAATAAAATGTTCCTTATGTTCATTGTTGTGGCATGTCTGTATCTTATTTTAAACATTACCATAGCGATCAGAGAGCGTTAGGGCAGTGGTTGAGAGTAGAAGAGTAAACTATCCCCCCCCCCACCGGGCCTCAGTAAAATTGTCAAGTATTGAGTGGTCCCCGGTGATAAAAAGGTTGGGGACCACTGCTGTAGGTGACTGTTGCATGGATCACAGTGGCTAGGTCAGATGCTGATAGGGAATGTGATGCCATGCCTGACAACAGTGGTAGAATGCCTGGCATGTCTCATTGGTAACCTGGTCCTCTCTAAACAAGGAAGTCTCCAGAATCACCCCCAAACTCCTGATAGTCACTGAAGTGATTAGTTGGATTGCTGAAGTTATTAGTTGGATTCCATCATTAGCTTAGACATGCCCCAGCTTCTGATGGAATCCAACTAATAACTTGGAGAGAGGCTAGTTCCTTGTGAAACCTCATATGTTAGGGCATACCACTCAGAGGTTATCTCCCCTAGCAGGTCCCTTTGTCCTCGAACATGAATAAAAGATTGTAGCCACTTTCAATCCCCACATTGGCTACCATTGAATTAGTAGCTATCTGCATTTCTTTCAGTGCAAAATGTAGAGATTTGCATGTGCAAAGCTGCCTGGCATGATGCAATCCCCAAAATGAGCTTTGCCAGGGAACATCAGAGCTCTCTGATCAGGAACTTGCCTGATGTGCAACTGTTTGGGCAAGGTATGTCTACTTGGGGTTCATGTTTGTGCTGAAGTTTACAGCATTCCTGCTTATGAGAGCTGTCAGGATGTATCAGAGCATGTATTGGCTAGCGTGACAAAAGACATCATCTTAGACATCATCAAAAGACATGGACTGCTCTCTGCCACAAAAAGCCCTTCTGTGTCCACTTGGCTACTTCTGCAGTTGCTGCACCACTTCAATGAATCAGCTTATCAGCTACCATCTTGAAAACGAGGACCATCTTTAGAAGAATCATAGAATCATAGAATCATAGAGTTGGAAGGGGCCATACAGGCCATCTAGTCCAACCCCCTGCTCAACGCAGGACTAGCCCTAAGCATCCTAAAGCATCCAAGAAGAGTGTGTATCCAACCTTTGCTTGAAGACTTCCAGTGAGGGGGAGCTCACCACCTCCTTAGGCAGCCTATTCCACTGCTGAACTACTCTGACTGTGAAAAACTTTTTCCTGATCTCTAGCCTATATCGTTGTACTTGAAATTCAAACCCATTACTGCGTGTCCTCTCCTCTGCAGCCAGCAGAAACAGCATCCTGCCCTCCTCCAAGTGACAACCTTTCAAATACTTAAAGAGGGCTAACATGTCCCCTCTCAACCTCCTTTTCTCCAGGCTAAACATTCCCAAGTCCCTCAACCTATCTTCATAGGGCTTGGTCCCTTGGCCCCAGATCATCTTCGTCGCTCTCCTCTGTACCCTTTCAATTTTATCGACGTCCTTCTTGAAGTGAGGCCTCCAGAACTGCACACAGTACTCCAGGTGTGGTCTGACCAGTGCCGCATACATTGGGACTATGACATCTTGTGATTTTGATGTGATGCCCCTGTTGATACAGCCCAAAATGGCATTTGCCTTTTTTACCGCTGCATCACACTGCCTGCTCATGTTTAGTTTACAGTCCACAAGTACCCCAAGGTCTCGTTCACACACAGTGCTACCTAGAAGCGTATCCCCCATCCAGTAGGCATGCTTTTCATTTTTCTGACCCAGATGCAGAACTTTACACTTATCTTTATTAAATTGCATCTTGTTCTCATTTGCCCATTTTTCCATTGTGTTCAGATCTCGTTGAACTCTGTCTCTATCTTCCGGAGTATTTGCTAGTCCTCCCAATTTGGTGTCATCTGCAAACTTGATGAGTAGTCCCTCCACCCCCTCATCTAGATCATTAATAAATATGTTAAAAAGTACCGGGCCGAGCACCGAGCCCTGAGGTATCCCGCTACTCACCTCTCTCCAGTCTGCTGAAACACCATTGACAACAACTCTTTGAGTGCGGTTCTCTAACCAATTCCCTATCCACCTAACTATCTGAAAATCCAGATTGCAGTCCTTCAACTTATCCATTAGAACATCATGGGGAACCTTGTCAAAAGCTTTACTAAAATCCAAGTAAATGACATCAACCGAACTGAAAAGAACTGAAACACTGTGAAGGGATGCTTCTGCATTCGCCTCTCTTCTCTTTCATTTTCCTTGCCTCTCTCTTTCTCTCTCTCTCTCGCCAATCTGCCTTTTGAGCAATTGAAATTCATACTTGCTGGCAAATGGACCTCTGGAGAAACAGGACAGAAGAACAGGTTACTTCTACAACTGGCAATGGTTTTCAGTGTCTTAGGAAAGGGAAGCATTTCCATGTCTACTACCTAAAGAATCAATCTTCCTGAATGCAAAGCATGAGCTTTCTACCAAGTTATACTCCCCCCCCCAATAATGCTCAGGAATAATAATAGGAAATAGTAAAGCAATGCCATTGAGATGGAAGTACAATAATGTCCGACACATAGATAAGCATAGAGAGATACCATCATTGCACTGAAACAGCGTTTATTACTTAATGACCCTTGATTTATATTTTTCACTGCCTAACCACGGATTTCAGACCATTTAGGCAATAAAAAGAATATTCTTATATCATAAATCATATTTTGATCTTTAGCCAACCAACTCAGAAGTATATCAGCACATCATTATATAAAGATATTAAGATAAGCAAAATGAATCACTGAGAGTCAACCTGCAAACGGGAATGTGAAAACTTTTACTGGGCAAGTGAAAACTCCTAAAATTATAAGATCTACAGGGCAATCCTAAAAAGGGACACATCATGCTAAAATGACTGAAATCAATGGGCTTCAAAGGGTGTCACTGTAGAATTGCACTGCTACACAATAAGAAGCACCAAACAGCCATCTCTCTCCTTCCTTCCTTCCTTCCTTCCTGACATCATTCCACTATGTACTTCTCCAATCCCAGCAGTAGTAATGCAAAGTGGGGCAAGGAAATGCATAGCACAATGACACCATGGAGTTACCAGTAACAGGGGACGAGGTGACAAAGTCTAACAGCACTTCTGTGTTTCTTGTCATGTCCAGTACTAATCCATAGTAGAAGCGGAAAAAAAGGCTTATAGACAGAAGCAAAAATAAAAGATCTTATTTTAATGGCAGGAAAAAGAATTACAGATTAAGCAACCACCATCTAAATGCAGAAGTCTGATATTTGCTTTGTTATCGTTGAAAGCCCTTGCTGGGAACTTCTACACATTTCTCAAGAAAAGCGACTTCTGATAGGAGTCTAAGGATAATTCTAAATTTCCTCTTTGCAGCTGCAGTTGATCCCCAGTATTTGGTAAAATCTCTCTTTTTGTGTGACTTAACAGTTGTTGGCTCAGCTACTATATTGCCTTAGAGCATTTTTTCTAGGGAAGTTCATGAATTAAATCCACATGGCAATACCACTCCCCCTACCCCTGAACCTTTCCTTTAGGGGGTTATAAAATGTCAGAAGAAAGCAAAGCTGTTTCTTTTACTTAAAATCAGATACTATATTCAAATACATTTTAGTGGGTCTTCAATGAAAACTACATCTTATTAACAACTTTCATTTTATGTAACTAAACTTTTATCATACTGTGGCAGAAATTTTAAGGTCATTTTAAAAAGTGCAATTTGAATCAGTTTCCTGCACCCATAATTTAAATTTTAAAAAACTTGATGGTAATAAAAAACGTACTTATGTACCAAGGTTGAGTCTACCATGCCCAAACATCCCAAACATGATAGAAAATGACAGCTATGGTCACCAGAATTATAGTGCCACAAGCAAGGAGGCCAAGAAATAACAATAGGCACAAGCACTGAGCTCAGAACCAATTTCTCTCTCAGTCAAAAGTATCATGATCAGATTCAATCAGATTATCACCAGTAATGGAGCAAACAAGTCTTCAACTTTGACTGGAAATGAAAATTCACATGAATACTCACATTTGAAAAAGCATTTGGAAATTTCGTCCTTTGAACTCTTCTTCCTTAGAAATGCATTAGTTTTTGTTTCAATTCTAAAAGTGTTCCATATATTGCTGTCATAAACTAGGATTTCTATAGTTCAAGCTCTCAAAAAAGTCATCAGTAAATCCAGAATTCAAGAAGCCATTCAGAATTAAAAACAACACCATTTCAACAGATTGGGAGCCATGTGAGGCTGGCACTAGTAAAATAAAACAGGAGTCTACTTTAAAAACTAACACAATTTATTCTCAACAGAAACCTCATTGATTCTTATTTTATCTTTTCTATGGAAACAAATGAAGCCTATGGGGTGGGGTGGGGTTGTTGTTGTTTTTTAACAGTAATAGGAAAAAGCTCAGTCAAAAAATATAACTAGCCCTGGATTTTAACAATCATCTAGCTGCAAAGTTAATGAAAACTTACAGCAACGCTTGTCTAATACAATAGTCAGTCAGTCATTGGAGAAAGCTGGGTAAAAAAAAAACACACCCTTAAATAAATATCAGCTGCATTCAGAGGTTGTAAACAAACTGAACAAATGATGATAAGAACAAGCCTCCAAAGACCTTAGACTCATGCACTCCCTCTCCTTTCTGCCCTTACTCAACTTCTCATGCAGAACTCTGAGACTGAAGACTTGCTGGCTTGGCTTTTGGCATGATGTCAAATTGTTTTGGGGGTGATCAGTAGTAGAACATTGACTCTGCATGCAAAAGGTCCTCCTCAGTTCAGACCCTGATGTTGTTGTTGTTAGGTGCGAAGTCGCGTCTGACCCATCGCGACCCCATGGAGAATGATCCTCCAGGCCTTCCTGTCCTCTACCATTCCCCGGAGTCCATTTAAGTTCACACCCACTGCTTCAGTGACTCCATCCAGCCACCTCATTCTCTGTCGTCCCCTTCTTCTTTTGCCCTCGATCACTCCCAGCATTAGGCTCTTCTCCAGGGAATCCTTCCTTCTCATGAGGTGGCCAAAATATTTGAGTTTCATCTTCAGGATCTGGCCTTCTAAGGAGCAGTCAGGGCTGATCTCCTCTAGGACTGACCGGTTTGTTCGCCTTGCAGTCCAAGGGACTCGCAAGAGTCTTCTCCAGCACCAGAGTTCAAAAGCCTCAATTCTTTGACGCTCGCCCTTCTTTATGGTCCAACTTTCGCAGCCATACATTGCAACTGGGAAGACCATAGCCTTGACTAGATGCCCTTTTGTTGGCAGGGTGATGTCTCTGCTTTTTAGGATGCTGTCTAGATTTGCCATAGCTTTCCTCCCCAAGAGCAAGCGTCTTTTAATTTCTTTGCTGCAGTCCCCATTTGCAGTGATCTTGGAGCCCAGGAAAATAAAATCTGTCACTATCTCCATTTCTTCCCCATCTATTTGCCAAGAATTGAGAGGGCCGGATGCCATGATCTTTGTTTTCTTGACCCTGATACCTCCCATTAAAAGAATCAAGTAGGAGTAGATGTGAAAGACTTCTACCTGAGTTTCAGGAGATACTGCCAGTTGAAGTTGCCAATACTGACTCTGACAGATAAAGAGTCTAATACAATGCGGTATTTGCTGCCAGGGATATTTAATCCTTGTTTAAAATCCTGATTTGGAGGCAAAAAACCAGCTGCCATTTGTTGAAATGCTCAGTCTGGATGTCACAATGGCTTGAAGACCTCAGTCTTGGTGAGATGCATGAGGGCAGAAGGAAGGAAGGAGGGGAAAAGAGTCAAGGGCTTCTCATTCTCTCACTCCAGTGGCCTGAATGGAGCCACTGAGTGCTCTTCTAGTGTTTGCCTAAGAATTTATGAACTGGCATGGTAATTTTAGGATGGGAAAAAGCAATGAAATCATTCATGCAAATTCCATTCAACACCTCTCCCACTGTCATTTAGGTTTAGCCACTTTAAATTAGCACTACATGAGCAAACATTCCTAACACAGAATGCCTTTGCATGCTGTAATGTCAGGAAAGACAAGAGGAACAGGAAAAAAGTGCAATTGCTATTTTTGCTCCAATGTGCCTTTTTTGGGGGGGTGGGGGGGTGGGGCATATATTGTAAACTTCACATCACTGACACTAATTATTTTGGCACCTTATTGGCAGCTACTGCTGGACCAAAAAGGAGACATGAAGAATCAAAACAAGTTCTTGGCTTTGTATCTTCTTCCCTCTGTACTCTCGAGTTTATTTATGGCTAAACTGAAGCTGGATGTCAAATCTGGGCCCCTCAGAACAAAATCTTAATAATTAACTGGCAAAACTGAACATGATCGTTTCTGACACACCTACACTGGTAATTATTGCTTTGAGGCCATTTACTAATGAAATTAATGTATTCATTGCCCTAACAAATTAGCATAACTCATACATAATGCCCCACATTTCAAGACCTTCCTTGAAAAACAACACTTAATAGTGCAGAGTGAAATGGCAAGGGCATGGCATGGAGACAACATGCTCAGAATGACTACATGTGAGGGGGAGAAAACTCATATCTAAGACCATGCTAAAAAGAGAATGTCAATACAGTTTGGGTAATAATACCCATTAACAGGGTCATCAACGCCACACCACTGATGACTATTCTGACACTCCAAATACTCAGACCTTAGCATTATAGTGACCACGGAATTTAATTAGCTCACTATGCCATATTAATACATAGGAGGGAAAGAATTTGTTGCAGAAGTTGTAACATCTTCTCCATTTCATTGATAATGATGGTATAAATAGCATTTCTTTCCTGACAATGAATGCAATAGAGAAGTGCCTCAAAGTTCTTAACAATGCAGTCTTAAACCGAAGGTTTTTTTTACCATCAAGTCACAGCTGATTTATGGCTAGCCCACAGAGTTTTCAAGGCAGGAGATGTCAAGAGGTGATTTGCCATTGCCTGCCTCGGTGTAGTGATCCTGGTATTCCTTGGTGGCCTCTCATCCATGGCTGACTCTGCCTAGCTTTCAAAAACTGATGAAATTAAGCTAGCTTTGGCTAATCAGACCTAACTGCCACGTTAAAGGATGATTTCTAGAACCACTATGGTGTAGTGCAGGGGTAGTCAACCTGTGGTTCTCCAGATGTCCATGGACTACAATTCCCATGAGCCCCTGCCAGCATTTGTAGTCCATGAACATCTGGAGGACCACAGGTTGACTACCCCTGGTGTAGTGGGTAGAACTGGGGAGAGAAGCAAGAGAGACTACTGGTGTTTCAATCCTTGCAAACAAAATGTTCAAAACCTGAACTTATCCTGCTTGTTTGCATCAAGTCCATCACCTCTGTTCTTAAACTGCTGATATAGTCATCATTTAAAATGAGCTGTTTCAAGTTCATGTGCTTCTCTTGCATTGGCTTGCTTAGTGGGCTTTTCATCATTCTGCTGGGCAGCTGCCTGGTAGTTTTGGTCTTCACAAACATGGAGCTTGATGCAATGTCAAGTGGCTCTATGGGGGCAGGGACAGTGCAGGCATCATTTCAAAATCGTATTTACCATTTAGATTGACTTGGTTGGTTGTTTTATTTGTTTTATGTTGTAAAGCACCTCCAGCAGTTTCTGGAGAGGTGGCAGATACACTTTCTCAACAAATAAATAATAATTATTATGAATGGTTTTGTCATTGCACAATTGCAATATTTATAAGTTATCATTACATAGCAGCCAGCCAATACAGTGGCACATGTTCAGAGTCATTGGACAAGACATCATAGTATGTGACATAGCAAGAGTGGCATATGGTTGCCTAGGCAACAAAAAGCCTTCTCCCCTATGGACAAACAGCAGTTCCCAAGCAGGAGTACAAGAATGTGCTTGGACAACATATCTGTGACCCAATTTAGAACTTGCAGACTGTGATTCAGACAGTCAAACCAGGAGAGCTAAGAAAGTACCACAGAAGGAGCAAAGCGCCTCTTGTGAGTGTTTGTTCCCAGATAAATTGGGAGAACATGTTAGAGCATTTTTTAAGAACTGGAAAAATGTTTGTGTTGCCTTTAGGTTTTGGGGGCTTTCAGGATAATCCTGCTGCCAAGTAACTTCAATTAGCATAAATTCTTGCTAGTTGCAACTGACACCTTATCATTTCAGTTTCTGATGATGTCAACTTTACACTGTCCAAATGGTATCAAATACTCTTTTATCTTGGAAAAGAGCAAACAACAGTCAGGTGTTGCCTGATGTCCATACCTTCCACAGTGAGCTGAATGCTGCAATAGAGCAAGGCCTTGAATCTGACATGTGGGCATCCTGACACATTACAAACACAGACAACACTTTCAGTGTCTGGAGCTTCTGCCGGGCATTGCAACAACCAAATTAGACAAGACATTGAGGATCTGTGACTGGAATTGTCATCCCTTCTATTTCTTTTAAAAGACCTACCAGGGAGTAATTTAATCAGGCCCATCGTGTTGGAGAGCGGTAACCCTTCCTGTATACACTGTTCTCCTGATATAAATCAGGTGCCTCATCTGCATACGGCCATTTGTACCCTTAAAGGAAAATACAGAGCTACCCATATGTAGTCTAATTATGCATCGTTGTACCACACTCTGCTGTTTGAACCTTGAGCCAATAAAAAGAGGGTGTATGCTCTAGAGGTAGTACACATCTAAAATACAGAAAGATCCAGATTAGAGCAGCCTTGAAATGTGAATGCTCACAGTATAATTATTATGTTAAGTGGGCCACTTTCCATACAAGAGAAACAGGCTTTAGAAAAATAGAGGGATGAACATCCATTTCGAAATGAATGAAAACAAAACAAAATCAAAAACTCCATTTAATATGTGCATTAGGAAAATGAGTACAACTAGAAAGAACAATGAATAAATGCTGATCATTTCACCGCTGTGCTTTGCCATTAATGGTCATGTGTTTAGCCTATAAAACCAAAACTGATTCTTATCTTTCTGAAATTACAATCCCTGAAAATTTCATCTAAACTGGATAGAAAATAAAGATATTACAGCCCCCACAAAGTTTCCAGTTCAAACGACTGGAAACAAAGACAAACAACCCAAAAACGAACACATGGGATAATGACTATAATGGAAACAAAGCTTTTGAAATGAAAACCAGTGTTGACCAGTCTTTTTTCCACTTTTCTGAAATGAAATAAACTCCCTCTGTTCACAGCATGTCCTATGAATGAGATGCAAATTTTGTTATTGTTCTCTCAAATACAGCCTATTTGCAAATCTATACCATATTTCATCAAACTCTGAAATCATTTCTTGACAAAGATGCTGTGTTATCATCCATCACTACTTGCATACTTCAGACATGTTCTACACCCACCACATTCCTCTTGGATGATAAAACTGGAACCTCACAAGACGAATAAAACCCAATAAAGACGAACACAAACACGAGCCCTATGCAGTCTCTCCATGTTTTTGCATTGCTCAGAGGACAAAGCCTGTCTGAGGTAAGGACCCCAGATGACTCTGCAGGTGTTTCGCTTCCCCACCATAAGAAAAGCTCATGATGTCAGGAGCAGACTGTTGCCAAGACAGGGAAAACAGAGAGAAGGGTTGAAAGTCATTTTCTCAGACCTCCAGGAAGTGCTCAGGGATTGAATGAGGAGTTCACTGGAGTGCTGCAGTTTAGGAATCTGTTGGCAAAACTTGAAGGGAGGATTAAGGATTTTGTGAACAAAATAAATTAAGCTGCGACCAGAAATAAATTAAGCTGCAACAAAAATCATTAGGGCCTCTATTGTGCAACCACTTATGTGGCCACCCATTCTATTGGGTCTGGTAGAAACTGTGATTCTGGTGGGAATGAAGTTTACACAATCATTTTCTTTACTTCATGGGTCTTTTTCTTTTTCTCTTCTTGCAGCTGCTGCCTGGAACATATAATTGCAGATGCTGCATTCACATGGACACAGCAGGGGTTAGATGAAGAAAGCAAACTGCCTTTTTTCCTACTCTTACTACTGTTCCTACTACCCATCTTACATTTAGACTTGGCTTTTTTTGCTGTAGTTTTGCACAGGCATCTTAGAAGCTGAGGCTCTTTCCTGGCTTATTTAGTTATTAATAAAGCCATTCAATCATTTCCTACCTGTGGCATGCATTGATATCAAAGGTTCACTTCTAGACCAATTCATGTGCAATGAACTAAGATGATGCACACAGGAGAGGACTTGGTGATCTTTTGAGTTTCATCCAGCATGCGATTCAATGGTTAAATCCAGCTCTTGCTGAGACTGTCTGTAAATATGACTACTGGCAGTCACTATAACAGTTCTCTGTCTCTTTCCTATCTTGCTTGTAATGAACAGGATGAGCCATTGTTCACGAATGTCCCTGCTTTTAAGTGGATTTAATGACTTCACATTTTGTAATTTACTTGAGCACTGGAGGTTTATTAAAACAGAGCACTGCATTGACCCACATACCTGTGTCACAGGGCTGTTGTGAAGATTTATAATGAGATGTTTGCAAAGTGGGTTTATATAAGTGAAAAGTGCTAAGTATTCTTCTTACAGCAGGAGAGAGATCACAGAACACAAGTGAATTAGCACTAGGCATTAATCCTTATAAGGCAAGACAGACCATGGGCAAAATAACATTGCAGTTGTGTTTCTAACAACCAACACTTCATTAGCTACCATGCAGGCTTAAAACTCTCCAGAGGTCTAACTATGCAAAGTTTATAATCACAGCAGACAAGAAAATAATGTTCTCATGGCTTTTGCTTGTATGCAGAGTTCATAAGGTCACACAAAGTTCCTGCAGCTTGTCCAAGTTAAACCCTCTTAGATACACATCAGGACACAGTGGCCTGCTTTGACTTTTCATAATTTAACTCCTATAGTAAGCATGCAGCTAGCTTTCCATGCCAAACTACAGTCTGAGGACTGTTGTCTGCGCTGGACAGATCCACAGCGTATGTGCACTGGGACACACAACACCACTACATCATCTATGGAAACCAGACCTTCATAATTTTTAATTTTAATATATTTGCTCTTTACAGTCTCAGTCCTGTACTCTGAAACTCCTTCCACTCCCTTGAGTCACTTCTGGCTGCTACAAAGTTCCTTAGGCATTTGTCCTGACACGAACCCAACTTCTCCATGATTTGCCAACTGTAACAAATTAGATTGAGGTCAACCTGTGAGATTCAGTGCTACTTCCCATGATTCATTTTAAAGCCCTGTTCCAGGCCCAGCAAGTCACACCCATGTCTAAAATATATATATAGCACAAAAGGTTTATACAAGTATATATTCCCTAGCAAAATCTCCTGGGAAGAACTCCTTGGAAAGCCAAGAATATAAAGCAGCTCAGCAATCAAATCACCATATTGGCCAGTCTTCAGTGTTTTGTTTAGGTTCTGTGCATGTCACCCAATCTTCTTTGGGTCATTAGCAGGCTTGGATCCATTACTTTCTTTTCAAGCAAGTTGTTAGCCCTTGTAAATTGAGAGATCTTGGTGTCAAAAGCCACTGGTATTTTTGTTTAGTGATAAACAAGGCCACTTCCCTCTTTCAATGAGAGATGTCACAGCTAGGATGTTCTAAGCAAACTTTGCAATAGTCACAGAAAGAAGCCAGTACAGTTCCACAGAGCCTACAAAATGGAGTTCTTCCGCCAGGCATTTGGTTGAGGTTAACCGGACCAACACCATCTACTGGGGCTTCCAGAACCCCTACCTTGACCTGAATCCTGAACCGGCCAACTTTTAGTGTCACAGTTATATGTTTAACATTGCTACCACTAGTTATGGAAAGTTAGGAAACCATTGTTATATGTTATTACTGTTGTTTATTTGAAGCTTACTTGGTGACTACAAATTCACATAATATTAGGCTACCTGGTTTTAGCTAACAATCACTCTAGTTCAGTAAGTATGGAATGACACACAAAGCTGAGATATACTGAGTAGTGCTTTTCTCATCTTTCATTATAACTATAATCTTTTCTTATTTAAAGTTCATGCATGATGGACTTTAAAAAGGTATCATAGGCATAGGAACAAAGTGTTAGCAAGGTAGCTACATGATGGAATATTGAACCCATCATAATACTAGATTCCATATGGGCCACAGTCATTAAAATATCATACATGCATATGTTTATGGGTTAAGAAATATTGGCTGAAAAGACTAAACTTAAACAGAAGTAGGCTTCTGGTTTTTCTAATAGAATGACGTATCTGTTTTGTGTTATCTTCCCTCTACCTTACAAGTGACCTGAAAGGCCTGATGGTCTTCTTGCTGGAAATATCTAGTTTCTTTACACTTCTGGATAAAGTTTTCCCTACATCTGGTTGAAATTATTGGCAATGATCTTGTGGAGCAGCTCTATATGTGTGCGTGCAACCTGACCACCCTCCAGCAAGGCAGATGACTTTGTAATCCAAATAATACTGTTCCTATTAACGACTTCTTTCTCTTTTCCTAATGAACTTTCACCTTTCATGAGTTTAAAAACCAGCCTAGAGGCACAATTTTGCCTTTACTTAAGACTGTTGTATTTCTACATTGTATATTTCTGCAAAAATTGGAAGCTCCAGTGTTTTGAAACTGGATATAGTAACTTCATTTGCATTCCTTATCCTGTGGGATTAACAAAGCTATGTGAATATCTATTTACAGGATCTTACTAGACATGGTGCTGGCCCAAAGATAGAAACAAAGAGGTCACCAACAAACCCAAGCAGTTCTTCTTGTGCTAGCACTCCATCTACAACATATTCCATCTGGAGAAGCAAGTTTAAAGCATACATTGTTCTAAGATGCTACTTTATCTGCTTGAATTGTTCCCCTCCATTTGCAGGGACATGAATGGCTTAACCTCCATGGAAGAAGTGATTCCCCTTGTAAGACAGCATGTACAGCTATTGCAATATACCATCTTTTTATTCGTTACACGTTTAATAATTTAACAGACTTGAGACTTCTTCATAGGCATATACTGCACACTCCTTCCCACCTCCCCTACTTTGGCCATAGAAAGGCATTACGTATCCCTGTTTTGCCTAGCATCCAGATGAATAATCATGATGACACCCAAGATAGATGTGTCAGGTATGGTAAACATTCTACAAGAGAGCAAAGCCGTGAGCTATCCTCATGCAAGGCTCTTACCTGCAACTGTCACAATGATTGTTTCACTTGATGCACCTGAGAAAGGAGCATCTCAAGGCTGAAGTGCTTTGTGAATCACTGAACTACTTTGTGAGGACCAAAAGGCCTTCTATCAAGTATTGTGGAAATAAAGTGAATAAGGGCCCTCGAGGTCTAGCTTTTGGGCATGCTCATCAATATCCTAGTCTTCACCATGTATTGCATCAATGTGTACCCTGAGATTCAAGCATGATGTTGTACAGGGCGCTGCAGTTGATGCAAACCATTTTAAGCCCTTACATACTGATGATGAGCAAAAATGTGATATTAAAAATGTGGAAGAAAAGCTGCTGGTTTTTACTAAGGCCTTCTATTGGTTTTGCTACTGACATTAGAGCTGCAACCAATCTTCCACTCACGCATCTCACTCTCTCCACCACTGCACCAAATCAGTTCTTTCACAGGTCATAATATATGATTTTATTTTCCTCTTAATTATGAGTTTTACAAGAAAGCAACAATGGTAATAAATATAAGTGACTTACCTCAGCTGTACACACTGTGCATCGTGGGGCACTTTTATTGTCAGGACCCTATAAGAAGAGCACATTTCATTTACATTAGTAAAAATCCCATTCTGGAGCTATAGTACTGTTGCAGGAAGAAGTGTACACATGAAAACATTTTAGTGTCATCCATTTGGAAGTATTAAAGACTCACTGGGTCAGATCTATAATGAAAAAGGGATGTTTTACAGTTCCAGAATGTCGTTTACATGTGATAATTGGCACCGTTCTTGCATTTTAATTTTTTTCATTTTATGCTAATGCTTTTAATTAGTCCTCAAGTCAATAAGGCACAAAAAGATAATGGACAATCAGCTTAAAACAAGGCTCAGGACCGTGGAGTCTCTTTGAGCATTGAGAAATAATCATGGTTCATGATGTTTAACCTTCATTTTCAAAGAGAAAATGGATCACAGACAGCTTCAGTCAAGCATTCAAAAAGTTTTGTTTAGATTCTTTCTGACATGTCCATTTGGACACAGAAATGGGATCATTTTCAAAAGCCACAGGATTCCTACAAGCACCATCAAAACAAATATTGTGCAGAATCAGCACCTAGCATTTGTTGGCAGAGTTTAAATATGTAAAAAAAAAATCTAAGCAACAGAATACTTTAAAAAACTAGTCTTATTAAGAAGAGAAACAAACTTTGTATAGAAAGAGAAGACAGAGAGAGAGTGACCTAACTAACTATCTGTTCTAATTGTTCTGTAGTCTTCATCCTGGTGGGCAGGCAGAATAAATATGCATTCAATAGATATTGTGGCATACCTAGAAGAAGATTGCTAGTCGTTAAAAAAATAAACAAACCAAGATCACTGGAAAAAAATGCCAGCTAGGTATAATCTCATGGAGATGTTGTGCAAACAACATGTGCAATGGAATGCTCAGGAGCCCCATGAAGGAAAGGTGGGATTTTAAAAAATGGCCCCAGTGATGCAAACAAGCCAACCTGCCTTATTTGCTTTCACAGAGATCAGACAGCCTGTCCTCAGTGGACCCCTCAGTTTATGAAGGAGAATAAGAGCTGTTTTTTATACCCTACTTTTTCAGTACCCAAAGGAATCTCAAAGTGGCTTACAATTGCCTTCAGTTCTCCTCCCCACAACAGGGATCTCACCCTGTGAGATCAGAGGTCCGGGGGCTGAGAGAGCTCTGACATTGCTCTGTGAGAACAGCTCTGACAGGACTGTGACTAGCCCAAGGTCCCCCAGTTGGCTGCATGCAGAGGAGCAGGAACTCAAACCCAGCTTGCCAAATTAGAAGCTTCCACCTCCCCAAGTTGCTCTATATGAGGAAAGGGGAGCTTCTGGGTGGTTCTGATGGAGGGCAGAACCCCATCCATCCAGTTCTCCTCTGCAACACTGTGGAGATGAGAACACACAAGGGTTACAGGTAGGCTTGTGCACTTTGGCCACCAGAAAAACATCAACTTCTGCTTCACTGACTATGCTAAAGCCTTTGATTGTGTGGAGGACAACAAAGTGTGGCAAGTTCTTAAAGAGATGGGAATACCAGAACATCTTATCTGTCTCTTGAGAAACCTATATGTAGGTCAAGAAGCAACAGTGAGAACCGGGCATGGAATCACTGATTGGTTCAAAATTGAGAGAGGAGTTTGGCAATGCTGTATACTGTCACCTTGCCTATTTAACTTGTATGCGGACCTCATCATGAGAAAGACGGGGTTAGATGAGTCACAAATTTGGATCAAGATTGCAGGGAGAAATATCAACAATCTCAGATATGCATATGATGCCACTCTAATGGCAGAAAGCAAAGAGGAACTAAAGAGCCTCTTGATGCAGGTAAAGGAGGAGAGTGCAAAAGTTGGCTTGAAACTCAACATCAAGCAAACGAAGATCATGGCATCCGGCCCTCTCAATTCCTGGCAAATAGATGGGGAAGAAATGGAGATAGTGACAGATTTTATTTTCCTGGGCTCCAAGGTCACTGCAGATGGGGACTGCAGCAAAGAAATTAAAAAACGCTTGCTCCTGGGGTGGAAAGATATGGCAATTCTAGCCAGCATCCTAAAAAGCAGAGACATCACCCTGCCAACAAAAGGGCGTCTAGTCAAGGCTATGGTCTTCCCAGTTGCAATGTATGGCTGCAAAAGTTGGACCATAAAGAAGGTCGAGCATCAAAGAATTGAGGCTTTTGGTGCTGGAGAAGACTCTTGCGAGTCCCTTGGACTGCAAGGCGAACAAACCAGTCAGTCCTAGAGGAGATCAGCCCTGACTGCTCCTTAGAAAGCCAGATCATGAAGATGAAACTCAAATACCCTGGCCACCTCATGAGAAGGAAGGACTCCTTGGAGAAGAGCCTAATGCTGGGAGCGATTGAAGGCAAAAGAAGGGGACAACAGAGAATGAGGTGGCTGGATGGAGTCACTGAATCAGACAGTGCAAACGTAAATGGACTCTGGAGAATGATAGAGGACAGGAAGGCCTGGAGGATCATTGTCCATGGGGTTGCAATGGGTCGGACACGACTTCACACCTAACAACAACAACAATTTCAAATATATATTTCTGAATGAATCCAGTTCTTTGGATCCATTCCAGTCTTGTTTCAAATCTAGTTAAGGCCCTGAAACAGCCTTGGTTGCTCTGATGTATGATTTGTGACAAGTGATGGACAGGGGAGTATAACCCTATTCTGCAGGACCTCTTGCTGTTTTGATGCCATTGATCATGGTATCCTTTTGGATCACCTTTTATGGTAGAGACCAGGAAGTACTGGTCTGTAGTGATTTGGTCCTACTTCAAAGGTAGGCGTCTGAGTATAGTACTGAGGAACTGCTGCTCTACACCTTGGCCTCTGCCTATGGGGTCCCATGAAGTTCCATCTTGTCCCCAATGCTTTGGGAGAGGACATTTAGAGATTTGGGCTGAGTTACTATTGATATGTGGATGATACGCACCTGCATCTCACACTTCCACTAGTTTTCAGGGACTATGTAGATATTGTGAACAGGTGCTGGAAAGCAGTAATAGACTAGATGAGGGCTAGCAAACTGACACTGAATCCTAACAAAATCAAGGTGCTACTGGTGGAGGGAAGGTTTGACCAAGGAAATGGAATACTTCCTGTTCTATATGTGGTTATTTTCCCACTTAAGGTTTGTAGCTTGGGATGCTGCTAGATTTAGACAGGTGGTAGTGGTCACCTGGTGTGCCTTTCATCAGCTTTGGTGGCATTTCCTGGACTGGAAAGAACTTTTTATTGTGATGGTTGCCCTGGTTATATCCAGATTTGATTTCTGTAGCACATTTTACATTCTAGACAGTAACATATTCTAGCCTTGAAGACTGTCTGGAAGCTACAATTAGTACAGAATGCTGTGGCCAGAATGTTGACTGGAGTAAGTTGCAGGGATAATATCTTTTCACTCTTTGTCCATCTACAGTGGATCTCATTTTGCTTCCAGGTTCAATTCAAAGTGCTGAAATTGGCAGTTAGCATACTTTATTTATCAGTGTCCCCTCCAGTCTGTGGTAGCTGGTGGAGGGCACAAAGGGGGTGGGGTGGGGTTTTGAAGTTGTGTTTTACTGTATTTTATTGTAATTTTATTATTGTTAGTGTTTTTATGAAATGAATTTTATTGTGTGAACTGCTGTGCACCTGTGGGGAGGGGTGGTATAGAAATTAAATATTCTGTTCTAATCCAATTGCAACTTCAAAACCACCTTCATGGGCAACTTTACACAGAAAGCATTACTTTAATCGTGTCTTCCATATTCGGATCCCATATATATCCTAGGTCTCAGAATATAGGTTTACTTTAAACACTTAACAGGTGTGGGGGGGGGCAGATGATTTGCTTATTGAATGGTTTATTATATGTATAAACAAATAACTCTTCCTGATTATAAAGGTCTTGTATTGCTTTATTGATTGCTATTTGGGTAAATATTCAGATGGTTATTTATAATGCTTATGGGAGAAACGAATTACACAAAATATTATTGCCCCCAAATATTATTGTTTCCAGTCCATATGAAAATGTGATTTAGTTTCTCTTTCCCTGCCCAGCCTCTTCTTCACATTATTTCTGTATTTTGACTCACAGTGCTAGGTGACTATCAATGGGATGGGATGGATAACCCTTGGGATAAAATGAAGGTTTCGGGTGTCTTTTTTATTTCCCCTGTAGTTGCTTTAGAAGTTCTAAAATGCAGATTTGAACATTTCAAATGCTGCGAAATGGAGTATTCTCCTCGGTTCTTTACAACTGCTGGAATATGCCTCTCCCTTCTTGGCTGTAAAATGAAACTACAAAATCTGATTATACTGTACCGAGAATGTTTTGCCATACTTAGTGATGGGCACATCAGACACGAACCATACAGGAAAAACTGTTCTGGTGTATTGGAACAGTAAATCACAACCCCTTTGTGTTGGGTTATCCTCTTGGTTACAATAAAATACAAGGAGTTCATATTTCAACATCAGCAGAAGGACTCTTTTCTGATAGCGGTTATACTTTCTCGCTTGCCAACCATATTTTCTTGTACATGTCTATGCGTATATTTAGAATCATTAGCAAGTGGCAAGATAGGTGCTGTAAATGCTAATTATGTAATTGCAAAGTAAGAGCAACCATGGAGAGGATGCAGTTGGAAACTCTACAGAGCTCCCATTAGGGAATTAAAAGTGCAGACACGCAATTGTGAACTTCCCATTTACAGTTCATTGCCAGCCTAGCAAAAATGAACTTGAGTGATAATGTGAAGATGAAAGTGGGGTTATTTTCTCCATGCATTCAATCCAAGGTTGGGGAACATGAGGGAGGGCACTCAAAGTTATTTCTTACCTTCTAGTCTGTATCCCTCAGTAGCCTCAGTCTTCTCAATAGAAAAAGATCTCTGGTAGACTGGTCTCACTCTAAATGTTCATTAGTTTGCTTCTCAAAAATGCTGTGAACATCCTTGGCAAGTTCTCCCCAAGCAAGGAGAAAGTGGCAATCCTAGTTCTTCTCTGCTTAGGATATGCTGGGACTTTTATGAGCAAAGTTCAAGTTCTCTTCCAGGGAAATTTGACCAGCCTTACAAAACTACAGTTCTTTGGAACAAGTCATAGCAGTTAAAACCAATATTGTAGTATAGCTGTACTCAGAGAATTAGCACTTCTTATTAGGAGGTTAATAGAAAGTAGTTATTACCAAGTAGCTTTAAATCATGAAAGCTTGTACCCTGGAAAGCTGTATAGGTATTTGAGTTGCCAATGGATCTGCAGTTTGTTCTAGTACTACAGACTAACATGGCTACTCTCCTGAAGCTTTTAACCTAAACACCATTATTTGAGTGGAAAATGGGTCTCTGATTTTTTTTTTTTTACTGGATCTGAAGCATGAAAATGCTGGCTTGGCATCATCTTCAGCAGTAGTTTCCATTTGGGTTTCCTGGCATATTTTAAGCACTGGTGTTATCCAATGAAGTCCTAATTAGGCTTGGCTAAAGGTATCTCAGGGATTATCTCATTTCCTATAAAGCCATCTGAAATTTAAGATCATTTTTGAAGGCCATGAGCCATGTCTGAATGGTTGCCTAGGACCGGGCTTTTTCAACAATGACACCTGTGTTATGCAGTTCCGTTCCCCTGGCCTGTTCTGCTCCATTATGGTTGCCTTTTAGATGATAGAAACCTGTATTTATTTCAGAGTTCTTGAGGTTCCTGGGTGTTGCTTGGTTATGTCCCTCTGCCTACATAATCGAGTTACTTGTTCATTTCTGGGTTTTTTTGTTTGGGGGGGGGAATGGGGTTTAAATATATTTCTTTTCTTTTTATAATTGCTCTTTAAGTTATTTTGTATTGCTAACTTGAAAAGTTTGTTTGCTAACTTAGAGGTCTTTCCCTCCAAAAAAAAGTGGAATATAAATATTGTTATTACTGTTGTTATTTATAAAATTTATATACCACATCTCCAGAGACCTATTTGAGACAGCTTACAATTCCATATAACCATAAAAAGTGTTGGCAGACTTTGAATATGCAGACAGTGAGAAGCACCAAACTGCTTAAAGAATAAAATAGTTTTATTTTATGAAGAGAAACAACTATGTATATATATATAGAGAGAGAGACCTAACTATCTTAGTGGCCATTTTCTGATCAACTGCTGTTGTGAAGGAAAGCAGGGAGGAAATGTGCTAAAAAATCAGGAAGTCTCCTGTTGAGTCAAGCAGGCCACTGAAAGAGATAATTTGAAAATCATCAAGTAGTTCCTAACCTATCTATGATAAATATACCTCTCCAACAATGTCCCCCTGCAGGACATCCTTTATATTCAGCTGAATTAGGCACACTGCAAATCTTGCATATTCCAATAAAAACATCATAAATTATCAACGTAAAAAGAAACCAGAGGCATACAACAACCACTTAAAAAAATCCAACAACAGACCTCAGACCAGAAGCAGATATAAAAAGAGCTAAAATGATTAAACTCCTTAATTAAAAGCCTGGCTAAAAAGAAACAATTTAGCCTGGCACTTGAAACTATGGTAAGCACCAGGTAACCTTCACCAGTATCCTTCCAATGGTGAGATGCCATCAGTGAAAATGCCTTATCCTAGCTGGCACTCATCTACCACTGAAGCCCAGAAAGTAGCATGGGAGAGAAAGATCTTAACTCGCAAGCTAGACAAAAAATTTAGCTGCATTCTCACCCATTATGTGGTGATGGTTGGTCAGGGCTGGTGCCCAGTCCCACTCAGTTCACCACTTCCCATCTTTGGCACCCAGCCCTGTCCATGGTTGCGCCCAGCCCCAATCACTGCATCTCCAATGCCACATGTCTTTGGTGCCCGGGACTAGGCTGCAGCCAGGGCATTTGCTCCGCCGCTGCCAGGGCCACTGCCTCCACTGCTGCTGCAGCCTCCACAGCTGCCACTGCTGTGGCTTCCACCACTGTGGCCTCCGCTGCCATGCAGGCCGCAGCCTCCACCACCACTGCCATTGCCGCCTCCCTGCCAGCTGCCTCCCTGCCTCTTATGTTGCACTCAGGGAGGCCAGATGGATCGACATCACGGCCATGACGATTTCCATTTCCCTGAACGTACCGTAAGATATTTTCACATCAACAAAGGAGGAGGTGGTTGAGGACCTTAAAGGTAATTAGCACTTTGAATTATTTATTTATTTGGATTTTAATACCACCCATTCTTTACAGCTCTGGACGGTATACCTGGAAGCCACTACATGTACATGTTTGCACAAGAACAACATGACACCATGTACTGCACACTCTGCCATATCACTCTGCCAGATGCTGAGGCATATTTGGAATAATGGGCAATAGATAGTATGACAATCATGTCATTAGGTTAATTTTTAGACAAAATAACAAACACTATCTTTACTTTTAGTGAAGTGCAAAATAGGTTGTTGCTGCTGAAGCAAGAAACACAGCATACAGTAGACAGGGTAGAATGCTCAGCAATGTTTTCTCTTGGTGGTGAGGGGGCCTTGAATCCAATGGTCCATTGGATGAAGATTATAATCAAAACAGACTTTTCAGTTCTTCCAATTCTGTAAGGCACATCTCATTCCCTTGTCTGCCCCGCCGACCACTATTCAGTTGGGCAGCAGAGGGGAAGGATGGATGAAGGATGATACTCTATCATTTTTCCCAAACTCTACAGTTAGAAGGAACATCACTGTTGCTGGCAATGTTGTGATGTCACTGGCATGTGCCCCCTCACATCATGTGTCTCCTGCCAGCTGCCCACCCCAAAGGTTTGCCCAGAACAAAGGCACTACGATATAGCTATCCTCACATGACCTTTAAAAGGAATCATTAAAAAAACAACAGAAATGTCCATGTGTTCTCTAGGTTTTACTGAGACTACATGAAGAAAATACACTTTTAAATGAGAGCATGGGAGCCCCTGGGAAACATCCTTCTAACTATGCCAAGAATATTTTTTTCCTTCCTTATGCATTTCTTTATTAATAAAAACCACATTTTATTTGCAAAACAAAACAGATTGGTCCAGTGGCACAAAACAATAAAGCAGTGAAGGCTCTAGTTCATTAAACTGGAATACAGGGATTGGGTTACTAATTTGATGCTTTTAATTTCATGTTATAAATTACATCCTTTCAGAATGTAGGAGAAAAATATTTCCCGTGACAATGGCTACCTACAGACAGTAAGGTTATATATTACCCAAGAGAAATGAAGAGTTGAGGGAGGTGCCAGAGATTATGCCTCCTGACATGGCTTCTCAGGAACACAGAGCAATGTGTAGTGATCAAAAATAGCCTTGCAAAAATTCTTAATATCCAAGTGTCTTTTTCTGGTTTTGTTTTTCAAGAAGATTTGTAAAGATATTAGGAAATGGGTAGATATCGCAATGAAATTGCGAAATCAAGCAAAAAAAATCACAAAAGCACTATCAGTGGAAGAACAATAAGAGAGATATCCTTCATAAAACTTTTCCATTACATTTTCGAATGCATGTCCTAGTCAAGACAAACGTCTAAATCCTCTTCTGTACACATTATGGCTTATTGTTAATGCCCCCTTTGTGCTGTTTTAAAAATTCGGTGTCTTCATCAAATGTCTATAGTAAACATATGTTCTTCACCACTAAGACCGCCATAGTGTGGGATTTAAAATGAGATACAACCCACAGTTTGTTGGATTACTCCCGAGTCTTTCTCCACTGTACCACTAACCAACACTGTTGTGTTGGTTAGTCGTACAGTGTGGCCCCTCCTCAGGCTGGGCATTTACATCCTTGCATCCCACCCTAAGTTATTCTGTTCAGAAGATTAAAGGGTATTTTGGCTGCCAATCTTTGAGAATTTGTTAGGTGTTTTATTGGGGTTTTTATTGATTTATGAAGTTTTTATTATTGTAAGCCACACGAATCTCTGGAGAGTGGCAGGATATAAATCTAAAAATAAATAATAAATAAATAAATCCATATAACTCCAGAGGTCACCCAGGGCACCAAAAGGAATACCAACCTCACCAACAGGAAAATGCTCTAATGCTATCTGAAATCTGGTTGGATCCATCAGGCTAAAGGAATGGATCTCCTTAACTGATCTCTCACTCTTGCCAAGCCTTGTTATTCCTGTAAGTCCAAACCCAGCAAGTAGTGATCTGTCTATGACAAGGAGACCAGCTTCCGTTTCCCCAACCTTCATATTATATTGTTGCTGCCTAGATCAGAAGAAAATTATTTGAGCCCTTTTGGGTCCCTTTTAGAGAAAAGCAGGGTGAGGGTATACCTGATGCAAATAAATATATAAAAATTAGGAACAGTTCCAGTCTGGGTATACACTAAGAGTTTGTCCTGTTTCTTTTTGAATTCCAACATCTTAGACACTTTTTATGTCACACAGCCTTTTTTCAACCTTTTGATTATGGAGAAGCCCCTGAAATAATTATTCAGGCTTTGAGAATACCTGGAAGTAATGTCACCTGTCCACACATCCTTGCCATGCCCCTCCTCCTGGAAGTGCAATATCACCAGAAGTGACATCACCACCCACGTTAACAGAGAAGCTTAAGGAGGATTGAGGGAGGAGAGACAGGAGGCAGTTTAGGGGGGGGGTAATAGGCATGTAGGCTCTGCCCCCTCCCAGGCACAGAAAAAGAACTCATGACTGGGAGGAGGAGCAGCAGTGGAAGCAGCCAGTTTCCTAGCTTGTGGCTGAGTCCATTAAGACAGGAAGGAAAAGGCCATGGAACCCCTTAGGAGCTCCTACAAACCCCAGAGATCCCTGGACCCCTGGTTGGGAATTCCTGCTCTATGACCACGGATGTTGGATGGGGAGGAATGCTGGGAGCTGGTAAATTATGGCACGTGATGGAATAACCATGCTGAACTCACCAGGTTTAGTCAGGGATAATGGGAGCCTTCACGGGCCCCCATGGTGAACACAGTTTAGTCACTAACTCTCTGTGTAAAAATAGACCAAGCTCTCTGCTCTCCAGCTGAAGTATGGCAATAACATTGTGGAATTGTGTTTGCGTTTCCTTAACATTGAAACTAAATATGCAAGGCACTAAGCCTTTTTCCATCTGTGCCTTTTACATCACTATCCACCTACATTTTGAGGCCTACTATTTCCTGCATAGTCAGGCCTTTTATACATGCACAAGGACATTTCATATATATTGATCATTAAAGACAATAAAACTAGCATTTTGCTGTCAGATTTTCTCCTGCTGTGGACTGGCAAATCAAGTTCATTTGGTTTCTGATTTTATTCACATGTTTGTCCCTATGAATGCTTTGCTGACATGGTCATTTCCAGAGAGCTACTTAATGCTCCAGAAGATACAATAAAGTAAATGGAGTCTGTTTGAATGGTCCTAATGCAAATTCAGCACATGCTAATGCAATAGTCCCAGATTGATTAGGGTTAGCAGGGAAAGAGGCCAACAGAACAAGGGCTGATTCTTATTCTTATACAAGGGTCAGAGGTGAGTACCAGATAATACAGAGCAGATGGAGAAGGAACAGAAAGGATGCCATTCACTAGGGCAAATTAAGTGGTGTCTGTTATGAAAGCTACCAGCAGAAGAGAGTGCAGGTATGGCTTTGTTCACAAATAATGGGAGATCTGGTTGTGAGAGATCTGGTTGATGGAATGTTTGGTGACATGTGACTTCCAGGGGTATGGCAGGAAGGTGTGATCTGCTGACATCACTTCTTGGGGTTCTCAAAGCCTGAAGAATGTTTCAGGATTTTCTCAATGGTAAAAAGGTTGCTCTAACCACTCGTTGAGTGTTTGATTCATGATTGTTAGCAAGAAAGAAACCATACACTAATATCACATAGTACCAAGTTAGTGGAACACAGTGTGAAACCATGCCCAAAATGAAGCCCACAATGGTTTTGCATTGAACAGTTTGCCATAGGGTTGCCAATCTCTAGATGGTGGCTGGAGAATTTCCACTATTACAGTTGATCTCTAGGCAACACAGATCAACTCATCAGGAGAAAATGGCTGCTTTGGAAGGTGGCCTCTATGGCATTATATATCCACTGAGGTTTGTCCTCTCTCCAAATCCCACCCTCCTCAGGCTCCACCCCCAAATCTCCAGGTATTTTCCAATCTGGAGCTGGCAATCTTAGTTTAACAAGACAGATGGGGAGCCAGCTTGCACCATTTTGACTCTGCTGCACCTGCACTGCCACAATTCTGGACGCCCTCTGTCCCATCTGGGACCATGCATGCCCTCTGCAACTAAGTAGCCACATTCCAAATGCAACACACATCACCAGCTCTTCCTCCGCTAAATATCTAGGCTCTAAGTATACTGTAACAACATTCCATGGTGATCCATCACAGCAGCTAGTATTCTGTTGTATCATTTGGTATGTTTCTGTAAAAGCTTCATCTCAAAAATATTTTTAGTTATATTTGCAAAAAAGATTAAAACTCTTTCCCCCTTGTTAGTGTCTCAGCCACTGTTGCTTCACCCTCAGTCAGATGAATCTGCCTTATACTGAGTTAGTTCTGGAAAGAAAGAAAAAAGGCTTGTCTCAAGTGAACCAGAGACTGAAAGAAGAAGGGATAATTTTATGAAGACGTCAGCAAGCTCTTTCAAGGAATACCCCACTTCAGCTTGATGAAAAAACCCCAATGCTTTGTGGAAAGGGCTAAAAGCCATTTGTACTTTAAAGAAGAAATTCCACAATTAAACCGACGTGTAACTTAAAAAAAAAACAGATTGCAGTTAAACTTTGGCCAAAACAGCATAGAAAAAAGAAAAGAAACCATGAACAATTTGTCAGAAAGTGGAAAGGAATGTGTTCTCCTCCGTTAGGTTTTGGGCTGCTGCCACTTTCCCTTTTGGCAACCAAAGGAATGTTGCAGGCATTGTACAAAAGCATCTGTGGGAGCCTGAGGGTTAACGTAGACATTTCTTATCTTTGACAGATGGTTAATTTACAGTCATTATTACTAAATTCAATTGCTTAATAAGTTAGATATGACAAACACGTGTGTGGAACTCTTTGCCAAGCCACCATTCTCAGAACCCTGGGCTGAAGCGAGTCCCTCGATGCTTTCCCCATACATCCTCATGCTGAGGGAGTCAGGCACAATGAAGAGAGGTTGACTTTCCTGTGATCTTTTTAAAATTCATGAAATAACTTGTCTCATTTAAATATAGTACTGACGAGTCACACATTCTAAGACCTGGACTGTAAGCAGAACTGGACTGTCAGTAAATGAAGCAACAGAACCATATTGGGGTCAGCCTTTTTTATATTTGACATTCCAGCCTTGCTGTTTCCCTCTGCCCTTAGATGACCTGGGCCAAGAGAAGAGAACTGCTAACCAATGAAAGAGGGGAAGAAAAGACATTAGCTCACCTCCCTTTAAATATTGATATTCATGGCCACTTGCAATTTATGTAAAATGGTCACAGCCATCATGTCTAGTTTGACCTTGAACCCAAGTCAAGAAAAGGAGGAGGAGGCCTCAAAAGAATGTTGGGAATTGTGATAAACAATGGTCACACCTGTTTTAACACTCCCTACTGAGCACTGTATCATGTCACACCACAGTTAGGGGAACTATATGACTGAATACTCCTCCATATTAAAAATGTGAAAAGCAGTGACAAGGATCTGCCATTTTCCTTAAAATGCTATGCAGGCCTTGTTTTCTTCTTAACAGAATGGGTGGGACCCAGAGGATAGGTCATGAGGCCAGGAAGGAAGAATTGGAGCAAGTTGAAGTGGGAGAGGAGATACAGTGGGAAAACCTATTGTTTCAATCTCCATTTTGTACAAAATGTCTAAGAAATAAAGCCTGTTATTCAGTAATGCTACATTTTATACATTCTAAAGAAAAATAAAATATAAGCTAGTTTTGTGTTAAGATGCAAGTCACCTGTGATTTATGTTAGGGAGGCGGTTACATTACAAGTGGATTCTGAAAAGTTCAGTAAATTTACTAATGGGTTTCACTTTACATTTAAAGACCCACTGCTCCAATATGCTTTCTCCATAAAACATTTTTTTACATGGGAGAATCATTTCATTATGTAACCCTTGCCTTCAGTCTGGGTAGTGCAGTCTAGCATATGATTTTAAGAATGTATATGTTATCAACATCAGTGGTCTCCATACTTTCAAACATGGGACTCACTGACTGTGGAAGTCATAGTTGCAAACAATAAGTCATACTATAGAAAATCAGAGTCCAGTAGCACCTTTAAGACGAACAAAGATTTATTCAGGACGTGAGCTTTTGAGTGCAAGCACTCTTCCTCAGACTATGAACTTCTTACATGACAGGGAATATTCCCCAATAAAATGTGCTACTTCAGACCAACACAGCTACCCTTTTGAATCATGCCATAGAGTAACTGGTGTCAAGAGTAGGAATGTGGGCAGGAAACCAAAGAGTTAAGATTCAGGAGATGTATCAAGAATCAGAGCCAATATAACACTGTGGCATACAAAAGGATGCAAAAATGGTTGTATTTATAGGGACATGACATGCCAGGCTGTGGTCCATGACCTACCTGAGGGTCCCGAGCTCTAGTCTAAAGACCAAAATATGTACATGATAAGAATTAAAGCAGTCTAAAATGTATAAACCCTGCTTAGCTATGACAACTTAAATGCTATTGAAATTAAATGGATTTATCCAAGCATAAATGCATTCAGTGGTATGCTTTGAAAGCTACAGTTCTAAAACTTATTCTAGATTGTTGTGATTTAAGTCTAAAGGGCTGCTCTAGACTAACAAATTTGATTATAGGAGGCTATGGCGTCTGTGTTCTTTCTCTGAGCTATGCCCCATTATTCAGAATTTAAGTAAGTTGGACAAGATTGCACACCTTAAGCACATTTCATCAAAAGTAATTGTTTGATTTCACTGCAGCCTCTAAACAGGCTCCGGATCATGGTCTCTGCCTGCTACACAGTTCGCATCACACAGAAGTAACATAACAGCCACAAATGTTATCAAAAATTTGGACCATCACATGGCATTTAGCAACATGAACATTAGATTTACTTCCTGTTCTGGTAACAAAGTGGAAACCACTCCAAAAACTATAACCTAAATTATACCTTAGGTTTGTGAATTCTTTGGAGAACAGAAGAAATAAAATCCATTTTTTCTTAACCGTAGGTCTGTGAACATATTAACTAGTGCTGACACAGAATATTTACCACATCTGCTTCAAATTAGGGGGGGGGAGTTCTATAAACTTTTGGAAGTTAACATCCCACTTATTTATAGCCTGATCTTGAGCCTTTACCAGAGCAGGTTTCTTCTTGCATTCAAAAGGGATAGGGATACAACAGCAGGCAGCTATGGTCACTACTTCAACTGCAACTCTTTCCTATTTATGGGATGACTACTAATCACACAGTACGCTACTGTATTAAAAGTGCCATTTCAGCAGAATTATGCCCTTCTAAATCCATTGAAGTAAATTGCCTTTAAAAGGTATAACTGCTTAGGACTGCACCACAGGGAGGTTTATGTTGCCTCTGGCCACTCTTCGACATCTACATGGAAATTTTGGGAAGCTGGAAGGAGTAAGTAAAATAATGCTGAACTGTCAGAGGCTACATCTGTTCACCTCTTCAAATGGTTGCAGCCACTACATGGTGAGTTTTTTATATCATTCCCCTGTAGCTCGTGGCCCTCAGTTTCTGATCATCTGTTTCAGCACCTCTGAAGCTGTAATCAGGTGATCAGACCAGATCTCTGAAAATACAGGAACTGAATAAATAGGACTGCAGCTCTGTATCTCCCAGGAGCATGGGGCAGCAGCCGATGGAGATCTGCTGACATCTCTCTGTGCCATTACTGAAGCCCATGGACTGTTTGTTGGCGTAAGATCTGGGAGATTTCACTTCAGATCCCTACTCAACCATGGAAGCTCATTGGCTGCCTTGAACCAGTCATACTCTCTCTAAACCTGTTCTGCCTCATATAGTGGTTGTTGACAGAATAACATGGAGGAAGGGACAACAATGTTATAAGCCACTTCGGGTCCCCATCTATAGCTAGATATGGATATTGATAACAAATAACTATTTCATTGATTTTCTTTAAAAATACTAGCTTTACTTCTGACATGAAAAAAATCTATTCAAGTGTTAAAGTAACATATGACACCCATTTAAATCTGAACTCATTTTCCATATCCCTATTATATATAACTCAGAGTCTCATATAATATTTTAGCATTGTTGTACATCATTTTGTAATATTGAACACATGGCTTTGAATTCCATGGCTCACCATGAGACTCAATGGTTGTGACTATATTCGGTTTGTATTTTCCTCACACTGATGAACCATATTCATCTATCAAGGGAGAAGGGCTTTTTGGCAGAGGGTGTGGTTTTGAGACCATCGTTAAGATTCCTCTTTTCCAAGATTAACCACGGAGCATTTCTAAATGCAGTTAGTTAAGTCAATAAGATGGCTTACAGCAGATATAGATTTTAAAATTTAAAGTGAGCCTGAACACGTGAAAAAAATTACATTGTAAACAGATGCTTGTGTGTCATAATCTATTTGCAAACAAAAACAATGAAGGCCTCCCACAATTTCATCAGCACACTGTTGCAGGAAGACTGAAAGACTAAAGATGCTAAACGGGAAGAGAACATTCTGCATCAGTTCCCTTACCTTTTGTATCCAAGTTAAAAGACATTTCTGGTGAGCAATCAAGTTTTTGCAGTCACAGAAGTGCAGCAGAGCGTCACGGCCCATCTTGTCTCCTTCCCGACAGATAAAACATTCTTTTGACTCTAATTAAAAAGATTAATAAAGTAAGAGAACACATCAGGTTTGCATCAATCAACTGCCCATGTGGTTCTTATTATTGTAATTAAAAGTTATCTCCTCAAAATTGTTGGATGAAAGTGCCATGATCCGCAATTGAAAACACATTGAAGGGAGTTTTCCCAACTTATTCTATTTTAAACAGTCAGATTGGAGCAATGCTCTGGAGATAATGTGCTCAAAAGGGTCCTTAGAGGCAGAATGTCAGCAAACATATATTTATGCCCTTTGAAAGACCCTTATAAAAATGTGCATCGTGCTTATTTTGATTTTTTTTTTTAAGCTGGAAAGGGGGGTGGGCAATGTAAACCGAATTCTCTTCAAATGTAAAACTACAGATGATAGTCTTTGGCTTTTACTATCCATTCATTAAATCTCTTGAAAAAGCACAATTCTAATGCATTTCTGTATTCTTCTGGGAGTTGTCCTTTGAGAGCCTGAGACTATACCTCTCAGCTGTTGCTTTGGACTCAGTGCTGTTGTTGTGAGGCCAAAACATATTTCATGGGAATGGTGTTTCTCCCATGCCCTCCTCTGCAATAATCAGGACTGACCTAATATATTTTGGCATTTGAGGGGGTAAAATCTTTACCCCACAAATAATTTCTTAACCTCAGTTTTGGTTAAAATATACTATACAAAATGTCTTTGCTACCATTTAATAGTGCTCCAAGTCTGCCTGGGGGGGGGGGGTGCCTCATCCTGCCTCAGGCCTTCTTAATTGGTGGCTCACCAAGCCAAATAGTTGGCTGTAGTCCCATATTTTCATCAAAATGGATACAGAAAGCAGTATCTAAGCACTGCACACTTTGACAGACCCCGGCATGGGACATTCAGTTGATCAGAGGGGTATTTTTAAAATCTATGATCAAACTGCTAATCAATTAACTACCACTGATGCATTCAGACTTTCAAAACGAAAAGGGTAATACAAAGTCCAATCCTTTAACAGTTCTTTGAACTGTAGCATTGAACATCTCAAGTTTTGATTGCTGCTGTTCAATGCATTTTTTGTGAATTATTTTTATAGATTTAACCTGCTTTTATTTTTATACATTCCTAAGGTACTTTTAATACTCTTCAGGAAGTGAAACAACATGTCATGTTTAAAACAAATGTGGGGTTACATCTGGTCTAGCAAAGCTACAACTACATTCTGGCATTACACCATCAAGAAGAAATAATAAACAATTTCCTTTTTGTGTTAAAAAAACTAGATTATTGTACATAGTGACTTCCATTTTACTTGCACTGACCAAGCGTAATACACATTTATATCATGAATGCAGCAAAAGGAAGAGTAATGATGCCAGGTGTCTGATCACGGAAGCTTGTTAGGGACTAATATATATGACAAATTGTTCAAGAACTGTTAAATGTGACCCATCCATGGCTTCAATATCTCCAGTACTTATGGTATTCTGCTGAGTAAGGCTTGGCTATGTAAATTAAAGCAGCCTAAGGATACACTACAATTCACCTGTGCTTAGAATTTGCCACGTTCCTTTAAAAATGAAAATCAAAACCATGACATACTTCCTCTTTTGTTCTTGCTCACATCTATGACTTCCCAGGATTGCACCCTAGGTGAATTGACTTGGAAGGAAATGTTACTAGAATTAGTTGTTCTTATTTCTGAGTAAGTGTGGTGAGGAATAATCTGTAGATATACTTAAATTACCAGAGGCATGCCCTGACCTAGACTGCCCAGGTCATCCCAATCTCAGGAACGTATTTATTTATTTATTTTTGTATTTAGATACCACCGCATTCCATTTGGACTCACGACGGTTCACAATAAAATAATAAAAAACAGTATAACCCCATTAAAGCCCATTAAAATTAACATTTACACTAAACACTAAAAGAGTTCTAAGCCCCCACCCTCTCCCTCTGTCCAACTATAGAGGGCCAGAGCTCTTCCTCATTGGGAGCAAGGATCCAGATGTACCAATGCAGAGAGATCCACTGATGGAAACTCCAGGACTCACCCTGGCCTCAACCATGCGCTTGCTGGAAGAGCCCCGTCTTACAGGCCCTGTGGAAAGCTGGCAATTCCAACAGAGCCCGAAGCTCTTCGGAGAGCTCATCCCACCAGGTTCCTAGCAGTTGTTGCAGGTGTTAATTGCAGCCCATCCAGGCATGGGAGACGCCTGATCCTGCCCTCGTCTACCCAGCCACAGGATCTCCGTCTTGGAGAGGTTGAGCTTCAGGTGGCTTTGCCTGAGGTCGCTTCAGGTGGCTTTGCTTTGCCTGAGCCACCCAGCCTGCTTCCAAACAGCTAAGAACTAAGAAAGATATGCCATAAGATTACCTCCAATGGAGACTAGGGTTGCTGTATAGAGACAGGCAATGGTAAACCACCTCTGGATATCCTTTGCACTGAAAACTGTATGGCAGGCTTTTTCAACAGAGGTTTTGTGAAACTCTGATGGCCCTGGAAGGTTTTCTTGATTAGGTGGAAGTTAATTAATTTTAAATATATGTTTTAAATTTTAAAAAGTTAATTGGGTGATATGACCATATATAGTTATTCCCTTGTTCTAGACACTTGTCGCTGGAGCTGGGACACTTCAGTGCTGGAAAAAAGTCTCTCCTTACAGAGATGGGGCGGTCAAAACTGATTTGCAAGTTTGATTTGGGTTACTTTTTATGCTAATAAAGGTATTGTGTTGTATGATTTGGGTTACTGGTTGTCTATCCTGCTCTCATTTTGAGGGTTTTCTTTATCATTCATAATTTCTAGGACATATCATTTGTTCTATCAGGATGCAATTCAAAATTAGAGTTAATAGAGTATAAACTAGGATTAAGAAAGTGGACCTAAGACTGTCAAAAAAAAGTCTGAGTTCAAGTACTGTACAGATTACTACAAATTATTTTTTTTAAAAAGGGTGCCTCGGTTTCATGTACTTTGTCTCATCCTTATTTATTAGCCAGCATGCATGTGCATGAATGCAACTGGGGCTGATGGAAACAGATCCAAATGACATCACTTTCCAGATCCCCTCTGACTTGGCATCAAGAACTGAAGCTGAAATTTACAAGGTAGGAGAACAAGGCAGCAAGCAATGGAAAAATCAAGCCAAAATTTATGAACAACGGTGCTGGTTTAATTAATAGAGAGAGCATTCTATTGGCTTTACATAGAAAAGACATGATGTCAAATTCCAGTTTAGCCATCAACTGACTGGGCAAGTCACTCTCTTTAATAATGTCAATTCCACAGTAATAAAATAAGAATAATGGGCTACAGATTAAATGAATGTTAAAGATTGCACACAATTCCTTGCACTCACAAGCACTACGGAAACAATTAGCAATCTTTTCTGTGTATGAATATTGATGAACATCAGGTTAGGCAATCACCATCTGCACGACATATAGTACAATTACAATTTTTACAATTATAAATATTTCAATCTATGGGGGGGAAACATAAATGGATACATAATAAATGGCTACCCTCATCCCCATCATACCACACTTCACTATCCTAGCTTTCTTCCACTTTGCATTTCTTTTGCGAAGTCAAAGGTGATCGTTCAGGGCAATCAAAATGTGTAACAAAATGTTTAAAATGTTTCCATAAGTCTAAAAGTTATTGTACAGTGATTTTTAAACAATACTGGGAGAAACACTATCAAAATGGTCTTACTTGCAAAAATTAGTGGCCCCAATCCATGAGTGGCTATGGGCTCCTACATGGTGGATACACAGACTATCAACAGTTTTCATTTTTAAACATTTTAACTTCATTTATATGCTGCTTTTCTCCCCAATAGGGACCCAAAATGGATTATATTGTTTTTCTCTCCTTCAATTTATCCGCACAAGAGCCCTCCCTCCCAGTGAGATGCATTTACTGCTTTCCTTGCTTGCTTGTCCTATGGACAAAATGACAGAAAGATGATGGACATAAGAAGTTCATTACCATGCTCTTGGGAAAGAGTAGTTTATGTCCACTCTAAAACCAAACTGTCATGTTCCTGAAAGCTATATTGTGACCCTTTTTGGTGTGTTTTCAGAAAGCGGAATAATAGTGCATTGGTTAATGAATTCAATAAATAACAGTGGACAGATCTTTATAATTATTTAATTGACACTTGATATGGTGTAGCATTTTGCTTTCTAAAATTCTGGGGAAAACCAAGGAATTTTGGGGAGGATGAAAGAGAATGAAAGAGAATCGAATGGGGAGGGGAATTTCTGCTGTTCATTTTGCAATTGCATAATAATGAAAAAAGCAAAAAGGGGCTGCAATGGAAGCTTGTGGGGAGATGAGTGAGTCATGATGGGCTTTGGATAGACATGAGGGAGTGCACAAAATGTTGTATGAAGGCAAAGCACCATGTTTTTAAAATGGCAAAGTCTTCTTAGCAATGTGATAATGCAATACGCATGCTCAATTTTTATTTTTAAAGCCAGAAAAGCATGCTGGGATGTTTATTTGGTGTAGTGGTTAGGAGTGCGGACTTCTAATCTGGCATTCCGGGTTCAATTCTGCACTCCCCCACATGCAGCCAGCTGGGTGACCTTGGACTCGCCACGGCACTGATAAAACTGTTCTGACCGAACAGTAATATCAGGGCTCTCTCAGCCTCACCCACCTCCCTCACATGGTGTCTGTTGTGGGGAGAGGAAAGGGAAGGCGACTGTAAGCCATTTTGAACCTCCTTCGGGTAGAGAAAAGCGGCATATAAGAACGAACTCTTCTTCTTCTTCTTCTTTTTATTTATTTATTTATTTATTTGTGTGTTTGTTTGTTTATTTATTTATTTATTAAATTTATATACCGCCATTCCCGACTGGGCTCATGGCGATTAACAAGCAATAAAAGAATAAAAGTGCTATAAACCCCATTATTTCCCTCATAAAATACCTGCCTCATAATATTGCCTGCTTTAGAGTCAAATGTGGAAAGCATGTGGCATGTTCAGTCCTTGACACAGAAGGAAAAATGTTGGGTGAAAAGCCCTGTTGTAGAATGCCTGGTGCAAACTTGAGGCATTCAGAGGGATGCCGTGGCATTCAAAAGGATGCTACAGAATAAAACAAGATAAGTATTAAGTGTGGAAACAGTCCCTGTAAGAGAAGTTAGGCTGCAAGTATATGACTGTCCCAAGGATATCCTACAAGCTTCCATGACAGAGTAGGGATTCAAGCCTGGTCTCCATGATCTCATTCCAAAACTTTAACTACCCTAACTCTCTACATGTGGTCGGGGAATTCCATTCTTAAACCCATACATCCAAATCAGATTGGGTCTGTGGTACATGGGGAGAGGGATTAAACTCCCCAACCATACCCTTTTCTTGACTGATTTGCCCCATTACAGAAACCTGCATGTTTCCCTACTCCCTAGGCAACATATTCATAATCTAATTCCCAGCATGCCTGGGAATTAAGGCTGCACAGGAGTGCCACTGCCATCAAGCTTCTTCAGACACATGCAGTGGAGTCCAGTGTAAAGACAGAGGTTTGCTACCTACCACAGCTGGAAGTTAGACTAGAGAAGCAATTGGCTTGCTTAAAAAGAAAGGGGAATTCATTAAGCTTTCATATTCTTAGCCCAAACCCTTCCTCATCCCTCCAGATTATTTAAAACACTGGAGATAGGGGGATGAGTTTCAACAATGTCAGCCTTAAGGCATCTATCCTGTAAGCATGTCCATAAATAATTCAATGAACGCACATGTCTTTCGCTGATGTGTTGCGGCTTGTGTTCAGAAGTGTAGCGTTTTTGGGGGGGAGAATCCACTTTTTTGGATTTCCGCCTAAGCGCTATAAAATTCCGATTGTTGCTGGAGTTGCCGGGAGCTTTGCGGTTTGTTTACGACGTCATGCGGAACGTTAAATTAATAGAGTTTACAAAAGGTTAGACTTTGGCTACATTTAAGTTGTGCGGAATGGCCCTTGTTTTATCTGTTGGATACATTGGTTCAGAAGTGCACATTGACAAAATGTAGGACAAAGTCATGTTGTTTAAATATATGTCCTGTCCTGTCCCATGTCGCATACTGATATATTAATACAACTCATTTCTAATCACATCTGTTTGGCAACATCATAATAACCAACGAGCAAGGTAGGACCAAGTGAAGGATGCCAACAGGAATGTTCTGCAGCTTTTTAGTGTAACCCTTGTGTTTTTCATTGCTGACCAATTGCTGCCTGCTTGCCATATGGTCCATGAAGATGTCCATCATAAAGCAGAGAACACATTGTCTCAGTCTGGGGATGATTTCAAGCTAGAAAACAATAGTGGTTGGTTATTTTTATCAAGAATCGGTGTATAGAAAAAGCCCCTCAGAAGGATAGCAGTTCCAGTACAGTCCAGATTGTAAACTACACTAAAATGCCATTATATATAACTGTACTAGCTTTATAATGACCTTATTTTACTGACAGATTCTCATCTGCTTTAAATTGGTCTTACTCCATGGATTTCTATAGCATACCACCAATTTACACCAAACAAGGACTTGGCTGACTCGCTATAATGAGACGCTTGTGGCTAAGGCCTTCACAGAACAATTTGATAATATATGGCACAGATTGACAAAGCCAAAAAATTGAAAGTTAAGGCTGTTATTCAAGGCATATTTCATTGCTTTTGTATTCAGTTGTGCTTACAGAGGAGTTGATAGTGTGTGAATGTTGGACTGAAATGAGGCCAGCAGTCCTCACTACAAATGCCTTATCCAATTGTCTACAACTGGGTAACTTGCTGTTTGTAAGTGAAGGACAATAAGATCTAGTATTATCTTCATGGGATAGTCTGCTTGACTTTTTCCTACATTGATGTTGGTGGCCAAATTTTACTTTTAAACATTCACAATGTTTCATTTTGACTCAAGGCTAAATATTATTGGTAAGTGTTAGCCATGCTGGAATGTAAACCTCCATTTGTAGGGAAATATATAAAGTGAATGAAATGGATAAATGTTGTAAGGTCAGGCAAGAAGGAATGGTTCATAATGACAGCAAATGTAAGAAGCACAAGAGACTCATCCTGAAATGATGAATATTTCCATTTACCTATCGGAAAATTATGTAAGATTAATTCAGCTGGTATAATTGGTACAATTCAGCATCCTCACTGAAAGTACATAAACATTCAGAACAACGATGGAATATTACCCATGTGAATAAGACCTATGACCTAATTTTCCTCAGTATCCACTCTCAAGTAGGCTTGTGCACCAGGGGCATGATCCAGACTTATTTGGTTTTGGAGTCCCATTGGATAGAATGGAGAGGTGGGGGCACCCTCTTTCAGAAACCCTGGATGTGGACTCCATGGTCCAATCATTGTGAAATTCAGAGGAGGGGGGGTCAGGAAAGAGCCTCTTGGAGCTACCCTGAAAGTTTGGAGGCTATAACCGGGACCCCCATCCCCCAGACCCCGGGAAAGACGGGAACGCCAGAATTCCCATTAAAGTCAATGGTGCCATTGACTTTAATGGGCTCTAAAGCCAAATCGGTTTGGATCGGGCCCCTGGTGCGCAAGCCTACACAAAATTTATCCATGATCTGGGGCCCACACACTTGAAGAACTGTCAGTACCAACATGAAGCTCTGTGGAAATTGCATTCCTCACAACAGGTTCTGTTAGCATTCCTGCTGCACTTGAGGATATTCCCAGGCCAGGGCTTTTGCTGTGGTTGCTCTTTTTCTAAGGAACATCCTTCCAGAAAGGGTGAGGCGGGCCCAGAGTTGCCACTGCTGGGGTAAGAGACCCCTTGAGATTTGGGGTGGAACCTAGGGAGGGCAGGGATTGAAGAGTTGACCCCAGGAGAATGCATGCCATAGACTCCACTCACCCTTTTCTTTAAAGGAATCTCTGTAGTTTGTTCAGTTGTAATTCCTGAAGAACTCCAGGCCATATCTGACACTTGAAAACCCTTCAGGCCTTCTGGGAAAGTTAAAACAAACTATTTATGCCAGTTTATGAGCTAGCTTTAACAGGCTCTGGTTTATTTATTTTAACTAATGATTTAATACATGCTTTTAAAATTATATTTATTGTTGCTACTCATCTTGTGATAGACAGAGGGAGCCAAGGGCAATGTTTCACAGCTTTTGTGAATGAGCCTTTCATTATCTGAATTAGTTCTGACAATCTAGAATAAGGTGACCAGATTTTAACATTGGTAAAGCGGGACACCATTGACCGGGGGGGTTCTTGATTAAAAATTTGGTTTATATGGAGCAACAAAAAGTTTCATAGAACGCATACAACGCAAAAATAGTATTGTAATATACATATTTTTTCAACATAAGTGCAATTTGCCAGGTACCCCCAGATGTCCCTCCAAATTGGGACAATCTGGTCACCTTAATCTAGAATCTTAAGTGCAATATGGAGGATGCAATATGGAGGATGTTTTTGGAAGTAGATTGATGTTCTTATCCACACAGCTTTACAGGTTCCTCCCCCCACCCCCTGAATCTCATTGACTTAACTGGGCTCCTATCATGCCATGCAAATCCATTCCACAGATCAGTCATTAGGATGTGCTAGAAATGCATATGTTTAATTTTATTTTTTCAAGCATTCTTCTGCTAAATTAATACTGAAGCTATTTTTAATTATTTTCATTTTTGCCTTCATTGATTGCAATAGGAAATACATTTTACACCTACAACTTTCCTTGCAGTTGGGAGGAAATCCACAGGCACTGTGCATATCACATTTTTGTATATCACTCTTTCTTCAAGGAGCTCCTAGTCTGACACGCTAACCTCTTTACCCCACAGGCTATCCATTTATACAAGGGATAGATTCTACCATTTTTCAGAGAGGAAGGAGGAAGTAACCCTGTTTTTATACCCTCTTGCAAAACAGCTACAGAGGGAAGTTTAGCAACCAGGAAAGAAGGCAGAAGACACAACTTCTAACTAAGGGCCATTCCGCACCAGGATCTATGTGGCAAATTGGTTGCGGGACAAAAAAACGCCATTTTAAATTGTGGAATTCGTCATTATGCATACCTGGCTTTGTAGTGGAATCCAGTTGCGTTTCTATCATTTCCCACAGGTTTCCGGTCTCGGCAAAATCGCTAGCCAGGAAGCGATATTGCCGAGCTCGTCCCAACCCTGGCCATCAAGCAGCCAATGGGCGGCCGTTATCATGATCCCAAAAAGCCCCTTTCCCTTTAAGGAAGTTAAAAAACACACACACACACGTTGCAACGAATCTGCATTGATTCGTTGCAACGGAGAGACCCATCTAGGTAGCAGGTGGTGTTTGAGCTGCCGTTTCATCGTTGCCAAGCTCCCCCCGAGTGAAAAAAAAAATTAACCCCCCCCCCTCGGCACGGGCGCGATTTTCGGCTGAAAATACAGTGAAAAATAAAGGGAAAATAAACCAGCAAACGGGGCTGTGTGTTGTTTCGTGCTTGGTGACTTAAAACAGCTCTGCAGCCAGGGAAGCCTCACTGGGTAACCGAAGGCTCGCCAGTGCGTTGATCTCCGCTCGCTCGGAGAAAAAAAATGGCAATCGCTTCACCGGAAGATCAGATGAGAGAGCTAGGGGACACACAGAACTTTCCCGCTAGTGTTGCAGATTGGTTGCAAGAGTGTAGCGCTTTCCGGAGGGTTTGCGGATCGGTTTCAGGAGTGTTGCAGATTGTAAACGACATTGTGCATAACAGCAAAACAGTAGCGATTTCAATTTGTAACCATTGTGTTATTTTGGACGAGTGCGGAATGGCCCTAAATATTGCTCCCATTATATTTTTTTTTTAATTACAAAGGAAGGCACATGGGGCTATGGGAGATATTTCTTTAAATTCAGAGGTAATCCCAGGTTTGCAGAAAAATACAAAATGTTAATTTAAAAAATGAGGAGAGGCATTAACTCCCCTAAAACAGATAAATAGTATCTGCATGTGTTAAGGCATCACCAACAGAAAACAGTTCTTTCATTGCTAGGAATTCACAAGAACACACCAAAAGATCTCATACACTGAGGCAGCTCATCACAAGAAGACCTCTATTGTTGTAGTGACTTACTGCTTTGCGAAACCTGAAAGATTTGGTGGCAGAAGTAGCAAAGACAATGGCAACTAGGAGGGAGGAGTCAAACCCAAATCCTATTCTGTAATGTAGCTGATAAATATAATAAATAAATACATTTTTTGAAAGACCAGTCTACCAGTACAGTCATCTTCAGTGACAAGATGCTTTTAATTTTCCTGAGTGGAAAACATCCTTGTCATTTACATATAAGCTGACTTTTCCTCTTCATGCCCCAAATCTTTTGGATTTCTACAAAGCATGACAGCCAGGTACCACAATAATGGCCTAGAGATATGCAGATTGTTGTTGTTGTTATGTGCGAAGTCGTGTCCGATCCATCGCGACCCCATGGACAATGATCCTCCAGGCCTTCCTGTCCTCTACCATTCCCTGGAGTCCGTTTAAGTTTGCATCGACTGCTTCAGTGACTCCAGCCAGCCAGCCACCTCATCCTCTGTTGTTCCCTTCTTCTTTTGCTCTCAATCGCTCCCAGCATTAGGCTCTTCTCCAGGGAGTCCTTCCTTCTCATGAGGTGGCCAAAGTATTTGAGTTTCATCTTCAGGATCTGGCCTTCTAAGGAGCAGGCAGGGCTGATCTCCTCTAGGACTGACTGGTTTGTTCGCCTTGCAGTCCAAGGGACTCGCAAGAGTCTTCTCCAGCACCAGAGTTCAAAAGCCTCAATTCTTTGATGCTCGGCCTTCCTTATGGTCCAACTTTCGCAGCCATACATTGCAACTGGGAATACCATAGCCTTGACTAAACGCACTTTTGTTGGTAGGGTGATGTCTCTGCTTTTTAGGATGCTGTCTAGATTTGCCATAGCTTTCCTCCCTAGGAGCAAGCGTCTTTTAATTTCTTTGCTGCAGTCCCCATCTGCAGTGATCTTGGAGCCCAGGAAAATAAAATCTGTCACTATCTCCATTTCTTCCCCATCTATTTGCCAGGAATTGAGAGGGCCGGATGCCATGATGCAAATTACTTATTGTTATGCAGATTACTTAGTGTTAATTTCTCAGATTGGATTAGCCACTAGTCCCTCCTCCTAATAGCTATACTAAAGTGCTTACTGGTATTATCTTATCTGAAGAAGAGTTGGTTTTTATGCCCTGCTTTTCACTACCCAAAGGAGTCTCAAAGTGGCTTATAGTCACCTTCCCTTCCCCTCCCCACAACGGACATCCTGTTGTCAGAAGGTACCACTAGACTCAGACTTTGTTCTGCTGCTTCAGACCAACATGGCTACACACTTGAATTTATTATTTAAATGTCAACTAAACACAAAAAGCCACTTTCTACTCAGTCAGACCATTTGTATATAGAAAAGGGATAATTGTTTTTATACCCTGCTTTTCACTACCTAAAGGAGTCTCAAAGCGGCTTACATTTGCCTTGCCTTCCCCTCCTCACAACAGCCACCCTGTGAGGTAAGTGGGGCTAAGAAAACTCTGAGAGAACTATGACTGGCCCAGGGTTACCCAACTGGCTGCATGCGTAGGAGTGGAGAATCAAACCCTCTTCTTCAGACTAGAGGCTGCTGCTCTTAACTCTTAACCACTACACCATTTGTCATTTATCTGTTCAGATGGGCAACAGCTTTCCAGGATCTCAAGGGGAAATCGTTCTTATCACTTAATTGCTGATCCTTTAGAGAAGGACATACTAGGGATTGAACCTGGGATTTTCCATGTGCAATGTGTCTGTTCTATCACTGAGATACAGCCCCACCATATATGATTAACAGCAGCAGTTCCTAGGCTATTCTGTAAGTTAACACTCTGAGGTCCAAGTGGAGTGAAGAACCAGCCAGGCCTTAAAAGTATCCTCTATAGCTCTGTAGTGTGGCCTGGGTGAAGCACAAGGCACATGAGTAACCGTTGGACTTTCTTTCTCCAGTTGATGTGGGCAAAGATACTTCCCTCCACCTTGGAGCTGGCTGGGAATGGATGCAAGGACAAGTGTGATTATTTGGCTATGTAAACCAGGATAAACAACAAATCTATTTCTGTAGTCTGCTCTGTACTTCTTCTAATACTGCTGTATCTTTGAAAATAGAACCCTCCAAGAGCAATTCCTTCATCCTAGTAGTGCCTCAAGAAGGATTAACAATATGCTGGCATTGTGTTAACATCTATATTGCTTTATTTCCCCCTTCCACAAATTGTTCTTGCCTTTTTGGCCTCTCAGTGATTGAACAGATGTTTTCAGTGAACTCTTGACAAAGATGCCAAGTTTCCTCCGCTTCCACCAGCATAATATGCGCTCTGCACACTCCACTATTTAATGATGTCAATGTAGAGGAGGTACCAGGAGGTACTAGGGCCCAACTAAAACCTTCCAGAAGGCACTGGAAACACTGTAATTGAAACAGGAGGTATGAAACAGTATGCAGCATCTATATGCAACAAAAGAAAAGGGTCAGATTGTCTTGTATTGAAACACTGCCCTGGAGTCGAGTCCTTGATTTGTAATTTTACATAAGTTATTGGATTTCAGTTCATCTTTTATTCAAGAAAATGGGAAGGATTATAAATCCTTTTGTCCATTGCTTAAATTATGGGGCAGAAGAAGTGAGCTCTTAATGAAATCTATAAGCTCCATGCCTTTGCTTCTCCAATCCTCCCCCCTCCCCCAAAAAACCCCCCAGTAGCTAAGGGAGCCCACTCAAAGGAGTGGGAGGAGAGCAGGACTCTATGTAATTCAAATATTGCCAGTCAAGCAATTCAAATATAACAGAGACCCTCTGCTCTGTCTCTCTCCATCAGGGAAGAATTTATGTTTTCCTAATTTGTTGTCCTGCCTCTGAGCTACAGATGGGTTTTAAATGTATGTCAGAGATGTACTTGCATCTAACCTAGCTCAGCTATACTTCATCAGGATAAGACAGCAAGCTCACCTTACACGCAGCCTGAAATACATAAGGAATGCTTTTCTAATGAGAACTTTTGAGGGGATGCTCAACTAGGTGCAGGAAGGTGGTATGACATGGGATCACAACCATATTTTCTTTTAAATCTCCAAGCCAAGCAGCAAGGAACGGAATCCCTCCTGTACTAGTTGTACAAAATTGATAACTAAAATAGTAAATTGGAATCCAGCAGGTAAGTCACACAGAAGTAATGCATCAGTAAAGAACAGATTCCTTCTAACGGCCAGGATTTACCTTGAACAAATTTAATTTCATTAACCTGAAAATAGATATTGGTATAATAATGCCTGCAACTGGGTTGTTACTTATTTATAGATATCCCACTGTAAGAAGATTCAGTTTCAAAAACAGATATGGTCATTCCAAATACACATTGTAGCTTGGATTCACATTATGTCTGCTCTAACTGGTTTCATTTCTGTTACAGAGGGAAAAATCAGAATTCCTGATGTGGAGAACATAAATCCCATTGGCGATGTAAACTCTTACATGATTTTTAGTGATGTATGTGCCACAGTTGCAAACAGTATATTGACAAACTTTCCATCTCACTTCTATAGAACTGGGCAGTGATCCAATAGGAGGATGTCCTTGAGTTTGAAGTTTGAAAACCTTAGTCTACTGTGAAGGGATTAAATTTCATGTGCCATTTTCACTGTCGCTCTTTCCAAACTTTGCATGGACATTAAAGAATGTACAATTAATGCAGAACTTTTCAAGACAGATGCCTAGATGTGCAAACTGTTTCACAGTTGGGGAAACTGCCTTTAAAAGTGGCAGAGAGAATACATGCATAGATCTCTCTGAACTCACCAAAACCTACCCACCATCCTGAATGATGAGAGATCAAAATTAATATGGGGGCGTTGAGCTGGGCCACATCTTATTACTTGGAAACAAGAGGTAGTAGAGGACAGGGCACAGGTGACCCCAAGCCTTTCTTCATTTCACACTGTGTTTCAGAAGATGGCATGGGTGACCCCAAGCTTTTCTTCATTTCACACTGCATTTCAGGAGTAACACTTGACCAGGCCCTGAGAAAGGCCATCACCTCGAATCATTGCTAGGATGATAGTCTTGTGCTGCACACAGATATGATGGTTTACACTATTTGAGTTGAGGGGGGAAACACTAAGAAGGTGCAAAAAGGGGAAAAATCCTTTGCAACGGGACAATAAATTAACATGTTTAACTGAGACAGAGAGAGGATGATTAGATTGTCTTCAGCACATGTGCTCTTCACTTTGAGATTCACTGCTTTTAAGCTTTTGCAAGCCCTGCATATGTGAAAGAGAGAGCCTCAAATATAGGCTAGGTGCTTTTGCATCCCCTACTGCTTGAAAGCAGTCCCCTAACAGTTGATGATTTATGCAGCTTGCCAGTGGAGAAGTAGGCCATACCGGCCTCGAAAGCACTTTAACTTGGTTGTTTTTACTCATGAAGGACATGTTGTCCTGTAATTATTCTGTCATTTCTTTAAAAGGTGAAATCCTTAACAGGTTGGTGCAAAACGTGTCGCTGTGTGTGTATGCATGAATTGCTGCCTGAGTGTGTTCTGCAAAGGGGAATCACCATTCCAAATGGCTTTACTGAACACTACCCTGTAAAAATGGTCAGCTTAAAATGTGCTAAGTATTTTTAAAGAGTTCCTGGTTTAGCAGAAGGAGTAGAAGCATCGCGTATTGTATGGCAAGATATTAATACCCCTCAATTACTTTCCTGAGCCACAAAATAAACAGTAATCCATCCAACAACAAATGGTAAAAAACATTTCAGTCCTATCATTAAAAAACACAATATAACACCTTAGCTTTAACCTGTGATTTACTTTATATTTTACCAATTCATACACTCAACTTTTAAAAATTGGAATACATTGAAATTAATGGGTTAAGAATACAGTTATTCTGCATATGATTGTTAAGTGAGACAATTTCCACACAAGAAATTTGCCCCTGCCCAGTCGCTCATTGTTTGCGAGTTTTAATGCTGTTTCCTCATGATGTTGGTAGCAACCCATGGTTCTCCAGGGTTTGGCATGCGTTTTCATCCCCATTGCGTGGCGATAATAGAAAGTGGGAGAATCCGCTTCCCATTTCTTGTTGCAGTATACAATGAGGAGAAAACCTGGGCAGTCTGTCTGAAAGAAGAAACATGGGACAGTCTCGGTAGCGTTTTGCCTGTCCTCACACCTGCCCTCCCCTCTCCATTTCCGGATTGCAACTTTTTAAAAAGATGTGGTCCATGTTGCAATGAGAATACAAACTGATGAGCCTGTGTATCAGTGGCAATAAAATGTACTGTCATGTTCTCTTCAAAGTGCACAGTAATATATTGGCAGCAACCAGCAACCCTATCTAAAACACAGTCATGTTTTTGTTTTCTGGTGGTAGGACATGAACAGGGAAAGATGGGGGGCCATGTAATCCATGCATTTTCAAGTCATACACAATATGAACTCCACCCCCACCCCACCCCCAGGATGCTAGCTTGTCATGTGGTGGGGTTTGTGTGTTCTAATGAAACAGAAGAGTATGCTATTGTCAGTGTAACTGCTGGAAGAATCTCCCATGGTAGACAGGTCTCCGATAGGGAGTCAGACTAAATGGGCTATAGGACATAGGCCCTTCTGTTGGGCAATTAGGGCAGAGGCCTGATGTGCTACTTGATGTAGGATCCTCCATAAAACAACCAGAGAAGGACCTGATCAGCTACTGGAAAAAAGTTGGGGGGGGGGGAATGGTCATGAGATAAAAGAGAATCAGCATGCAATGTTGTTTAAATCAAGGCCTAAATAACATGGATATTTGAAATGAATTTTTGAAATATGGAAAGAAATGTCTCCTGGTTCATTCATTCATTCATTCATTCATTCATTCATTCATTCATTCATTCGATATATATCCTCCCACTCCTGGAAGGTTCATGGCAGTTAACAATAAAAGACTTTCCCAATAAAAACCCATACAATAAAAATCAGTACTACAGAGGTGATGAACTAAAATCCACTCCCAACCCCACTCCCAGGAAATGCTGGAGAGGAAAGGGAAGATGATTATAAGCCACTTTAAGACTCCTTCTAGTAGACAAAAGCAGCATATAGGAACCAATTTTTATTCCACTTATTCTTATTCCTGATATCACTGCTGGATCAGAACAGTTTTATCAGTGCTGTGGTGAGCCCAAGGTCACCCAGCTGGCTGCACATGGGGGAGTGCAGAATCGAACCTGGCATGCCAGATTCGAAGTCTGCACTAACCACCACACCAAACTGGCTCTATTACAGGCCTTGTGGAAGTGTACATGCTCTGTCGGGGCCCTCATCTCTCCCTGGAGCTCTTTCCACCAAAAAGGCCCTGGCCCAAGTCAAGGCCAGGTGAACTTCCTTCAGGACAGGAATCTCCAACAAACTTGTACCCACAGGTCACTGAACAGCAACTAGCAGATCAGCACCATTTTATCAAGTGAAAAAACTTTTTTTTTTACAGCAACAGAGCTAGATGAAATAAGGAACAACAGCCACTCAAGGGAAAATATGATGAAGAAGAAATGTGAAACCAACCAAAAATAGGCCATAGAAATGAAGTTGCTCTTGAAAGCCTACTAATTAAGAGAGAGAGAGACTGACACTATATCATCAGATCACCTCTGTACAGGAAGAAGGCAAAAATCTTCATGTACATTGACAGCAAAGAAGACAGACAGATTATCTGTGCTCTGAACAACATTAAAGAAAGAACTTGGAAGACTCATTCAAAATTCCAGTGCAGCAATTGGAACAATTGTTACAGCAAACATAACTGAAACCAACCGGTTGATGTACAGTGCAGCAGTTGTAATAACAAGAGAACTGGGAATGGAGGTTAAGAAAAAGGCAATTAAGGATTTTAAGGTGAAACCAAACTGGCAAATGGGATTTGGAGGGAGCGGAAAATCAACAAATGCCATTCAGACTTAACCACCTTGAAGGAATTTTTCAAAAGGAAACTCAGAATGAAAGGAAAAAAGCAAACCTCAGGAAGAAATATCAAAATTGTTGCTGTTGTTGCTGTTTGCTGCTGCTGTTGTTTTTAGGTTTCAGATTTTTCCAGGGCCTTTCTCAGTTTTCCGTAGTTAGATTTAAATATCCACAGAGCTGACCATGTTGAGAATTAGATGTTTTTATTATGATTATAAGAGATTCTCTTTTGCTTAAAATGATACATTCCTGCTGTGTCTATTTATTTATTTATTTAGATTTCTATACCGCCCATTTCTTTGCAGCTCTGGGCCGTTTACACAGAACATTATAACTTACACGAAACATTATGCAGATTATAACATCAAAACAACTTTCAAAAAACATCAAAAGATTACAAAACCACAATTATAATAACAATTAACAGTAACTTTGGGAGAGTCATGGTCAGGCGTCTGGGGGGATCAGCAGGTGTTGTAAGTCGGTCGGCCTCAAGCAAATGCCTGGTGGAAGAGCTCCCTCTTGCAGGCCCTGCGGAATAGTGGAAGTTTGGGCAGGGCTCTGATCTCCTCAGGAAGCTAGTTCCACCAGGTGGGGGCCAGGACCGAGAAGACTCTGGCCCTTGTTGAGGTCCAACGTGCTTCTCTGGGGCCAGGGATCTGCAGCCAGTTGGAGGTGGCGGAGTGTAAGACTCTTTTGGGGGTATAGGCAGGAAGGCGGTCTCTCAGATAGACTGGGCCCAAACCACGTATGGCCTTAAAGGTGATTACCAGAACCTTAAGCTTAACCCGGAATTCAACTGGGAGCCAGCCACGTTGTTGGAGTGCCGGCCCGATTTGGGATCTCCATGATGTTTTATTGAGAATCCTGGCTGCAGCATTTTGTACCAGTTGTAGTTTCCGGATCTAGGATGAGGGTAGGCCTGCGTAGAGCGAGTTGCAGAAGTCCAGCCTAGTAGGTGACCATCGCATGGATCACTGTGACTAGGTGTTCTGGGTCCAGGTAGGGCGCTAGTAGCTTGGCTTGGCGGAGGGGGTAGAATGCCAGCCGCGCTACCTTTGTGACCTGGGCTTCCATCGTAAGGGAAGCATCCAGGATCACGCCTAGGTTCCTGGCGGAGTGCGTTGGTGAGAGCTGCATACCGTCCAGGGTGGGCAGACATGCTTCCTCCCATGGTCCCTTCCTACCCAACCATAGGACCTCCGTCTTTGTAGGGTTGAGCTCCAGGCGACTCTGCTTGATCCATTTTGTCACTGCTTCCAGACATCTGGCTAAGGATTTTATTATATTTTTAAAATTTATTTAATTATGCAACTTCTACGCCACCCCCTCATGATTGGTCACCTCAGGGTGGTGAACAACACAGATATGGTAAACAATCCACAAGATTGCTGTCTTAGGTAATTTTATATAATTTAAGGGCATTTCTGCATATTGAAAAAATTAGCGTTATGCCAGCAGAGTGGTGTAACGCAAAAAAATAATGTGCCTCCTACTTTTCCTCACTTCCTGGCTCTTTTGCTTCCCTCTGCCACCTTCTCACACTTCTAATCGCTCCACATACCTGCCTGTAATGGTGGAAGAGAGGAACGCTATACACGCAATTCTCCTCCGTCAGTCACACAAGTCAGCCAATCACTTTTCTCCTTCTTTTAAAGGGGCTGCAAGGTCTGCTAGTCTTTTAAAAAATCAAACTTCTCCATTTAGACGCCCATGCATTTAATCAAAGATGCTAGTGCTTCTTTTTAATGCCCCCCCCTTTTTGTATGCATGAGACTTGTAAACCAGAATTGGGAGTTTAGAGAGGCATGCTTCATGTATTAACTATAGGGGAAAATGTTTTCATTTTTTTGTGCTGGACTATTAAATGAGTACTCATTGCTCCAAGCACTTTGCTTAAAAAAAGAAAAGAAACCTTGTCCCTGGGAGAAGGGAGAGGGAGGTGGGGGTGGGCACTGGAGGCAGAGATAGCGTTACGTTGGCTCTGCACAGTTGCTTGGCATGTTACTTGCTGGGTGCTTTCCTCCTGCTCATACTACAGGGCTGGAGGAATCCACTTTGTGATTCTCCAGCTAACGCTTTAAAATGGAGGATGTAGCTGCCGGTTTGCTGCTGGGATTCTGGATGTTGGTGACATCATGCAAAACACCAAAAATATGGCATCTGCAAAAGGTAAGTATTTCACTACATTTGTTGGGTGTGGAACTGCCCTAAATATAACTTGAATCAGTTTTATTGGCAGTGCCGAGAAAAGTGGTATATAAATGTAATCAATCAATCAAATAAAATAAAAAACAAGATGCATACATTTAACTTAGATGCCTCCTTAAAATCTTTACAATATAATATAGATTAAAACCGCTAACCCCATGGGGTGGAGGGGAGAGGGGAAAGGAAGGAAGAGGGAGGCCTCAATCAGTTCCTTCCATTCCGCTGGACTCAACTTGTCAGAAGAGCTCTATCTTGCGGGGTCTGTGGAACTGTACAAGCTCATTTCACCAAGTAGGAGCCAGGGTCAAAAAGGACCTAGTTAAGGCCTCTGGGGCTGGTGATCAGCAATTGGTCTGCATTTGCCAATCTACGGTTAAACTCAAAACCTTAACTCAGATCTGGAATTCAACTGGGAGCCAGCACAGGTTCCAGAGGACCAGCCATATGTGGGCCTTTCAGGGTGTTTGGGTGAGGACCCATATAGCCATATTCTGGACCAGCTGCAATTTCTGGAGCAGGGACAAGGGAAGGCCTGCATAGAGCAAATACAGTAATCACATCTGGAGGTGACTGTTGCATGGATCACTGTGGCCAGGTGCTCCAGGTCCACATAGGATGTGTGTAGCTTAGCTCGGTGAAGATGGAAGAACACTAGGTGCACTACTCTAATAACTGGAGCATTATTGATAAGGGGGCATCAGAAATCACATCCAAGTCCCTGGCTGTCTTGTGCAGTTTGGGTAAATACACTTCCTGATCTGGTCCTTTCCTACCCAGCCACAGCTCTGAAAGGATCAGCTCTGAGCCACTCCATGACAGCGCCCAATGAACTCAGAGAGGTATCCAGCTGACTGTCCATCAGGAGATTGAGCTGCATGTTATCAGCATATTGATTATCAGTGTATCAGATAAATCTATGAACAGGATACAGCTTCTCAATTTGAGGGCAGAATAGGTCAGCCCACCTCAAGACTGAATCAAGGTTTCATCCAAATACATAGAACTCTTAAAAGAACACACAGACCCCTTTTCTTTACACAGAAGGATCAGAAATCTCTAAACGTAAAAGATTATCAGACCTTGATCCAAATGTCTCCTATTTAAATGTGTACATATTGTATCCATCAATAGATATATTGACAGGAAATCAAATGTGTTGCTTTATCTAATGATTCAAAACTTCAGTTTGCAAACTCTACCACCTCTTCTCAATACACGGCTTGGAACAAAGCGCTTCACTCTTCAGAGAGTGTCCTTCACCACACACAGCCAAAGTGTTCTCTATTCAGTTCAGCTGCCTTCTTCTTCAACAGAATGAAGCAGACAGCCAACAGCATATAGGGGAAAGCAAACAAATGTCTTTTCCATTTCCTCTTCACCCTCCTCTTATGTAATTGGTGAATTATTTTGAGTGTTATAGGCTGCCGGTTTGCAAAGAGAGGAATCAGAACATAGAAGAACAGGAGAATCCAGAAGGCCAGACTCTTCCATTAACACATCTCTACACTAACTATGCACTTAAGCCATTGATTAGTTGATTGCACCAGCTATTCAATTAAGGCATTCATACCTGTCACAGCATGCTCCAAATGTACCATATATACTTACTATACACTTAAGTCATTGATCCTTTAATTGAACCAGTCATTCAGTTAAGGTATGCATATCTATCTCTTGCATGTTCTAGCAAATGTGCCATGTATATAATTATACTAAGGCAACAACTGATAAAGATTCCAAATTGCTATTGAATGAAGTTGCTCATTAATTCTTGTGCTCACATGGCTATTCCTAACAACGGGCTAGGTAGTCACGCACAATATTCAAGGAGTAACTAATACAAAGGACATGTTCTCATGTGCCTCATACTTGTAGGAAGGTTTTACAACTCAGTATGCATGCATTAAAGAGCCTCTTGTGGCGCAGAGTGGTAAGGCAGCCACCTGAAAGCTTTGCCCATAAGGTTGGGAGTTCGATCCCAGCAGCCGGCTCAAGGTTGACTCAGCCTTCCATCCTTCCGAGGTCGGTAAAATGAGTACCCAGCTTGCTGCTGGGGGGTAAACGGTCATGACTGGGGAAGGCACTGGCAAACCACCCCGTATTGAGTCTGCCATGAAAACGCTAGAGGGTGTCACCCTAAGGGTCAGACATGACTCGGTGCTTGCACAGGGGATACCTTTTACCTTTTATGCATGCATTTATTTTGACAGGGATTATTAAGCTGGACAGGGATTACTTCTCACTGCAAACTTTCTGGTGCTTAAATGTTCTTCACATATGCACTCTGGAACTTCCACTTTTTAAATTATCATTAAATGATAACATGCTAAAAAAAACAACAATATGATCTTTACAGCTGCTAGAATAAGGTATTCTGAAGATTGTTGTTAGTTGTGAATGCAGGTTGAACCCCATAACAGAAATAGTAGAAATGCTCAAATCATGGGGGGGGGGGGATGGGAGGGGGCTACTAAGAAGGCCAAATTTTATTTTTGTGTGTGTGAAGGACCTTATTAAGACTCTGCAGGATACACACACAGGCACACCTCTGTTCAAGAGCCTCCTGTGAACTACCAGCCTGAACTGCCTACCATCTCTCTTGGTGATTCTACCCATGTTATGAGGCCAGTCAGGATCTCTCTTTAGAATCTAGCTGACTGCCCACCTTATTCCTTCCTTCCAGTTTGCACAAGTATCACTTCCTGATCATTATTCTCTTGCCACTCCCACGCAAGAATTTTAGTCTACCACAAACAGTGCCAATGGGAACTTTCTAGTCAAGTAGAAAGTATCTCACTAACAGATCAAAATAATTCTTTTCTACTGGGGCAATTTCAGGTGTGTAGCCATGTTGGTCTGGAGTAGCAGAATGAAAAGCTCACACCTTGAATAAAATTTTGTTGGATTTAAAGGTTCCATTGCACTTTTTTTTCCTATTTGGTTAATACCAGGAACTACAGGAATTCTAGCACAAACAGTATACATCCTTGAAGTTCATTGGGGAAATGAACAGGGTGGGAGAGGCAACTCAAATGACCTTGAGGAATCACACAGAGAAGGACTAGTTCTTTCCATTTGGTCTGGAGGACCTGATGGAGAAAGGGAGGGTAGGATTTCTGCTAAGAACCCAAAAGTTGAGCAAATTTAAAATTAGAATAAGATACAATTATTTATTGTCAGGTGCACATAAATATGATTAAAAACTACAAATAAACATATCATTAAAAACATAAATCCACATTTATAGCAACCAATGAAATGTTGCATGTACAATTTCCAAGATTAACGTTAATAGTTACAATATGCTATGACCAATCACCAAATGCGTTTTGACCCAGAGGTTCTTTTTCAATGGTCAAGTAAATAATGCACATGCAAAAACTCTTTAAACATCCGATATATAATAAAGGCCAGGGAGGTAGTGCTTGAGTCATAAAAAGTGAAGCCCCAAACAATATATATAATTCAATTTGCAGAGAATATGGAGCTCATAGTTAGAAATCACAGTGGCTTAGAACCACCATTCTGTCCTAGGCTGAAGATAAATTTTCAGTGTGTGTTCACATGTGAAACCCCTCCATTTTCTTGCTTTAAAGATTTGCCCATTCTTTCTTACATCAACTGACTTTCTTACACCACCACTGACTTTTACGGGGAATACAGAAAGACCTGCAACTGGAAAATTGCTTTATAGTGAATTAGATCATGGAGTCAACTGCTACCAAGCAGTGGCTCTCTGGGATTCCAACCTTTCTACCTGAGAAATTTTTAACTAGTTATTATAGGGACTGAATCAGGGCATTTTGTATGGAAAGTAGGTCCTCTACTAGTAGGTCTCTCATTAAAATGGATGCCAATATTGTATATTTGATCATGTACCACCGGGGGAAAATTTCAAGAATACACCAGGGTAAGATTAATGGTGATAAAGTTCTTTTTTTAAAAGCACAGATGTCTTTCCTTTCTTGCAGCTAGCAATACGGACACAGTATAAAGTGGTATAAGTATTCTAATCATGTTGTGCAAAAACTTGGGAGTATATTGGTAGAGAAAAATTCAAATCCCGAACCAGAGACTATAAGAAAGGAACAGCAAAGAAAGATGCCAGTATCATGATTCCTTAATACAAGTCTGTGATGTGGCCAGATTTTGAATGTTGTGTACAGTTCTGGACATCCTACCTCAAACAGGAAATCAGAGCTGGAAACTGTTTTTCAAAAGCAGCCAAAATGATCAATAGTATGAAACACCTTCTGTTCAAACAAAGTCTAAATTATTCAAGGCATTTGACATTTAGCAACAAGACTGCTGACGTACGTATGACAGACAGACTAGGTCCCACCTCTCCAAGAGGAACCAACGTGAGCTAACAGAAGTAAGAGACTTGAAAATAACAGTAAAAAAAAATGACAAGGATTAGTAGCAGAGAGGGAAGTTGACAGTTTGAGGGCTGAAGTGAAAAGGGTTTTTCTGATTGAGGGGAACTGTACAGAAGAGCTGCTAGAACTGACTGAAATTAGGAAATTTGTAGCTAAAAGATCCCAGTTGTAAAAATACAACCTCAGTCCAAAAGTTCAATGGAAGTGAAATGTCGTTTCTTTACTTTCCTCAGCACTTTGTTCATATCATAAATAAAAGTTTTCTTGTTAGATTAATCCTGTGGGCTGCTTGTCTGAGGGAAAGAACCATCCACCCGCCCACTCACTGACCATTTCATACCTCGGTCTATATTTATATTATAGGATATGAATGAGTGATAGCAGTGAGTGTTTGAAATAGTGTTTTACTGCCCAAGCCCAATAGCTCTGTTTGAGTGGGGGCTAATTATTAAAGCTTGCCTACCCTGTCTGTCAGTGTCTCTGGGAATGAGAGGTGTGAGCTGCTCATAACTACAGATTTTAAAAGAGACAAGAGGGTGGCAAATGTGATGTCCTGACCTACTAATGGACCATAACCTGAAGGAGAGAGGTAGTGGAGAGTGGTAGGCACTCTGTGTGAGTCACAGTAGGCTTACAAAACTATGTTTGGTATGGATAAATGGGATAATTTTTACACTTCTATAATATTACAAATGTATGGACAACAGATTTGGGGAAGATTTTAAAAAGTACTTTGTCACCTAATTATTTTATGGAATCTGCTGCTTTAAGATGCCATGGTTACAACTGGCTTTAAAAAGTGATTAGACAAACTCAGTCTCCAGTGAGGTGCTAGTTGCAATCCATACCCTATCAGGACAAAGGATTCTTCCATGTCTTTGAATCAGGAAAAACTGAATGATCGATCCAACTGGGTGAAGTTCTAAATACTTCACTTCAAATAGGACATGGACAAAATTGAGTTCAGAGGAGAGGAGAATGATCCAGGGCCTGGGGACCAAATCCTATGAGGAAAGCTGAGGGACTTGGGAATGCTCAGTCTACAGAAGAAGAGGATGAGAGGGAACATGATTGCTGTCTTTAACTATTTGAAAGGTTGTCAGAGGAGGGCAGGGAAAGATTCCTATTTACAACAGAAGATAGGACCCACAGTAATGGGTTTCAACTACATGGAGAACTATATCAACTAGATTTTTGTAACTCGCTCTGTGAGGGCCTGCCCTTGTCCCTGACCTGGAAATCGCAGCTGGTGCAAAATGTAGCTGCTAGGGTCCTTACTGGAACATCTTGGAGGGCTCACATCCAGCCTGTGCTGAGGCAGCTTCATTGGCTGCTGGTTGCAGTCCAGATCAGATTTGAGGTTTTGTTGTTAACCTCTAAGGCCATCCACATTCTGGGTGTTGTATACCTACAGGACCACTTACCTCCTTATGCCCCTTGTTGGGCTCTTGGATCAGCAGGTGCAAATCTGTTGGAGATCTCTGGCCTTCTCAGGCCTGGCCTTGATTTGATGGAATGAGCTTCCAGGAGAGCTGAGGGCCCTGACAGAACTTTCCCAGTTCAGCAGTGTCTGTAAAATGGAGCTTCTCCACCAGATCTTTGAGTGATGTCAGGGTGAGTGAGATCTGGGTCCCTCCCTGAGTTTGCTGAAATATCAGGATGTCCGGGCAGCCCCAGGAGGTAGCTGTTGAAGTCTGTTGAGCAAGGAGGAGGGTGTTTAGGCCACTGCCAGGGGTGGGGTGGGGTTTTAATGAGGCTTATGGTATTTTATTAGATTTTATTGTGAATGATGATTGTTACCTACCATGAGCCACTATGTGGGAGTGGCAGGATACAAATGGAATTATAACTTTAAAAATATCAATAAAAATATTCACAGTCAGAGTAGTTTAACTGTGGAATCAGCTGCCTAAGGATGTGGTGAGATCTCCCACACTGGCTGTCTTTAAGCAATGGCTGGACAGATACTTATCAGGGATGCTTTAAGCCGATCTTACATTGAGCAGGGGGTTGGACTAGATGGCTTGTATGGCCCCTTCCTACTCTATGATTATATGATTCTATAATACAGAGACCTACTTGCTAACCTGTCTTCAGGTCTGATAGATATGGTGCAACTACTGCAATATGCAAGATCTGCACAAAGACAACAGAACAGTTAGACAGGTCTTTATCGCCTCTATATACAATTGTTTCTCTTTATAATAAAACTATTTTATTCTTTTAAGCAGCTTGATGCTCTGTCCTCTTTGCTGCTTTAACCATTTATGCACAGGAGGTTTCATGCTGGGCTACAGGCTAGAGTTTTAGTTGTGGCAGGTTGCCCCACCTCTTCCTGCATCCACACGGGGGAGCATTTGGCTCTGTGTGCCTCATCCGCCCCTGATTTGTGTTTCTGCACAGGAGCTGGGGCAGTGAAGTTCCCAGTGCATAAACAGTCTTTGAGACTCCTTTGGGTAGAGAAAAGTGGCATATAAGAACCAACTCTTCTTCTTCATATTTAAACTCTGCTAAAAGTAACAAGGTGTTAGTGGAACAAGGATTGGGCATACCAGAGTGTAAACTGCACGGAGCTTTTATTCCAACCCCAGGTCAATTCAATCCCTGCCCTCTACACAGAATGCGATTTCCGTTTGGATTTGGGACAATTTAAAATTTCCTTCTGCAGCAAGAAGGATTGATCCGGAGCGACCCTACCTTTATTGTGCGATATCTCAGACTGCTTTTAATCCTCAATATCAGGATTGGGAAAGATTGGGAAAGAAAGCTCCATGGTAGAGAACCTCTGATAGGCCACACCTAGACATGTGACACGCTTGCCTTAAAGGAGAAGCCCCTAATTTCTCTCAACTTCTGTCGGTCCTGGATTTTTCCCCCCTCCTCTGCCTTTTTCAATCCTCTCCCTCCCCCCTCCAAGAAAAGAAAGAGGCTCCCTGCTTGTCTCCTCTCCCCCCCCTTCAAGAAAAGAAAGAAAGAGGCTTGGCTTCCTCCCCCCTTCTGAACTACCTTAACCACGTGCAGAAGACTTTCCTGTTTCAATGGGGAGGGGGGAGGAGAGGAATATCCGAGTTCAAAGTGATCTGAATTCAACAGGATTGACAATGGAATAAAGAAAGTAAGTGCAGACTCTGCCCAGGTTCAAACCCCTGTTCATCCATGAAACTCACTAGGGGACCTCAAGCCAGTCATGTCTCTCAGCTTAACCTATCTCACTGAGGTTGCTGTGAAGATAACACCACAGATTGAGCTCCTTGGATGTATGATAAAAGTGATATATCAGTTACTCCCTGCATTTCTGCATAAGGCACTATTCTGAGGCTGTCTCTTTACTGCCTTCTTGGATATAAATGTACCACCAAATTTTAATTAAAAAAAAGAAATGTGTGCCTCAGCAATGAGAAATGTATATAATGCTAGTCTAAAACACATGAGATTTATATGCTAATTAAAAAAATCTTGGTATCAGAACTTAAGTGACCTCCTAACCCTTTGCCATTTCCTCTTCACTGGTGGCAATACGTACATTTTGGAAGGAAGTTAACTACTCAGTAGCAGCTGGAGTTCAATCTCCCAGCTTTAACTGGTTTAGCTAAGACCCTTCTTGTCACTTAAGCATAATGTATCCGTGTTGAATTTTCATTTTAAAAGGATTATCAACAAAATCTGCTCCTTCCGTTAAGTTGCTTTGAAAACTGATCAGTATTTTAGTAGATATGCCCTGATATCCTTATTCATTCTTGATCAATTATCTAAAATGAAGTATGTAATACTAGTGAGGGGGAAATCTACACATTTTTCTTGCAGGAGGCAACAAGTTTAAAAAAAACCCAAAAGATTTTCAGCCTGATGAAACTTCCTTTATCATGACCTCTTAACTTAAAAGAACAAAAATGTTTCTGGTAGTGTGGTGTGACACAACTGACAAGCAGAAATTTTCTATTTACAGAGTGAACAATTGCATCTCATGGAAAATCATATGGATCTTCTAAACTCCAGTAAATAAATAACCCAATGTACAATACAAACTATTTGGAGAAAAAGAATTTCTGACTGGGAAAACCTGAATGGTTATAAATTGTCAGTTCTTTGAAAGGTTTCTCTGTGGTACTAGTACACTAAAATAACTACTGCACCAATACACTAGGGCAACCAGCCACTGTGCTGAAATTACACATAGAAATCACTGTGGAACCAGGACTGAAATGAAATGTAACAAATGCATCCTTCATAAACACAATTCCTCTGACAGAAAAAAACTGGCAATGCTCAAGAAGCAGAGCAGGTACTGAAGGAATCATTCAGCTCTGTTTAAGCTGCATCCTGAAGATGGCTAGTTTCTATAGAACACTAAAGATATGTTATAGAGACATTATTGTTCATAGTTTACGTGTTTATCCCATGATCATCTCAATTCACAAGTCTCATTTCAAAACATTAACATTTCTTATTAAATCACAGACAATAGTGGGACAAAATATATGGGAGCATACACAGCTGAAGGTAGCTTGAATTCCATGGTAAATTTCCCCTAATGAAAGGGGGAAGTTCCTTTCTTCTACAGCCCTCTGAGTCCCTTTCCATGCTGTCCATGAGGGTTCACTTTCCCCTAACAGCAGCAATTTAGGGATCATTTTCTGCTACTACAGAAGGGTGCAGGCAAAGGAGTCCAGTTCTGCTGAATGAAAAGCCTTCTGTTAGCGAAGATTTATCATGGGATTGAAGCCACTGTTAGTTTATCTTCACTACGTTAATTACTACTAACAGCCCCATAGCAAATCACAGACTAATACATTTATTGTGGCATAAGCTTGTGTTAGCCAAAGCCCATTCATCTGAAAAGGTGAAGATGGTACAATAGAGTCAACTCTCTAAGTGTACTCTGTTTCACAAAAGTTTGCACCATGATAATTTTGTATCCTGTATCCAGGATTTTGTAACCAGGATTGTTCAATCTTTTTCTACAGAAGTCCCATTTTATGTCACTGGATTTTTTGCAGACTTCTTTCCAGATATCCTAACATATTGTACTAGTGGTCTTTTCCTGGCTACCTGTAACCACCCACATGTATTTCACATTACCAAATGTCTTTTTCAGCTCCCTCCCATAACAATTCCTCTGAGTTTTACCAGTGCCCAATGCGTCTTTTCCTATTTCTCATCCCTTAACATTTGAGTATGTTATGGGCTTCCAGAAACCATCCTGGACTTGGGATTTTCATTACTCTCTGCTAACCATTGAGCTGTCAGTTTTTATTTAAATCCATATGCACATATTTCTAAAGGTAAAGGTAAAGGTATCCCCTGTGCAAGCACCGGGTCATGTCTGACCCTTGGGGTGACGCCCTCTCCAGCGTTTTCATGGCAGACTCAATGCGGGGTGGTTTGCCAGTGCCTTCCCCAGTCATTACCGTTTACCCCCAGCAGCAAGCTGGGTACTCATTTTACTGACCTCGGAAGGATGGAAGGCTGAGTCAGCCTTGAGCCGGCTGCTGGGATTGAACTCCCAGCCTCATGGGCAAAGCTTTCAGACAGCTGCCTTACCACTCTGCGCCACAAGAGGCTCTGCACATATTTCTAACATAATACTATTTTAATTTCCCATCAAATCTCAACGTTTGCACACCATGCAAATAATGAAATTGAGTAAAAATATATAGGGAAGGCACAGAACCCATTCTGTATCAAAATGCTACGTTTGCAAAGTAGTATACAAATGCATACCTCAGACAACTCTGTGTGTAAAGTCTCTGAACTAAGGTCCTCCATATTTTCATTTTTTTATTAATTATTTGCCAAATTAATTGGTTCCAGTTTATTCAGGAATCCTGAAATTTTGTCCCTTTAGTCATCCCCTTCTCTTAGCTAAACTGCCCTATTGTCAGACATACATTCCACACTTGCAGTGCCAAGTGGACCTGGACAGACAGAACTAGTCTAATTCTTCCATTGCTAGGCAGATTCCCAGGGCGCTCAGGAGAATTTTACATTTCTCTGCTGCTTGCAGATATAGAAAACAACACAACTTATAGAGTTGCCAAGTTCTGCGCAAAAGCGATCAAAATTCGTAATAGAATGGTCTGTTTTAAATGAATCTACCTTTTGTATTTTCTATTGTTATATTTTAAGATGTTTTAATTCCTGGTTTTAATGTATGTTTCTTATGCTGGTCTATGACCGTAATAAAACTGTATGTATATCCAGTGCCACAACTCTGATGGCCATACACCCCATTTCTAATTGTGGAGGCACACAGAGAAGAAGAACTTTTAAAATATACCCTGCTTTTCACTACCCAAAGGAGTCCCAAAGCAGCTTTCAAACACTTTCCCCTTCCTCTTCCCACAAACGACAGCCTGTGAGGTAGGTAGGATTCTGAGAACATCCCTATGACATTCGTGACTAGCCCAAGGTCATCCATCTGGCTGCATGTGGGGGAGTAGGGAATCAAACCTGGCTCTTTTGTTTAGGGTCTGTGCCACTACATCATTCTGGCCAGATAAGGCTGAATATATTTATTTACTTTTTGTTTACAAGCACCTCTGGAAGGACTGCCATTCATCAATCACTAGTGGGAGAACTACTATCAGTACTCACCCAATGAGGTGATGGGGGAAAACTGGATATTAGAAACCCATTTAAACCCTAGAAATCAGGAGGATTTTTGGAGTGTCATATAAGGTGGTGACTTCACTTCTGGAATTGTTTATTGGAGAGGGTTGGTCAGAAATGTTACCACAGCAATTGGCAGTCAAGGGTTGGCAACCATATCTCCATACTATCTATCCATCCATCCTTATCTTATCCTTAATACTATTTTGCTCCCTTATATATTTGGGAAACAGCCTCCTGGGAGGAGACTGTCCAGTGCCCTGTCTGTCCAGGTCCACCCTAATTGACCCTCCCCCTCCAGCTCCCCCCCTCCCTCCTTGCCTGCTAGACGCCTTGTGGCTGCGGCCTCCATTGTCGCCCACGAGGAGAGAGGCAGCGACAGGGCTTTGTGGCCCGCAGGTATGCTCCTGCTGGGAGGGAGCCAGGGGGGAGCTGCGGCGAGAGCGCTTGCCGGGCCAAAGAGAGCTTCCTGTGGCAGCGCCGCTTTGTGGGCCAAAGGGAGCCACGGCCACCCTCTCATGCAGTCCTGCCTGCTGGCACTTTCCAAGTCCATTTTTAAAATGGGCTTTGATACAAGTAAATATAATAAAATACAACATTAAAAGCTCCACCTCTACAAAACCTGATTTCAGGATGCGAAAGTGAATGAATTTACTTTCTACAATGATTTTTCCTTCAAACTGCATTCCCCTTTTAGTATCCTACAATACAATAATACCTTCTTTCTTTTTGACAGGGTTAGGGGTTTTAGAAATCCGTAAACTCCAGCTATATCTATTTATCACAATTTCTATAATCTGAAAGGCAATATAATAAAGATAAATGAAAATGAAAAAAAGTCATGGACTCTTTGTAAATCTTTTTATTTGTCCATTTTTATTTTATAGTTTTGGGGGTATACATTGTTGAAATGTTCAAAGTTGTCATTCTTCAGGGTTCATTTCTTCCCTTTCCCAGGACCATGTTTTACCTATGAATGGTAAGGCGGGTGTTCGTAACCTTTCACTTATATTCATCATGTTACTGCATGTACATACACTAAAGCGCCATGCAATATACACCCTGTCATTTCATTCCCAGCAGGTGTTGAGGTATATTTTGAAACAGACTGGATCTCAATAACAGTATTGGATAATGCAAAGCATTATGTTAGCTGAATGGAACTTCCCTTCCTCTTCCTTCTCACTGCAGCCCATTGGTCTCTTGGGGAGCAAGGAACAGCCATAAATTGCATGAATGAAATGGAGGTGTGCCACAGGAAGGCGGAGTCTTTCAAAAGCCCTCCCCCCTTCCCTTAGACAACATTAGCATTGTGTTCCACCTCTATGTCTGGCAGGGCAGTTATATAATTGGGACAAACAGCCACCCTCTTGGGCAAAATATTGCAGGATCAATTTATCAACATACATTATGAAGAGGAATTACACATAATATGGGTATGTGAGGAGCCTCTTGTGGTGCAGAGTGGTAAGGCAGCCGTCTGAAAGCTTTGCCCATGAGGCTGGGAGTTCAATCCCAGCAGCCAGCTCAAGGTTGACTCAGCCTTCCATCCTTCCGAGGTCGGTAAAATGAGTACCCAGCTTGCTGGGGGGTAAACGGTAATGACTGGGGAAGGCACTGGCAAACCACCCCGTATTGAGTCTGCCATGAAAACGCTAGAGGGCGTCACCCCAAGAGTCAGACATGACTCGGTGCTTGCACAGGGGATACCTTTACCTTTACCTATGGGTATGTGTGAAAACTGAGGTATTATAAGCATGAAAATTGGGGTATAACATTTGGCTGTGAACTATTGGAGGACAGAGTATATGCCATTTAACATACTGGGACAGACTTCTGACTGAAACTGGACAGGATTGAACTGCTCATTGGTTCAATTAAAAAACAAAAACTACTTTATTTGCATGTAACTTTTAATGGTAAGACACTCCCCTTGAGCATGATGAAAATAAAAAAGACACAAAGCATTTTTATCGACCTTAATCAGGTCCCTCAGGCGGGTATCTGCCTGAATCCCTATGCCTAATTATACTTTCAGGCATGCTCCAGTGGCCACAATCTTCCTGCTGTCCATGCCTTATTGCTTAAAGAGCATGGCAGTACAAGCACACAAAGCTATATATATCGCTAGCAGAAAAAAGCTAAATACGAGATGGTAGAAGAGGCTGGTCAGAGAGCTATGGTACGCTGCTTTAATCATTGCTTTAATCAGTCCTTCATACTACTACATAATAACTACTGAAGTAATATACCCTACATATGGCAAGAGGCCCAACTGGGAATTTTATCTCCCTCCTAAATCCTGCATGCACCTTGGAAAGATTTGCCTTAAATTATTTTAAACTATTGATTATTACAATGTCATATTTCATTCAGCCACCAGCTTTCAGAAACCAGTTTTGACTAGATCTCTAGTACTGACATTTTGTACCTGTGCAGACACTGGTGCTGGATGGTGCTCTAGGGATCATCCAACACTATGATGTCACTCCTGTGCACAAACTCCAAAGTGGCATCACTGTGTAACCCAATGCCAGTTTTCACCCAATTTTTTTCCTGTTGCTCCATCAAGCAGCAGCAGGAACCTAGGGGTCAAGGACAGAAAGTTGCCCACCATAACAAGCAAGCTGGGAAACCTAACTAGATGGGGAAGTCACAGCACGCTCTTGAGGGCTGGCCCAGTCAAGGAAAACTACTATAAAAGGCTTAATGCTTTGCTCCATATCAGATATCTTTTGAGAATGATCACGCACTGAATTTGTAAACTGAGATAACCTTATACCCCAAAAGAAAGGATTTCTGTCTAATAAAATGATCTTAGCAGGATTGTCATCCTCCAAGTGGAGTCTGGAGGTCTCCCAGAATTAGAGATTCACACAGAAGTCCAGATTATCAATTCCCCTGGAGAAAATGGCTGCTTTGGAGGGTAGAGCCTATGGATACTAATACTATGGATATTAATATTATGGATAAAAAGGTAAAGGTATCCCCTGTGCAAGCACCAAGTCATGTCTGACCCTTGGGGTGATGCCCTCTAGCGTTTTCATGGCAGACTCAATACGGGGTGCTTTACCCAGTCAGCACTGTTTACCCCCCAGCAAGCTGGGTACACATTTTACCATCCTCGGAAAGATGGAAGGCTGAGTCAACCTTGAGCTGGCTGCTGGGATCAGACTCCCAGCCTCATGGTCAGAGCTTCAGTCAGCATGTTGGCTGCCTTAAAACCCTGCGCCACAAGAGGCTCTTAATATTATGGATACTAATACTATTTTTTAAATGTATATCCCACCCTTGCAATCGTTATATCTCACTGAGCTCCTTCCCCTCACCAAACCCTGCCCTTCCTATGTTCTATTCCCCAAATCTCCAAAGGTTACTCCACCAGGAGTTGTCAACCCTTTTTTCACAGTAATGCTGCATGTACTGTCTGGAATCTGGAAACTACCAGCAGGAGAGGGATTTAAAATTACAAAGTTAAAATGTGGAGGATTTGGTTATATGTGTATATATGATGCAATTGTACTGTATAGCAATTGCTTTCACACCTATTTCACAAAGAAAGGAAGGGAAACATTCAAAATTAGAGAGGGAGATCACAGGAAGCTGATTGAATTACTACAATGACCAGTGCTTTAGGCAGCTGGATGATGGTTGCCATTAGAGAGACACTTCACTTAGGAATTTAAAGAAATCTTGCACTTGCAGCCAATCAGTCAGTACTGAACTTAGGAGAAGACAGCATAATAAATAAGTTGAAGCTGGATAGTTTCATGAGATGATTGTGGGTAAGTGAAGCATGTGAATTTCAGGCCTCATTAATGATACCATAAAATATCTTCCTTGTAAGTTATTGACTCACCTAGATAGCTTTGAAGGTGGTTAACAAGGCACCTCTACAATCAGCACATATATGTCAGTTGTTTAATCATGCCTAGTTTACCTGCCTATATTCCAGTACCCTTTATGACAGCCCCTTTTGAGAACATGTGGACATATCTTACACTGAACAATGTTCAGCATTTCTTACACTGATAGGCAGTAGTTCTCCTGGATATTAGGAAATCAAGGTCTTTCCCAACATCTGCTGCCTTAAGATGCCAGAAATTGAACTGAAACCTTCTACATGCACTCAGCCACAGAGCCATGACTAGGGATGTCAACTCTGGGTAGGGAAATACCTGAAGACTTGGGAGGTGAGTCTGGAAAAGAAAGGGTTTGGGAAGGGGAGGGACCACTGCCATAGAATCATCCCTCTAAAGCAGCCATTTTCTTTCCAGGGGAACTGTTCTCTGCCGTCTGGGGATCAGTTATAATAGCAGAAGATCTCCAAAAAGCACTGGAGGCTGGCAACCCTAGCCAGGACACTAACGTTTACTGCTGAATTGTGATAGTAAAAGTCCAGAAAAGGATGGCTTTGACTGGATAGATCACTGTATGCAATGTCTTGTTACACACATAGCGCTTGTATTCTTGTTGTTCAACATGTGGCTTTTTATATTAAAATTAAGATATTTTTGAGGTCTGAACCACACCATGAATTTGAAATCACTTCAGGGTACCCTAAATGACTGAAAGTCAAACAAAGACACTATTTGGGGGGGGGGGGGGATTCAGCAGCTGCCAACTAAAGTCCAGTGAAATAATGGAATGTCACTAACCTATGATTCTATCTACAGGAAATTCAGCCCACTGAATACAGTGGAACCTACTTTGGGATAAACATGTACAGGATTGGACTGTAAGTGATACAACTCTGTGATGTATGACTGATGTAAGAATTATACTGCAGTCTTAGGCATGTTCACTCAGAAGTTCCACTTAATTCAATATGGCTTATTTCTACCAATGCCTGCATCATGTTGCAATCATTCAGGACAATCCTAATAGGTCAATGCCAAAATACATCCTACCCAATCCCAAGGAAGTATAAATTACTCCCAAGGAAGTATAAATGAAATTGATCTTAGTTTATAGGGTATATTCAAAAATTTCATATTGTTTTGTGAAGTTTGTCACTTTTTGAAAACATATACCTGAAGAAGTGTACATGCACATGAAAGCTCATATCTTGAACAAAGCTTTGTTGGTGTTAAAGGTGCCACTGGACTCAAAACTTTGTTCTACATATACATGCTTTTTGCACAAATGCAGTCAAGGAGCTTGAGTAGAAAAAAGCAAAATATACAAGGAAAAAGGTCCTTCTGTACTGCAACAGCTCGGCTAGCTCCCAGTTGAATTCTGAATTAAGCTTAAGGTTTTGGTGATCACCTTCAAGGCCATATTTGGTCTGGGCCCAGTGTACCTGAGAGACCATCTCCCTGCCTATACTCCCAAAAGAGCCTTACACTTCACCACCTCCAATTGGCTATGGATACCTGGCCCCAGAGAAGTACGTCAGAACTCAACAAGGGCCAGAGCTTTCTTGGTCCTGGCCCCCACCTGGTGGAATGAGCTCCCCGAAGTGATCAGGGCCCTGTCCAAACTCTCACAAATTCACAGGGCCTGCAAAAGGGAGCTCTTCCACCAGGCATTTGCTTGAGGCCAACCAACCCAAAACATCCACTGGTTCCCCCCCCCCCCCAGACACCCCTTTCCATGACCGAACAATCCGACCTTCCCAAGGACTTATCAATGTTACTGTTCCTATTAAAATATTGTTCTGGTTGACATGTTACATTATGATTGTTATGTTTGTTACAACGTTCCATGTAATTACTCTGCAATGTTCCATATAAACCTCCCAGAGCCATATGGAAGGATGGGATAAAAATCTAAATAAAGATTCTGTGCACTGTTGGAAATATTGTCAAGAATTAGTATTTTGTATTTACAACTGCTCTCTCCAATAAGTGGTAGTATATCCCCAATACAATGCAAAACTAGACAGAGCTTTATTTTCCATCAAGTCATGGTTTGTAAACTCTGAACAAAGAGTGATCAGTATAATACTGATCTATGTAATTTGTACAGTGTTCATAAAATAACCTAATGAACAAATAAATATTCTTTGTTGGATCTCAGCTACTAAATACCCCACAAATTCCTCCCTGTCTTTATTCTCAGGGGTAGCTTAAATTGTAAAATAATACTAATAATATTACTCCCACAGGTAGCCTTGTCTCACATACTATGTGATTAGTCCTTCATAATACACAACAGCCTTGTCTTGGCTGGAAGTATTAGATGGATGCACTCTCAGTTTTACTTGGTAGCCATTTTATTCAAAATATAAGTTAATACTTTTGTTCTATTTTTATTTATTGCCATTGTTTATGATGAAGATGAGGATAATGCTTGAGAGCCACAGTATATCCTCTTTCCCTGAACATTTCTGGCATTCACTTTATCATGAAGAGCAAATTTAATCTTCCATATATTATAAAGGAAAAGTTGTTAGATACCTTCTACAGATGATGATTCACTATCCCTAACCAAGAGGGATCAACTTCTTTTGGGTCATCTACAATAATGGCTGATTTCTCCTGAAATACTAATCAGCAGCTTGGTCCAGTTATCAATTCAGACTCCTTGTCCCAGTGACTCAAAATCTGAAGTTTCTCCCACACGTAAGGCAGAGGGTAGAGTAAATCCAGTCTTAGCTTTTACTATCCCCTTCTCCATGGAGAAGAGCAATTGTCATGTTTCTCAGTTATTTTATTTATTTAAAATATTTAGAATCACTTGCTATTATTTAAAGGAACAATGAAAAATACCCAAAAGAAGCTGATAAAACAAAGCATGCCAACTACAAAAGCAATTCCAGCACATCAGTGCAAAACAGAATCTGATAATGAAAGCCCTATGAAATGAACTTATGAAGCCACCTTATGCTGGCCCATCTATCACAATACTGTCAATAATAAAACTATTTTGACCACATGTCTGAAATCAGAAGTGAAGGGGCTAAATGGGCTTCCTGGAGGAATGATACAGAAAAGGTCCTTTCCTGCATAATCATTCATCATACCTCCTCTGGTGCTGGATCATCACTGTAGATGACCCAAAAGAATGAGCACAAGTTCACATGGGAGATGATAGCTCTTGAGGTATACAGATACCAGATTGCTTAAGGTTCTAAAGGTCATAACCAACTCTTTGAATTGAACCTGGAAACTAATCAGGAGTCAGTGAAGCTGAACATCAGAAATTCTCCTCTATCACTCCTTCAGGCAGCAGTTGTATCTGCTGTTCCTAACCTTAACCCAAGCTCAAGGGGAATAGGCTTGCCCTTTTCTCACTAGCACCTCACTCTTCTCTGCACATTTCCCCATGGAAAGAGTTTGCAGTTCACTTACATAATCTGGAAAGGGAGAGAGAAGACAAGAGTTCTCCTTTCTCAACCTCTGTCACTACAGGTACTATTATAGGAGAGAGGGAAAAGAGTTACCAGTATAGTTATATACAGCATACATAATGGTATCTAGGTTAGTAGACCCAAATGAGATCTAATTTGATTATGAACTTTTTTATTTGCACAAGAATAATACAGTTGTTCATGATTTATGCCAAAAAAGTTATGAAAAGACAGGTAGGTATTTTCATGTTCAAATGTAGAAACTATAGTCTAGGGTGGCCAAGCCTTTCACTACAGCTGGAGATCCCCTTGCTCACAGGAACATTGCCCCCTTGAGGAAAGTGAGGGAGTTACTTCCATCATGAATATTTTGGAAAGAATCCCAGCATGTTTCACTGATGTCATATCTGGGTTCACACCAGATGTGACACATATCAGAATGTCCCTGCCCCTAAATGTCCCACCGGTTTCTTGTACTCAGCCGACTACTCTTCTCCACTCATCATTCATTGGTTTACTGCCATTCTAGAACAAACCAGAATGTGCTCTTACATGTGAAAGTGGTAAATTAATTGGTGGTTACCTTGCAAACCAAACTTTCACACCCTGGCTTACATACCTGGTTTGTGGGGCAAACAAAAATCCATAACTTTGCCAGTTCAAATGTCATGGTAAACTGTATGGTACAAATCAAATTAGAGATCATGCTCTGAGTGATGGGTGGGAGGTAATACTGAGAGTATGCAAGCATGAGGATCTTTCCAGGCTTTCTCAACAGAGGTTTTGTACAACCATGTGGTTACTTGATAACCCCGGAATGGTTTCCCCAGTTGGGTGGGAGTTAATTAATTGTCTATTTAAAAAAAAAAAATTAATTGTCTAGATATTTTTACATTCAGCTACTAATGTAAAAATATTTTACAGACTTCCGCTACTCCCCCCCCAAACACACAAGTAAGAAATGTGAGACTTCTTTCAATCCATCAAATATGATCAACATATGTGAGCATAAATGTTCATTCCTACTTCATGGTTCAGGGAAAATCTATGGGAATTTAATACAGAAGTTAATATTTCTAAATTAATTACTACAGTTGTATATTCTGTATTTCTTTCCTATTGCCTAGGCTTGAAACTTTGGCTACTAATAGGCAGCTACATAAGGTATGCTGTAATCAAATCAACAAAACATTTGAGGTATATTATGACAGCTATGGCACCATCCAAGCCAGATTCAATTGTTGCTATTCCACGGTGGTATTTAGACTGGCATCACATCAGATCCCAGTAGTGTGTGTGTGTGTGTGTGGGGGAGGAATAAAGGAGGTGGTGGTGGGGAACAAAGGCCCAGTTCTACATATCCTCATGCAGAGGTCTGGATCCTAGGACTTGTCCTCCTGAGCTAGTTTTAGGTTATTCCCTCCTGTATTATTCCCTCCAGGTTTGCTGGATCGTGGAAATTGGGTCAGGTTTGCTGGATCGTGAAAATTCGGTTGATGTCGTTTACTTGGATTTTAGTAAAGCTTTTGATAAGGTTCCTAATGATGTTCTGATGGATAAATTGAAGGACTGCAATCTGGATTTTCAGATAGTTAGGTGGATAGGGAATTGGTTAGAGCAGTGGTCCCCAACCCCCGGTCTGGGGACCGGTACCGGTCCGTAGATCACTCAGCACTGGGCCGGGGCTCCTCCTCATCCTCCTCCACGGCTGCTGCCTTGGGGGCTGCCCTGCCACTCTGCTGACAGCTGACCTTTGGTGCTGTCTGATGGCCACCATGACTGGGGCTCCCCCTCGGCGTGCCACTGTTCAGCTACTGCTGGCAGCGCCCCCTGCAGGCGGTGGGAAGTCAGGGGCGCTGGTGGGGAAGCAAGTGGAATGGGCTCAGGCAGCGCCGACATCCCTCGGCAAAAGACTACCCACCCCGGGCCTCAGTAAAATTGTCAAGTGTTGACCGGTCCCCAGTGATAAAAAGGTTGGGGACCACTGGGTTAGAGAACTGCACTGAAAGAGTTGTTGTCAATGGTGTTTCATCAGACTGGAGGGAGGTTAGTAGCGGGGTACTTCAGGGCTCGGTGCTCGGCCCGGTACTTTTTAACATATTTATTGATGATCTAGATGAGGGGGTGGAGGGACTACTCATCAAGTTTGCAGATGACACCAAATTGGGAGGACTGGCAAATACTCCAGAAGATAGAGACAGAGTTCAACGAGATCTGAACACAATGGGAAAATGGGAAAATGAGAACAAGATGCAATTTAAGATAAGTGTAAAGTTCTTCATCTGGGTCAGAAAAATGAAAAGCATGCCTACTGGATGGGGGATACACTTCTAGGTACACTGTGTGTGAACGAGACCTTGGGGTACTTGTGGATTGTAAACTAAACATGAGCAGGCAGTGTGATGCAGCGGTAAAAAAGGCAAATGCCATTTTGGGCTGTATCAACAGGGGCATCACATCAAAATCACAAGATGTCATAGTCCCATTGTATACGGCACTGGTCAGACCACACCTGGAGTGCTGTGTGCAGTTTAAACTACAAATACAAATAATGCGTTTAAACTACAAATACAATGATATAGGCTAGATATCAGGAAAAAAATTTCACAGTCAGAGTAGTTCAGCAGTGGAATAGGCTGCCTAAGGAGGTGGTGAGCTCCCCCTCACTGGCAGTCTTCAAGTAAACGTTGGATACACACTTTTCTTGGATGCTTTGGGCTGATCCTGCATTGAGCAGGGGGTTGGACTAGATGGCCTGTATGGCCCCTTCCAACTCTATGATTCTATGATTCTATGATTGTCTCAATCACCCTGGACGGAAAATTAGGCAGAGAGAGACAGAGACAGAGACAGAGAGAGAGATTGTCAAGGTCATCCACTTCATGATAATGTAGAGTAGGGGTAGCCAACCGTGGTCCTCCAGATGTTCATGGACTACAATTCCCATGAGCCACCATCTGCTGGCAGGGGCTAATGGGAATTGTAGTCCATGGACATCTGGAGGACCAAAGGTTGACTACCCCTGATGTAGAGATTTGAATATAGGTTTCCTGACCCTAGACTGACATTGTAACCACTGCACCACACAGACTTTCTAGGGTATTTGAGTCACATATTACATGATCTGGGATTTCAGACTGTTCCATTTTGGTGTGTTTGCTTACTAGATCAGTTTGTTTGTATCTAGCATGCAACAAGTGACACATTGATGAGAATGAAAAATATAAAAATTCACTTTGCTTGCGATATAGCTCTAGCAAGAAAAGAAAAATGCTTGCTTGATCAAAACTGTACACATAGATTTTAGATGCTCTTTTGCAGCAAAAGGTAGAAACTTCTACTATGCCCAGAAAGGAAGCCACAGCTTTACTCAGAGGCCCTGCACCCTTATTGAGAGTCAGGCAAGAAAAGCTTTACCATGCTTGTCTTTTTGCTAAACTACATTTTAAGAAAATCTTTTGTGTCCCCCTTACCCCCCATATTTCGCAGCACATGCCAGAACTGCAAGTAGGGGTACTCAGATGTTTCTTAGAAACACGAGTTTAAAAGTTCAGGACAGGTGTTTCTGTGAAATGGGTCAATGGTTCAATTTACTCATTTCTCTGAAGTAGTTTAAGCAGGCTTACCACAACTGCTCTGGAAGCAACTTTGCTAAACCGCAGCCAGACAGGTTTGAAGTAAAATATAACTTTGTATTATGCTCTTAAAACTTCTTTTTTTTCTTTTAAGCAGACATCAACTCCCTGAGGCAGGTGCATAGACTGTAAACCCCCGTCTCCCAGACAGTGAGGGTGGAGGTGAGGGAATGCGGACACAAAATAATGCATATAAGGGGAAGATGCCCATACAACTTTGAGCTGGCTATGCTGACATGCTCCCTCCCATGTTAAGCACCTTTGATATGATAAAGGAGAACTTGGTATCTGACTCTTTGTCTCCAGTTTTATGATTGAAGTTCCAGTACTCCGGCAACAGGGGTGTGACCCCCGTGACTTAGGCATACCAGGATCATTCTTAACAATATCGGCCACAAGTGAGGTCACCAGACAGAACCATTAGCAAATTTTCTGCCACAGATGAGGCACAATGGATAGGTGAAACCCATTGATAAGTTGTCCATGTGAAACCCATTTCACTGTAAAGATGGGCTTTTTTGGAGTAGCAGAAGGCCCCTCTCCTGACCACCCAAGGCTGGTGGGTTCTAGGCCTCAGATGGCCCCTTTCCCCATCACCCAATTCCCAGACCTCACAGAAGACCCATCTGCCACCACCTGACTTAAAACATATATAATGAAACCCCACAAAGACACTGTCTAGCCACCCACCCCCAACCCCAAGGAAGGATTTACTTCACTTGCTGCTGCCACCATCAATGACACAGGTCAGCAAGGTGGTAGGAGCCTTGGCTGGCAAAGGTTTGAATGGCTCAAACTCCCCCCCCCCTCCAGACCCATCATTGGTGACTTTGGAAGGGGTCAGGTTGACCTGCCCATATAAAGGAGTTTGTTTAAAATATATAATTAAAAAATCTCAACAGGTCATAGTGCACCTCAAGTGCATCAATGCCACTTCAGTATACCCTGGCACACTGGATGGGAATCCCTGACTTACATGTTGCAGAGGACAAATGCTAAGTTCTAGCAGGACACTGATTGTCCTGCCTGAACTTAATATGCCCTCTAGATTAGAAAATACTTCACATGAGATCAATTCAGTACTAATTTTTATCTCCCAAAGCAGTTAGAAATTACTTTCCACCTCCATAAGTACCTCTAACAGATTCTGGCTTTGGAAACAATATATGTATATAAAAGAAGAAAAATGAAAGAAAAATAAATGAAAGAAGTACAGTATAATAAAACAATACAATGTAAGCACTCTCTTATTCTGCCATCCTCTCCTTGCCCCCACATAAATGTGGGTTTAGGACATAGGCAGCTTGTTATTTTTTAGCTCATTTATCAATAACAGATAGTTACCTGCATGGATAAGAGGGGCTGAGTCGGGGTAGGTTGTTAAAGTTTCATAACCATTGTCCATTGCCAAGTTCCTTCAGTGCCTGACAAATGTCTTTTTATGTTTACAGTCTTGCACCCTACATGCATGTCCCTGGCAATTCATCTGACGTCCTTCGTCTTATTGTGTTTTCTTCCAGATCCTAACATAGCAAACTGGGCACCCATCCAGCATTTCTGAGCAAGGAAACCCTTTTCCTGCAGCACTGCATCAGCACCACAAAGGAAGAGCTAAAATACAATCTCTCGCTCTTTCTTCTCCTGCCTCCAAACTTTAGAACTGCATCATGTCAACAAGCTGCTTCTTTCTCCTTTAACAATGCAGTTGAAAGGTGTTTATGCTTATGGACAGAAGAGAAGCAGCCTAGACCAATAGAGTCACGTTGTGGGCTTGGCCTGGGGTTGCGATACACAATGATCTCAATTGGGAACAGGAACTGAAAGTACATTTTTCTTCAGCTCACTTGGCTTCTGTCTGCCATATGACCCTGATACGGTATGTGGCAGTTTGATAAGCTAGCTATGATATGCTAATTTATTGACATATAGATATAGATATATTGGAGGCAATTTTTATTAAGGATCATTTTGCTTCCTTGAAAAAACTTCTGATAATTAAAAACATCTGGAAGGCATTTTCCATCTATCATAAACAAGAGGAAATCCAAGTCACATGACTTCTAAGAAAATGATGCAAATTGAATTGCCTGCCAAAATTTACAGTAATCTGTTTTTCTTTCACTCCCCCCCCCCAAATCCAAGGGGGAGGGGGAGAGGAAGAGGCAATAATGAGCATACTGCTTTTGATGGAGAAATATGCTAAGCTAAAGAACTGTTACTCTATTAAATAAGCTTAATCATTTGGGAGATGTTTCAAAATTACATAGGAGGAGACCACTAAAATAGATTGTGTTGCTTTTTCAGTATTAATCACTTTCCTTGTAAAGGACTTGTTAAAGAGGACAAGTAATCACACGGATCCAGACTCAGGACAGCTTTGCAGTTGGGGGCTATTTCTTCTCCATGCAATGCTTCTTTGTCCCACACTAAAACACGCTTGTGAAAAGCACATATGACATCTATTCTTAGCCACTCACCTCTATATACCCTTCTACGGGGCTGCTTTTTACTGACATTACTAAAACAAACAAACAAAAAAAACCAGAATAACCCCATACACTTTGCTGTACACCTCATTGTGTAGTGAAGATGAAAAAGAAGACTGCCTTGAACAGTGGTGCAATCAGGAAATTTTAGAGTCTGGTCATATGTGGCCTCCCTGCCCTTTGATGGAAATGAATTCTTCAAATGCAAAGCTAGAGCCTTCATTTATCCCCCCTCTCCACTGAGTACATGAACATGGCTTTGAATTTCTGCCAAGGAATTTGTTTCAAATGGCACTACTTGCTCTATTGGTACGTCATTGTCAGATTGTTGGTGGTAGTAGATAAGGGTGTAGTCTGCATGGGGCTTTTTACCCAATGCCAGTTCGAATGAATCCCTCCAATCTCCACTGAATTGTATTTGCATTTTGATTTTGGGCACTTTAAATTTTCCCCCTGCAACATCCATGATTGATTCACGGTGACTCTACATTTCCCCTGCGATATCCAGAAGGAGATATAAGCCTTGATATTTGAAAAATCAGAATCAGTAAATGTGCAGCTCTCTGCTTTTTACTAATTAATTCTGCTGCATGCCTCCAATGCAGTCTTCCCTGATTGGCTAGGGCATCAGTTCAAAGACTTCCTGGTTCCCAGTTGCAAGGCTTGTCTTAAAGTGACTGCGCTCCAGAAGCCCTAACTTCTTTCAGCAGAGATTTGCCTCTTGGTTTCCCCCGCCTCCTCTGCTGTCTCCAACACTCTTCCCCCCCCCCATCATTCAAGAAAAGAAAGAGGCTCCTGCTGTGCTTGGCTCCCCCCCCCCCCATTCTGAGCTTCCCCAATCGTGTATAGAACATTTTCTGTTTCAATTGGGGGGGGGGGGGGTAGAGGAAGACTCGAGTTCAAATCGATCTGAATTCAGCAAGATCCACAACAGAAAAAAGTAAGTGCAGAATCAGCCCAAGGTCTCAGCCATTTGATGCTCTGGGAACCATTAGCACCAGAGAGTAATTTCAGTGTGAACAATGCAAGGCATCCATTGTATTTAATTTTGCAAATTTCAAATATTAACATAGATTCTCCCTATGCAGAATGAAACAGAAGTCCTTTCCCCGTACCAAACCACACCAGAAACATTGTGACCATTAAAACAAATGTAGTTTTTTTTGTGCCATTAGTATATAAATGGCATTGACTCGCAAAATGGCATCCAGCCAAAAAAGATGTGACATGATCTTGTTGGTAAATATGAGGCTTCAGCTTTATTATACTTCCCCTCACTGAAAACTAGGGTTGGCACAGCATGGAAAATGAGCAACTCCCTCCATTGCTACTCACCTGGGCTCCAGGGATTATAGGGATCTGTCTTTTCCAAGCTGGGAAGGCAGATCTCAGCCTTTGGAGACCTCACTGCAAGGAGACAATGGAACATGAGGGCTGATGGGTGCCCACCTCATTCAGCCTCAATCCATGCCTGGCTCTGATCTGTTGGTCTGCCCAGCCAGGTCAGCCTGTATTCACTTTGTGCCAGTCTTTTAATAGACCCATCAGCCTCAGAGATCTAATGTGCAAACTGAGAAACCAGCTTGATAAGAGTGGCGGCTTCTAATCTGGTGAGCGTTATTTGATTTCCCCCTTCTCCACATGCAACTAGCTGGGTTACTTTGGGCTTGTACTGTTCTCACAGAGCAGTCTCTCTCAGTGCTCTTTCAGCCTCATCTACCTCACAGGGTGCCCGTTGTGGGGAGAGGAGGGGAAGGCAATTGTAAGTAACTTTGAGACTCTTTCTGGTAGAGAAAAGCAGAGTATAAAACCAAACTCTTCTTTTTTCTCCGAAGGGCACTTTGCTCAGCAAATTCCAACTTGCTGGTGACTTCCAGCCTTACAGAGGTGCACTTGGCTTCAACCAGACCCAGGGCCTTCTTGACCCTGGCTCCAGCCTGGTGTAATAAGCTGCTAGCAGAAACATGGGAAATTACAGAACTCTCTAAGTTCTGAATGGACTACAAAATGGTGCTCTTCCACCAGGAATGGACTACAAAATGGTGCTCTTCCACCATTTTGTTGAGTTCAAAACCACCCTTACCATCTGAAGGGACCCCCTGCCTGAAACCTACTTCTGCTATCTTTCGCACCTGATTGATAGTGGTATGCTATCTATTTGTTCTCAGGTGCAATAGGCAAAGATTTGATGAACTGAGTTTACATTTGTCTAATTAAAAAAAATTTAGATTAATGATTTTTTAATATTTAGTGAACTTTTCTTTGTATGGGTTTTAAAACTCTTAATGCACTGCAAGTTGCCCTGAGACCACTTGGAGAGGGGTGGCCTATAAGTCTTTAAATTAAATAAATAAGTATGCTTTCCGTACATACACCAATTCTAGTAATATATCCTTCTCTGTTTCACACTTCCATTGGTAAAGAGTGTTCAATTTCTATCCCCATATATTTCCTGCTATTCATTCCATCATGGACAGATTGCTTCCATTAACCTGGTCTCAGCATATTGAGTCTAATTTTTTTTCCATGCATAAAGGGGGCTGACTTTTCTTTCTTTTAATTAAAGGTATACATCCTGCCCAACTCACCAACAACACTATATATATATAACACTGGTAATGTGCCCTTTTGTTTATTTATTTGTTTACTGGCTTCCTGACTCGCTCCCTTCAAGCTATGCCATGGGTGTGTAAGTGAGAGATGGCCATTCATGCATGAAGAAGAGAAGCTTAATTAATTGAACTTGAACTGTAAAATGGGGCACTTGATGTGGTTAAGGCACATTCCACACTTTCCTTCCATAAAGAATGTGACATTTTCATGGAAGTGTTGAAGAATGGGGCCAGGAGCCATCAAATTAAAAAAGTACAGAAAGGACTCCTCTCCTTACTCTACTTTAATTCAATTCCTGATTGAATTAAGTTCCTGGAATGTATCTATGGTTCTAAATTCGTTTTAATTAAAATCACACACATCGCATAGTATATAAGTATAAAAATGTAGTGCATATAACTGATTAGTAAATATATGTACCAGAGTTTGTAAAAGGTGGAGTCAGACATATTTGGAAACAAGTTTTCCATGCCCTGTTTGAGCTGCCATAGTAACCATTTTTCATTTCTTCCATATATAAGCTCTTTGGATGTTGTTTTTTTCCCCCTTTCCAGCCTTGAAAAATATTGTTACAATATCCCAAATTATCCCTGAAAGTTGATCAGGTTTCAATAAAATAGTGACTTCATTGTTAGCAACTGCTTACTTCAACCATCTCATGAAATGGCTCCTTCTTACATTATAAGCTTTGCACAGAAAAATAAAAATATATAGCTTAACATTTTCATTTAATGATATTTATTATAAAAATAAATTAAAGGGCATTTTGGGCCTGCTCTCATTTCCTCATAAAGCACATTTCCCCCCTATTTTAAAAATACTTATGTTATGGGAGAGGTCAGGCTCTGAAACACCTCCGACTCCTTTACTAGAGGTACAAGACAACACAGGCTCCACAAAAGTAACCTTAGCTGTTACTAATACAGAATCTACTTCTTTGCGTCCCGCTGGTTTTTTAATGCAAAATATAAAGCTTTTTCTAAAGCTTTGTTTAAAATAAATAGTGTGTGCACGTTGTACATTTGAAGCTTCATTTATATTAGCACTCCTGTGAGGAATGGCAATATTACATGAGGGGGAATCAAAGAAGCCACTTATGGAAGCCATTTTGGAGAACACTGACTGCAAAAATAGCATTTAAGTAGAACCTGATTTTCTAAGTATATTTCTGTGTGAAAAGCATATATGTTATGCAGTCAAATATTGTCACATCCGATCTACAGCCTCAGCCAGGAGAGTTGAGTTAGAAGCTTGCAGAGCTTCTTCCTTCCCTCCTTTGGCTCTTTGAACCTCTTCTGGTCTTTTGGCCAACTTTATGACTCTCCCTCCTCCACCATGAGAACCGTTATTGTCCCATTCGTCCTTGGTTAGTTTGGGAGATGCTGTTGAGGACTGGTTTGTTTGGGGAAGGCTCGACATTTACTGCCACAAACAACTGCTGGGGCAGACCAGATGTCTCCATGCTATCCATGCCTTTTTAGATCAATAGTTTCTCCCGATGTGAATCCCTCTTCCTGCCTAAACTTCCCTCTTATAAAACCCCCTACAGGGGAAACCTACCTCCATCTCAGTTAATGTTCCCCTGCACCTATTATGCTGTGCTTTCACATCATCTAATGTGACCCTTCAATAAAGACTAGCTTCTTAGCACTGCATGTGTCAGGAGCAGTTTTGTTTGAGGGGTCTCCTCTGATTGAGTGGGTTCAGCCACGGTTCGTGACAAATGTGAAGTGCGATATTATTGACATTAGTTGTTTCTTCTTTTTTTGACAACACTAACTGAAAATACTGAGTGGAAAGTTAAATAGGTAGTCTCTTTTGACTGAAACTAACAATTAATAGGTAGGTTGCACTATCTTGCTTCTAGGAAAAGCAGATGACCAACTTAGTCCAAACTGGATGTAAAGGCTCACTTTGACCGTTTATGCACTGGAGGTTTCATGCCAGGCTGCAGGCTGGAGTTTTAGTCATAGCGGGTTGCCCTACCTCTTCCTGCACCCACATGGGGGAACACTTGGCATGGGGCACCTCATCCGCCTCCAATTTGTGCTCCTGCATGGGAGCTGGGGCACTGAAGTTCCCAGTGCATAAACGGTCTTTGTTCCAACATTGTTAGTTATCTCTGCTTCTCTTTTGCTCATCCTCACTTGTAACACTTCTTATTTTGTGAAACTTGAGGGACAGGTGTCCTATCTCTCTTAACTGATAGGAACAGTTTTGAGAAACAACACTTATATGAAAAGAATAATAAAGTATTAAATATTGCCAAGTCTCATATTAGTATGGCCTGATTAGTAGTAAAATGAAGTTTCTTCTAAAATCTGTTGTCACTGATCAAATGGACTGCAATCTGCCATGATTTAATGTTCATCAGTTTATCCACAGTTAACTATCTATACGGGACAAACCCAATCCATCACCTAACTACTTGCCAACCAGTGGGACACCAAGCAGGATCCAAGTAATGTATAGACTTACACCCTAAATCCATCTTGAAGTGACACACAGACTCTAGCAAAAGTAGCCTATCTTCTTGTCAACTGCCTGAGTGGGTGAATTCTTACACACTGTAATAGACTGATGTGAGAGTCACCAAGCCAGCGTATCAGTACATATAGCATGCAGACAGAAAGAAATAGATAGGAATCCAAGAACGATGACTCAGCAATCAATGCTGTGTAGTTTAGTGCCCTGCCCCAGCTTCAAGCAAAAAGCTCTGAGCATCTTAAAACACTTGCTCTGGCATTACAGAGGGTAACAAGATTGGTGGTATTCTAGAACTTGTTCTTGGAAGGATGATGGAAGCAGAAATACAAAATATCAGTTACTATCTTGGTTTTGATTTTAAGAGAGGGAAGCAAAAATGTTCAGTGTTGTCTGTTACTTCTTTGTCAACCAGCAGGGAAACTGAGTCAGCCAGGAAGAAAATGTGGTATCATTGATGGATATTAAGAACTCTAGCCCAAAATCTGGAGAGACAGTACTGGTAAAGTGTATTTTTCTTATAAACTTCCAGTGATCTCTGTGGTTTGCTGGCTTGTATTTATGACAGCATCTTCAATCTTCAGAATATTTTAGCTCACTTTACACTTGGCCAGGCAAGAATGAAGAAAGATACAAGTTAAGAGGTATTCCAAGTTTGTCTTTCTATATGAAAAAAAGATAAAGGATACATAAGCTGTGCTGGAATACTTTAGACAAAAATCATAACAATTTATAACTATGTCCCATGCAGTTTGAGTCAGAAGTCTAACTGTGACTAATTACAAGTAAGTATGCACAGGATGGACCAGTTCTAATCTCAGTGAAATATAAAAATGATGGATTTAGTGATGGCTATGCCCCCAAATCTGTGTTCTGACACTGGATCCATAATAACATTCTTCCCAACTGATTGTAGTCTTTTATGTCAGTTATTCTTGGGATCAAGGCTTCTGGAAAAAGTGTCGTAAAAAAATTTAAAACTGGGACTGCTTCCGCATGAAGAATCTGCCCCTGGACAGCCTCTGCTTCATCAAGCGCCCCTCCCCCCCCTTTTCCTGTTCCTACATCACCACCACTGGACTGAGAGCCAGTTTGGTGTAGTGGTTAGGAGTGTGGACTTCTAATCCGGCATGCCAGGTTCGATTCTGCACTCCCCCACATGCAGCCAGCTGGGTGACCTTGGGCTCCCCACAGCTCTGATAAAAACTGGTCTGACTGAGCAGTGATATCAGGGCTCTCTCAGCCTCACCCACCTCACAGGGTGTCTGTTGTGGGGAGAGGAAAGGGAAGGTGACTGTAAGCCACTTTGAGCCTCCTCCCGGTAGAGAAAAGCGGCATATAAGAACCAATTCTTCTTCTTCTTCTTCTTCTTCTTCTTCTTCTTCTTCTTCTTCTTCTTCTTCTTCTTCTTCTTCTTCTTCTTCTTCTTCTTCTTATTGTTATTGTTATTGTTATTGTTATTGTTATTGTTATTGTTATTGTTATTGTTATTGTTATTGTTATTGTTATTGTTATTCTATGTTAACTTATGCAAAGTAGGTTTGTGGTTCTGCGGCAACACAGTCTGCACCATTTTTTTTTAAGCAGGAAATGGAGAGGGGAGGGTGGGTGTGATGGTGGGCAAAATGCTATAATGAGTGTCCTGCTTTTCTTCCTCCACACAGGCTTGCCCCTGGTTGCTCCCTGATATGAAGTCAGATAACAAGTGGCAAATCCATTTTGGGCAATTTCCCTCGTCTTGAGCCAGCTCCTGGACAGCCTTGGGATGCAGACGATATCATGTGGAACAAGCTATAAAACCCACCAGCAACCAGAGGGATACTCAGCCACATCAATGCACCAACAATCACAATAGCTAAATCAATCAAAATGCAGTCCTAAAGAAAACTGTTTTCAACTGCCTCCTGAAGTTTGACAATGAGGGTGCCAGGTATAACAACCTGAAGAGTTATTCCATGTTTCACCAAATACTGACTCCAAGCATCAACAGCATCTTTGGAATTAGGTGAAAAAGATGCTAGAGCTGGGTATTATCCACATATTGGTGACATCACAGCTGATGTCTTCTCCCAGTGGCCTCATATACATATTAAATAGCATGGGGATAAAATGAAATCCTGTAGCACCCACAAGTCAACAGCTATGGGGTAGAGCAGGCATTTCCCCTAAACTATTTTCTGAGACCTATGCCTCAGATACAATTCAAACCATTTCAATATGGTGGTGCCCCTTAAGATCAACATTTTATTTATTTATCGCACAACAGAGTCACACACAAGAAGCATATAATACTAGAAAATACATAACCAAGTTGATACAACAGATGTTATGTATGTCATGGGTCTGCAAATCTGGAGCCACAATACCACAGACTGATTGGGCAATCCACCTAAATTTTCAATCCACTGAATTCCAGCTAGAGAGAAGTCAAAGAACTCTGTCACATCTCCTTAGAAAGCACAACAATCACATTCCTGTTACAGATGGAAAATAGTTTGGTTAGGCTGATTGTCAATGGCTGGGCAGAAGGGATTGTGTCAGTACTTGGCTCTTGTGGCCCTTTCTTGCAGGTCCAGGGAAATGCCGATCACCAGTTTTGGGGTCAGGAGGTGAATTTCCTCCAGGACAGACTGGCCTTGGATTCTGTGGTTTTTTTGGAAGGCAGCATCATCTGGGCATGGAATTGGGGTCACTGTGGTAGGCAGGTAATTGTGATTTTCCTGCATTCTGCAGGGAATAATTTCACAACTGAAGGCAACATTCAGCCATCTGTATATTTCTGCCTATACTTATCAGTATCCCTAAGTAAGCTTTCTAGTATAATACACACAATTTGTAGAAGTGCTTCCGTTTGCAATTCATTAAATAAAAAAATCAGAAATACTTTATCCTTATTAACCACAAGTCTTAATTTAAAGCAACATAATCATAGAATGCATGCAATATAATAATGACCTCTATTAAAGATCATAAATAGCAATCAATTCTGTTCAAAATAGTGATCAACTAAGATAATAAGTCTGATTGCATTCACAAGCCTACTATGTGCCTACGGTGTGTTATTTCTCAAAGCGTAGAATAGAAATAGGTTTATGAGAAGATTTCTTGGCTAAATATCAAAGGAAAGACAAAGCAAATCTAAAGTTGCTTAATTAAGTCCAGAGGAAGTCTAAATTAGAGCTGCCTGCAGATTTTCTTCAGTCACTTTAACAATTCAGACCAGCGAAACATCCTTTCCAAACCCAATCTAATTTAGTTATTGTGTGTGTTTTATTCGCAACAGTGGCTCATCTCAAGCCAAGGAAAAGCCAAGTTGAAAGTACAGACTTCACTTGTATGTCAAACACCTGCTAGAACTGATGCTGGGGTGAACTTTAAAGAGGAACAGCAGATTCTATCTTGGCCATTTGCTAATAGCAACAGAATAGATTCAAACTAGGGAATATGTTGGTTTCACCTCTTCTAACAATAAAGTGTGGGGCTCCCATGATTACCATGAAAGCAGTAAGAGCAGGCAAATGAGGGCCTGAGTTGGGCCAGGCCTGGGATGGTTGAGTCCGACACCATCGTCAAATGGAACCAGGAATTTGCCCTGCCACTGGACAAGTGATGAGTTGGGGCAAATTCTTGGTGCAGAAAATATCAGGGTGTTTGTTGTATGGAGGCAAAGGATAAGCAATTGTAAGCCTCTTTGAGGTAATGAAAAGTGGGGTATAAAAACAACCCTTCTTCGTGTCTTTCTGCTATTGTTCTACAGGTGCAAAAATTATATAAATTATTTTGAGCTTTTAAGTCTGTTGTTGAACCTTCTAGACCATATAGAGGTTTAATCTCTCTCAATTCTATAGCAGTGTTATACTCTTCCTTTTCACATATGTGTTGCCCCACGTTTTATAAATTTCAAGCATCACCTGAAAATCTGTATTTTCAAAACTGTCTTCCCAAGTTATTATTCTAGGCCACCAGCTTGTCCCATCCATTTGATTATCTCAACCTCTTTCTTATTTCCTCTGTATAGTTTATTTTCCCTTAAAAATGTGTATTGGGATGCAAAATGTGCAGTTTTGGGAGGAAATGCTCAATTGTAAAAGAACTTGTATGTATACTAAGCATCACAAAAATGTGTGGTATACAAAAGTTGTATTATTTTAGCTGATATAAAAAGTGATTGACAGCAATGTTTAAAAGTAAAAGAATCATCCTGGCCCTACTGAGTGACGCTTACATATAACAAGTATGGCCATTAGTGCTGTCAAATTGCAGATTCTGGAGGTTTTCTCCTGCTCTATGTAGTCTTCTAAATGTCACGGAGTGTGATTCTAAGAAACAAAGCATTTACACATACACCAAGAAAAGCATAGTGCTCACAGTGCTCTGAGTGTGCAAAATAACAATCTCATATAGGTAGATTTCTAAGTTTTCTTTTAAAACCTGCAACACAAACATTGTCTCTTTTTAACTATTTCCCACTGCTAAGCTTTTAATTCCCGTTGAATGGAAATATAAATTCTTTCAAGTTACATAATGTCCTTCTGACATACATTTATTAAGTAGTCACATTTAAAATGCTAATTAAGCTGAACTTTCCACAATCTTATAACATTGCTTTCAACAATTTCTCGACTAAAACCCCTGTTTTAGTACCTCAAAAAATGATGACTGCCACTCTTTACAATTCAGTGCAATACGTACCTTATAAAGCACTGCTAAATGGTGCACTGCTAGAGGTTTACCTTCGCCTTCCATTGCCATGTAATATAACTTTATTGATTTAGACTATACATAAAGCACTACTGTGTGCTGCAGTGTCATTGATTTCACTTTTAAAGTCCTGTTAAAATAAATTTGGCAATTTTATTTTCTCAAAAATTGAGTGAGATGTCCTATAAGCAATATACATGTTTGGTATCTGAGGAAATTTCTATACTCAGTGATTTCTGTAAGTGAAAGTCGTATCCCATAATGTCTCTATCAAAATTAGGCTGTAAGTTCTTACTGCACTCACTATATCTCGCCCCAAACATGTTGCCAATCATCTGAGGGTAGAACTGTCAAGCTAGTCTAACTTTCTGAAGTAGTCAGATTTCACAGTTTGTGAGGAGATATCCATTTCTAGAGGAAGCCTCTCACCATTCTGTGCACTGGTGTTCCACATTTCACATTTCTGACATGTACATGCATGGACATACCCAATACTCTGTATCCTCTGGAGCAAAACAAAGTTGAAGTCCAAGACTGTTTGGTGTTCTTTGACCACATTCTATGCTGAAACTAGTGAAGGTGATAGAGAGAGATCAAGAAGAGACACACAACAACTGATGAGAACGTCTTCCCCAAAATCGTTTTCTTTCAGAGTAAGTGTACCAAGGCTATACAATCTCTAAACTTACATCTAAAATTTGAATTATCTATATTCTACTTCAGCCAGGAAAATGCATATCAATTCAATATGCTCAAAATTGTTTAGATGACTCAAGCTAGCCCAATATTGACAGATCTCAGAAACTAAGCAAGGTTGACCCTAGTTAGTATTTGGAATGTAGATCACCAAAGCAGCCCAGGATTGCTATCTAGGCAATGGGAAACCACCTCTGAACATCAGAAACAGCATGGCTAAGAGATTCAAAATCATCCATGGTAGAGGCTATCTTATATTCTTTCCTCATAAGCTGAAGTTTAGATGATTCTGAATGTCTCATTTTTGCTGTTTCAGCCTTTAAAAAAATCATTTCAGTTGTGCAAATTGAGCAAGCTGTATTACTTTCCCCAACATTAAATTTCTCCCACCCAGTTTTCAACCTTATTTTGTGAATCAATAAATAAACAATATATCTGCATGATATACATACAAATCATTACATATTTGTATATATGTACAAGTTTGATATTTGTATTCCATATCAAACTCGTGTACATAAAACAAAATCCAACAATCAAAACTGAGTCAAAGAAGAAAAAATATTTCATATAAACTATTATTTTATAAACATTAGATAGATAGATAGATAGATAGATAGATAGATAGATAGATAGATAGATAGATAGATAGATAGATAGATAGATAGATAGATAGATAGATAGATAGATAGATAGATAGATAGATAGATAGATAGATAGATAGATATTCACTCGTCACTAATGGCCAGAAGTAAAAAATGGTTTTGGATCTGTAATGATTGTGTAGATTAGGACACTTTCTCATACTTCAGTATATATTGCACAAGACAGAATAATAGAATGATAGATTTGGAAGAGGCCATACAGGCCATCTAGTCCAACCCCCTGCTCAATGCAGGATCAGTCTAAAGCATACAGGATAGTATCTGTCCAGCTGCTATTTAAAGACTGTCAATGAGGGGGAGCTCACCACTTCCTTAGGCAGCCAATTTCACTGCTGAACTACTCTGACTGTGAAAACCTTTTTTCCTGATGTCTATCTGGGTACCGTTCTACATGTAGTCTAAAGCTATTACTGCAAGGCCTTTCCTCTGCTCCCAACAGGAACCTCTCCCTGCCCTTCTCAGACAACCTTTCAAATACTTAGACAGTAATCATGTCCTCCCTCAACTTCCTCTTCTCTAGGCTGAGCATTCCCAAGTCCCTCAGCCTTTCCTCATATGGCTTGATCCCCAGGCCCCAGATCATCCTCATTGCTCTCCTCTGCACCCTTTCAATTTTGTCCATGTCCCTTTTGAAGTAAGGCTTCCAGAACTGCACACAGCAGTCCTGGTACAATCTGACCAATGTGGTATAGAGTGGTACTATGACATTTGTCTATCTGTCTACCTGCCTGTCACACTAGGGAAGCACCTTCTGCTAGGTTGCTGAGATACTGTGTGGGTGTGATGCCCCCTGCTAAGAAAAGAATGTCACAGGACCACTCAGGGAAGGAGCTGACATGCCAATAACTGGTTGGAAGCCCCAGGGTCTTCCTCTTTTAAGCAGAGACCATCAACTAGGCTGGAGGAGGAGGAGTCCTCTCCTTCTTTGTCTGCCTCCTCTTGGCAGTCTCTCCACTCCTCCATTGTCTCTCCTCTAGCCAGGGGCTTACCCTCTAGGGTCTTCCACCCCTCTTCACCCATGTGCAGCCTCTTCCCCTATCTTGTTCAGACTTCCTCCACTCTCACCACATCCCTCTCCAACTCTTGCTCACCACCCCACCTGTGTTTCTCTTATCTTTTATCCCCTCCTCATTCTCCTTGCTTCTCCCCATTTTACTCAGACGAGGTTACTTCAACCCCACCTCTTCCTTCTCTGGTGGCTCCTCTATTAGACTTTTATTTTTCAGCTCCAGGCACAGCCAGATCATGGCAGCTCAGAGCCATAAAAACCAGTACAAAACCATAAAAACCTGTACAATCAATACTGGTTGTGATGCCACTGTTGATAAAGTCCAATCGTATTTCCCTTCTTTATGGCAGCATCACATGGCCTACTTATTATTATTATTATTATTATTATTATTATTATTATTATTATTATTTATACCCCGCCTCCCCCCGAAGGCTCGAGGCGGCTTACATAACCCCGTCCCCTAAAACCATAAAATGACAATAAAAAACGATAATTTACACTAATGGCAACAGCGATGGCGTGATCTACTCATTTGCTCTCCGCATCCTCAACTACGGAGGGGGGTGACGCTCTGTACTGCCAGTTTGTGAGGGGGGGCTGGTCTTCTTTCCACCCGGCCTCAGTTATAAGCCTGGCGGAAGAGCTCCGTCTTACAGGCCCTGCGGAATGCTGGTAATTCCCGCAGGGCCCTCAGCTCTTCCGGGAGCTCATTCCACCAGGTTGGGGCCAGGACCGAAAAGGCCCTGGCCCCAGTCGAGGCCAGGCGGGCTTCCTTGGGGCCGGGAACGACCAGTAGGTTAGCCCCCGCAGAGCGTAAAGCCCTGCGGGGGATATAGGGCAAAAGGCGGTCCCTCATATATGCTGGGCCTAGACCACGGATGGCCTTGAAGGTCAAAACCAAAACCTTGAACCTGATCTGGAAGGCGACTGGTAACCAATGCAGCTGCCTCAGAACTGGCTGGATGTGAGCCCTCCATGGTGTAGCTGTGAGGACTCTAGCAGCCGCATTTTGGACGAGTTGCAGTTTCCGTATCAAACCCAGAGGCAGGCCGGTGTAGAGCGAGTTACAGAAATCTAGTCTAGAGGTGACCATCGCATGGATCACTGTGGCCAGGTGTTCAGAGGACAGATAGGGCGCTAGTAGCCGAGCCTGGCGAAGATGGGAAAATGCCCGGCTAGCTACCTGTTTAACCTGTGCCTCGAGTGTTAGTGAGGCATCAATGGTCACCCCTAAATTCCTGGCCTGAGATGCGATATTAAGTTGCGTCCCGGCCAGAAAGGGTAAGCGCGCTTCCTGATCTGCCCCCCTACGGCCCAACCACAGAACCTCCGTCTTGGAGGGGTTGAGTTTCAGGCGACTCTGCTCGAGCCATCCAGCCATCATATTTAGCTTATAGTCCACAAGTCACACACACTGCTACTTAGAAGCATATCTCCCAACTAGTACTCATATTTCTTATTTTTGTGACCCAGATGTACATCTCTGCACTTCTCTTTATTGAATTACATATTGTTCTCATTTACCCACTTTTCCAGCATGTTCAGTTCTTGTTTAATTATCTATCTTCTGAGGTGTTTGCTATTCTTCCCAATTTGGTATCATTGCAGTTTTAATGAGGAGTCCCTCCACTCTCTCATCCAGACCATTGATACAAATGTTGAAAGGTACCAGACCCAGTACCAAGCCCTATGACACTCCACTACTCACCTCTCTCCAATCTGATGACATTCCATAGAGAACTACTCTTTGGGTGTGGTTTTTTAACCAGTTCCCTATCCACCTATCCACCTATCCATCTGGAAATCCAGTCTGCAGTCCTTCAATTTGCCCATTGGAACATCATGGGGAACCTTGTCAAAAGCCTTACTGAAATCTAGGTAAATGACATCAACTAAGTTTCCACAATCTAATTTGGCTGTCACTCAGTCAAAGAAGGAAACTAGGTTGCTCTGGCAGAACTTGTTGGGGACAAATCTATGTTAACTTCCCTAGATCAACAAATTGTCCTTCAGATGTTTGCAGATCATCCCCCTTTAAAATCTGTTCCTTTATCTTCCCTGCAACCGGCCTGTAGTTTTCTGGGTCATCTCTCCTCCCTTTTTTGAAGATTGGGATAACATTTGCTCTCCTCCAGTCTTCTGCCACATCTCCAGTCCTTCAAAAGGTCCTAAAGATGATGGATAAAGGTTCCCCAAGCTCTCTAGAAAGTTCTTTGAGACTCTCGGGTACACATCATCTGGCCCAGAGAATCTGAACTCATCCAGTGCAGCCATGTGCCTCTCAACCTGTACTTGCTGAAATACTGCTTTACACAACTTGTAAGGGTACAGGGTTTCTGTTTTCTGTTTCAGTGTACATGGGTGGGTGTCCATGCATGAGGGGGGGGATAGCATTGCCACGCTATCCCACCTGCTTACTATTCTGGAAAATATTAACAGAAATAGTTTCAAAAGAATTTCTGTGATGGTGGATATTATGGAGGCTCTTAGGATTGACCTGGCATCTTAAACTAAATGCATGTAATATTAAGGGATGATCAGCAGAGTCTTGTTTACTGGTTCAGAAAAGAGTCTACTTCTAGAATAATGACAGAAATGCAGTGACACATTGGCTTCACTTCCTTAAAGATATGAGAACCACAGAAAGTCCATTTCTTAAGGCTTCTATTAATGTCAATATGCATTGCAAGGGATTACCCACAGGATGGTCTTGGAAAATAAGATGTCACATATCAAGGAATCTAACCTGAGGCATATATTTTTAAGTGCATACTGTAAATATTAAATAAATTTGTCGACTGTCTCGTAAAGGCTGCTGCTTATTGTTTAAGAAGCATTTCAACATAAAAGCTCAAAACTGTGAAAATTTTGGCATGTGCCAAAGAGAATTTTAGAATTTTGACAGAAACTGTGATCTAATTATATAGTAAGACCTGACAAACAGTCACCACTGTCTGTTAATGACCTCCTGGGGGCAGTTAAGCATACCAAAGCAAAACAAAACAGACTGAGAAGGTCAACAGCCTTTTGAAAATAAGACTACCACCATTCCTTTGGCTCTTTTAACTTTGTACTCTTTAACCCCTTTCTTTTACGAGTGTGAAATAGAACTGTAGACCTATGTACAAGATTAATGAAACTACTGTATCATATTATTCAAACATTTGGGAAACCTTAAAGCAAAACTTCAAGATTGCAGCATATAAACAGCTTCATCTAACCATTCCACTCTTTTAGTCTTTTAATTGTGTTTTAACAGGACAGGCTATCTTCTGCATTGGTTTATTTGGTTTATTTGGATAAATTGCTCTGCTTCTATGTATATACACCAAACTACTGGTTGGACTGCTTAGACATTTTTGGCAAGACACTGCAACTGCTCGTACAAGACAATGGAAATCTCCTCCTCCCAAAGAAGCAGATTACAGAGTTTTGGCATGATTATGAAAAAGTGGCTTAGAAGAAACCCAGATACACAAGGAAAAGGCAGATTTATGATTTTCACAAGAGTTTGCTTTCAGCACAAGGTTTTCAACCATGGGCTTCAATGACAATGACAAAATCCCCCAGTGCACATGGTACACCCTGGAGTTGTACATTGACATGCACAACTACAGGGCAGACAGGTTTCCCCATGCCATGCAGCAGTGGGGGGTGGGTGTCCCTGCAAGAGGGGGGGGGATAGCATTGTAATGCTATCCTACCATTGTGGAGGTCAACTAATACTACGTTGGGCTCTGTGATGCCATGAAACCAAATGAGGTGTTTTGTGTTCCTTCAGGGACACTGTTGCACAGGCCCAGCATGGGCACCAATGGAGCCCGTGTTAAGGAAGGGAATGCTGAAAAATCTGTATTCCCTTCCCACGGGGCATTAGCAGCCCTAAAATGGGCCAGGGCTGGGAGGTGGCTGGGCTGATGTCAACATCATGCATCTGTGGCAATTTGCCCCACTAATGTGTGAGCGCTGGTCCAGTGCACCCATCCCATGCATAATCAGTCATAGATAAGTTACTGATGAATCAAAATGATTGCCCTTCACTGCAGTGGCCCACTTCTTTACAAATCAGAATCCTTTGTTATGGTAATAGTGTCCTGCCACTCTGATTGATGATTGTGTAACTTCACATCTGCCTACTTCCCAAGACCAGTTCAGGACCATTGAAGGAGTCATTTACTTTGGCAGAGACTCAAAAATTAAGGACTGGAGTGGACTGAGAACTACTTTATTTTCACTGCTGGTTCAATAGAGGAAAGTTTTAAATAATTTGATTGGGTAAAGCCATTCTCTAACTTTCAAGATAGGGCAGAATTACAAATATGAGTAAATAGATAACTATTTCTTAATCATATAATAGTAACTGTCGCCCATCACATGAAATCTTAATGCTCCCTCATAGATTTCATCATGGAATGAATGAATGGACTGGTGAACCAGCTCCTTTCTGAATGGGAACACCAATGATCAGGAATATATAAAAGAATGTACACTGAACTTGCCGCAACTAGTGTGTTCTTCAGCACTGATCAGACGGATTGTGTTATCTTTTGGGAGACTCGCTCTATACAATGGCTAAAGAGACTTCTCTGTATAGCAGGTAGTTTTTATATAATCCCTCCTTCCTAACTTTGTGAAAAAAATAAAACCACAAAAGACGATGGCAACCACACAGGTAGATTGTTAGTTAGTCATTGCAACAGCAGGAAATCTAAATGAATGCAGATAGCTGTTTTAAAAAAAAGGTACCTGGTTCCACGTCCCCTGACTGGAATCAGTGGAGATAACTGCACCAGCCCCAAGGCAGCTACTTTGAGAGTCTATAAAGTTGACTCCCTTGGTCAAATTTGCTTGAAACTTGTGTGTGTGTATGTGTGTGTGTGTGTGGGGGGGGTGTCTTTCTATTAGAGTGGTTTCAGTTGTGTGCAAATTTGGTACCATTAGCTGCCCCAGACCATCCAGAATACTCCCAATTAAAACTATAGTTGCAAAGCATCATAACATGTCTGTAAACACATGAATTTGAATCCCAAGCTAACAATATCCTACCCAACAAAAGTAGTTACAGGAAAAAAAATCCCCTCACTGAACCCTGAATATGAAAGTATAGTGATTTTTTTTGGTGGGCACTGCTATGCATTAGCACTTTCTGTGCAAAATATTGTCATTTTCACCATTACATTCCCTTTATATTATGGAATTGTGCCTTTGTGCTGCATTTCAGTTTTCCTTGATTTCAGTTTACCTAAGATAATTTCTAAAATGAAGTGTACATAATTTGCAGCAGCTTTCATTTCCTTCATTTCATTTGTAGTTTTGCTATTTCTTTGTTACTGATGCACGTATAATGTGTGTTCCTAAAGCTCTGCAGAAAGAGCAACCATGACGTGATCATTATCATGATTGTATCAAGATATTTTTGTGCAGTGTTTTATTGATGCAAGCATGAGCCCGTCTATATGCCAACTTAATCTTGTGTTCTCCATTAAGTGGAACTGGAAAAAAATGTCCTCATCTTAAGATTTCACTGTGCTGACTGGAAAGGCCTCTTGTAAGTTTTCTGTTTCCTGGCTTTCCCCTCCCTACCCTGAACCTCAACTCTTCTTGAGCTGTCTAAATCTGAAACTCAGGGGGCATCATACCCAATAGTAAGCATATTAACAAACATTTTCCTATTTGTTTTCCTCTTTCAAGACTGGTGCCCAGTTTCCCCTGACCCCCATTATCAGGCTCCTCTTCTAAGCAGAATCACATGGGGCTTTCTTCACAAGTGAATGCCAACATGCACAGACAAACCTTTATTTTGGCCAAGTACCAGTAAAGCTGAAAGACTGGCAAAAAAAGGCTGCCAACTCTGGATTGGGAAGTTCACGAAGACCTGAGGGGAGGGGGTAGCTTTGAGAGGACAGAGTTTGGGGAGTAAGCTCAGTGGGGATGTGATACCACCATCCAAACATGGCATTTCCTCCAGGGGGGCTGATCTCTGCACTCTGGAGATCAGTTATTGTTCTCCAATATCTGGGGATTCAGCAAACCAAATCTCTGCCTATCAGTTGGGAAACAGCAGTTGGGGTTCAAATATGGACCTCTTATTTACTATGCTGACCCCTGCAGTTGACATTGCTTAGGAGTAAACTGAACTTGCTTGTTCAGAAATGATATATCCCTACTTTATGCAACCTTGCGTGAGTCAGGAGCATGCAGGTATTATTATTATTTATTGGACTTATATCTCCACTGCTTTCCAAAGACTCACAGCAGCTTACAAATATTAAAAAAACCCATATAAACCCCATTTAGCCCTGAGGCCAAAAGACCCCCTACAAGCAACAAGATTGGCAACCAAACTTCCCTAGTCCCCCAAGCAGAGGTGGGGGTGTATATGGAATAGCAAACCAAGCCAGAGGAGGAGCCATGTTCTTAGCACTAGCCTCAATCAAAGACCTGGAGGAAGAGCTCCATTTTACAGGGTCTGAGGAACTGTGACAGCTCCAACAGGGCCCTCAGGTCTCCCAGGAGCTTATTCCACCAGATTGGGGCCAGGACCATAGTTATGAACTAACTATAAGCTCAATGTGAGCCTTATTCCTTTTGATAGCATGCAACCACTATGATTAGTATTAGGCAGTTGTAACCCCTATTTTAGGGATGCCTGTTTCCAGGTGGGACTTGGGGCTTCCAGACTAAAGGGATCAGTCCCCCTGGAGAAAATGGCTGCTTTGGATGGTGAACTCCATCCTTAACACGCCTGCGGCGCGGGCGCTGCGGACTAAATAAAGTGCTAAGTGCTTTGGGGGAGGAGTTAGGGCGGGCTTTGTCCGTGATGAGGAAGGGGCCAGATTGGCCCCTTCCTCCGGACAGACCATCGGCTGGGCCAATCGGCAGGTGCTTCGCACCCGCCAATTGGCCCGGCCGATTCAGTGAAATCCGTACCTTGTCCAGCTGGGCTTGGCACCTGCTCATAGCCTGCCACCTCTTTAAGGAAGCTACTTTTCTGGGGAGTAGGCCATGCAGGGCATACTCCCCACCAAACCAGGTCCATCTCCTGCTGTCATGCAAGTTGTGGTGAAATAACAGTTAAACAAGCAATCATAACACACGTGCACCTTTGCCACCCACCCATGGCATACAACTGCCAACCAGATACTTAGGGAGGCAGGGTGGGAAACTCATCTGCGTCCCAGCTGAAGAGGGCAGGCAAGGAACATGGTGCTTGACTGCGCCTGTGCATGCCTCCCTCACCCAATCCCAGGGCACCACGCTCCCTTAGCAGCCACGTGTTCCCTAGCTCCACTCCCCCTTCCCCACATATTCCCCGCCTGCCCAACCTGCCATATCAATGGCAGCCTTGGATTATTCCAGGCTGCAAATTCTCTTTGAATTATTGCAAAGAGACTTACAATTATTGCAAGATTAATTCCAATTTCTGCCCCACAGAACCCACAAGATGAGGTTACACAGGCATACAAGAATGTAGGGGAAAGCCTATCTGCAAACATTCAGAAGAAAGAAAGAAAGAAAGAAAGAAAGAAAGAAAGAAAGAAAGAAAGAAAGAAAGAAAGAAAGAAAGAAAGAAAGAAAGAAAGAAAGAAAGAAAGAGTCTGGATAGCATCGAGTTAGACCTACATGTGCATGATTCCAATCTCTAACAACACAAAGGCACTTGTCTGGGATAAAAGTTTTATATTCCTCTTCTCTTTAAACCTGATATGTTAGATATTAAGAGGAAAATAATTACTTCCTCCTCTTGGGAGGTTTATGTTAAATCCTAGTGAGGGCCCCTCTGAGGCTAGTACTTACTTTTTTCAAAATTGATTTTAGGCAGAGTAAATAGTCTGTAGCTACATTGGATATTTCCTCACCCTCGCAGCGACACAATATCTCTGAACTGCTGCCCAGCCCAGCAAATGTTTTCCATCTTTTGGCATTGCTCATTATGCTAACCCTTTAGCCATAGCTGGCAGTTGGCACCTCCCACATCACAGGTAGTTACTGTAATATCCACAGAAAGAAAAACCCAAACGTTAACACTTTTGTCAACATTAACAGCCCCTCCACTTACAAACCTCCTGGATTCTCTGTGAAGCCAAGTTCTTCATTAAAGTAACCATGACTGAGAATGTAAGCCACCATGATTTCCAAGGTTTTTATCTACTTAAGACAGAGGAGCTCACATGAAACGATGGGCCTGGAGAAATTATTTTTGAGGACTAGGGCCTCTTAGCATTTTCAGACGGAAAGTCAATGTAGCTCTTTGTTTCTGGATTTGCACTCTAGTCACATTGATGTGTGTGTTGGGATGGGGGGGGGGGGAGGAAGGGTTATGCAGCCAGGCTCATTATGAATCTTTCAGGAATGAGGTCTGTAGAGAATCGATATTCCATAGTTTCCAAGGGCCACATGATTTTGGCCACTGCCTACCTGTATTATTTTACAAACAACCTTTCTGAGTTATATTTTTATCTTTTCTATAAATGAATATAGGGGTTTTTTTTTAAGCACTTGATTTTTGAATGTGGACTTTTTAAACAAATTGCTTGGATCTATTTGAATACCACCGCTGCTGCCTAATAAGCTTACCTAATATCAAGGTGGTCTTCTGAAGATGAGAAGCACTGAGGAAACACTGGGAGACTGTTTAATCATTTTAAGGTTGGAGGCTAAGACCAATAGAAATGCCTTAACTAACCTGGCAAAGACCCGCAGAACTCTGCAAGGAATCCCTAATGCAAGTTGGGCTTTTTAGTCTAGCCTCATGCAGAACTAGCTCAATGCTTCAATTAAATTGCAATCTCAAAGGGAATATCCCCAAAGGCCAATTTCAGTTGAAAAAATAATTCCAAAAGATTTTATTGGCTCTAGACATGACCATTGATACTCATAGCCATGGTTTGATATGATTTTGGTCTGAAGACAGCTGAATGTTTTAAATCCCTGAGCTTAAAGTGCCTTCCTACGGATAGAATTTAAAACACATTTTGTGTGATTGTGCTTGTGCATTGTATTGCATTTTACAGTTGTATATTGATTAGTTGACAAGGATTTGTGTGTGCGTGTGTGTGCATGTGCTTAAATCATCCTTAAAATCAGCTTGTGATGATCTGGATAAAGGATTCAGGGAACTATTAGAAGAAGATCATTTAGCCATCTTTTAAAACTATTTATGAAACAGAATAATGAACGACTCTGGCCTGCAGGCTTGCTTTACCCACAATGGACACTGGCTATAGAGACCAAATGGAAGAGGGAGAAGAAATTAATTTTACCTGATTCCCCCTGGCGATTAACCCTTCCCACCCCATAAAGTGGCACATTTTGTTTGCATGGCTCTCCCAAATTCTGTAAGTTTTTCAGATCATATATCAGGCTGTTTTGGAAAGGGGTAGGCAACCTCTTCCGCATTTTTTCAGAGGGGTCTGACCCCAAATGTGATGTGCTTGTGCTTTCGTAAACTAATCATGATGCTATTACTAGCTACTATGATACAGGTACAGTTCACATGCATATCTGGCAGCCGAATGTCAGCTGCTTCCTCACATGATATTTCTATGTCACTTTGAATCATGTACAATGGCTCATGTGTGGGAGCCACTGGTTGGAGAGACCCATACAACTGCTCCAATACATCTTACTACCCTCTCTGTTAAGTGCTGTCAAGTTGCTTCCAACTTATGGCAACTCTACGAATTAAAGCCCCCCCAAATGTCCTAGCTTTAACAGCCTTGCTCAGGGACACTGAATTTTACCACAGATGCATCCAACAGTCAAATTTGCCATACTTGAAGGTGTCAGTCAGGTGAGCATAAGTCAGCTGATTGGTTCAGTTCATAATGAACAACTGTGACCATCTGCTGAACTGATTTTCAATTGGTTTGTCACAATAGTGCATATGTGCAAAGATGCTGGCAATTCAAACTGATTGGTGGCCAGTAGTGCAACTAAGGACAACTTAGACAAAAACTAAAGAGTGGGATTTTATTGAAAGACAGCCTTTATTGATGATAAACTTACATGATTTGTGAGTAACCTAATGTTTATTTAAACAATTGTCTGTTAATGTTGAGCAGTTATGCAGCAAGGATGGAAGTGGTAATAAAAATCAATTGAGCTATGTGAAAATGAGCATGTGCAAAAAGCCAATTGCAGTGCACTGTATGGTTAGGTGAAGGAATACAGTGAATCACCTGTCATACACAGACAAACTATTGAACCAACTGTTGAAAAATCAGGTCCCTGTTCCAGTCTAGAAAACAGGACATAAACTGAACTGGCAGATATTCAGGCTTACCTACTGCCTACAATGTTATGATATTCACACAGTTATGAATAGAGTGGGATTACATACAAAGCTCCTGTGCTAGTAGATGAGTTTGTGAAGCAGGCCTAAGATGTACAAGTTTCTATGGCACTCAGTGGATTAATCTAGTTATAAATATATGCAACCATCTTTGATCTCCCATTCCATTTCAGCCAGGCTAGAGGAAACCATATGACGCCAAACACAGCAATATCTATATATGGATGCTGTGAATTTTGTGGCAAACAAGTTCAACAGGCAATCGTAGCATGTTTGACAGAAACTATAATTTGTGAGCTGAATCTTAAATCTGCTTGGTTCACAGCCACCAAATCACACAGCTATTAAACAGTTTTGCAGCTGTGCAATAACTGTGGTGGTACAGTTTTGATTCCTTGGGGTGGAGAAGTTTCATTTCTTTGCTTTGTGGGCACTTTAGCAACTGCACAGTAGTTGAAATCAATTGTCCCTCAAGGTCATGAGTGGTCAAAGAAGTTAATTTTATGATATCAGGAAAAACACCTCCCATAAGGCTGTTCAAAAATGTGCATGCACTAAATAACCTTGGAAATGCAGACTTAAACACCAGAGAGTAAGACTTAAAAATGATTCTACATCATTGGTTGACTGACTGGCTTTCTTACTGTATCAATATATCTAATTGTCGATGTGACCCCATGTGTAGATAGTTTAATTCAGAGACCAGATCCATGAACAGACAGGGCAGATCTTTCTACAAATGTGGGAAAGTTCCAGGTTTGAAAAAAAATGAAATCTAAAAATCTTCGGCCACCTATTTGATACATAATAAATCAAGACAAGATTCAGAAGAAAATGGAGTCCAACATTATATTGACCAGTAAAAATTGAGATGTAAAGAAATAATTGAGCCTTAAAATATGCATATGTAAGCTTTGGTGGAAATGTAAACTAAAAACATAGTATATGGTGTATGACACTAGGGTTCTGTAATATGTGATGTGTAGTATTTTTCATTTTTCTGAATAAAAATAAATCTATTAAAATTAATAAAAATCTTGGGCCAGTCACATGCTCCCAGGTTAGTTGTTGCAAGGATATAATGGAGGACAGGAGAACATGTAAGCCATTTCTCCATTGAAGAAAAGTTGGAATGTACATGAAGTAATTAAATAATAAATATGGCTGATATATAATAAATATGGTAAAAGTTAGGTTGGTTGGTGTGTGGTCAGGAGAGAAGTAATCAGGGAGAAAGTATGAGATAACCAGGAGATAAAGAGGAAATAATGGAAGAGGGGAGGAGTAATGAGATGCCCTCTGCAAGTCAATGCAGGTCCCTCACTTGTATTACTATATTTGCTGAGTTGCATGCAATGACAGAGATGTCTGAAAGAAAAAAACTAGAATTTGCACTGGATTGTGTGAGATTGCACATGTATGAAACACTGCTAATTCTGTTCCACAGTACTACACTGTTTGAATCAAAAAGTAACCCCACAGACAGGCTTGAACTACTGGTGAATGGCTGAACTACTGATCAAAACTTAGTTCTGTTTGTGGCAATGAACAGAATGCAAGCTGAACTGATGGTATTTGAACATTTATAATCTACTCTCTATTATGCTTTTATCTGACAAGGAGGCAGCATATATGGTCCCTCCCTCTGTTAATTTATCCTCATAGCAGTTTTGTGAGAAAAGGGCATTGCTCATGGTCACTCAATGAGTTTCATTGTTAATTTGGGGGCTTAAAACACAATTGTTTCTAATTCTTGTCCTACACACTGGCTCTTGATGTTATGGGCAGTGCAGCTAGTGCATCAAATATAACCCACACTGAGACTCATGCATGAATTTTAGAAATTAGTGCAGAGACTTAAAAAGAGAGATTGTGATCGTATAATATGAAAAATTATGATAGTCCATGGGGAAAAAGTTATCAAGATGAAGATTGCTATAGATTATCAGAGAATGGTTTAGCAGAGAAAAGGCTGGCTCTTATAGGTAATGAACATAGCATGGCAACTTCTGGAACCTGGGGAGAGAGAAGGAAAATAGGGTATCAAACAAACCAACAAAACTGCAATCCTGAAAGTTAAGGGATCAGAAATTACCAACATCTGCTTTATTGTTACCAGCTCTTTTTTCAGGGCCCCCAACAGTAAAGTCTTGGACAGAAAGTTCAGGAACAAAAAACTTCAATTCCAGATGATAGTAAGAAATTCTGCAGAATATTCAGCAAGATATGGAATTAGACCAAATGAAGATGTTTATACCATATCTACACATTGCTATTTATAAACTGGCAATTTATGTCCAGCGACACCAAAGTAAGATGGAAACAGTGTGGAAACAAGGTGTTCAAGCTACACTCCTTCTATCAAATAACCTGGAAGGGAATTTGCATTGACCTACATGAACTACTAATGCCACTTGGCAGTGAATTATTTAAAAGTTGGCATAGGATTTAGAACACCTCTAAACTGCTGGCTTTCCTGTTCTTAAAGGTAAAATATAGTTTCCTCGTTGTACTTTGTGCTAGTTAGGAAGCATCTGTGAGCTCACCAGCACTCCGCTCGCAGTGATAACCTTGTTAGTGCTCTGTCTAACTGTGTGTAACCACTCAGCATGATATCCTTTCCCATTTCTATTTATGAATAATTTTGTTATACCTCATCCACTTTCAAGTGCTCTTTATTACAGCATGCCACAACATTTATTAGATTTCCCATCAGAGGATTCCTCTTCTTGTTATCCTTAATAGTGCCATGTACTGCCCTCTCTCAACTGTAAACCTGGCATTCTTCAATGGACGTTTATTAGTTTATAACCCATGCCTTTTAAAATTCATGCCAAGAACTTCTTATGGGTAAAAGCAATGTGCTGAGCCACAATCTGAGCAGGGAAAAGCGCTAAGCCAACCAAAAGACAGGAAGAGGTTACACCATTATCCTTATCTGCCTTTGCTGCTTTCAGATTCTGGCTATAGCTGCCATCGGCTCATACAGACATAGACCTTGTTCCAAGGGCGCACCCCCCCCCAAAAAAAACAAAAACTATTGACCTGTTTCTTCAAGGGGAGTGCAACCCCATCAGCTGACAGCTTAAATCCCGTGTCAGACTTTCTGTTCATCACTAACAATTCCTTCTTGACTTTGGTGAATAGGGATGGGCATGAACTGGGAAAATGTGGTTTGGTTCGTGGCATGTGTGGTTCATGAATCACAGACATCACCTTTTTCGCACTATAAAAACCAGTTCCATTCATGATGTGGTAGAACAGTCCCCTGACATGCTAGAGAGTAGGAATGTGCATCAAAGAAAAATTTGGTACAATTCAGGTTCAGGGGAAATGATTCAGTTATACCAAATCTCTTGAATTCCTGTATCAGTACAGGGATTTGGATGATTTGAGTACAGCCATATCAATTCAGGCTCTGAGGCAGTTAAAAGGACCTAGATGTCTATTTAAATGCCTCTGAGCCCTCCAAACAATTAATCCCACAGAGAAGTCTCTCAGAGAGATCAGCTATTTGTTGGTCTTGGGGAGTGATGGTTCAAACCACTTGTCTGATTCAGCTCATTTAAACTGATGGGATATTCAGTTTGACTTGGATATGTCCATAAAGTACCCTAATCAGCATTGATTCAGGTACTTTGAGGCTTATCCAAGCTCATCCCTACTAGAGACAACAAATTCATAGGGGAATTCCAGCTGAGGCTCCTCTACATGCCCTATAATCTTGGGGGAACTGGATATGTGGGATCTGAGTTATAGAATCATAGAATCATAGAGTTGGAAGGGACCATACAGGCCATCTAGTCCAACCCCCTGCTCAAGGCAGGATCAGCCCTATCAGGATTATGGCCCTTCCAAAGAAGGTGCTCCAGGAAAGTGCTTTCTGGGGAAATGATAGTCACATGTTGAGGAAGTTCAGGAGTGCTTATAATGAATTCTGTGCAAGCTAGAAATGCTAAACTGGCAGCAGATATCCAGATAACTCTTCTTTAACTGCACTCCAAATTTGGTGAGGATTGGATTTCTCCTCTTTGGAAGGTATCACATCCTCCATTGTTTCCAAAGGCCTAATGACAAACCAGGGAATCTCTTAGTAGAAAATGAAGCTGGGGGCATTTTTGATGTAGAACACATCTTCTAGTGCACTCAGTGAAATGGAAGTATTCGTGGACATGATTTCCATAAGTCCCATGCATGCCAGAAGACTGTGGGAGGCAGATGGCACAGAGGCGGCCTATGAGGGTGGCAGCTACCGAGAAGGCTGGCCCAGCTGTGGCAGCACTGATCGCTGAGTCCAGAACAGCTGTGGTGGTGGTTCAGGCAAGCCCAGCATGGCAGCACCACCCTTCAAGTCCTGGGGAACCACAGGGGTGCTGCTCACTGAGTTTGGGGCAACAGTGGCAGCAGTGCAGACTGGCCCAGCCATGGCAATGCCATCCACCGAGTCTGGGGCAGCCATGGTGGCAGCACAGGCCGGCCCAGCCACAGAGCTGCAAATGAAAGAACAAATCCAAAAGTGCAGACTGCAGTGGTTTGGCCACATCTGCAGAATGAACACCAGCAGACTACCTCACAAACTCCTCTGGTGAGAACAACCAACTGAATGGAAGGTGCAACGACTGGTGCCAAAGAAAACATGGCTTAAACAGATTGAGGAAGACCTAAGAAACCAGCTATTGACTATCCATATGGTCAGAACTACTGCCACCCATTGCCAAGAGTGGAAACATATTATAAACAAGATAAAAAATCCAGTGGCGCCTACAGCAGCATATTGGCTGAGAGGACAACCTGCTCCACCAATTGCCAGCTAAAGGATAAAAAGAAGAAAGAAGAAAATAAGGTGGAAATACCCAGTAATTCTTGGTCTAAGTAGCAGAACTAAAATTCATCCTTCCACTCTTAGACATATTGTCTTGTGCCATGTTAAAAAAATGGACTGGGTGAACACTTCCTAAAACTTTGATCTGGTCCATTCACAATACTTTGATTTACTGCCATTAAGGCGGACAAACGAGGAGAGAAATGCAATTCTATGTCAAAACGGATCTGTGCATTTAGTCTTTCAAGAAAATTTGGCTATATATCCTGGAATGCACAATATTAAGAAAATTTATCTTGGTAAAGTCTCAGGAAAATGTATGTTTTTATTCTATCCAAAGTAAAAATATTGGTCAAAGTGAAATTAGAAAGTGAAAACAATACTCCCTCTTGTTAAAAAGAAAAATCTTGCTCCTATATTCATGGTATCCCATACCAATTCTAAAAGAAATCAGTTATATTGAATGTGTTTCTTTTTCCTAATAACATTTTATTGGTATTTATTATGTTGCAGAGAAACATCTGGTAGAAAAAAAGAAACTTACCATAGCATTGCAAAATTATTAGAACAAAAGGTATGATTAGAGAACATCACAATGTTTCCCATTACCCTGATTTGCTGAATGCAGAGATGAGGTGGTGCATTAAACTCAAGAAGTAGTTGATCTCTAATATGCCTGCCTTCGCAACCCATTCATATACTTATGCTTTGGTTACACTTGGAGATTAGCTTTCACTTGCAGTGTCTCATATGAGGGCAACCCAATCCTGTCCTGAGGCTCAGCAAGCATACAGCTTTTAATTGCCTGCATGCCCAGATGTGCTAAGTAGGAATGTCAGTCTCCCAACCTGGGGATCCCCTGAAATTACAGCACATATCCAGACTATATATCATTTCCTTGGAGAAAATGGAGTGTCAACCATCTTTTCTCAACTTATTTACCATTGAAAGATCCCTGAAACATTATTCAGGCTTCGAGAACACCAGAAGTGACTCCATTATGCAGAATATGGTTGGGAAGCATAGTTGGGTACATGCCCACCCAGCCCCGCTCCCCACCCCATACAGAACTATCATTGGACATTGGCGGGGGGGGGGGGCAGGTCAACATGACCATATATGGTCATATCACCTAAAAATGCTTAACATATTTTTGAAATATATATATACTAGGGGCAAAGCCCGTTGTATCCAAGAATACAACGGGCGATAGAGCTTGGCAGTGAAAGAGGAAGGGGAGGAGTTGTCCAGTCTGTAAAGGCATGGGGTTGAATGTGTGGGTTGTGTGGGAGGTTGTAGTGGCATGGTGGCAAATGAGAGCATGGGTGTGGAGATATGGGTGTCAAGAACCTGTGGTGTGGAATGTTCATTGAGTGTGGGAGAGGACTGACCTTTGGGAAGTTTGGCATAGTGGTTACAGATGAGCTTTCCAGAGCCATGTCCTCAGATATGTGAAGGGAAAATCAGACTGGAGACTCTTCTTAGGGGAAGATTACATGGCAACCAATTCCCCCCAGTTCTGCGTCATTTCCCTTCTTGTGTGAATTAGGCCACATTCACCGAAATGCCCCTCTGCCCTAATACACATGGGGTAGTCACAGCACATAGGTGTCCACCCTGTTCCTTCTGTCTCCCATATTTTCACTGTTGGTAAAATGTTATGTGCCCACATGCTTCTTTCATGGTTGCTCCTTAGAAGAACAGATTTTTGTACCCTATTGCTTACTACCCAAAGGAGTCTCAAAGCGGTTTACAAACACCTTTTCCATTTGTCTCTCCACAATAGTCAACCTGTGAGGTATGTGGGGCTGTGAGAGGTCTGAGATAACTGGGAATGGGCCGCAGTGACCCAGCAGGCCTCAGGTTGTCTCAAAGCATTTTCCAATCATCTTCCATTTCTCTCCCCATAGCAGACTCCACATGAGGGAGGTGGGGTAGAGAGCCTCACAGGGAAGCTGGCAACCCTAAGAGGAAGACTCTCTGTGCACAGCAGTTTTGACCTTAGTAAGGTTTTTTATACTGTGTTTTTTTATTTGCCAGGCCAAGGTTATTTGCCAGTTACTATTTCAGTTGCTATGTGTCTCCAGACATTTACTTGTTCTCTATTTACAGTTTCAGGCTGTAAATATTTATTTAGATCTTCCTGCACTTTCCAGACTCAATGGACTGATGCTGGTCTGCCTTTCTGTGCCCCAGAATACGAACAGTTGCTGGTAAGGGCTGGCCATAGCCCATAGCCCAGGAGGGACACGTCTGCACCACTCCCTCCCTACAGGCAAAAATGGCTCCTTTGAAGGCTGGACTGAGGCACTGTACAATTTTGAAGTCTCACCTCCAAACCTCCAGGAATATTTCCAACTCAGGGGTAGCCAACCTCCAGGTGGGGCCTGGAGAGCTCCTGGAATTACAGCTCACCTGCAGAGTATAAAGATCAGCTCCCCAGGCAGAAAGGGCTACTTTGGGCAGGGTTGTGGTAGAGAAGAAACATTTAAAGTCAGTCTTGTGTATGCCACTCATTGCAATCCATACACACTTAATATTTATCAAAAAACTATAATTCCAGTTTTGCCTTTTGAACCTGTCCATAGAGTTTAAGAACTGTGGCCAGTTCTTAAAGAGATGGGAATACCAGAGCATCTTACTTGTCTCTTGAGAAACCTATATGCAGGTCAAGAAGCAACAGTGAGAACCGGGCATGGAATCACTGATTGGTTCAAAATTGAGAAAGGAGTTCGGCAAGACCATATACTGTTGCCTTGCCTATTTAACTTGTATGCAGAGCAGATCATGAGAAATCACAAAATGGGATCAAGATTGCAGGGAGAAATATCAACAACCTCAGATATGCAGATGATTCCACTCTAATGGCAGAAAGCGAAAAGGAACTAAAGAGCCTCTTGATGCGGGTGAAGGAGGAGAGTGCAAAAGTTGGCTTGAAACTCAACATTAAGAAAACAAAGATCATGGCATCCGGGCCTCTCAATTCCTGGCAAAAAGATGGGGAAGAAATGGAGGTGGTGACAGATTTTATTTTCCTGGGCTCCAAGATCACTGCAGATGGGGACTGCAGCAAAGAAATTAAAAGACACGTGCTCCTGGGGAGGAAAGCTATAGCAAATCTAGACAGCCTCCTAAAAAGCAGAGACATCACCCTGCCAACAAAAGTGCGTCTAGTCAAGGCTGTGGTCTTCCCAGTTGCAATGTATGGCTGCGAAAGTTGGACCATAAGGAAGGCTGAGTGTCAAAGAATTGTGGCTTTTGAACTCTGGTGCTGGAGAAGACTCTTGCGAGTCCCTTGGACTGCAAGCCGAACAAACCGGTCAGTCCTAGAGGAGATCAGCCCTGAATGCTCCATAGAAGGCCAGATCCTGAAGATGAAACTCAAATACTTTGGCTACCTCATGGGAAGGAAGGACTCCCTGGAGAAGAGCCTAATGCTGGGAGCAATTGAGGGCAAAAGAAGAAGGGGATGACAGAGAATGAGGTGGCTGGATGGAGTCACTGAAGCAGTAGGCGTAAACTTAAATGGATTCCAGGGAATGGTAGAGGGCAGGAAGGCCTGGAGGATCATCGTCCATGGGGTCGCGATGGGTCGGACATGACTTCGCACCTAACAACAACAACAACAACAACAACAACAACAACAACAACATAATTCCAGTGTTGCTTTTCCATCAAGCACTCGCACACATCCCATGCACACAATAAGTAAGGATTGAGAAACTGTAAGTCATGCTATCCATCTTTCTTGACGGTGCCAGATGCTTTTTTCTTCATTACTGACAGCCTTCCTGGAGTGCCAAAATCCTTATCTACGATACCTGACTTCTGGGGTGCCAAATGTCTGCCCCAAACTACATGCAAGTAAATTTTTGAATTGCCTATACAACAATTAACATTTCTCCCACCTAATTGAAGTTTGGCAGGGAAGAGCCTCTGGGTGAATATAATACCCAAGGATTGTTCCCAGTTGGCAGCAGCCAAAATGTGTTTCCAGTTGAAAACAATGAAAATGAATATTAAAAAAAAATGTAATGGAAACAAAGGATATTTTGGAATCAGTGCCAGTATCAAAACCATGCCCTCCCATATTTGTATACCACTATACCCATGTATACCACTATAACCTTTTCCCAGTGACTAGAGAAAGCTGTAATATCACTTAACATACAAGCTAGCTGAAAATGTTTTAACATAATATCCTATCATTTCCACATACTTCGATATCATTTTTATAATAATGCAAAAAATGTAAAGACCAGGACATACTTATGACTCAAACCTATATATAAATATTAACCAAAATGTCAATGTAGCTCAAATGAGAGGATTTCTTCCTATAAGGTATTTAAGGTATTAATTTTCTTTCAAATTCTGTATAATCCACAGATATGAAAAGGTAGCTGGGACTGTATGAAGGTCTTTGCTTTTCATAAGAAAAACGTTCAAGGAATTCTCTGAAACATTTGAAAGTGAAGGCCTATATGTCTGTTGTTTGGTACTTCTTGAGTGCTTTGCTGCCATTACCTGTAGGTAGCCAAAACCCTCTCTTTGATCAATGACAACAGTTTAGGAAGAAGAGGCCAGTTTATAGCCCATTTCTTATGCCAAACATGGCAATTACCTATACTCATTTCAACCTGGTTTCAGACAACAAGTGCACAAATAATCTGAATGGTCAGTTTCATAGTTTCTCTCTTCTTTCTAATCAAATAAAAGCACACTAGATATATCTATCCTATGTCACTTTTATACCAGTTAAACAGCTGTGGCTGCCCTAAAACCACTTAGAATGGTTATGTGTCAAATCTTCTGTTAGCTATCACCATAGAACTACAGTTCCCATCATTCCCTGGGACACAGGTACCACATAGTCAGGCACTGTGTACAGTTAAGCTCACAGACATTCCATATTTTCCTAAGATTCTTTCACATTCTGAAGTGTAAACTTCTATTAACATCATCAGCATACATTTGCCCTTCCACTTTCTATCCTCTGCTGTCCTATTAACTCAGTAGTCTGTGTCAGACTGAAATCAGCCCTCCTGAAAAGCCACACATGAAGTCATGGCCATGGACAACCACTTTCTTTCATAGGCTTCCCTGTAAAACACCACACAGACCTTCATTCTCAGACACTTCCATAAATATAGCACAGCAAAGCAACAGTCCTTTTTTTTTTTTTTGGTCCAATTAATTATATTAATGCCCACAGCATTCCGTTGCATGCCTCTCTGCTATGCTATACTTAATTATATTTTATGTTTGCGTGCTGCTAAACCAGGACGTCTTTCATAAATCTGATCTTATTATTGCAATTTTCTTTTGCTTTATTCAAAATAAAGAAGAATGAAAACATCAGCGCATGAAGTCCAGTAATATATTAATTTTGCCACGGGAGAACCGTAAACTGCCCTTGCCTCTAAGTGTACTGCGCACTGGATATAATTGCACATATGACTAAGGCTATCCTTTAGGGGGTGGAGACGCAGGTAGTGATTTTTTGGGTGGCAGCTTGTTAGCCCTAATGATGGAAGCGAGGCCCACTGCCTCCAGCAAAAATCTGAAACTATTTTGAAACAAAGATATCTTAACAACCTTAGAAATGGCTAGTGCCACTAGTTAGCAAAAATAGAGAATGAGGCAATTATTCTCCTGCAGTAAAACAAAGTATGTAATTTGCTAGCATCACCTACAGGTGAAAACACAGTATTGTGTACTATATGTGTGGAAAACATGCTATCGAGATCTTTTAAATGTGACAATCATGGAAGTCAGCAAATGACATGGCCCAATTTGCTTGCGGTATAAATCTTCCAGGAAGTGCCAGTTCAGAGTGCTGCTTTCAGATGCGACATGTCTCCACTCACATTTTGAGGAGAAACATCTGCAGACAGACATCTTTGTAATGTAGGAATGGTCAGGTATGATTCCAAGATTACTAACCTGAGATGTTCCCTGGAGCTTTGGCTGTCGAATGTCCCAGACTGATTTCATCTGCATTCTCAAAAGTATCTCAGCAAGGAGTTGAAACTCACAATGCTACTTCTGCATCTAACATACAAGAGTTTCCCACAGCAACTACTTGTAAAAAGTGGAAATTATATATGTATGCCCATGCATCTTTAAATACTCAGAATTTATGCATATGTCCTTTTGCATTTTTCATCCTGCATATTGTAATTATGGAGGGGGGTGGGTGTTGTTCTGAACTCTTCTGATGCTGATTGTCTTAATTTGCTTTGTTCCTTTTATGCTTCTTTTATAAAATTGACGTAAAAATAATGTTCAAAAATTCATCTGTTTTAAGGATAAAAATTTGGTATGATGAAACAGACTATCTCCCCTACCAAATGGCAAGCTCAATTTGCACAAGTGAGAAGTGAAAGCAAAGTGGAGGGTTTTATTAAAGTGAACAAGCAGCAATTTAATAGCAAGCACTAATGCAGGAACTCTGTCAGTCAGGGTTATATGATGTAATAAAGACCATGCATGAAAAGTCCATGTGTGTCTATGAGCCAATACAATTATTTTACCACATATTCTATCACTCATACATAATGTGCAGTAAAATCATCCTTAACCATTAGGATGATGTAGGCAGGTAACTATTTCAGGCCCAGAAAGTTGACTTTAAATACTATTCACATGTAATGGATAGGGGTGTGCAATAACTGCTGATGTGACTCCTCAACACTCCCACCCCAGTTTAAAAAAAAAAAAAATTATTTATAATTGGACTTATATGACTGCCGCTCTCAGAAATGGCTTGCGGTGGTTACATTTTCACAATACAAATCCATAACATAATAAACATTAACATCTCCCATTAAAACCCCAATTAAAACAATATTCTATAACTCATTCACAATGGATGGCGATATATAATTTGGTAAAAATGCATCCCACATGGGCCCATTGGATAGTCCAAACGAGCAGATGAATAGTTTGGCTGGTGTCACAGGGATAGATCATCTTGGAGATTTGAGGCCAGTCTAGTACTGGCCCTGGCTCTGAGAATCTTAAGCCCCCAGGACCACCCACCGGCCTCAAACAAACACCTAACAGAAGAGCTCCCTGCAGAACTCAGAGAACTCCTACAGGGCCTGCAGGTCTTCAGGGAGCTCATTCCACCACTATTGGACTAGGGGGTCCAATTCTATGGGCCCCAAAGAAAGTGTCCCCATTAAAAGGCATTTAAAGAGAATGTGGTCTTTTTAAATGCCTTTTGCAAGCTGTGAATAAACTCTGAAGGCATTTAAATGGCTTGTTGTTCCTTTAAATGCCTTCTGCAAGTGGCAAGTTTACCCAGAAAGCTTCTAAAATGACCATCCAGAAAATATTTTCAGGATTTTTTGGGGTGGCTATTTTGGATAATTGAAATTCAGCCCCAATCTGTGTCCAGCTGAAAGAATAGGCAGTAAATACCAAAAAGGTGTTTCTTGACTTTTTTCTTCTCCAAACTTAATTTGCCCCTTGCAAGGTTGAAATAGTCCTGGGAGTTCTCCAACATGCCTTCAGACTACTCAGTTTAACACCACTATTACCTCCTTGTTCTGCCTCTTTTTTGCCTCGTGTAGTTATCTCTGTCACAATTGTGTGTGGATCAAATGCCATGCTAATTCAGTTCCATTCTTAATTGTTCTGTTGGATGGATCAATCATTGTACCTGAACCTATATCACCAGAATGGGTGCAACCATACCAGCTTTGAGGCTGGTGCAGGAGGGAGGAAGAGCAACTTCATTTTATTCTCTTCCTTTCTGAAATTCCAGTTAACATGATTTTTTTTTTATCCGTGTAATTTCCCAGATGCTATGCTTAGCAATTTGAGGGATCAAAGGGTATCACCAATTCCTCTCATGCCAGTCAAAAAGATGATAGTTGGCTCCATGTCAATGTAATGTAACTTGCAATAGTATTATTTGGAAAAAAAAGACACACCTTTTGGTACACAGAAATATCAAAGACCATCAAACCCTATGCATCCTTCTCAGGAAAAGCCAAGTATTGTGCACAAAGCTTAGTGTTTTGGATCACTCTTTCAGAATCATCGAGGGCAGCAAATTCTCTCCTGTTGTTCAGGAAACAGCAGATGACTGAACTATTCAGGAGGGCATTAGGGGTTTAGTGGGTTAGGTGTTTATTCAGCTCTGGAAGTCAAAGTGTATGCATTTATATTGTTTTAACTTAATTAATTAAATTAATAGTGATTTTAACTTTTTTTAAAGTCACCTTAGGAGTCATTCATTAGAAGAACAAGAGGTGAAAAGTGCTTCAAACAAACAAAAATGTAATGTTAAGCCTCTTCAGATATATAGAAGTGACAGGATGTACATTTTTTAAATAAATAAAATCCCACTAACCTCCATGGTCCAGAATGCTTAGACAACCTTTAACATCCCCAGCACTTCGAACTGTTAAAGGGGCTGATCATGGCTGTGCAATTCACAGAGCCTGATATTATTGATTTGTTTATCTAGAGTTAGTCTACCATTCCAGGGTAAAGGCTTGGGGCACACACTGCCACCAGAAAACACAAAATGAGCCATCCGGATTGCATAATTTTATCCACCTTAAAATATTACTGAAATGTACTATACTTTACTGGCTTTAACCTAAAGGTCACTCAGAAGGTACAATTTACATTTCCAAAAGGGACTCAGTCTGAACTCTGCCAAGCCAAATGAGTGGCAGAATTCTAGATTGAACTGGCACAACCTAATTTGTACAAGATAAGCAATGAACAGTGTGTGCATCATCCATCGCCACTCTCATCTAAAAGAAATAGCTAGGGATTTCTTTTTAATTAGCATACATGTTCATTGTATTTCAAATGCTCTGATTGTGTATATATGCATATCTCCCCTCCCCCCCACACACACACACAAATGTGTGAGTTCAGGAATACGGCACATCTTTTTCTCTTGCACTATGAAGAAGAAGAGAGCCTCTTGTGGCGCAGAGTGGTAAGGCAGCCGCCTGAAAGCTTTGCTCATGAGGTTGGGAGTTCGATCCCAGCAGCCGGCTCAAGGTTGACTCAGCCTTCCATCCTTCCGAGGTCGGTAAAATGAGTACCCAGCTTACTGCTGGGGGGTAAACGGTCATGACTGGGGAAGGCACTGGCAAACCACCCCGTATTGAGTCTGCCATGAAAACGCTGGAGGGCGTCACCCCAAGGGTCAGACATGACTCGGTGCTTGCACAGGGGATACCTTTACCTTTACCTTTTTATGAAGAAGAAGAAGAGTTGGTTTTTATACCCGGCTTTTCACTACCCGAAGAAGTCTCAAAGCAGCTTACAATTGTCTTCCCTTCCTCTCCCCATAACAAATACCCTGTGCGGTAGGTTTGGCTCAGAGAGCTCTGAGAGAACTGTGATTGACCCAAGGCCATCCAGCTTACTTCATGTCAAGGAAGAGTGAGGAATCAAAACTGGTTTTCCAGATGAGAGTTTGCAGCTCTTAACCACTACACCACACTGACCGCGGTCTGAGTCAGGCTCAGATGCAGCTGTTTCTACATTTAAAAAAAGTACAGGAAAATTATCCACAAAATATTCCAAAATCACATTTCGTCTGGCATGTATATCCATACGTCAGAAAGAGTTTTGCTGAAGGCTTGCAATTGGTATAACTGTCATTTTATTTTAAATTAAATTGGTTAATTTAAAATGAAAAAAACCCTCTTAGTTTATAATTTAAATAAAGAGCAATGAAGAAGATGGAGATGTTATTATGGGCCGTTTAGAATCCCAGAAAGGCCTATCAGGCTGTTTCATGACGCTATCCAGAAGTCTCCGTAAAGTACAGATTGGTAGTTCAAGTATTGTTTCAATAGCATTTCCCCCTCTGCAAGATTTATTTTCCTTTTTTTTATTGGAGGAGAATGTACCTTGCCCTGCAGAAACCGTTTGAGATTCTAAAATGGGCCCTTTCATTTCCTCCTTTTCCTTTCAGAATTTGCTTTCTGTCAGGGCTTGATTAAGTAACCTGCGATGTGTCAAAGCCTTCTGAGAAGAAGCCTGAGGAAACGGTAATTTCCCCAAATCTTGAGGCTCAATCCCTCGAGTACACCTCCCGTCGTTCCAATAAGTTCAACACCACAAAATCAACCTTTGGGCCATTCAGAACCTAATTCTTACTCCAACTGCATAAAAAAGTTTTCGTTTAGAGCATTTAGCGGTTGGCGAGAAATATAAATAATGGGAGAAACGTATTCGCCAAGTGAAACTATAAGATTGACAGAGTGCTGACAAAGGCAAATGGTTTGCAGCATGTCCAGACCTGTCCTCCTGCTTCCCCAATTAAAGGCACTTTTGACTTAGAGCAGCAGCTGCTTTAAAATCAAAACAAAAGGAAGCACCACTTTCCCTGCCTCAAAAGGCTTCTATAATGTGCTTCCCTAATGGCAGAGATGGAACCATGAAGCAGACAGAATTGGCTAATTAGGAGCACTTAGCAATTATACAGTGCTTTCAGTTTTTAGAACTCTTCAAATATATGATCACAGTGATCCTAACAACAGCCTGGTAAGGTCGGCTAGTATTGTTGGATAGTAAATGGAATACTGAGGCCAAGAGACAATGGAATGACTTTCTAGTTATTGTTCAGATTAGGGTGGAGCAAGTGTTCTCTTTTTCATTTTGTCCACAATCCCCGACCCCCAGCTTTTCACTGTTGAGTTTGAAGATTCAGTGGTGCTGCATCCTGTAGCAATACGAGTGGGGTAAATTGCAGGGAATATCCCCTACGCACACAGGCCAATTCCAATCTTGGCACTTTGCGGTGCCATGAAACCGATTGCAGATATTTTTTTGCAGTAAGAAGGAATGTCATTCTCATGCAATTCCATATTCCTTCAGAATGACAGAAATGACGGGGCCTCTGCTTTTCTATTTGCTGCCACCATTGCTTCAGGCCACTATTCAGCCACTACCACTGCTGTCTTCATCACCCACCTGCTGCAGCGGTGGATCTCAGTTGTTGCTCTCATCACCTCTCCAGCAGCGGCTGCCGCCCCTACTGTAGAAGGAAAAGGGAGGGGGGATCCACTAGCAACTTAATTTAAGGTGGTGTGGGGGGGTTATATTCCCCCTTCAACCATGACATTTTTGCATATATCTTAGGCAAAATTGTATTTCAGCAGTTGTATTTCAGCAGTTTTCTGCAGGGCACTTGAGGGAGAATACTGGTATATTGTTGTTGCTGTAATTGTTAGGTGCGAAGTCCTGTCTGACCCATCGCGACCCCATGGACAAGGATCCTCCAGGCCGTCCTGTCCTCTACCATTCCCCGGAGTCCATTTAAGTTTGCACCTACTGCTTCAGTGACTCCATCCAGCCACCTCATTCTCTGTTGTCCCCTTCTTCTTTTGCCCTCAATCACTCCTAGCATTAGGCTCTTCTCCAAGGAGTCCTTCCTTCCCATGAGGTGGCCAAGGTATTTGAGTTTCATCTTCAGGATCTGGCTTTCTAAGGAACAGTCTGTGCTGATCTGTAGGACTGACCAGTTTATTCACCTTGCAGTCCAAGGAACTCATAAGAGTCTTCTCCAACACCAGAGTTCAAAAGCCTCAATTTTTTGACGCTTGGCTTTCCTTATGGTCCAACTTTCACAGCCATACATTGCAACTGGGAAAACCATAGCCTTGACTAGATGCACTTTCGCTGGCAGGGTGATGTCTCTGCTTTTTAGGATGCTGTCTAGATTTGCCATAGCTTTCCTCCCCAGGAGCGTCTTTTAATTTCTTTGCTCCAGTCCCCATCTGCAGTGATCTTGGAGCCCAGGAAAATAAAATCTGTCACTACCTCCATTTCTTCCCCATCTTTTTGCCAGGAATCGAGGGGCTCGGATGCCATGATCTTTGTTTTCTTGATGTTGTGTTTCAAGCCAACTTTTGCACTATCCTCCTTCACCCGCATTAAGAGGCTCTTTAGTTCCTTTTCGCTTTCTGCCATTAGAGTGGTATCATCTGCATATCTGAGGTTGTTGATATTTCTCCCTGCAATCATGATCCCAATTTGTGACTCATCTAACTCCACTTTTCTCATGATGTGCTCCACATACAAGTTAAATAGGCAAGGCCTTGCTAAACTCTTTTCTCAATTTTGAACCAATCAGTGATTCCATGCCCGGTTCTCACTGTTGCTTCTTGACCTGCATATAGGTTTCTCAAGAGACAAATAAGATGCTCTGGTATTCCCATCTCTTTAAGAACTTGCCACAATTTGTTGTGCTCCACACAATCAAATTAACATAGTTAATAAAGCAGAAGTAGATGTTTTTCTGGAACTCCCTAGCTTTCTCCATGATCCAGCATATGTTGGCAATTTGATCTCTAGTTCCTCTGCTTCTTTGAAATCCTGGTATATACATGCCTTAAATAAACAAAAATGAAATAATATCTATCATACTGTGCAGACTAGAAGAATGTAATACAGGCACTGGGGGATTGTCACTTGCTGGGACTGGGTTCTATTAGCTACTCAGTAGATATATGCCTGCCTTGTAAAAAGCATCCTCTCCCTCTTCCTTGGCTTGCCAGGTCCTCAGGGGAGGGGAGCAGAGGGTTGCCAGATCCAGGTTAGAAAACCCCTGGTGATCTGGGGATGGAGCCTGGGGAGGACAGGGACTTTGTTGCATATAATATCATGGAGTCCACCCACCAAGGTATCCTTTTTTGCCAGGTAAATTGATCTCTGTAGTCTGCAGATGAGTTGTAATTCTTGTGAACTGGTTGCATGATGGGCAAACATTCAGCACAGAAAGCTTTTCCTAGCCCTGCAGCTACCATATCTAGCAAAGACATAAGAGTTGATTAAAATGTCAACAACACTAGCTGAAAATAAGAGAATCCTCATCATTGTCAAGCATCACTCTGACTTAGTGGTGATGTGAAAGAAATGCATACACTGTACCACCAAACATTTATCGAGCTGAAATTCAAAACAACCCTAGAGGTAACTTGAAGAAACAGAAATCCAAGACATAGCAGATGTGATAGAAGAATGGATTTTAATAGGACCCACGATCTGTCTACTCAGTACTTACAGTTTCCATTAGAAATGTAGCTGAAGTCATACCACTTGCACACTACTAGGCATTGCAGCCATTGGGCCAGCAGATATCTGGAGGAGCCCCCAATACTCCAGGGATCTTGTTTATACTGGCCCTATTTCTGGCATCTAACAGCAGCCTTAGCTACAGAAATTGAGCAAATGTCGCTTTTCCTTTCTACCTATCAATTTTACTCTTGTCCTTCCTCTGAAGAGTTCAAGGTGATGGACATGGTTTCTTCTTCCTACTGTTTATCCTTACAACAACTTTGTGAGGTAAGTTAGGGTGAAAGAGAATTGTTGCCCAAGGAAATCCACACAGCTTCAGGGCTAACTGAGGACTTTAACACAGGTTTCCCCGCCCCTCTCCAATACTAACCTTGCATCCAGTTGGTTTGAATTTGTTTGCATGAGGGGAAGGATTGACCTTTTCTGTGGTCTTCTACCTCAGGCTGTAAACCTTTTCATGCTGTGTCCCATCTCCATCCCACAGGAGAAACTTTTCAGGAGAAAAGGGTCTGAAGCAGGAAGTTGGAGAGATCCAGTCTATGTGGGGTTCCACAGGAATCAAGCTATACTCCTCATGCCAAGAAAACGTATTGATTTATTTAAAACATTTGCATCGCATCTCTGTACAAACAATTCACTAAAAATATTAAACTATGAAAGGAATAAAACTTTATTGCTTTAATTTCTGCATGCCGAGCTGTTGTTCTAGATAAAAGAACAGAGCCAGTATAATATTTTGAGTATTTCTACTACAAAGAGACAGTCCATAAATGCTGAAACTTGAGGTTTCATAAGAGCTCCGCTTGTGGGATAAGACACCTTTTTCTTTCTTCACAGCATCCAAAGGCCATTGACATATCTTTATTTGTTTTTTTGCAGGGAGGAATTTGTCACCAGCTGGTGTCATAAGCTTTTTGTCCACCTAGCTTCAACAGTGATGAAATGTAGTGCTGTTGGACCCAGTGGCTCTTAAATTAAATTAGAAAAGTAAGAATCAGGCCAACAATTCTTCCAGTCTATAGTCTTCTATCTTCAACTGCTACTGAAGTGGTGAATGCAACCGGGTTTGCTTCCTTAACTGGTCCCACGTTCCTGTGATAGTTTTGGAGCATTTTTGTTTGTAGTAGTATTCCTGGCACTGAAAAGACTCCTGGTATCAGTGATTGGGGATGCAGCAGGAGAAAGAAGCAAAGTTGTGTTTTGTGGACTAGCTATTAGAAATATTTTTTTTACAGTAAGAGTCGGTCAACAATGGAATCGGCTGTCTAAGGAGAGGGTGAGCTCCCCCTCATGGGCAGCCTTGAAGAAGCTTTTGGACAAACAGGGTTGCTTTCCGCCAAAGTTTCCTAACCAGGGATACATGTAACCCTAGGCTGATTTGGGGGGATTTAATTTTTTTTAAATATATTTTAAAAATTTAGCTCCTGCCCACTGTTGTGGCTTAGGTTTTCAGTCCCAGTGGTGGACATAGAAGGCCACCGTTCTCCAGCTGGGTGAGTCTTCTTGGGGTTGATTTTGAGTTTTTTTAAAGGGGGTTGACATATCACTTCCAGGGGTGTGACAAGGTAGCATGGCCAGTTGACCTCACTTCAGGGTTACAGACATTTGTCAGGGGTTACTCCACAGTCAAATGGTTGGAAAAGGCTGCTTTAGGCTGATCCTGCATTGAACAGGGGGTTCTACTTAGTGACCTATAGAAGCCATTTCAACTCTATGATTCTGTAAAATTATTCCAACTGCAGAAATGCTCCAGCAGATCCAACCCAATGTTATAAACTGTGCTTGCATAACTCAGGTGCAAACTACTGCAAGATGAATATTAGATCCATTGATTTTTGGATCTGGGTCCAGGAAAAATAAGGTTCATTGGCAGGTACATCAGATCTAGGAAGATTTGCTCTACTGGCATTATTTGCTCTTCCACAACACATGTAAGGAAAGAGGGTTCTAATAACTTTCCACCCACATGTTTACATGATTCTACTACAGTTCAGGACCTGAAGCCTAAGGAGGCGTGTATGGTGTCAATTTACCCCACTAATTGTCCCCTGTGCCTTCTCAGCTATGCTTCCACCATTATTTAGTGGCAAAAAGAAGACCAAAGTGGTGTCATGACATGCCAAGGAGCTTCCAGGCTATGCAAATATACTCCCCCACCCATTCCAATGAGATGTTGTCTGTTTCTCTGAATGTGGGCCATGCATGTTTAATGTCACAGCTTTGCCATGCACCTCGCTGGAACAAGCAAGATCATTCAAAACAGCTGTTTGTGCATATTTGGGAAGGGGAGGGGAAACCAACAAAATGTGCTGCACTTTGTCTCCTGTCAAACATTCTTCCAAGTCAGTATAGAACAAGATTGGGAACAGGAGCCCAACGCCCCCTTAATTCTTGTTCCCTCCCTTCCATAATGTTAAGCCCTGAGCCTGTGTTCCCATCACTAGAGGAATTCCTGGTGAGATTGCACACAACTGATCTTTGTATATGTTACCACAATGCTTCAGAAACATCAGAACCATCCTACTCTGTACTGCCTTTATTATCCAGAACTAAACAAAATGCTGGATGAGCCTCTAGTGACCTTATAAAACTTCATATGAAATCATAGTCATTTAAGGGCATCTCGAGTATCTGTTTTGAGTGGGGGGACTTTGGAAATTTATGAAGTGCATAAGAAGACTGAGAGAGTTCAGGGTGTAACAGATTGCCTTTAATAATAGAGAAAACCAGACAATGACAAAATGTCAGGTTATGTAAAACTCTAATAGGCACTCTTCAACATGTTTAATCGAATGCCTTTAAAATGAATACATTGATGTTTTGTTTCTTGTACACACATATCTTATCTTCAGTCATGCAGTGAAAACTTTTGTGCTGTGGTGGCAGCTGCAGCTGAGGGAACTTTTGAAAAAACTACATGGCCAATCAGATCTTCACTGGCCTGTCAGAAGTCCTGCTGGGCAAAAGCCCCATCTGACCTCACAAACTTTCTAAAAACATTTGATGGTTATCAAGAAAGGAACCCACAGACACCATGGTGAGGATTCCTGACCTGGTATGTGAGATGTGTGTGCAACACACACTACCATTCATCATGTTCAGCTGTTACCACTGAGACTGTGATGGCATCCATGGATACCTTGCAGTGTCAGCTGTAGAAAAAACTGAAATGGTCCACTAACCATAGCTTAACTGAATTGACTTAAAATATAAAAAATACACATAAAGTGAAACTTATGCAAAAAATTTCACCTTCATTATCAAATTTCTGGCAACTGGACAGATTTCTGGTTGGTGGGCCATCCTCAATGAAAGAGTCTCAGCACTGGTGCAGAAATCTTACTTCCCCAGTACTGGTACAGCAGCAACTATAGGTAATCCTGTAGCATTGCTTCAGATCCCTTTACACCTGGATCATGGAAGAAGCTTTAGAATACCAGAAGTTGCTTTATACCATGAGACTCTGCTCTGATTGACAGCAGATCAACCAGATCTTAAGCCCAGAAAGGCTGTTGCTATCCCAACTTCTGCAATCTCCAGTGCTTTAATAGAGGATGCCACAATTCAACAATGGAAATTTCTGCATGAGAAGTTAGTGGTTCTGCCACAGAGCCTGTTGCTGATCACTACCCTATTTTGACATCAGCAACCCTTGCCCTTTAGCCAAGCACCCCAGTCACCCTAGTTTCAGAACAATTTGCTTTCTCAGCACACTGTCTCAAAAGGTGTTCACAGCTGCCTCTCACTAACGTAGACCAATGCAAAAAGGTACTTGTGTCTCACAAAAGTGGCATGACAGCATAGGAGTGGACAACCTAACTATAACACAGTCTTTGTAGGATGCTTCCTCCAGTTTATTGAGTATTGTTCTTTGCTTAGAGGAATGGAAATGGGGCCATGGTTCAGTGGTAGGGCAAACATCTCTGGCATCTCTTGTTAAATGATCTAAGGTCCTGTGAAACATGCTCTGTTACCTTTGACCTCAGAAAGTTACTGCCAATCACAGCAGAGAATAGCAACACAGCTGGAGCAATAATCTGACTCTGCATTAGACTGCTTCATGTAATTAAAGCTTCCTACTAAACAAAAAAAATCCATTGCTAATGCAAATGAATTGCCATTTTTAAATACACGTGGGCAGCAGTACATCTCAAACATCCAGATAGTAACTCATAACATTGTTGAGAAAAAAAAGGCTTTTGGTTTAATATAACTGGAGTCCAGTGACACCTTAAAAGATATCATGTGCCTCTGATTAAGTGATCTCTGACTCACTAACACTCATGCCGAAGGTGCCACTGGGCTCCTGTTTGTTTTGCTACTACAGATTGACAAAGATACCCATCTAGAATTATCTCCCCTTTCAAAACCTCACAATGCTTTTTGTAGCAATCTGACTGAGTACAAAAACTCAAAGATACAAGGAAACAAAATGTTACCCAGCATAAACTCTGGAACACTGCCCTTGTCGATTGATTTTAATACCCATGCATTTGCCTCATAGGCAGTGGGACATGAAACTCCTACTTGAATTTTTTAAATAGGAAACTTGTCTCTTTTAAAATGTTCTTTTAATTCTCAAGATGGTGCTGCAAACTTCTGCCGACGAGGTTACACAAAGCTGCTACAAATAAAGTGCATGTACATAAATAACTTAGCTTGGCTTTTTGTTTAATGTCCAAGACGATTGGAACAGATTGTATCATGAACTACTTTCCCTTTGGCTAATTAAATAGCACTCCCCGCTTTCCATAAAGCATGCTCTCTCTCTCTCTCTCTCTCTCTCTCTCTCTCTCTCTCTCAAGTATGCACAGTCACTCCGCTGGATAAATTACTTTCAAGTAAGTGCCATAAAGCCCATTACATTCCTTCTTTAGAAGTGGATCAGGTCCAAACAGACAATCAAGGGATTTCAGGGGGATTATTTTAGATTAGAAAAAAAGTAAAGAAGTCGTGAAGCTCTGACACGATCGTAAAGGCAGAAAAGATAAATTAGCAGCTACATTCCAAACAAAAGTGCTCTTGCAAATACCACAGTGGATTTGAAAGGATTTTTTTAAAAAGAAAAAACACGAATAGAACTGTATTACTGTGTTAACCTTAACCTAAATAGAAATCTGTTTATACAGAAATAAAAATGTTGGAAGTCAACGTTATCTCCCGTGCAAATCAAAATGGCCATTTCAAAGTTAAAAATAATAGTTGCTGCACCGCAGCTGAGTGGTCAGGGGGGGAGGGCTGTTCTTTCTGCAGGTTCCATTTTCAATTTCACAGAACAGCCCATGTTATGATTTAGCATATTAATGAACCATTATTGCATAACTGTAGTTTTATTGCTGATATATGATCTGCTAAACGATGCTGTTTTTCCAGAGGAAAAAAAAAAGTTTGCAGTATGGGTTCTATGGGAACATTTCCTGCTGCCAGTTCTTAAATCTTTCAGAAGCTGTCAGCGACCTCAGAAATCAAGTTTGAAATATCCTAGCAGGCATCAGGATATGCCTAGGCCTTCTGTTTTTAAAATGCAATAGAAACCATTACAAAAACACCTTAAAACATGAGAGATTATTGAAAACGAGATCATCCTATCACAATTGTCAATCTGAAGGACACTGTCAGGTAAGTGAAATTTAAGCTGCTGCGTGTATAAATGAAACTTGACATTTAAAAGCAAACTTGAGTTTTTTCCTGGCTAATTTCTGTCTAGAGTCATTATCTTCAGTGCTCCATTTACAGCCCCTTTGATAGTAAAGCAAAATTCTGCTTGGAACAACAAACTGAGAATAAAGGTCTGTCATTTCTATTCAGCCTCCACTTTACATAGGTTCTTCATGGCCCATCAGTCATCAGAGAAGTAGAAAATACATCCCCAAATGCTTGGGAGTTGGAACAGCCATTACAGATGACTGTTTTATCATAGTTCACTAGACATTAGAATGGATATACAGTATAATTCTCCTTATAAATATACAATTGGGTAAGATTTGCAAGGTCATTTACAGGTGGTTTGACCAGGAGATCAGGAGAGGTGGATTTCTTTCTGCAAAGACTACGGTTTGGTTTCCAGCAATTGTCATCCAATATTTTGCATTACCATTTCCTTAACATGTAAGATATTGGGTATATTCAAAGTACTCATGAGAATCAACCACAAGAATGCATGAGATCAACATGTCAGTCCCTTACAACTGGAGCCAGACTAATACCACCATGTCCTTATTACACATCTCAGTGTGTGTACAAATATTTCTCCCCAAAGCTTACTAGGGAAACTGATTACTAGTGCTTCCAACAAATCTGATTACCTGCACTATCCTATTACTCCCTTCTTATTCCAAAAGCTATTTTCTAAAGTGGTACTCCAAGTTAAACAGTTATTAGTTAATGAGAGAGGCAGAGGGGAAGAGAGTAAACTGTGTGTTATTTTTCTGTTTGTTCTGGTGCACAAAGATTTCTGCTACTTATTCTAATGGACTTTCTCCAGGATCCTATAATTTTTCTCACCTAAAGCCTAACATGTTCCTTATCATCAATAACATTAAGATGAGTCCTTTAAAAAGCTCTCTTATGTGAATGTCCTCATGTAATTGCAACTTGGTGGAGAGCCATTTTGAGATGACCTTTGGTTTCTTCAGAAGGGGAAACAAAGATAAAATAATTTCTTTTCCATAGTCATATCTATTCATATATATGTTTTTCTGCATTCCGTTTTTTAGTTAGTGGGACTGGCTAGGGCAGTATAGGTAAAGAAGCAGCCATGATCTCTGCCGTCAGCAAAATAGGCTGAGTTATACATGCAAATCTGAATAAACTGGAAAAACAAAATGAGTACATTTGTTCAAACACAGATGTCACTTCACAAACAGCAAAAATCCTTGGGAGCTAACTAATCTCCTGGTAAGGTTACATTTACACAGCATTGGGTTAGTTACTCACAACTAAACTGGAAATGGATTCCCTTATGTATGTAGACAAGACAACACCAGTGGTGAATCACTGATATTGTTGTTGTAGTTAGGCACGAAGTCGTGTCCGACCCATCGCGACCCCATGGACAATGGTCCTCCAGGCTTTCCTGTCCTCTACCATTCCCCGGAGTCCATTTAAGGTTGCACCTACTGCTTCAGTGACTCCATCCAGCCACCTCATTCTCTGTCGTCCCCTTCTTCTTTTGCCCTCGATCGCTCCCAGCATTAGGCTCTTCTCCAAGGAGTCCTTCCATCTCATGAGGTGGCCAAAGTATTTGAGTTTCATCTTCAGGATCTGGCCTTCTAAGGAGCAGTCAGGGCTGATCTCCTCTAGGACTGACCGGTTTGTTCGCCTTGCAGTCCAAGGGACTCGCAAGAGTCTTCTCCAGCACCAGAGTTCAAAAGCCTCAATTCTTTGACGCTCGGCCTTCCTTATGGTCCAACTTTCACAGCCATACATTGCAACTGGGAAGACCATAGCCTTGACTAGATGCACTTTCGTTGGCAGGGTGATATCTCTGCTTTTAGGATGCTGTCTAGATTTGCCATAGCTTTCCTCCCCAGGAGCAAGTGTCTTTTAATTTCTTTGCTGCAGTCCCCATCTGCAGTGATCTTGGAGCCCAGGAAAATAAAATCTGTCACTATCTCCATTTCTTCCCCATCTATTTCACTGATATAATAACTGATATAGTAAGGGCTATAAAGTCACTAACATATTCATGAAAGACATCATATCAGGGTTTAACAATTATACAGGGGAAAACTGTACATTATGTGAGTGCAGAAGGTCCCACCCCATGTTTTAAGTCCTGATCTAGTCTATGCAGAAAGAAACATTTTCCTCTCATGGGTCATAAAGCTGTTTGCATGTGTGTAAGGGGGCACAAAAATAACGCTTAGCTCTGCAAGTGCCAGAACAGGAAGCTTGCAGGATGCAATTGGAGACCTTACCCCTAGCCAGGAATTTAGGGATGACCTTTGATGTCTACCTTTCCATGGAGGCTCAGGTCACTCTTCACCAAGTGAAGCTACTAGCACCCTACCTGGACCTGGAGCAACTAACCACAGTGATCCATGTGATGGTAACCGCCAGGCTAGAGTTCTTTAACTCACTCTATGTCAACCTGCCCTTATCCTTGACCTAGAAGTTACAGCTGGTGCAAAATGTCACTCACTGTGAGGCTTCCCACAGGAACACATCCAGCCTGTGCTGTGGCAGCTGCATTGGTTGCCAGTTGTGTTCCTGATCATGTTTAAGATTTTGATTTTGACTTTTAAGGCCATCTGCCATCTGGGCCCAGCATACCTGAAGGACTCCCTTCCCCCTCACAGAGCCTTACACTCTGCAAGTTTAAACAGGCTGGTGGTCCCCAGCCCTCAAGAAGTGCACCTGACCTTGACCAGAGCTAGGGCCTTTTTGGTCCTGGCCCCAACCTTTGGAATGAACTCCCGGAAGAGCCACAGATCCAGGAAGAGCTTTCACAGTTCTGCAGGGCATGTAAAATGGAGCTCTTCCACAAGGCATTTGGTTAAGGCCATGGTTTGGATCCCTCTTCTGCACACTCCACCCTGAGGTGCGAGGTGGTTGGGGGTGGTCTTCGAAGCTGCAGAGGTGGGAGGGGGGGAAGGCTGTGGTTGGTTTGTAGCTGTTATTTCAACTGTTGAACAGTCTGGCCAGAAGTGGTGGTATACAATTGTAATTATAAATAAAAATAACAAAATTTTAATCATCCATATAGCCTATCTATCAACAAAATATTTTATTCTTGCTGGGCTGCCAGTACACAAGGGCAATTTTTGTCTAAAAGAAGGGTTCACTAAATTTCAGTCGTATCGTCTGAAGGTTGAAGATTAGTAGTTAGCAACTTAGAGTGACTTAGAGCAACTTAGAGTCCCACCAATATGAATCAAGATAAATCTTTTCTCCTTTGCTTGCAAAGACCAGGATCCCTTCAACTAGTAAATGTACATACTTTTCTCACCAACTCCCCCAAAACCTTTGTGAGCGTTATGACATGAGCATTGTCCCTTCAGAGAGTGTTGAAATCTCTCTTACATGGTGTTGATGCTGATGTTCCCAATGAACTTGGATACCATCTGTCTGGCTTGCTTCTATACCCACCATTTCTGGAGATGTCTGTAACTTCTGTTCCTCAGGTGTTTGAGAGTGGATGCCAATATATCACCTCCCCCCAAAGTCTTCTCAATCTCCCTCTTACAATTTGATCCTGTTGCAATTTCTAGTCTTTTACCAGACAAAAAGTCAGAATGAAAGCTTTTGAAGCACAGGAAAACATATGTTTATGCACTTAAGCTTTTGCCTTTAAAAAATCCAAAAACTCCTGCCCTATATAGACACTGTGCTTTTTTCTTCCCTATCCAACAGTTAACCAGAAATTCACCAGTTCATCTAAGATTCATGTACATTTGCTATCACATGGAACTTAATAAAAACATCAAAATGATTAGATTGCAAAACCATCCCCTATCTCCATACAAAATGAAACGCACAGAGGTCACTCATTCAATATATATCCTAGGGAAATAATCCTAGGGAAATAATACCAGCCTAATGTGCAAAAAGGATGTGCATTCTGATAGAATTTTTTTTGTGCACAACCCTTAGCACCATTGGAATATCATTCCTGGGGAAACTGTTACTTAATTAGGAACGAGCTTTACTCTAACCAGCAGACCTAACTGTTTTCCCCTTTCTTCTGATAGGGAAAAGAAATATAATTCTGCATTCAAATAGATGAGGAATTTTATCTGAAAGCTCTCAATTCCTACTATCCATCCTTGAGATGCTGATGCTTCACATTTCCCACTTCCACAGCAACAAGGAACTTTAGGTAAGGCTTTTCATAGGGTCTTTCCTTTTTGAAGAGAGAATACTCATGATGAATTATGCATTTTAACCGTGGCAATTGATCACAGAGGACCAGGTAAGTACCTCCCAAACTGCTGGCTCCTATTCTAGAAGGAAGAATTCATTCAGTGACATCCATTTCTCCACTGGAAGTGTTAGTTTTCAAAGTGGGATAAGTTCCCCACAAACAGCACACCCTTAGTGCTCTGCTTCACAAAAGTGTTCTTTTTTTTTAAAGTGGAGCAAACATATAGATTGAAACTGGAGTGGATGAGATAGTGCTAACACAGATTCAAATTCCCAATCAGTTCACTAGGCTAGGTGATTTAGAGCCAATCACACTCTCTCAGCCTTATTTGCTTCACACATAAAGTAGTGCAGAAGATAACCATATACATTTCATGGTTTTGGATTTACCTTTAAGGCAAGTGACGAGCTGTGCTGGCAAGTTATCTTGTCCTGAGACCAGAGTATTAGATTCAAAATTACATTACCTATTACTAACATCACATTACAGCCACATTGTCCCAAATAAAATAAAAAGAAGAGGGGATTGTAAGGAATGTGGATATAAGAGTTGAATAAGGTTAGCATGCATAGTGAGATTTAAAAACTCTATATCCTTGTTGAGTCCATTGTTTTGAATGTTGTAATAACTTGCATTTCTGCAATCTCCCTTTCTAGTCTGTTCTTGAAGTTCCTTTGCAATAAAAAAGCTGCTTTGAGATCCCTTATTGAATGTCCTGGAAGGTTGAAGTGTTCCCCTACAGGTTTTTCAGTCCTGTGGTTTTTGATGTCAGACTTATATCCATTGTTTGGTGGAGGGTTTGACCTCTTTGCCCTATGTAGAGAACAGAGGGGCACTGTTGGCATCTAATGGCATATACAATGTTAGAAGATCAGTAAGTGAATAAACCTTTGAGGGTGTAGGTGATGTTGTTAGGTCCAGTAATTCTGTTATTGGAATTACGTGGCAGCAAAGTTGGCATCTGGCCTTATTGCAAGCTCTAGTACCAATGTCCATGTTCACATTAGATGCTGCATTGTTGTGGGTGTGGAGGTGCTTGAGACTGGGGGATGAGAACTATCATTATCCAGTAGAGTCTACCCTAGGACTGAATAGTATAGACACTTGCACATGTACACTCATCCATCTTACTGTACTGTGCCCTGGAGAGTAAAGCACTTTGTTTATGCAGAGTCTGATTACAGTCTAGAAGTTGCCAATGCAAACTCCTCAAGCCAGACCACTATGCCAGAAATGTCACCCACCCGTGCTTGAAGGGACAGCCTGCTCTCAAAGTGAGAAGAAACAGGAGCCAGCTCGGTTTGCAGCCAAACTGGGCTTTAAAGACCAAGTTCTAAAACATGCTGTCTTTGGCACAGCAATTTAATATATATATATATATATATATATATATATATATATATATATATATATATATATGCTTTTATCTGATTTTCTCCATATTTTTTATCTCAGCGGGAATCCACTATCACCAGCTAAGCTGATTGATTGTGTCCTCTATCCAGCCTCTGCATCAGGCACGCAGCATGTCCTTCGGACTGGGAGGGAAGCTTTCATCCTCTAGCAGCACCTGGATCAGCAGCTATTTTGGGTTTCCTCAGCACACCACAAGGTCAGAGCACCTCCTTTCTTTGCTAGAAACTGAAATGTCCTACCTACACAATGTTTGAGATCTTTTTTCCCAAAGAGCCAGAATTTCCAACTGTTACTTGGAGCATATGTCTTCTGTCTTCCAGAAGGAAATGCATCTTACATCAACGTTCTTCATTCATTTAAATCTTCATATAATAGCATGAGATTAATGTGTATTGATAGGCTGGATCCAGCAGCTCTTCTGCTACATTCAAGTGAGAGAAAGTACTCTTTTAGACCCCAGAAAACACTATAAGTATTTATGAGACCAACATAACAAGAGTGGGGCAGTAGTGAGAAGGAAAATTAAACAAGATAATCCCTTTCCCCTCATGACAACAGAAAAGCTGGTTGTTGTTGTTGTTATGTTTGAAGTCGTGTCCGACCCATCGCGACCCCATGGACAATGATCCTCCAGGCCTTCCTGTCCTCTACCATTCCCTGGAGTCCTTTTAAGTTTGCACCTACTGCTTCAGTGACTCCATCCATCCACCTCATTCTCTGTCGTCCCCTTCCTCTTTTGCCCTCGATCACTCCCAGCATTAGGCTCTTCTCCAGGGAGTCCTTCCTTCTCATGAGGTGGCCAAAGTATTTGAGTTTCATCTTCAGGATCTGGCCTTCTAAAGAGCAGTCAGGGCTGATCTCCTCTAGGACTGACCGGTTTGGTCGCCTTGCAGTCCAAGGGACTCGCAAGAGTCTTCTCCAGCACCAGAGTTCAAAAGCCTCAATTCTTTGACACTCGGCCTTCCTTATGGTCCAACTTTCGCAGCCATACATTGCAACTGGGAATACCATAGCCTTGACTAAACGCACTTTTGTTGGCAGGGTGATGTCTCTGCTTTTTAGGATGCTGTCTAGATTTGCCATAGCTTTCCTCCCCAGGAGCAAGCGTCTTTTAATTTCTTTGCTGCAGTCCCCATCTGCAGTGATCTTGGAGCCCAGGAAAATAAAATCTGTCACTATCTCCATTTCTTCCCCATCTATTTGCCAGGAATTGAGAGGGCCGGATGCCATGATCTTTGTTTTCTTGATGTTGAGTTTCAAGACAACTTTTGCACTCTCCTCCTTCACCCGCATCAACAGGCTCTTTAGTTCCTCTTCATTTTCTGCCATTAGAGTGGTATCATCTGCATATCTGAGGTTGTTGATATTTCTCCCTGCAATCTTGATCCCAATTTGTGACTCCTCTAATCCCGCATTTCTCATGATGTGCTCCGCATACAAGTTAAATAGGCAAGGCGACAGTATACAGCCTCGCCGAACTCCTTTCTCAATTTTGAACCAATCCGTGATTCCATGTTCAGTTCTCACTGTTGCTTCTTGACCTGCATATAAATTTCTCAAGAGACAAATAAGATGCTCTGGTATTCCCATCTCTTTAAGAACTTGCCACAATTTGTTGTGCTCCACACAATCAAAGGCTTTTGCATAGTCAATGAAGCAGAAGTAGATGTTCTTCTGGAACTCCCTAGCTTTTTCCATGATCCAGCGTATGTTGGCAATTTGATCTCTAGTTCCTCTGCCTCTTCGAAATCCTGCCTGCACTTCTGGAAGTTCTCGGTCCACATATTGCTGGTGCCTAGTTTGTAGGATTTTGAGTATAACTTAGCTAGCATGAGAAATGAGTGCAATGGTGCGGTAGTTTGAACATTCTTTGGCATTGCCCTTCTTTGGGATTGGAATGTAAACTGACCTTTTCCAATCCTGTGGCCATTGGTGAGTTTTCCAAATTTGCTGACATATTGAGTGTAGCACTTTTACTGCATCGTCCTTTAAGATTTTGAATAGTTCAACTGGAATGCTGTCACCACCACTAGCTTTATTGTTGCTCAGACTTCCTAAGGCCCATTTGACTTCACATTCCAGGATGTCTGGCTCCAGGTCAGTAACTACCGCATTGTGGTCATCAGGGATGTTAAGCTTGCTCTTGTATAGTTCTTCTGTATAATTTTGCCACCTTTGCTTAATCTCTTCTGCTTCTGTGAGGTCCCTACCGTTTTGGTCCCTTATCATACCCATCTTTGCATGAAACGTTCTCTTCATATCTCCAATTTTCTTGAAAAGATCTCTGGTCCTCCCCATTCTATTGTTTTCTTCTATTTGTTTGCACTGTTCATTTAAGAAGGCATTCTTATCTCTTCTAGCTTTTCTCTGGAATTCTGCATTCAATTGGGTGTACCTTTCTCTTTCTCCCTTGCCTTTTACTTCCCTTCTCTCCTTAGCTATTTGTAAAGCTTCCTCAGACAGCCATTTTGATTTCTTGCATTTCTTTTTCTTTGGGATGGTTTTAGTTGCTACCTCTTGTACAATGTCGCAAACCTCCGTCCTTAGTTCTTCAGGCACTCTGTCTATCAGATCTAATTCCTTAAATCTATTTGTCACCTCTACTGTATATTTGTTGGGGATATGATTTAGTTCATACCTGAGTGGCCTAGTGCTTTTCCTTACTTTCTTCAATTTAAGCCTAAATTTTGCAACAAGAAGCTCATGATCTGAACCACAATCAGCTCCTGGTCTTGTTTTTATTGCCTGTATAGAACTTTTCCATCTTTGGCTGCAGAGCACATAGTCAATCTGATTTCTGTGTTGACCGTCTGGTGATGTCCATGTGTAGAGTCGTCTCTTGGGTTGTTGGAAAAGAGTGTTTGCTATGACCATTGTATTCTCTTGACAAAATTCTACCAGCCTGTGCCCTGCTTCATTTTGTACTCCAAGGCCAAACTTGCCTGTTATTCCGGTTATCTTTTGGCTTTCTACTTTAGCATTCCAATCCCCCATGATGATAAGCACATCATTTTTTGGCGTTGCTTCTATAAGGTGTTGTAGGGCTTCATAGAACTGATCAATTTCATCCTCTTCAGCAGCAGTGGTTGGGGCATAGACCTGGATTACTGTGATGTTGAATGGTTTGCCTTGGATTTGAACTGAGATCATTCTGTCATTTTGGGGATTGTATCCCAAGACTGCTTTTCCTACTCTCTTATTGATTATGAAGGCTACTCCATTTCTTCTGCGAGATTCTTGTCCACAGTATGACCTGATGGTCATCTGAATTAAATTCACCCATTCCTGTCCATTTTAGTTCACTGATTCCTAAACTGTCGATGTTCAGTCTTCTCATTTCTTGTTTAACCACGTCCAGCTTGCCTTGATTCGTGGATCTGACGTTCCAGGTTCCTATGGAATAAAAATCTTTACAGCATCGGACTGTCTTTTCGCCTCCAGTTACTTCCACAACTGAGCGTCCTTTCGGCTTTGGCCCAGCCGCTTCATTCATTCTGACGCTACTCGTACTAGCCGTCTGCTCATCCCCAGTAGCATAGTGGACACCTTCCGACCTGAGGGGCTCATCTTCCGGCGTCATATCGTTTTGCCTTTTGGAACTGTCCATAGAGTTTTCATGCCAAAGATACTGGAGTGGTTTGCCATTTCCTTCTCCAGTGGATCTCCTTTTGTCAGAGCTCTCAGCTATGACCTGTCCGTCTTGGGTGGCCCTGCACGGCATAGCTCATAGCTTCACTGAGCTATGCAAGCCCCCTTGCCACAACAAGGCAGCGATCCTTGAAGGGGGAAAAGCTGGTAACTCCTCCCAAATAGTAGGAGCAGCAGTGCCATTTTAAGAAAGGAATACTGTCAGTGGCTATTACTAGGCAACCACAACAGTACTGCCAGATGAAGTCTTGGATTCTGTAAGTAAAAGGCACAGGGTGGAGGCAACAGTGGGATACATTCCAGAGTTTTTTCAGCCTTTGAGAGAAGACTCATGAGGTCCAGCCCCATCGACAGCCACCAGGCAACTTGCTACCTCATGACTTGTATGACTCACCCAGGTCTGGTTGCTTGCTATTGTTCAACATCGGCAACTTCATGAAAGTCAAAGTTATGTAGCAGTTAGAGTTTAGGACCCAAGGGACCCAGCTTCTAAAACCAAGGGTTGAATCTAAGTCATTGGCTGACCACTGGATAGTCATACAAGCCAGTTGGAGGAGGAGGCACTCAGGGGTGGGACAGCTGATCTGAGTGGGTGTGAAGCACTGAGTGGAACTTAAGCCATTAGACCAGCCCCTCCTCCTAGGCCTTACCATAAATATTAAGTGGAACAGATTGTTTTAACTAAATTTTGAATCTTTAAGTGTATTAGTATATAATGTTGTACATCACCCAGATCTGGGTTACTGTGATGGGTGGTATAAAAATCTGAAAGATAAATAAATAAATAAAATAATAAAAATATATGCTGGGGGATGAGCTTTTGAGAATCATTGGCATTTACCAGACTGCAGCCACATTTCACGGTTTCACACACATTGTTCCACTTTAGATTTTCATTCTATCGCTGGGATCAGTCCAGACTTCCCCTCACAGGTTTCATGTGTTTGGGGAGGGGGGGGGGAGTTGCACACACGTTGCAGTATTTGAGCATCTCAGCAGCCTTGTTCATTCTTCACAGTGTGTGAATGCCTAACATGAAAATAGCCCCATTGACTTCAGGGAATTTACTCTTGTGTAAAGTGCAGGAAGCTTTCAAACAGCAACTCTGAAGCACCAAGATATTATTTGCTCAGTCATTAGGCACCTGACATTTAAAAACTGAAATCATTAAAATAATGTAACAAAAATGAAAAGGGTTTTGCCTATCAGGAGAAAGGTGCAAAGGGTCAAGACGATCTGAAGGAAGATACATGAGAGTAGCCCCCTTGGCTTTGATGTCAGCTCTTGTATAAAGCAAAAGAAGGACATGATCCTAGCTTTTCAGATTGAAGTGAGGGGCAGAGAGGGGAGACCAGATCAGACACACTCTTACGAGGCAGAGCAAGGGGGAAGGTGCTCCCAGTGGCAATGACTGCTTGTGTTAACACAGGCACCAATCATTGAAAAGTTTTTCCACTATGATACAATGTTTTTGTATCCAATCCTGTCGGCGTTTCTGGGTGGATTTTAGTAGCAGAGTTGTTCTGGAAGTCACCAACACTTAGTTGAGATGATGAGGAGAGGCTTTCTTGTGAATACATTTCTCTTTGGAAAAAAAAAGTACCGGAGAAACCAGTTTTAGTAGGAACAAAAAAACACACACAAAGATATGGGACAATAGTGGGATATTTACAAAGTTGTCTTGACACAGGGGAAAAAATGTTAACATCAGGTAATGCAAGTGTACTTTTAAGGTAATGTGAAAGTCAGCACTTCGAATCACAAAAGTTCATTCCCTGCCACAAATTTTAGTTAGTCTAGTCTTTAAAATACTACTGGACTCTTGCTCTTTTATAAACCTCCCCAGATAATGGTTGGTCCATGAAAGAGCCATGTGTAAAATTCCCCCATGCATGTTGTTCCCAGAGAATACCAGTTTAAGTGAATGTCCTGCTATATTAGCAGGGGCTAGAATGTTCTGGGGCAGTCCCATGGTTGTCATGGTGGCCATGAAGCTCTAACCTTCTCCAGTCAAGGCAGCTTCAACATGGACATGGAAGTCCCAGAGGACAATAATTCTTATGTTCATCAACATCAAATCTGAGATTGCTTCAATCAGCTGAGGCAGGGAGACAGTCAGGCAATGGGATGGAAGTATACCAACAAAATCCGTTTCCTGTCTCACATTTCTAGGATCTGGTACAGACTCTCAGAATCAGGGTTCTGGGCTGATCCTGCATTGAACATGGGGTTCGACTAGATGGCCTGTATGGCCCCTTCCAACTCTATGATTCTGTGATCTGTGAACAAAACAACTGGTGATTCCTTCTTATCAAAGGCCAGTTTCCTAAGAGAAAAAGTGAAGTGTTGTAGTAAGGGAGTATCATACTGGGAACATTGTTGCAGTAAATGCCATATGACACTTTGCCAGCATTGGCAGGGGCAATGGTGTTGGGCCCTGGTAACCTCAAGGGACACTTATGGTCTGGGCTGAGTGGCTAGGATGCCATGTTGCTAAAAGCTATGTCTCACAAGAAGCCCCACTGGGCACAGTGGACAATCACCAAGGAATGGCCCCTGGTGGCGAGTGACCCTTTCACCTGTCGCCCAGAGTTCTGTGATCTCAGGTGGAGCTAAAGCCTGGGTATCTAGCTGTATTGGGATGTGTATTACTCATTGGGGGCCCCATGGTATGGCATTTGCAGTTCTGGGCCCTTTATAAGAGTGATGGGGTGCACTTGGGATGCACTTGTTGGAGTGGGGCATGGACATCTGGCTCCATGGGATCCAACATGTTATTTTGAATTGGCTGCAAAATTGAGCGGTGGCGGGAGCTCGAAGAGATATATGCCTATTCGGGCTCAGTGGTGGAAGTGGAGCATGGGAAGGATCAATTTTGGGGAGGCCAAGCTTGTGCGCTGTCCTCCCCTAGATTTGGGGGGCCCTTTAAAGGGCTGTGTGGATGCAGAGCCTGATTGAAGGCTAGCATTTCCGGGGGGCAGGAGAACCCAACAGAGGCTGGTGCCCAGAGGGGTCACTCCATGGTGCCTCCCCCCCCCCCCTGTTTCAGCCTGCCATTATGTCCAGGTTTTGGGGCTGGATAGCCAAGGCAACCCGTTGAGAGGCAGGCTGTGGTGGGCTTCCTTGTGGTAGGGTAACCACAAGATGGCATGATTCTCTTCCCATGCTTGCCACGCTCAATGTTGAATAAAGGCTGTGGCCAAATATTTTATGCCAAAATTATGGTTGTCAGTGTCCTCATTAGGTGGTCAATATCCCCCTGCAAGGCAATAATATATAGATCCTTCTGCCAGTCCTTTTGTTTACTTTTCTAGGTGGTTGTAACATATAACATGAATGTAAAAAGTTTTACAATGTCTGAAGCTATATTTTACTTATTGTGGGGGAAGGGAATGGGAAATTTTAAGACAATTTGAACTATACCCAAAACTCACTGTCTTATGAAATTTACTCTTACTGCTTCAAAAAACATGAAATGCATTATGTATAACTTAATTAGCACATAACATTTACTGTTTGGTATATTTATGGAATTTTAAAGTATAAACGTCTTTGTTTTATTAAAACAGTAATTAGAAATATACCCAGGGTTAGAGATGGTACTTCTTTGTCTCTTAGTCTTTGGTAGCTGGGAAAACAGGACACAAATGAAATAAAAATTGAAATAGAAACCATCAACACAGTGGTAAACAAAAGGAAGGTTTTATTATCTGAATTTAGAAACAGTATACATACTTCAGCATTATCATGCTGAAACTGAAAAAAATCCTCATATTTGTTAGTGAAAAGGCTCCGAAAATAAACATTCTGTAATGTAATTAAGGAGGAGCAATAAATTTAGATGTTCACTTAAACTTTATACCAACATTGAACTCGACAATAGTATATCATCATCCTACATATTAAGAGTCATAGTAACTATGGACAAACTTAGATACCAGGAATCCATATTTATCTATCTTATTTATACCCCCCGTCTCTCACAGTAAATAATATATCACTGAAAATACTAACATAACTCAAGTTTATTTCTGTAATCAGAATCAGTATTTGAAAGAACCATAGCTTCTTATTCTGAACTTTCCCTTTCTGCTTTGTGGATTTCAAGTGATTTGCATGCACTAACCTCAAACTAGTTTCTTAACTCTTCCAAATCTCAGTTTGTCTATTCATTGTGCATGGGTCTCAACACTTACCATTTTCTTTCACTTGGTGCAGAAGATGAAGGCACGGGAGACCAGTGAGAATCAAGAGGAAACATAGTACCATGGTTCAGAAATAATTTGGGAGATACCTTGTTTGCTCTCCTGGACCAACTATGTTGTAATGTTTGACTATATTCCTTCTAGTATTGTCCCTAAGAGTTTAATGAGACCATCACTTGTAGTAAATAATGTTCATTACTAATACCACTTTTGCATGTTGGTCCTAAGAGCTTTGCAGCAATATGAATTGCCCGTGGTATTTTAAAATAGTGTTTCCATACAGCACTTGACTCATTCCAAAGCCATCATGTTTTCACAAAACTATTTGGCTATTTCAGGTCATTTTACTCCTGAACTTTCAATTTATTTTATTTCCCTAATTAAGTTTAAAAGTAAACTCATATGCATAGTTGAAGTTTGTGCATCTCCCCATATGAGTTATCTTTCAGATATTCCAAAGCATCCCCACCCTTTGCACGCATGAGACATTAGCACACCTAGCAGGAATCACACTTTCTTTTATTTCCAAACTACTGTGACAAATACTCAAGAAAGCTCAAGTTTTCCAAGTCCCCAGCAGAATCAATCATGCATGGAATCCATTTGTATGTTTGCCCATCCCCAGCCCACAATCTAATGAGAGCAGAGTGCCAGGTGACATGGAACTAAGGGCCATACTACACATTTTGGTTTTTAATACATTGGGTCTGGGATCCCTACAGCTGAAAAGTTCCCCTCCTCAACCATTTTCTCACATGGAAACAGCACTGGTGAGAGAGTTATTTCCCCCTTCAGTTCAGCATGCACGGAATACTTCCTGTGGAGCAGCAAAAACACATATGGAACAGCAAAAACACTGCTGTTTCTGCATGAGAGGACAGGAGCCTCCCCCCCCCCGTGGCATTCCAAGCCCATTTGAGTTCTCCTCCATGGCCCTAAAACAACTAGCAGCTGCTGCAACTAGTTTTAGGCTCTACATATGGTACCTAGGGCCATTCCGCACTAGGATCTATGTGGCAAATTGGTTGCGGGACGAAAAAATGCCATTTTAAATAGTGGAAATCGTCGTTATGCATACCTGGCTTTGTAGTGGAATCCAGTTGTGTTTCTATCGTTTCCCACAGGTTTCTGGTCTCGGCAAAAATCGCTAGCCAGGAAGCGATATTGCCGAGCTCGTCTCGCCCCTGGCTGTCAAGCAGCCAATGGGTGGCCGTTATCATGATCCCAAAAAGCACCCCCCCCCCCGGCACGGGCACGATTTTCGGCCGAAAATACAGTAAAAAATAAAGGGAAAATAAACCAGCAAACGGGGCTGTGTGTTTTTTCGTGCTTGGTGACTTAAAACAGCTCTGCAGCCAGGGAAGCCTCGCTGGGTAAACGAAGGCTCGCCGGTGCGTTGATCTCCGCTCGCTCGGAGAAAAAAAATGGCGAACGCTTCGCCGGAAGATCAGAGGAGAGAGCTAGGGGGCGGGACTTTGCAGAAACCGCAACAATGGTAACGCACAGCACTTTTTCGCTAGTGTTGCTGATTGGTTGCAAGAGTGTAGCGCTTTCCGGAGGGTGAATCCACTTTTTGGGATTTCCCTGAAAGCGCTACAACGAAGCGCTTTTTGCGGATCGGTTTCAGGAGTGTTGCAGATTGTCAACGACGTTGTGCATAATGGCAAAACTGTAGCGATTTCAATTTGTAACCATTGTGCTATTTTGGACGAGTGCGGAATGGCCCCTAGATTTGGTGATGTGGAAAATTCTGGGAGATTTGGTGATGGAGCCTGGGGAAATGGCTTTTGTGGGGGCACTTCAACTAGGGATGCCAATTCCAGGGTGGGACCTGGGGATTCCCCAGTTTTACAGCTCATTTCCAAGCAACAGACATCAGTTCCCCTGGAGAATATGGGTGCTTTGGAGGGTGGACTCCATAGCATTATACTCCACTGAAGTCCCTCCCTGCCCCAAATCCTGGCTGTATCTCCAAAATCTCTCCAAGTTAGAGCTGGCAAACCTAAACTCAGCAGGGTATAATGCCATAGAGTGCACCCTCCATTTTCTCAAGGGAACTGATCTCTTTAGTCTAGAGAACAGCTGTTACTCTAGAAGATCTCCAGGTTGTAACTGATATCCATGAGCAAAGACACCATCTTGAAAGGGACATTTAGAACAGAAAACAGCATGAGGAAAATAGCTAACCTTACTTCTTAGCAGAAAGACCAGAACCCAATTAGCTCTACCCCCAGTTAAAAATAAGAAAGGAGATACATCTTCAGATCTTCTGATGTTTCCTACAGTCTGGTCCTCATACCATATGAAATCAAAGTCAGCCTTGTTTTCTAGACATGAATTTTGCATATGATATTATGTGACAGTCTGTAGAGGCAAGAAAAGGAGCAAGTTTCACCACTTTTGCTCTTGCTCAATGTACTGAGAGACATTGGGGTTTTTTAGAAGTGTAAGAAATCTGTTGACTCCGTCTTCCATGAATCTGTACATCTATTAAGAATGTGAGTACAAGAAAACTTTCCACAGTATATATAAAAAGGCAATTTAAATATGAAAATGCAATGCAGTAACCATATAAAATGTCTGTTATATCTATGATTAAGGGTTTCTTTCCCTCTTCTACATAAACATTTTTCACAAACTAAAGTAGAAGCAAGAATGACAATTGTCATGTTAATAGAAGACAAGATATCTAAAAGATAATTGCATGTGTACATTCAGAGACAAAGAATTATGGCTAATGCATACTTGGTGGATTTCATTGACAACTATGATCTGATATCTCCCCCCACCCCACCCTACCCCCAATATACAAATATCATACAGAGATACTTTTAAGTTCATAATGTACCATAATAAGAAAATGAGCTGACAGGAGACATACCCAGTTCTGCCTAGCATGGAAAGAATATTTCCAATCTCTTTAACTTGAATAAAAGAGTTAGATTGGTCTCACCTTTATTTTATTTATAATTAATTTGATTTGTATACTGCTGCTCCTAGCAAGCTGGCTTGTGGCAGTTCACAACATACATACACACACACACACACATAAACATCTGTACATAACACAACCATACAACAATAAACATCTTAAAAATTACAATTCCCAATGTACTACATCAATTTAATATATCAAGATGACAGAACAAGTAGAAAAATCTCCCTAACCTCCAGTGCAGTTGAATCAATGGGATGAAACAGCTGGAGATGTAAAGAAACCAAGGGTGGCTTGAACAGTGGTTCTAGGCTGGTCTAATAGCTGAACCTAGTAACCAGGGGGGCGGGGCTGAATTCCCCAGTACTTATCATGTCCAGCCTTAACCAAATACCTGGTGGAAGAGCTCCATCTTGCGGGCCCTGAGGAACCTAGAGAGTTCCAATAGGGCCTGCAGTGCTTCTGGGAGTTAGTCTACCAGGTAAGGGCCAGGACCAAAAATGCCCTGGCCAAGGCCAGGTGTGCATCCTGGGACCCCGGGACCATCAGCAAATTCATACCCTACAGAGTGAAGTGCACCACAGGTGGCACAGGGAAGTAAGCAGTCGCACATATGGCCTTGAAGGTCAAAACCAAGACCTTAACTTGATCCGAAAAAAGGCTGGCAACCAATGCAGTTGCCTCATTAATAGCTGGACATGGATCTTCCATGAAGATCTAGTGAGGGCCCTAGCAGCTACATTCTGTACCAGCTGTAATCTCTGGGTCAAAGCCAAGGGTAGGCCCACGTAGAGCGAGTTACAGGAGTGTGATCTGGAAGTGACCATTGCATGGAACATTTTGGCCAGGTGTTCCAAGAACAGGTAGGGCACTAGTAGCCATGCCTGGTGCAGATGAAAAAATGTTGTCTGGGGCCTGGGCTACCTTTGTGATCTGAGCCTCCATGGAAAGTGAGGCATCAAAGATCACTCCCAAATTCCTGGCCAGTGGTGCAGATGTCAGTTACACCCTATCCAGAAAGGGTAATCACACTTCCAAATTCTGCCCCTTTCTCCCCAGTCCCTTTCTTCCCCAAATTCTCTTTCTGTTTTATTGTCAGCATTTATTTATTTACTTGTTTGTTTGTTTATTTATTTATTCGTTTAGATTTTTATATCGCCTTTCCCTACGGCTCTGGGAAGTTTACATAAAACATCTTGGAACATTTACATAGAACACTTGTTAATAATTTAACAGGAGCATCTTGTTATTCTTCACTAACTATGGCAGTAGTAGTAGTAGTATGTTTATTTGGTCAATTGACCCATATAAATGATACATCTAACTATGGCTAATGCTAAATAAGTGTTGCTTTTACCAGGTTCAAACACTGAGAGAATATTTCCAATCTCTTTAACTTGATTAAAAGAGTTAGATTGGTCTCACCTTTATTTTATTTTATTTATTTATAATTAATTTGATTTGTATACTGCTGCTCCTAGCAAGCTGGCTTGTGGCAGTTCACAACATACATACACACACACACACACATATAAACATCTGTACATAACACAACCATACAACAATAAACATCTTAAAAATTACAATTCCCAATGTACTACATCAATTTAATATATCAAGATGACAGAACAAGTAGAAAAATCTCCCTAACCTCCAATGCAGTTGAATCAATGGGACGAAACAGCTGGAGATGTAAAGAAACCAAGGGTGGCTTGAACAGTGGTTCTAGGCTGGTCTAATAGCTGAACCTAGTAACCGGGGGGGGGGGGGGGGCTGAATTCATATAAATAATACATCTAACTATGGCTAATGCTAAATAAGTGTTGCTTTTACCAGGTTCAAACACTGGTTAAGACACTAGCAGCACTGGACTGCTAAGTCCTTAGCATCCTACATCCCAAGACTCACCTGGCACTCCCTGACCTACTAACTCATATGTACAATACAATAATATTTATTGTGTATAGCCAAACATAATACTAGCTCATATGTATAAATTATCACGAAATTCATCTTCTATGGACAGTAGCATATGAGGCCCAGAGAGGAATCAGGAAATTACAGACCAGTTGACTTCACATCTGTCCCAGGCAAATCAGTAAATACTGTAATCAGAGATAGACTTATTGGACACACAGAGAAACAAAGGCTGCTGAGGTAAAATCAGCCTGGTTTCTGAAAAGGGAAGTCCTGCCTCACCAACCTTTTGAATTTTTTTGAGAACATGAACAAGCATATAAGCGGTGGTGACTTGGCAGAAATTATACCAATATATACTCGCATATAAGCCAACCCACATATAAACTGAGGCACATAATTTTACCACAAAATCTGGGCAAACTTATTGACTCACATATAAGCCAAAGGTGGGAAATGCTCCATCATCATAGGCTCTCCCATCCAGCCTCCCCCTGAACCAAAAAAAAAGTCAAGAGGATTAATAGCTGCTGGTTTTTCTACCCCACTTTTCAGTAACCAAAGGAGTCTCAACGTGGCTTACAATCACCTTCCCTTCCTCTCTTGATGCCAGATACCATGAGAGACCTCTGACAGAACTGCTCTGTGAGAACAGCTCTGGCAGGAGAACCAAACAGTGTCCCCCAGGCCAGCAAACTAGAGCAGAACAACAGTACCCAAATTTGGCAACCAACAACAACAAGTACAACAGTTACCAAACTGAGAGAATGGATTACTCTAACTACAGCTACAGTGCCCTAACAGAACAAAACACTGAAATAAAGAACTGCAAAAATCAACTTTTAAAAGAAACACAACCCCTAGAAGAAAAGACAAACAATGCTGCCCTTCAGATAAAATAAGAAACACTAGGAGAAAGAAACAGTAAATCCCAAAGCAGCCCCAAAACCCACCCTACCCACAGAAACCAAAATAATAGTTTGGAAGAAGTGACAAGAAGAGGAAGAAGTGAAGGCAAAAGGAAAAAAAATATCAGAGTCCCTCAGTCAAACCATCATAGTCCTACAAGCTGCCAGAGCAAGCTCAGTTTGCCGTACACATTTGCAAAAGGCAATGCAACAATTGGCTGTCTGGAGCAGGTTTTTATTTCAATTACCATATATACCAGCGTATGATCGGGGGGGGGGGGGGGGTAGTGTGAAAAAGGTGCTGAAAAACTAGGCTTATATGCAAGTATATATGGTACTTGGACATTCAAAGGGTTGCTAACACGGTACCTCTCCAAAGTCTTCTGAGTAAATTTAGCAGTCATGGGATTAAAAATTGGTTTAATCAAAAGGAATCAAAGAATAGGAATAAATGGACAGTTATCATAATGGAAGGAAGAAAGCACTGGGGTTCCACAAAGACTGGTATTGGGGCCAGTCCTATTTGATTTTTCATAAATAATCTGGAACTAGGGGTGAGTACTGTAGTTGCCATGTTTGCAAATGTCACAAAATTATTCAAGGCTGACTGTGAAGAGTTACAAGAGGATCTCCACAAACTGAGTGAGTGGACAACAGTGTGGCAAATGAAGTTCAGTATCAGCAAATGTGCATCACCTTACATTTGGTGATGTGCACTGGGACAAAAAAAAAATAATAATCCCATCTTCAAGTATAGGTTCATGGGATCTGAACTTGCGGAGAGGGGAAAAGATTCTGAGTTTGTAGTGGATAGCTTAATGAAAGTGTCAGCCCAGCATGCTGCTGCAGTGAAGAAAAGGCAAACTCTTTGTTAGGGATTATTATGAAAGCAATTGAAACATAAAATAGCTGATATTATAATGTCTCTGTGTAGATCTATGATGCAGCCTCATTTGCAATACCATGTACAATTCTGGTCAATGTATCCAAAAAAGGACATCACAGAGCTGGAAAAACAACAAAAGAAGGCAATCAAGATGATCAGGGGGTTGGGGAAAAGAGACAATTAAGGGAGGGTATGATAAAGGTTTATAAAATTATGCATAGAGTGGAGAGAGTTGACAAGTTTTCTCTCTCCAAAATTCTGGAAATCAAGAGTACACAACGAAGCTGATGGGCAGTAGATGCAGGACAGAAAAAAGAAACTACTTCTTAACATAGAGAGGGATTAAAATGCAGAATTGGCTGTCAGACATTGTAGTGGTAGCTACAGGAATAGACAACTTTTAAAGGGATTCAATAGATTCATGAAAGATTAATCTATCAGTGGCTACTAGCCATGGTGATGAAGGAACATCCATGTTCACGGGCAGGCAGTCTATGAATCCCAGTGTCAGGGGTAACCTCGGGGAAAGTCTTTCACATCACATCTGTAGGCTCTCCTGAGGAACTGGTTGGCCACTGTATGAGACTGGACTAGATGGATCACTGGCCTGAGCCAGTAGGATTCTTATGTTCTTATCTGGTAATGTAACTGTGTGGATCGTGTGATGTCACACTGAATAGCAGTATCCCTTTTGTACACTACTATGAAATGTACCATATAGTATCTATGAAGATGTGCAGTCACAATAATGTGTCTTTAAAGACATGAAAAAAAATCTACTGATAGTCTGACTCTCAGAGAGAATGTGGAACATGTACCTGCTCTGGGGCTATTTGGTCAGGGTCCCATCCCTTGCAAACACACATACACACATGCACATATAGAGATGCCGTTCCCTTCCCCCCTTTTCCCCACTTACCTGTTGGTTTCCCAACCTCCTCCTTAGTTCCTCTTCCCTCCCTCACAAACACACATACACACATACACACATACACAGAGAGACTCCTTCCCCCCCTCCCATTTTCCCCTTTATCTGTTGGTTTCTCAACTTCCCAACCTTACTCCCAAGCAAACACACACACTTCCTTCCCTTCCCTTCCCCTCTCCTCTTTCCTCTTTCTGCTTACCTCTGCTACTGCCTCAGCCCCCGTTGGGTGTGCAGCGGCTGGCTAGGCCACCAGGGCCAGCATGGCTTCTGCCAAGGCCTCAGTAGTGGGGCATAGGCTGACTCAGCCCCCACTGAACATACAGCAGCTGACTAGGTCCCTGGGGCTGGTGCTGGTGCAGCTTTGGTGGCAGGGCAGCTGTTGCCTTGGCCCCCACTGGGTGTGCAGTGGCTGGCTAGGCCCCTGGGTCTTATGTGGCCCTCTACATCTTCTGGTGTGCTCCATGGGCAGGACTACAAATGTCATGTCTGTATTCATTTCTGTTTGATGAGGCACACCAGAAGATATGTCCCACATTAACAACTCATCTCACAAAGTAAAATAATGTGGAAATTAAGTATGTCTCAAACATGCAGCTAGTAACAGATTTGTTGCCACCCATTTCTAATGTGTGCAGATAACTTTATTCTTCTTGTATTCTTCAAAGAAGCCATCAAGTTCCCATGGTCTGAGGTTTCAACCTGCTGCCTGGAGGCCTTGATAATTAATTCTGAACTTAACAGCCCAAACTGGAGACTTGTCAACCCTGTGTATATGTAGAAAACAAGAGGCAATACTGGTGTGATCTGTTGGTCTTGGTACATCTTAAGAATGGCATCTTCTAGGTGGGATCCTAGGTTAAGTAACCCACTTTCTGGAAATCCCCAGGCATTTATGAGCATTTTGCCAATGTGATACTATGATTACTATTACGACAATACATTGGAAGAGCAACCACTGATGAAGAAAGAACAGAAAGTGGGTTACTTAACCTAGGATCCCGTTTTGGTTGACTCTTTATGTTTGACCATTTAGACTTTATGTTATAACCTTTTTCACTTATAAATACAGAGAAGACCACTACATCATTGTGCCTCGTAATTTCCTTTTTTCTTCTGAGTCCACATTGAGGAATCCACGGTTCTATTCTTGATCTTCTAGGTGGGGCCTGTAGTTCCCCAGAACTGCAACTCATCAACATACTACAGGGATTAGTTCCCCTGGAGAAAATGGATGCTTTAATGGACTCTATGAAGTCCTTGTCATACCCATGCTTCACCCTCAAATTTCTAGGAATTTACCAGCCTAAGTGGACAACTCTGGTCAGAGGGGACTGGGCAACCCTAGTGTATCTGTAGTGGATCACAAACCAGTTTAAGTATTTACTTTCATTTTCTGTAAGGCCTCTGAAAACTTTCTTGTTGCGGAAAACTTTCAAGCTTGCAACAATAAAAAACACAAAACCACCCTGTCCCCCCTCCCCCACCTCAGTAGGCTTCGCAACTTGATTTTCTAGCATGGCTAGCATTGTTAACAGGCAAGATTAATCTAAAACCACCCTACAGTTCTGTTAACTTGTTGAACAATTGATTTCATCCACCTAGCAGCACCTTCGTACACAAGTCGCAGCATGATAAGTATTAGGCCCACAAACAGTGGAAGCTCAAGATAACTGCAGTTGTACATCAGGGTCCATCAGGTTGTGGCAATCAAACAGCAGTTCTCAGTGCTGTGGACTCTATATATTAGCACTCAGAATAGTTGAATCAGCACACAAGTCCATTGCTTGAAAGGTATTAATCGCTTTAAAGGGAAAGAATAATAACAGTGCGATAGAGAGCAAAAGAGAGATGGAGAGAAATGCAATCTGTTAGAAGGCTGGGACACAGCAAATGAAAATCAGAGCTGCAGTTTGCTGTCACAAGAGAATCTTGACCATATGAGCTACACTTCTTTGAAGTACATTTGCCTGCTGTAGTAACTCTTGAGAGCCAGCTGACCCTTACACAAGCGTAAGCTACAAGAAGAGATTAAAGATCTAAGTAAAGGCTACAGTCTGCTTATCATACCAAGACTGCCATTCAATTGCTGGGAGTCCCAAAGGACTGAACCCAGAGTCTTGCCCTCCAGAAGCTACCAGTGGAGAGATTATTTCTTCAAAAATTCATCACTAAAAATGCATAATTATAAGATGGCATGTATTGCTTCAAGATAAAAAAGTCACTGATTTAGAAAGTTTTTAATATGATGGGGCACACTTACAGAAGCCAGATCTGTATCAATAGTGATTAGATATGATAGCTAAATAGAAGTGTTACATCTGGAACCAATACAGGCCAATAAAGAATGAAGCAGAAGGAGAAGATGACTGTTCTCTTCTTTGAAGCAAGATGGAAACAGGTTGTTGGCTTTAGTATGATACATCACACTCCTCTTTTGCTCTTGTTCATAGTGTGTATGTAGAGATTAAAATCATTGCTTCTGTACCAACCAATCTGGGTACGAGAGAAGTCCTTCCATTTCCACCTTCACTATGTAATTATTTTACTGAGGAATTGGAGTGGATAAAAACCTGACTCCCCTGATCAGCTACAAGTCACCTTCTGACTATAAGTCAGAGAAACTTAAGGAGATGGAAGTCCAAGAAGGTTGGGAGTTTCTCAAAAGTGAAAAACTGAAGGCACAATCGCAGACAATTCCCTTGAGAAGGAAAACTGGGAGGAACCTAAAGAAACCAGGGTGGCTCCATATACAGCTTTCAAAAGAATTGAGTAATAAAAAAGACTCCTTTAGGAAATGGAAGGAGGATCTTATAAACAAATAGCCAATGCTTGTAGGAAGAGTGTTAGAAAAGCTAAAGTTCAGTATGAGCTTAGTCTAGAGAGAAATGCTAAAAACCACAAAACAGGGTTCTTTATATTCAAAGTAAGAACAAGAATAGGGACATGGTAGGTCCATTGTGGGGGCAAGAAAGTGACATTGTAATAGGTGATGAAAGGAGGGCTGAACTGCTCAATTCATACTTCTCCTCAGTCTTCTCTTGCAAGGGGAATCATGCTCAATGTGTCAAAATCATTTCATGTGATGAGGGATGGGAGTTGTGATCTAGGATCACTGTAGGGCTAATCCATAAACACCTAGGTTTTTTTTTAATGAAACCAAATCCTCTGGGCCAGATGAATTGCATCCGAGGTACTAAAATTTCTGAGCTTCTGTCCATTATTTCTGACAATTCTTGGAGAACAGGTAAGGTAGCAGAAGGTTGGAGGCAGGTAAATGTCGTCCCCATCTTCTAGAAGAGGGAAAAGGAGGATCCAGGTAACTACTGGCCCATCAACTTGACATCTATAGCTGTCAAAATTTTAGAACAAATAATCAGACAGTTGATCCTTGAGCAGTAAGCGTGGATGGCTGTAATTACTAAAAGTCAGCGTGGATTTCTCAAAAACAAGTCATGTGAGTTTAACCTTTTCTTTTTTTAAGTTACTATCTTGCAAGATCATGGGAATGATGTGGACATAGTTTGCCTTGATTTCAGTAAGGCTTTAGATAAGGTTCCACATGATATTCTTATTGACAAGTTGGTAAAATGTGGTATGGATTACTGTTAGGTGGATCAAAAACTGGTTGACAGATAACACCGAAAGGGTGCTTGTAAATTGTTTGCCATCTTCTTAGAGTGGAGAGGCTTAGAGTGTGCGGGACTCTGTGTTGTTCAACATATTTATTAATGATTCAGATTGGATGAAGGAATAGAGGGGGTGCTTATTAAATCTGCTGATGACACTAAACTGGGAGGAATAGCAAACACACCAAAAGATAGAATCAGGATACAGGATGGTCATGACAGGTTAGAAAACTGGGTTAAAATGAATTTCAGTGTTGATAAATATAAAGTTCTTCATTTAGGTGGGGAAAATCACATGCATCACTATAGGATGGGCAAGACTTTTCTTGGCAGTAGCACATGTGAAAAGGATCTGGGGGTCTTAGTTCAGTCACTGAACATGAGTTAGCAGTGTGAGTTGGTGGCTAAAAAGGCAAATGGGATTTTGGGCTGTATTAAAAGAAGTGTAGTGTCCAGATCACGCGGGGTGATATTACTGCTTTACTCTGCTCTGGTAAGACCTCACTTGTACTGTGTTCAGTTTTGGGCACCACAATTGAAGAAAGATGTAGAGAAATTAGAGTGTGTCCAGAGGAGGGCTATGAAGATGGCGAGGAGTTTGGAGACCAAGTCGTATGAGGAAAGGTTGAGGAAACTTGGTCAGTTTAGCCTGGAGAAAAGACTAAGAGATCATATGATAACCGAATACTTGAAGGGCTATCATATAGAAGATAGATTACAGTTGTTTTCTGTTGCCTCAGAGGGTCAGACCAGAACTAATGGGTTGAAATTAATTCAAAAGAATTTTCAGATGAACAGCCAGAAGTAGTTAGAGCAGTTCCCCAGTGGAACAGGCTTCCTCGGGAGGTGCTGGATTCTCCTTCTTTGGAAGTTTTTAAGCAAACGTTAGTTATCCCACATACATTTCATGAATTTAGACAGATTGTGAGTGGGTGAGCAGGAAGGGATACACCAGTGTTTCTCTCTTGTGGCCATTCCTTGCATACCCAGGGAATTGCTAATCGCCACTGTGAGATGGTAGGTGAATTTTCTCCAGACCAGATTTTTGGTGGGGGGATCACTTGGGCATGAAATTAGGGTCACTGTGAGTGGGCAGGTAGTTTTGAGTTCCTGCATTGTGCAGGGGGTTGGATTAGATGACCTTGGAGGTACCTTCCAACTTATAATTCTATTATCAACTAGACTTAAAGCCCATTTTATATGACAATAAAATGGGCGCTAGAAGGGCTCAGGGTTCCCCTGGGGGACTTCTGCAGGGTTCTGTGTGGGTGGGAAGCAGGCGGCAGATGGGGATGGAGTGTTGTGGCGAGGCGCGGCTGGGCAGGGTAGGACTGTTGTCGGTGTTGTTTTCGCGGGGGCGGCGGTCCCGTTGTCTCAGCGTCCGTTGGAGCAGCATCGCTCTCCCGGCCGCTGGAGCGGCTTCATGGCGTCAGCACGGTGGCCCGGCAGCTCCAGCGACCGGGGGAAGGCAGAGTTGGGCGGGTGTGCGGCTGGAAAGGAGCAGGGCCGCCGCGTCTCTGACGCGGCAGCCCTGCTCCTTTCCCCGCATCGACTCGGAGGCAATGGCGGCCAAGGAGGCAATGGGGAGGCACGCTTTGCGCGCCTCCCCATTGCCTCCTTGGTCCAGGATTGACACTCGGAGGAGCGAATCAGGAGCCGCTTTGCGGCTCCTGATTCGCTCCTCCGAGTTTTTATCCCGGACAGAGCCTGCCCTAACTCCTCCCCAACAGCCCTTAGTGTTTTATTTAGTCCGCAGCACGGCGGGCGGTTTAAAGATAGGCATCTGTAAACTCATTCAGCAACTGTTTGATTTGCTCCATACAATACAAACATATCCCAGATTGGATGAACTTCTAATGTTAGTGTTGAGCAAGGTGTGCTTATTTGCCTCAATGAGAAATTTGTGGCATCCCTGAACATGAACCCTTCCCCAAATGTCATCTATTATGTATGTGGCCTCCAATGAACTCACAGCAATCAATACATAGGGTAAGCTTCTTTTTCTTTTTTGCTGAACTGAGGATCCAACTGCAAACAAGATATAAATGCCAAAGGAGAGTAAAATTTAAAGAAACAGGAGAACACTTCTTTCCTAAATAGCACCCTGAAATTTCACTGCCATAATAGCAAAATATATACAAGTCACTATTAGTGTGGAATATCAATGGATGAGCATGTTATGCTTGTGCATGGCTCAGGGTCATTTCAGTTTATGACTTCCTTGGGCCTTCTAGAAAATGTATTATGTGACATATTAAAACTTTAGCACTAGGCTGAGAATCCTGGGGCATTTGTAATTGCTTTATACTCAAGAGTAAACTTGCAATGGAAAAAATATGTTCAACTCAGCCTCAATTCACTGGGAATGTATGCAATGTATTATTTCTACAGACAGAAGGAACGACGGGGAGTTACTCAGCAAACTAACAGGCAAAAAAAACCTTTTCCCTCCAAACCCATAATGTATCAATTAACAGAAGTTTACCGCAACGTGACTTTGTTCAGAATACAAGTTGACACTTAAAAGACAAAACGATCTTGGCTTAGGGTTACATGAGCAATATAGATTCCTAGTTTATATTACACAAAACTCTGGCAAACAAGTACAAACCATTGTCAGTATGATTATCATGCTACGTTAACATTGTATGAAGGTTTTCTGCATAGCAAGAAAAGGTTTTCAGACTGTTTGCACTTCTGAAGATGAGAAACACACATTTGAATGTATTCCATTGATATATTAACTAAGTCACAGGGTGCCCTTAGCAACACTAGAGAAGCACATTTAACCTTGGACATGGAAAAATGAAGCAGCTACAGGGACTATCCCCAGTGGTATGCTCTCCTTCAAAAGCATTGTTGAAATGAATGGGAGATATTCAAGCTTGGCTGTTTCATGTTTTTTATTATTGGGGAAGTGATACATAATATTTAACTAAAATACAACCACTAAAATTAGCACAATATTTACACACTTAAGACATTCTAATCTTAAAAATATGTTCTTGATCCTGTATAGGATAAATATGTTCTTGGGAATAATGCAGATGCCAGAGAAATGAGATTAAAGCTGATGTTTTATGTTTACACCAGTTACCAATGAATACAATATGTTCTAGATTGGTGCTCTTCTACAATGAATAGTTTACCAGGACTTTCCAGCATTGGTGGAAGTGTCCTCTTAATTTATGTGATCTCATGTTCTATAATGTCTTCATCTTCTCCTACCTAATTCCCTTAGGGTCTCCTATGCTGTAAATGTAAGAGATGGGACTTGAAGATCTGAGGACTTGTGTACAAGATCTTTGCAAAGCATTATTCTATAACTTGCTGTCTTGCAAATTTGTGATGATTAGCATACCTTTCTTTTACAACATAGAGCAAGACAGTGCATTATACAGGATTATAAAGATGATCCAAACTGGCACTAAATATATCACTGAATATAGTCAGTCCGTATACAGGGGAATAATCTAACAAAATGAAATGGTGATTATGACCCACTGATAATAATGGAATGGAACTAAGCTGTGACTCAAGTTCTTTTGATGTCAATAGAATACATGGACAACTACTAAATATATATGGTGGGAAAATTCTGTAAAAGTTCTTATTAATTAACTTGATGGTCTGTCCTCCTTAAAGGTTAAGGAGTCATATGTGTATTACTAATTACTAGGGCTGTATCAAAATGGTATTTGGGGGGGGGGGTATATTGAACCAAAAAAAATCACTCTCTTAATATTTTATCTATATATCTATCTATCTACCTACCACCCTTCTTGGACTTGCTAAATCGGGGAGGTAAACAACATTTTAGGTGACATTATAATAAAACCAGTAATTTCCAATTTCCAATAAAATCAAACCAACACACTTTAAAACATTGATGAGGCACCAAGCAAGAAGCTCATGGTCTACCACATCAAATGCTGCTATGAGATTAAGCAACATCTTGATCCAACTTGTCACTGGAGATCATCCAGCAGGATGACCAGAACCGTCTTGACCCTGTAACCAGGATGGAAACCCAACTGGAATGGATCCAGCTACTTCCAGCAATGTTAGCAATTGGTATATGGTGGCCCTTTCAATCACCTTCCCAGAAATGCAAGATGGGAAACAATGGCTTCTTTAATAGACAGTCAACCTACTGCATCCTTCAGACCATCCAGGAAAGTCCCTGTAAACAGGGACAGATTTATGATCTCCCAAAGCAGTCCTCCTACCTTTTTATTGCTCATTTTTAGAAGTCACAAGGGCAGGGGTCCAGAGGTCATGTGGTTAACCTCACTGAAGCTAACAGCCTGTTGACATTGGCCTGCACAAGACATCAGAAACTGTCAAAGCACTCCTCCAAGGGTGGCCAAGGGGCCTCCAGTTCCATCACTGTATGAAATGATGGGGGAAAGTTTTGGCAGAGTGATGAGATTTAAAGGAACTGCAAGCCCTTTAAATATGACTGTGCAGCCATCTTGAAAAATCCCAAATATTTTCAAGATTTTTTGGGGCAGCCATTTTGAATAGCTGATATTGAACCCCAATCTGCATCTGTTTGAAAGAATAGCCAGAAAATTACCAAGAAGGTATTTATTATTATTTTTTCGGCTCAGATATACTGGGGGCCTTTTCGCACAGGGATCTTTGTTGCAAATTGTTTGCGGAATGAAAAATCGCCATTTAAAATAGTGGAATTCGTCGTTATGCATACCTGCCTTTGTAGTGGAATCAGTTGCGTTTTTTAGCGTTTCCCACAGGCTTCCGGTCTTGGCAGAAATCGCTAGAAAGGAAGCGCTATTGCCAAGCTCGTCCCGCCCCTGGCCGTCAAGCAGCCAATGGGCAGCCGTTAGCATGCTCCCAAACAGCCCCTTTCCCTTTAAGAAAGGTTTTTTTTAAAAAAAAACGACCCATAGCAACGAATCTAGGTAGATTCGTTGCTACGGAGAGACCCATCCAGCTGCCTAATGTGAGCTGTCGTTTGATTGTATGATCGTTTGCACGCTGCCTCGAGTGATAAAAAAAAAATCCCCCCCCCTCTCACGGGCCCGATTTTCGGCTGAATTTATTTGTAAAAAATAAAGGGACTTTATTTCAGCAAACAGGCTTTTCAGTGGTTTGTGCTTAGTGACTAAAGGTGAAGGACTGAAGCCAGGGAAGCCTCTAAACAGAAAGAGGCTCGCCGGTGCGTTTATCCCCGCTCGCTCGGAGAAAAAAAAATGGCGATCGCTTAGCCGGAAGTTTGGAGGAGAGAGCCAGGGGGAGGGACTTTGAAGAACCAGCAACAATGGTAACGCACAGGTCTTTAGCGCTACTGTTGCAGATTGGTTGCAGGAGTGTATCGCTATCCGGAGGGTGAATCCACTTTTCTGGATTCCCCTGAAAGCGCCACAACGAAGCGCTTTTTGCTGATTGGTTTCAGGATTGTTGCAGATTGTCTACGACGTCGTGGGTTATGGCAAATTAGTAGCGTTTCCAAATAGCAACCATTCTGCTACTTTGAAGCCGTGCGAAATGGCCCTGAGTGTACACCCCTACTAATTACCATTGATATAATGCTATCAGTCTATATTCCATAAATATTTGATTTATGTGGATCATATTCTGAGTTGGATGTTACATATCTACTTCTGTCACTACACACTTAGGATCTGTAAGAAGAATTTGCCAAGGAAATTAGCATAGAGGCAGCATGTAAAAATGGCTGAGCATATGACTCTTGCCAATGCAACTTCACAATTTTGAAAGAGTTGAAGGATTTGCAATAGGGATGCATCTTTGACCATCCTAGTAACTCAGCTCCATTTATCCTCCCAATGAACATATAGGTAACATTTACCACACACCAGATACTGAAACACTTCTAATACAGAAGGGAGGGAAAATGGCATGGCATGGTACACTTTTTGCTGTTATGACATGGTATGGTATTTTTATCATAATGTGTGTGACAGGAGATCTTAATATAATCATGCAAATGTCAGATCCTAAGCACTCAGTCACAGTTGTCTTCTGGCAGCGAGTTCCATGGGTTAATGATGTACATTGTTAAAAGTTTAATAAGTTTCTGAAATTTTATAAGTTGAAGAACCAAAAAAAAAATAATGAACGTCTTCATGCTAGCAGCACAGAACATAATTAAAAGAATCTTTTATGCCTCATAGAAAACCCTGGAAAAGAATCTGTTTAAAATATGATGCAGAGGAACTTGATTTCGCATGGCATCTTTCACACAAACTTTGTCCCAGAACACTATACAGAATCATCTAAAAGTAACGTTTTCAATTACACAACGCAGTTGCAAGAAATAAATGATGAATAAATTAAAGTACTCAGTCATAAATCCAATTAGAGAGAGAGAGAGAGAAGGAAAAATTAAGAAGCATAAGCAAGGCTGAAATATGCATTTTAAAAAGCAGTTTTAGAAGAGATGGAGAATTAATGAGGCAAAGAGACACAAGAAGGCTGGTGTGCAGACTCTTGCTGTGCAAAGGAAAATAGTGTTGCACTCTTCAGCTGACATCACTAGAAGGTCACTGTGGCTTGAGGGGAATTGAGACTCATAAATTTATAGGCCGGGACACAGCCCATTATGAAGCATGGAATTCAAACTGATGTACCATTATGTCCATAAGTATGGAAGTTAATGCAGGTCTTTCAATTGAGTTGAAAGGTACCTTGTCATCTGAGTCCTCACTGGGTTAAAGCAACACCACAGAATTTGAGAATGCAACATGACAAAACAGTTGCATATGAACAGAATGACAACATTCCTCACTTTGAGCTTGCTGATTCTGGAGAATGACACAGAATAGTGGAAGAAACAATGGTAAAAACAAACTCCTTAACAATTGGAAAAATAGATAGCATCAAAAAGACAGACCAGAAGAGCAAAACCAGAAGAGAAAGACATACCTCATTGCAGCACCGTGAGAATACCATTTTGGTAGTGCTCCTATTTGTTTGGGTAGCAAAGGAAAGACCAAGGAGGTTAATGGCTATTGGTCTTATTTCTCTGCACTGCAGTTCCCTGAGCCACCTGGCAATTAGTCCATGCAAGTCCCCTGTCTTCAGAATCAACATCTTTGCAGCCAGATGGGATTGCACAGGGAAAGGAAATGGGGGAAGAACCATAGGCATATGGTCCTACTGTTGACAGATAACTGGATCCAACCCCATGTAAAATAAACTGAAAGAGCAGAAAGGTGTGACAAGATACATTTTCATTGTATATGCTGTCCAATTCCTTTAGTTTCTGGATCTTGTATGATGTAGTATTCCTACTGGCTCCACTTTGGAAAGTGCTGGTAACTCAGAAAACTAGGGAGAAATTGGATGGGGAAATTTTCAGAAGCATTCTTACTCCTATCATGAATTAAATGTAACTGCCCACTCTCCTTTAGGTAACAGCAACAGTATGAAGAAGAAAAAAAAGAGTTGGGTCTTCTTCTTCTAAATGTAACTGCCCACTCTCCTGTAGGTAGCAGCATCACGATGATGATGATGATGATGATGATGATGATGATGAAGATGATGATGATGAAGAAGAAGAAGATGATGAAGAAATGTAACAGTACACTCTCCTGTAGGTAGCAGCAACTTTATGATGAACCTTTGGTTGTAGTAACTGGAAATCTAATTTGGAACCCCATAGGATCTTCCTATAATTCTCCTAACAAATATATGCACTTCCCTGTAGACATCTATCTACTCATAAGTTATAAACAGCAGTCATGATGCAGACTTCAGAGTCCTCCTTCATTTGTTAACAGACAATACCATATGCTAGAGCAGCTGTGCCCAGTCCCTGGCCCGGAGACTAGTATTGGTCCATGGATTATTTGGTACTGGGCCGCGGCTCCTCCTCGTCCTCCTCCCCAGCTGCTGCCTTGGGTGCTGCCCTGCCACTCCGCCGTCGGCTCACCTTTGGTGTTCTCCGGTGGCTGCCTTGGCTGGGGTTCCCCCTCAGCGTGGCACTGCGCAGCTGCTACTGGCAGTGCCCCCCAGTGGGCGGTGGGAAGTCAGGGGTGCCAGCAAGAAAGCAAACGGAGCAAGGGCTCAGGCGGCAGCATCGCTCATCAAAAGATTACCCCTCCCCCTGGGCCTCAATGAAATTGTCAAGTGTTGACCGGCCCCCGGTGATAAAAAGGTTGGGGACCACTGTGCTAGAGCATGCCACGCTTTATGCCTAGTTTTTTGTCTAACAGAGATTTCCAATTGCCAGCTAGTGCATGTTCATGATGCTGTAAACCAATATTGTAGGCAGCATGAAGTCAGCTTAGTGGGCAGAAAATACCACAAACCCTAATGATCTTCAGCCACATGGAACTTGTTGTGCTTTGTAGGATGGCATCAGTTTTCCCCTTTGAATGGAGTGTAATTCGGAGTCAAGCAATGTCTTTACAATAATTATCCTTCCACAATGACTGTCAGGCTTCCTCTCTGTCTCCTGTGTCCATTAGTAGGTTGTTGTTGTTGTTGTTGTTGCTTTTTTAAAGGATAGATAACCCTGTAAAGCAAGACAGAAGAGGAAGTGTACATCTAGACAAAGTTTTGTATAGTTTTAAACAGGCTCCCTTTTCAAAAACAAAACAAAACAGAATGCCTGCTTAGCTATTCAACTCAAGTTCACTCTTGGAAGGATGGGGAGGGGATCTTGTTAATGAAGTCAAACCAGGAGCCCAGAGAGCAAAAAGGGTTGGGAGGGTCTTTTTTTTTTTTAAGGGGGGTTTATTAAAAGCAGGCAGATTCGCTACCCTTTTAGCAAAACCTGTTATCTGATGACGTGAATTAAAGTCTCTCAAATGACTAATAATCATATCAAGGCTGCCATGTCAGCTTGTAGATTTGAATAAGAGGGTCTGAAAACGTTTGCATGCCTCGATGTGCCGGTGCTAAGAAGCTAATGTGATAGCGCTGTCATAAAGCGCTGGGAAGACATGACTTAATGTAATCTGTCATGTCATATGCTAATCTTCAGCCATTACTTGAGTGCTGTAAGTAAGTAGAAAGCATTTGGGAGAAATCCTTTTCAATTTCTCTGAGTACCACTTCTGCTGCTGGTCAGCTCAAATGGGTTCTGTGCATTTAATGCCTAGCTCAAGTCAAGTTGGTTTAGGTCACACTTAATTAACCAGCACATTGATGGCAGGGGTTGGTACAGCACTATGGAAAATGGGTATCCCTGATACTCCCTGGCATGTAAATATTTCATATGCTAGAGGGAAAAGGAGACTTTCACAGTCCTTGATAGAGAGAGTCCTTTCAGAGAAAGACCCACTGTGACTTTTTAAAAAGACTGCAGGGGGGGGAAGGGGGTGTTGTGCCTGTTTTTATCCTGCTTGTACATGTGAGCACCGTTTACACAAAGACGATTATAAATAGTTAAAGAGATTTCCTTTTTGTAACTGGGAACTTTTAAATCACTCAGCGCAAGCTGCCACTTAGCTGACAATGGAGAGAGGCTGCTTTCAACTTGATGTACTTATTAATAAGAACAGAACAAGTGATCAAAGGGGGGGAAATTTCATCTCGCTTATTTGTTTTAGCAAATTGACACCAATATTTCTTAGTACGGAGCAGGTTAAAAAAAAGGAATCAGAAAGCACAGTACAGTATGTGGAACGAAAATGAAACATATTAGTGGTGATGATAGATATTTCAGGACAATTTCCTAGCAAAACGTAGAGGGATTTTGAATCAACATTTGAAGGTTATTTTAATAATAGCTACAGCCTATTAAAATAAATGCTTATGATGCGATGACTTAAGCAGCTATGTACTTGGAAGGCAGCAAAGGGTTTAGCTGGACAGATTGTGAAGCGAGTGCTCCAGATGCAAGAATTTCAGACCTATCCAGTCATATGAATGAGAGTCATATATATGTGAATTCAATGAAGAACAAGATTGTACAGTTGAAGTAGACTTGTGCACTAACGGTCCAATCTGGACCGATTCAGCTTCGGCTGAAACCACTTCGGAAGCATCTGAAGCCTCCAAACTTTCAGTGTAGCTCCGGGAGGCTCTTCCCTGACTCCCCTCCAAATTCTCCTCCCTGGAATTGGACCCCTGGTCCAATCTTCTTGAAACCTTTAGGGGAGACAGAGAAGAGCCTCCTGGAGATACCCAGATAGTTTGGAGGCTGCAAACCTAAACCCCCACTGCCCCAGGCCCTGGAAAAGATGGAAAAATTAAACTTCTCATTAAAGTCAATGGCACCTTTGACTTTAATGGGAATTTTGAGGTTTCAAGAGCAAGATCCACTTGTCACTACCCAAAGGAGTCTCAAATAAGGTTGTGAACTTACCTTGAACTCCGGACCTCTTTGACTTCAGAGGCAGCTACCTCAGGCTGCCTCAACTTCATGAGAAGTTGCCTCAGTAATCTCCAAAGCCTTGGAAATCTCTGAGGCAGCACTCGAGAGCTCATTAAAGAGCCATGGAGCAAAGGCAAGAAGAGCAGGGGCGGCGGCAGCAGCTACAGGGCTTGCCTTGCACTGCACCTCCACATCTCCACAGGCATAGTGCAAGGCCCAGGAGTAGGAGAAGGTACACAACACAAGGGAGGGGAGGGTCAGGCAGGTGCATCCTCCTCCTACTTGGAGGGCGAGGGTGGAGGGCAGGAAAGAGAGGCATCCCCCTGCCTTTGAAAGGCCTCCCTTCACTCCAAAGCACCTCAGAGCACCCGAAGCACACCTCGGAACACCTGCCTCAGCTCTGCTCGAGGGTGGGATTTGGCACTTCAGACTGCCTCAGGCAATCCGAAGCAGCTGTACTTCGGAGGTTTTTCAGCCGAGGCGGCCCAAAGCACACATCCCTAGTCTCAAAGTGGCTTACCATCATCTTTTCCTTCCTTTCCTCATGCCAGACACCCTGCCAGAACTGCTCTGTGAGAACAGCTCTGGCAGAAGTTAGACAAATCTTCCTAGATGTCCACATATTGAATAGGCCGCAGGGGGGAGGGGAGGGGCAGGTGGTGGCCGATGGCGGGCACACACACACAGGCACACACTGCTGACCATGCCTCCTCCCCCTCCCACGGCACAGTGCTGGCCGCTACAGGCGGGAACGGCCGCTTTGGCTGCCGAATCGCACAACCCTAGAACTTGTACACCACCATAAGCCAGCTGGGTCCAGGAGTGGTGGTTCACAAATAAGACAGCAATCCTACGTTGTCATCTTATCACTTAAAAAGGTGCAGGGTAGAGAGAAACAAGAACATCTGGTTCCAGCATGATCAAGATCACCCCACCTGAGGCATTTTAAATGGCTCATGTTAGGCTCTAAAATAGCAGTGGTACACTGACAACCAATACAGGGATGCTGTCACATCTATTTTGGTCCACAGTCCATGTATATGGATTTGTTTTATGCAGTCAAAGAAAGGGGCAAATAGATGAAAATGTCACAGCAGGGAAACAGGAAACACTTTCTTTCCCTCACAGAACTCTGGAGTCCAAATGGGGTAGTATTAAGGTAAGCTGCAGTTCTTCAGTGTGACAGTAAGGCAGGAGGGATGCCCATGTCCTAGCTTATATCATATGTAGCATATAGTTTGGACCTCATTCTTCTCTGTTTGCATCATTGCATTACACCGAGGCTTGGTATGACCCTCACAGACCCACATTGTGCCATAATGTTCGTCTTCTACTGGGACCACCTTCTGCAGTAAGCTTGGTGAGAGAGGATTTCCCTCAAATTGTGCTATGGGATGCAGGAAAAGTAGAAAGCTGTTTGAACACTTGCTAGCAGGTATTAGGACATCAAAGGGACAGGTAAATAATTGAAAAAATGAAGGTCTTGCTACCTGAAGGGCCATTCCTTCCATACTCTCCAGCCCACCAGTTATGAACTGTCTCTCAAGTTCTCTGCACCCCCCATCTTGAAAAGGAAGGGGGCAACTAAAGACAGAGCATGTTTGATAGTAGCACCTGGCCTTGGAAGGCGCTCTCACTTGAGGCCTGCCTGGTGCCTACTTTACTGTGTTTTAAGCACCAGGCGAAAGTTTTTATTAACTACACGTGGACACAGTTACCCTGTCCTATCCGTGCTGCAGAAGATAGTGTAGATTCAGATTAGCAAGCACTTGTAGCTTGACAGTCCAGTCTGATACAAGTTTACTTAGAAGTAAGTTACACCAATTTCACTTGGATATGCAAAAGGATGGATGTGCAAAGGGACTGTGGAAAGGGTTCTTTTGATGTCTCCAGTCCTAATTTTCATTAGGAACAACTATTCAACATTCCTAAGGATATGCTTGACCATATAGCAGCCATATTATCTGGTGATTTAGAAGGCATGGAAACAGACGGCATCATGTAGTTGTTTGGCAACTCCCATAGGCTTCCTAATCTTTTGATAAATTTTAAAAAATAGCTGTTTTGGGCAAACATATATTGATCATAGAATCACAGAGTTGGAAGGGGCCATACAAACCATCTAGTCCAACCCACTGCTCAATGCAGGATCAGCCCTAAGCATGCTACTGAGAGATCATAGGAGAGCTACAGGAAGAGAAATCCTGTGTGTTCTTAAGTCTTATCATGTGTGCCACTGTCTCAGAAAAGAGTTGTCATTGTGAGAATCCCTAGTCAGTGATGAATAACAATGACCCATATCATGCGAAGCTATGATTTGCATCCTTGGTCATTTGAATCTACTATTCAGTTTATGTCACCTACAGAATCAGTAGTTTCAGATTTCAAAGAACATTTTCCAGAAGATAATGCAACTAAACAAAATGTTTGTCAACTTTGGGGTCATAAAGTTGAAAAAGATGGCATATCAGTGAGAAGCAGCATGTATGCCATACAGTAAGAATGGGTAAAAATGGGTTTTACTGAACTTTTAAAAGGAGAAATGGATCCCAAATTTGTCATGGTTTATAGTCAATAGGCTATAGAAAATCAACAGCTGGTGACAATAATAAACTATGAATGTTTTTGTAAGCACGGCTGAAGATAACTACCTGAAAGAAAGAAATCAATACAATAACAGATGAGAAAAAGAGAGATTATTTGTCCATGCAAATAGAATTCACTTAAACGAGTGCAAAGAACAAACTAAGGGGTCTAGTGCAAGCTTATCATTCTGAATAGATTTATATACATTATAAGAAAGTCAACAGATTTGACATAGGGAGAACAAATAAAGAAAAAGAGAGTTGCTAAATTACTTTTTCTAATCCATAAAAATACCTCCATACAGTCATAAAACTAGAGCGTTGGAAGAGCTCTTAGAGGTTACCTGATCAGCTTTTTACAGGACAATGCTCATAGATGATGATATGTTGTTCTACAACAATCAAAAAGCAACAAGGGAATGTGACAAATGAAAGCTCTTTTGTCCTCCTCTTAGCACAATCACACATTTAAGGAACATGGCTTGCCATGAAACTCTAGTTGTGAATGGTAGGCTTGGATCAGTGACAATGAGGGGAAACAATGGGGGCTGCACCAAGGCTGTAATGGGTGGGGCCAGCTTTTCCCTTGTAGTATTCTCTTACTCACTACTAACTCGTAAAAACAATCCCTCTTAAAGGCTATCAATCCCAAGAAGACAGTCCCCTAAAAAAACAATCTATAAAACTCTGAAAACTCTTTAAACAACACTTAGAAAACTCAAAATTACAGAAAAGGGAGAAACTCTGAAAGAGCATTGGGAACAATTAGCCTGCCTGCCAACAACTACATCTTTTTTGCTTACACTGTCAGCAATGTTTATTTCTAAAGTTTAATATTTAATTAAGCATAGTCACCAGCACAAGGTATATCCATCCATTGTCATAATCACAGTCAATCCACAAGGTAAGCCAAGCAACATGGTAGGTACTGCACATGTAATTATCAGACACTATTTCCATTATGCCTTCAAGTGTCTCTTCCTAGACGTCTATTACAAAGCAATACATACAAAACTATCAATCTGCAAGAGGGTGTACAGTTCCTCATTCCTGTGTATCCAGCAATCCAGTACTATGACAAGAAGAAAAAAATCACTGAAGACAATGCACGAAAGGAACCCTCTTACAGTTTAGAGGAGCAACACCAGTCTTGTCTCCTGTCATTTTTCTTACTTGTACTTCAAGACTCCTGCATTAATGTAAAATTGATCTTCTTGAGCATGTATAAGGCAATGTTTGAGCAATCCACTGAATATGGATCACAGACAAATCTGTATTGCTGTGGGGTTCCTGTTGACATAATCATAATGAGCACATCTAGACTCCTTGATGCCCTTGGCTTGCTCCCCGACGATCAGAGATATACAGGATTTTACTTAACCACAACAATAGCACTTGTTGCCTTGGATTAGCATAAAGCTTTATCTTTAAATGAAAGCTTTACAGACATACATAGGATCTTTCCACATGAAATTCCTGTTCTGTTTTTTCCCCTCTGATACTGCCCTACTTCCTGCTCTAGACCTTTTACAAATCTGCTTCCTAACAAGTTGCTTTTTCTAAGCTGGCAAATCAAGGTTTCCCTTGCATACAATACATAGTTCTGCCAGCGCTTTTGCCACAGTGAGGTGCTACCCCTTTTTTCTTCTTTTGCATGTGTGCTGTATTGACACAGCAGGATAACAAGGAGTGGTGTTCTGCATTTTTAACAGCCCAGTCCTCACCCCACCCAGCATTCAAAAACCTTAAGCTTCTTGAACCTCTTGTTAAAGCACAAGAGAGGAGGATCTGGCTCCAAACTTCTCTCTCACTGAGACACAAACACCACATATTCTCCCTCATATTTCCTTCACAGAGTTATCAACTTCTATTAAAAGTTACAGACCTGGTGTAAAGAAGTTGACAACTTCCTTTAGGGCTTGACCGAGGCTGGACACAATGGGGTCTGAAAGTTGTGTAAGGATTCCTTCCCTGCTGAGATGGGCTCTTTCCAGATTGATTGATTGATGACACCTGTAAAGAAAAACTGCTGATAGTGAAGGAGAGGAAGATCAGCACCTACAGCTGATGCCTATTAGGAAGCTGTTAGAAAAGGAAACCCACTAAGACTTTCTTATATAGCCCAGCATTCTCTCCTGAAGGGGGGGGGGGCGGCTTTAAAAATATATTGAAAGCCTATGCCTGAGACTTCTCTTTTTTACTTTTCCTTCCTTCCTCCCTCCCTCCCTCCCTCCCCCTCCCCCTCCCTCTCTCTCTCTCTGGTATCCCAGTCCATACACCTGGCACCAGCCACACTGAAAACTGCCCCTAGGAAGAGATCTATGAAGACTTTTGGTGGTGGTGAGTGACTATATCCCCAGTATTTCTAGTGCATTTTAGTGCTTTTACAACGTTCTTTACTGCCTGGGATGTTGGAGACCAAATAACAATATTCATGGATAATAGAATATTCCAATGAGACATTATTCTGTTTGTTCCTTAGCCCTACACCTAAGAAAGGACTTCAGAAGGATCTCATTTGCTGTGGCTCAAGCTGATTTAATGATTTCAGCCAGGGGTAGTCAAACTGCGGTCCTCCAGATGTCCGTGGACTACAATTCCCATGAGCCCCTGCCAGCAAATGCTGGCATTTGCTGGCAGGGGCTCATGGGAATTGTAGTCCACGGACATCTGGAGGACCACAGTTTGACTACTCCTGATCAGCTGAGTGACCCCATTCAAGAAGTGAATTCTCTAAGGTATCTGCAGATTTCTTATAAGACATGTCATATTAATTCTTTTATGTCTCAAAAGACAGGTTTATTTTGAGGTATAACAGGTGGTAGGATCTGAAGTTTAGAAGTGTATTTCCATCCAGTGGTTTCCTGTAGGATGAAACAAAGAGCTCTGATCAGAAAACAAAACCTATTTTTCTAAAAAGGTATTTGTTTCATATGAATATTGGCTATAAATAGTGGGATTCTGCTCATTTGCCCAATTTACAAAAGACCCTATGGTTAATTTGTCACTGAAAATTAAGGAACTATCATCTATAAACCATGCATAAAAATTAACAAAATGATAATATGGATTAATTCCTAAATTGCACAGTCAATTAAATTTCAATTCCATGATAAATAAATTAACAACTACTTTATGACTTGTAAACATGATCATATGGATTTAAGATTCTTTGATCTAAAGACAGTTTCACACAAGAAAAATCAGAAAACCAACACCGCTAAAATTTTGCTCTAGCCCAAAGTGTTTTACATTTTTGTTTGTGTTCCTTAACCTGGGGATTTGAATATCATTAACTGATTCATGCATATCACTAATTAGATGATGCCATTTGGCTATGTATATTAGGGATCCAAAGTGTCCTCTCTTTCAAGTTAAAGATATTGGTCAGACACCGAAGGTTAGCTCATCATTTTTTAAAGACCATGTCATTCCTTAGTGATGACATCATGGTCAAGATGTTTAACACTAGTTGGTATGTGCAATATCTATTGATGTAATCATTATGAGAATCTCACCTACTGGGCCTGTCCACACATAATTTAATAATGAAACTAATCCTCAGTGATTGCCAATTAGTCTAATTAGAATTTAGTATGGTCTTATATAAAATAATTAGATCACATATATACTATATACAGTTTGTGATAAAATATTCCAAAATAGTCAGTAAGTGCAGTCAAATTTGGCTACTCTGTATTCCCCACTTTTATCACCTTGTTATTCATTATCATAGACTGTACCTCCACTCATGAAGGAGTGAATCATAGCTACTAAACTCTGTAGGTTCCTTGTACTAATTCTCTTGAAGCCAATTTTGCACAGGCAGAAAATGCCAGGAAGGTTCTCACATGGAGGCAGGGCTAATCTCTGGCTCCATGTGATGTTGCTGCCAAGGCAGCCCCCTCAGGGCCATGTTAAGCCACCATTGCTACACTTTAAGGCAATGTGGATATTTTCCACATTGTGGAATGTGGATATTTTCCACATTCCCTTAAGTGATCTGGGGGCCAATGGGGTCTAGCCTAGTGGAGGCCTACATGGACAGGAAGATCAGGGCTCCCAGACCCAGCTCTTCCCCATCCAATGGAGGCCTGGAGGGAGCAAAAAATGCCATACTTCGCTCTGCGATGCTTCAGTCAAATATATATATAGCAGGAAAGTGGGATTGTGTGAGAACACAACCTCCTTCCCTCAATGCAGCGGAACTTTCCACCACGGTTGCATCCACAACTGGGATACAAGGTGTTGGAGCATGCTTCTCCATCACAATGTAGTGGTGGTGCCCCAGAGTGGCGCTGCTGGTATAGAATCACCCTGAGTGATACTTTTCTTCTGGTTTCCTGGGATATCCAAGATCTCCAGTATTCCATCCATTCACCACAGGCTTCCAGAGGAAAGCAATGCAGTTCCCCTTTTTTGGTGTTGGACAATAATTTTACCTTCCGGCTTTTGGTAATATCTTATCTCTTTAACTGTCTCACTTAATCCTTCTTTCCTATACTCAAACCAAACAGTGATATCTACCATTATTGCCTTTCTATGGCCTGTTATGCACGGCCGCTGAAACGGTGGTATGGAGAACGAGGAGGAGGAAGAAGCGAAGCAAACTGATTATGCACGGGATGGAACACAACGGCGGCAAACCCAGAGTATCCGATTATGCACGCAGATACTCCGGAGCCGCTTCTGGTTGCGCCCTGGTCCCAGGAAGCTCCACTTTCTTCCACATCTTGCTAATGTGGCTTTTTCGGCGGCATACGTTGACTCTGCACCCGGTTGCCGCCTGCAGCGTGCATAATTGGTGATTTTAGCCGCCGCCATTCCACCCTGAATGCAGACTTTCCATTCCGTGCATAATGGGCCTATGCTGCACAAAAACCAGATCTGGCTTTCAGAATTCTCCATCTATATTCCTTAAATGAGGTTCATAATGGATTATCCAACCTTGCTTCTTGGACTTATTTGCCAAAACAGCACAGTTTTGATTGTGCTGTTGATCCTCATCTTGAAGGAATGGGTATTGACCTAAAATGTGCACACACGACTTGCCAGGAAGCTTCTGCAACTTCTATTCACTTCCTTGATACCAGGAAGTAAATCAACAAATGGTACGTAGGTAGATTGGTAGGTAGATTCCATTTCCCAAAACACTTCCTGCAAAAAATAATGAGGTCTGTTCAAGATCACCAGAGATCATTGGGAGAAATCTACACATGAAGCTGATATGAGGATGTTGCTACATGCACTATGACTATACCACATGGGAGGGTCTGCAGACTGCTGTTTGAGTCAGTGCAAAGTTGCCCCGCCTCTTCCTGCTCCCGCATGGGGGGAGCATTTGGCCTGCTGTACCTCATCTGCCCCAGATTCATGCTCCCACATGGGAACTAGAGTGGCAAGGTGCCAACATGCTGTGGGCCAGCATGAGTTGTTTGTCAAGAATGTGGTATTATGTACCAATGCAATGCCATGTTCTTAGACAAAAAAGATGCCTCAGGCAGGTCCACCTCACTGCACAGCATTGATGTGTCACCAGTGGCATATATTGTCCCTTACAGTTTGCTGTACGTTGGGCAAGGGTGGAAAGGAACCAGGCTTGGATGTCCTGACTCTTCTGCAGCTGCTCAGCTCAGGCCCAGCATAGGCCCCATTGCCGTCCAGGGCAAGAAAGGGAACTCAGATCCACACTCCCTTGTCCTGGGGCAACTGGGGGCCTGTGTCAGGCTAGACCTGGGATAGCCCTGAGCTGGCACCAACATTGTACAGAACCGGGAATTTGCCTCGCAACCGGTTGAGTGGTGAGTCAGGGCAAATTCTGGTGCAGAAAAAGTATGTGCCACAAAGTCTGGAACAAAATCTATTGTCATACTGTACCTTGGATTTGCAAGTGAAGCACTATGCCCAATATTAGATGTGAGACAAAGAGTCATGCACGATTGATTGACAAAAGCAGACTCAGAAGTTCTCCTACATAGAATATGTCTGTTGCCTTGATTGGACGACATGCTTTCACTGTCTGTGACACTGCAAGTGCTTTTGCAGGTCAGGGTAAGTTCACTGTCTTGAAACTACTGAGAAGTCTACCAGGACCCATTCAGTTACCTAGGGAAGTTATTTGACAGCAATTTACCTGTCAAACATATATTCTAAATACCTGCACTGTTTCTGTAAATGAACTATGCTATGAACTCTTTTGCATACAGAGGTGTGTGTCTAGCCAGCTTCCACAATGTGAAGATTGTCTATTCATGCACATCCTTAGCGGCAACTGGGAGGCAAAAATTTGAAGATGCGGTTTGCAAAGCTACCCAAATGTGCTTGGCCAAAATGATCGTGGATGGTGGACAGCAATTGCAGTTTTGTCATTGATTGAACACATGAACCACCAGTTGCAGTTTTGGATTTGGATGAGTATATCATGCAAGTATGTGAATTCCTGTTAATTGCCAAGCTGTTCATGGCTGACTTACTTGCACTAAATTAATAACATGTACTAACCGGGGGGTGGGGGGAGAGATGGGCTTTTCAGTGGAATCTGAGGACTCAAATGCTTTTGAGTCAATGTAACAGTTGCGAAATTATAATGTACAATTTGTAAATAAAATGTATGTCGAACACTTGCTCAAGTCATGGAATTAAAACCTGCTTCTTTGCAACAATACAGTTAAATATTCAGTTACATTGAATAAAAATGACACAGAATGTGGATCTGTGCTCAGGATCCTAACTGTGGCATATCAAAATGAATTCCTTCACTCAACAGCTTGTTGGAAAGGCTAACGAATAAGCTGTAATCACACAATTATACTAATGTACTGCTGGTGACTATCTGGATTAAAGTGCTGTATGCTGTAAACCTCATAAATGTGGAAAAATTCGACTTTCTTCAATTTATGATGTATCACAAAAATGGTAATGGATAGAGGCATTACTGGCATTAGTTATTTGTCGGGGAAGCTACTATGTTTCCGGAAGTGATTTAAAGTTGCTACCTTTTAAATGCCATTAGAAGGTTTTGAATTGGAATGTGATTTAAAAATTGAAATTAATCACTTAGTTCATGAGTTGTAGCTCAAATCAGAAAAGGTAGGAAAAGCTTTAGTTAACTTGATGACATTACAAAATAAGCTGCCAATTAGAACAGGACATCAAATCAAAATACATAGACATATACCTTTCAGGAAAAAAAGTTTTGCTACCTTACCTAATACCAATAAGTCAAATTTCAGGTTTTGGTCCACAGAGTAACTATGAAGGGCCTCCTACAGTAGGGTCACTCTTTGCTCTGCAGTGAGCAAATAAGTATGACAATGGTTTGTCTCCTCAATCTCCAAATAAATTAAGAAAATTTTGAAAACTCAAAATGTTGTGTAACAAAAATTAGATGTAGTTTGCAATTTCCATTGCCATGGAGAGTATTCATGTGAAGGAACACACAATAAGCTAATGTCCCATGTATGAGCCCCATGTAAAAACATTTATGTAGACTTTCAATGAAGATCCTGAAGTTATTTCACTTGTAAGTTATCCATCATTTTATCATTAAAACCAATGTAGTACAGTACTTTCAGGAAGCCCATCTGTTTATGATAGTAAAGGGACCTCTTAGATCAGAAATTAGATGAACGCTCTGAAATTGAATTTCCAAAATTTGTGGGGGGAAATTAATTATGAGGCCTTTGATTTTTGAAATTCGGAGCTGAAAGAAAAGTTTGCAAAATGATAAAATGCTACTGCTTACAATCAAAGGATGATATTTTGCCTAAATAATTTATAGAAAAGATCTGTTTAATGAAAATCAGGTGTCTGAATAAAACTAGTGTGTTGATATCTTCTAGTACGTTGATATCTTCTTGTTAATATTAAACTACAAGTTGGCACAGCACAGCATGAATATTGTGGAGATAAAATACTTGCATTGGTTTTTCAAGGAAATTGTATTCGTATGTGCATGCATGTGCCAGTTTGTGTATGTGTGTAAGTGCCCTGCAGCTTTGCCGAATTGGCAAGATTGTCAACAAGAAAACCAATGCTGTTTGACCTGTTGTTAAACTTGTTAGTGATAAAATAAATAAATTCAGTGTTTCATGAAAGTAACTTAATATAGCTCCACAATAATTTTAAAAACTAGTGGTGTCTCTTAGTGTTGCGGCTTTTCATAAGACTGCTGTGGGCTTGGACTGCCTATTGTACCAAAAACAATAAGGTTCTATGTTAGAGAACAAGAAAGAGAGAAAGGGACACTGGACAACCAAATCCAGGATATAAAAATGTGATAGGAAAATGATTAAAGGGAAGTGAGAATAACAGCAGGAAAACAAAAAGGGTACAATAAAGAATTTTATACCAGGAAAGATCCATACATACGCCCACAAATGTGAACAGATATAATGAATAAGAGTGGCTCGGCTGTACCAGAAGTCACCTTTGAAGAAGTGGGGGAGTGGACAGGAAGAAGACATGTGGGTGGGAAATATACCCCCCCCATGGCATCCATGTAAGTGTGGCCTGGGGACACAGGGACAACTGGGAGGCAGGGCAAAATAGGTGGCACTTATAAGGTGCCATGTGCCTCCTTTGCTGGGTGACACCTGAAAGGCGGGATCCTACCTACCCACCCTCAGCATGTTGGCCAGTTTTGTTAAGGCCATAGCTGTTAATTTGTTAAGGTTTTAATGCATCTTGTATTTATCGCAGCTTACAGGGAGGCAGGGGATGGAGCACATTTTGGACAGAATTCCGTCCTGCATGGTGAACCTCACAGAACAGGAAGCTTCCCTAAGAGGCAAAGGGCCTGCAAGCAACTGCAGGAAGGCAGGTGCTTGCAGGGCCAGGTGGCCTGGGATGGGACTGGAGGAGGTCTGTGCCCTTTAAGCATTCAAGGGGGACATATCCCTCGGTAGGGACACTAGCGGCAAGGAGATCTGTGTGCCCAAGATTGGGGGAATGTAGTCAGCTGACTACCGGTAGACTCCTGTCCCCTGCCATGCCAAAACTCCTAATGAATGATTAAATAAAGCTGTGTCCTTGATCGGCCAACTTAAATAAGTGTTCATATCTTATTTAAGCCAAGTGCCCTCCTGCAAGTCAAAGTATGCCACAGAAATACTTCACGGTTAGATTTTGTAACCATTTAGTGATACAGGTAGATCTGGCAACATTGCAAAATAAAAGCATGTGCATAAAAACAGTTCTTCTTGTTCCATTTTCACTGGTTCCCAATTTGGTACCAAATCAGTTCAAAGTACTGATATAGATCTATAAAACTTGGCACTGTCATATCTTGAGAGTTGCCTTTTTCCATATTAATCTATATATCATGTATCTAGTCCAGGCAGTAGCATACCAAGAGCTGTGCAATAGTGCAGTCTGCTTCAGTCACAGCTTGAGGAAGGCCTCATCATGATGAATTCGGCTGAACATCTTTCCCTTTATTTTTAAAATGTAGTTCTGGATGCAGCCACTAGGGGCACAGAGAAATCTGAGCATAGCTAAAAGCACACTAGAATTGGCTAAATTTCTCCTTCTCCAAGACTGAAGCACTATTCCTTATCAACAACTAAGACAGAACTCAAAGGAGAGGTACTTTGTGAATGGCCAGTTGCACGGAGAAGTCTACAAGGAACTTTATTGTCTGCTTTGCCACTAGATTATTGTTGCTGTATTATAATAGGGGGAGACCGAGTCATAATTCAATCACTATCATGTATGTCTTAAGAAACAACAAGTGTGTTTCATTAAGGACAGATTGCATCCAGTGACTCTATAACAGATCAACCTCAGATCCTGTTTTTCCCCACTCCTATTTCTCTTTCCTAAATTATACATTTCTGAAAAACAATGGAAATTCATTCTCATCTGCCTCTCAATGTTACTGGGGCATGATCTGCAAAAGTATCTAAAAGTAATGTATTAATGGGAGCTTTGCAGGGCAGGGGATGTCTTCCTATCCTGAGTGCAGCTGCTTCCCAGGGTCTCAGACACAGTGGTGAAAACTGACCATACCTGATCTGCCTGGTCCAATCAATTTCTTCACTCTATGGGAGACCTAAAAAGACAGAAGGAGAAGTTAAGCCATCTTCAATCAAAGGACATTGCTTAGAATGAGACTGAACCCTGCATTGCTCTCATGTTAGATTCATTGTTAGGCTAAGCACTGCTAGAGATGTGATCCGGTCTCTACTGTGTGTGTGTTTTTATGGTCCATTATTTTTTCCCTATCTTGAAAGAATCACTCTGCAGATGATTTCTCAATCTACAATGTAGACTCTATATAAAGTGAAAGTCTGCCACAGCTAATCTTCCTTTTCTGGGTCTTCTACTGCATCTGTTCTGTACTATTGCCATCTTAAAATGGCCACCATTAAAAAAAACTAGTACTTTCATATTTAAGTACTGCTTATTGTCACAGCTGCATGTATTTACAAAAGTTACATTATAATGCCCATAATGGTGGTAACACATAGCAGTAACGGAAGCCACAGAAAATATGGTCTGGAGCAACTCAAACAGTTAAATGGAAGTAAAGGGTAAGTGGTGTAAGGAAGAAATATATCTTACCAGCGGGTAATCATACATCTCTGTTAGAAACAGAGATTCATAACAGGAAGTGATGCAAATAACTCTGTTCTAGATCTTATTTGAAGCTACAAGCACTGTCCTAATATCAGACATGAGATCTTAAGAAGAATTGTGGAAAGTTAGCATAGAATTCCTAAATGTCTTGCCATGATGCAGTCCGGTTTCCTTGAGTCAATTGCAAATCCAGTTCATGGCTACTTGAGGGAAACCAAACTACCTGAAAGCATCCTAACCAAGATTAATATATCACCGTTTCCTGGGTTACAATGTGTCAGACTTTTTGTGTAAAATCAGCACCACAAATTCCATACATTTCCCTTAAACCTCCATGGGAGATCCAAAGGTGAATAAAAAGCTGGTTTGACCGGTTTCATTTAAAAAAATTACCAAGATATATCAGATGCTAGCTAATGAAACATTTTTTACTTGTTATACTTTTCCAAGAAATACAGAATTCACACAGCTCTAGAAAATGTGGATCAAGTTAGAAAGCACAAGAATTCCTACATCTAAACCATTACAGAACTCATGTCTAGACTTAAAAATGCAAAATTATTTCTGCTTTTGGAAGTAGCCTTTGGCTGGTCATCTCAGTACAGGAAATTCACAGCTCAGTTCCTTGAAATCCTGGCATCTTAGATAATTTTTACTGCAAGTTGCAATGTCCTTCCACTGTTGACTCAAGCTGTGATGTACACCAAAACCATCATGACCTAGGTCATTTGAGGCATGAGGTCTGTGCAAATAATAGCTGAGCTCTTGCTGATGTGAACAAAAATGGCCTACAGCATAATGGGTGGCTATATAAGACACTGCCAAAAAAAACCCACCTTAAATGGAGCCGGCAGAAGTGCCTTTCTAATCAGGATGAAGTTGAAGATGTGTGGGCTGTTAGTTTTGGAAGGGAAGTAGTTGAGGTTGATGAGTAGAGTGCTGACTTATTTAAATGACATCCTCCTACAGCAGTTCGGACTATATCTAACCCCTAGATTGTCTCTGCATACACTTCCTCCTCCATTTCCATTTCTCTCAGTCCCACTGGGCTTGGACACATTCCCAGCTCAGCTGGCCCCCTCTAAACTTCCCTATGAAAGCATTTCAGTGTCCACAGCTCTTTCCGATTCCCTCCTTTACAAAGAACTTCACAAAAGACAAATTGGAGGTTGTACAACTCTATCCTCATTTTAAATAAACAGAGGTAGACATAAATGATTTAATCAGGAAGCAGCACTCAAATGAGTGCATGAGACATTCCAGTTGGAATAATATGTTTAACACCACTCTTCTGCCTAGTGCTGGATTGGGACCTTATTATTTTCTACCACAATATGTAACCCATAGGCCTTTTTTGGGATTATATGAGTATTCCAGCTGTGGAAAGCATTTCTGAAATTCGTGAAATTTTCATTTCTAAAAACTAATAAGTATTGAAATGCACTTTCCTTATTTACAAATCCTTGAGAACGTAATATAGGGAGAAGTAGTTCTTTACGAGAGCCTCTTGTGGTGCAGAGTGGTAAGGCAGCCGCCTGAAAGCTTTGCCCATGAGGTTGGGAGTTTGATCCCAGCAGCCGGCTCAAGGTTGACTCAGCCTTCCATCCTTCCGAGGTCGGTAAAATGAGTACCCAGCTTGCTGGGGGGTAAACGGTCATGACTGGGGAAGGCACTGGCAAACCACCCCGTATTGAGTCTGCCATGAAAACGCTAGAGGGCATCACCCCAAGGGTCAGACATGACTCAGTGCTTGCACAGGGGATACCTTTACCTTTACCTTAGTTCTTTATGAGGAACTTCATGAAGCTGGCAGTCTAGGATGATACATTGGGTTGAATCCCATAAGTCTACAGAACATAAACTTAACATCTCCTGAAATGGAACCTTCTGATATCTCCCAGCTAGCACCTTAGAGGGGATAACATTCATCACAGCCATCATGAAAGCTCTGCACTGGCAAGGCTTGTCAAGATTATAGAAACAGTGGGCCATCCTTCCATGATGAATTTGTAAACCAAAGTTGATAGGAGAGCACATATGAGGTTGAATGGGGAAAATATTTGAATATTCAATATCTAATGATCTCTGTTTTAAAGCACAAAATATGGCTCATTCATTTGAAAGTAAAAAAAAACCAATTGACAATCTAATTTGGGCAATTTTAGACTCAATAACAGAGAACCAGTTGGCATAGTAAGAATCATTTTAGAATGAGAAATTAAAAAGCTTAGCCCATCTCTAAAATACATTTTCAGCCAATATTTAAAGTTATGATCCAGGCCTTAGTTTCCAGATGTTGGCCCAGTTCAGTGCAAATAGTAGAACAAGGCACACATTTTGGGGCATCCAGAAGTTGTCAAAAGAAATTTGCCTGGACTTTTTCAACATTATTGTTGAATGCTTTTATCCAAATAGGTATGCCATATCATTTTTGAGATGAGAATTTGGCAATAAAGATTCTTACTGCAGCAGGTACAAATTGATTGCCTTTAAGAAAATAAAATTGTTTAATTTGGGCAGCAGAGCATATGGCCAAATGTATTGCTCAAAAGTGATTGATTGACCAATAAAAATTATAATGATAAGTAACACCCAAATATTTAAAGTTTTTAATCTTGATGATTTCTTTACTTCCCATGAACCATTTATTTGGTTTCCAGCTCCTAAAGAACACTAGCACTTTAGATTTTGAATATTTTATGGTTATATAATTTGACAATACTTATGAAAAAGGTTTTTACTTTTATACCTTTCTGTTGTTTTGTTTAAGTAGGAGGATTCATCCTTTCATTTTTGAACCTTAAATTTTTTTTGTTAAAGGTACAGTTACAGTTTGTTAAAGGTACAGTTAATGTACCCATTGTGATGCCATTTATTAATTATTTATTTATTCTATTTGTATACCGCCCTCCCCTGAAGCTCAGGGAGGTTCACATAGAAGGTAAACAATACATTGAACTTGTTCTACATCAGAAAAAATATAATACAATACAGCAGTGGTAATAGCAAGAACAATGACAGATAACTGTTTATCAAAATATTGATCAACAGGTCCATGGTTGAGTTCAAGTAAATGGATTGCTGGCGGGGGGATTGAGGGGCCCAATGATGTTGCAGATTTTGATCAAATGCCTATTGGAAGAGCTCCCTTTTGCAGGCCCTGCAGAACTGTTTTAGTTTATGACAACCAAGCCTGAACTTCCAGCTGCCTCGGAGATCTCCATACTAGTTGGGCAAGAGAGCGCATGAAGATGTTGAATAAAATAGGATAGAGGACCACTCCCTATAGGACTCCACAAGTGAGTTGTCATCTTGATGATCTCTATCCTATTGCTATCCTCTATCTGTAACCCCTGAGGAAGGAGATCAGCCACTGAAGGGCTGTCCCTCGTATTCTGATGTCAGCAAGGTGGCAAGCTAAAAGCTTGTGGTCAACTGTACTGAACATTGCTGAGAGGTAGTAATATCAGCAGTACCAACCCACCTCGATCCAACTGGAAATGGAAGTTGTCTGTCAGGGTGACTAGTACTGTGTCTACCCCATGGTGAGGCTGGAAACCCCACTGAGATGGATCTAGGACTGAAGTTTCTTCCAGGAATGCAGATAGTTTATCTGCGACAGCCCTTTCCACCATTTTCCCCAGAAACGTGAAGTCCAAGATGGGTCGATAGTTCTTGAGCTCTCGTGGAACTAAAGATTTTTTTTTTCCAGTCGTGAGGATACTTTTTTAGTCCTTCAGGAATTCCTACTCCTTTGGTTTCTCTCTGGGTTTAATCTTTGTTTACTTTTTAAAATATACTCTTTTTAGTTCCTTCTGTGTTTGGATCAATCTTTCCAGGGTTTTTATGTTTCTGGAATTGTACTTTGATATCAATTTATCATGTTTACACCCATCCTTCCTCCAAAGAGCTCAAGACACCATATGCATTGATATTCCCACAATCATCATATGATGAAGGATACCCTGAGAGATAATGACTGTCCCAAAGCTAGTGAGCAAGCATCAAGGTTGAGTCTTTCTATCTGCTGCCTCACACAGGCTGGATTAGGTATATTAGCAGTAAATCCACATCCTTAGCCAGAGATGTTGAAGGTTGAACTAGTCATCCAGAGACCTGTGAATTACTCTTTTGCTCTTTTTACAGTAGTAAAACAGCTGTGGGTGCCCTCTGTCAGATCATAACCACAGAGTAGAAGAAGGGGTTTAATCTTTTCCCAAATAGTTTTCCAAAATATAATACCCACCCCCACCCTAGTTGTTATTCACTCTAGAAACATGCATGTTCAACCTTCTGGGAATAAAATGGGTCATGGAGCTCATTCACCTAAGAAAATGTTATTACGTTAAAGAGTTAAAAATAACCCTTTACACTATACAGTCTCTGTAGCTGCTGTTTACCTTTTAAAATGTGGGAGATCTATTCATGTATCTCTTGATGTCACAATTCATTTGACCCCGAGTTATCCCCCCCCAAAAAAAAATATTTGCAACAGTTACAACAACCTTGCAACTGCTATTTCCTAATTAGTCAGATCAGGCTTAACAAATTCCATCCAGTAAATTATTTCAAAATTTGCCAAAGTGGTAATATTGCAAACATTGCACACACATATACATTGTATTGCATATACATTCCTATAAGAAGAACAGGTTTTTTTATACCCTGCTTTTCATTACCCGAATAAATGTCAAAGTAGCTTACAATCACCTGCCCTTCCTCTCCCCACAATTGACAACCTGTGAGGTAGGGGAGGCTAAAAGAGCTCTGAGGGCACTGTGACTGACCCAAGGTCACCCAGCTGGAGGAGAAGTGAGGAATCAAGCCCTGTTCTCCAGATTAACCACTTCACCACGCTGGCCCTAATATGCATACTTACAAATTAAAAAGCCATTTAAACGACCTTTTTATTTGTACTGGTATGTGTAACTTGGACAGTGTTGAGGCAATATTAGAAATATGTGACAAGCCAGATGGCTGTATTCAATTTTATGCACATTATAATTAATAAATACTTGTATAGCATTTTTATTTGCATATTAATTGTATGCAATTAACAGTATTCACTGCAAACTTAAATGGACTCCGGGGAATGGTAGAGGACAGGAAGGCCTGGAAGATCATTGTCCATGGGGTCGCGATGGGTCGGACACGACTTCACACCTAACAACAACAGTATTCACATGCCAGTTCAATGTTCTTTCCCAATGCAGTAGTCAGATTGCCTATATTCTTGAAGTGTTGCCTTCAGATATAAAACAAATTGATTGGGCCTTGAATGGTAGTTTTTTAAAATCATTCTTTATTAGATACTCATCTGAATGAAACCAATGAACTAAAGTAAATGTGGCTTCAGTTTTTTCACCAGCTTTAAAATGAGATTTTCTGATCACATCTTCAAGCGCATTTTGTGGAGTCCCATTGGTAGTAGGTTGCCATATCTGCATTATATTAAAGGGCATGCTGGGCTAAGTATGACATACACTCATTTGGCTGGCTTAAACAAGGCCATAGCTTTATTGGCATAGGAGTGTTGGCCTGGCATGGGAGAGGGAGCCTGTGTATGTGACCAGCCGACCACAAGAATCCTGACCACAGCAGTGCACTGGGAGCAACCCGGTTCCACCCCTGGAAACACGGGTACCAAAGAGATGTGCAGACCTCCTCCCCCAAAATAGGTTCTATCCCATGCCAAAACTGCCCTCCAGCTGTGACAAATACATAAAGAAAGCCTGCCGCCCCAGGCCAATGTACTTTATCGGAAACATCACAGCAAAACCAGTATATAACAGGGTGGGTTGGAAGCTGCTCTGCTCAGCTGCTGTGAGGGAAAAGGGGGCTGGGCTTCTGCATGTGGCACCCTTTATAGCAGCACTATAAGCCCACCCTACATCCCCTCTGTGTGTGGCGCAGCTCATGCCATGCATGCGTTTTTGGCTGCTGCAGCAGCACCCTGCACACGTCTTTCTTGAGCCCGCCCTCTGCCGCATCATTGGGCAGGCTCTCATAAGCCTTCGCCACTTATAATTAGTAAGCTCCAAAGATATTCATTATATACCAAGCACTATTTCATCATAAACTTCCATTGACTATAGTCCTTTTTATTGTTCCTTTTCTTCCTTTTCTTTATCTGCTTTACGCTTTCAGGTTTTCCCTCATTCCCTCCCCATGATAGGCTGGGCTGAGTTGTATGGTGGCCACTGCTGTTGGGCCAGGCTGGCTCAAGTTGTACAGTAGATGCCACTGAGATGGTACAGTTGCAGCCAGTAGTTCTCCAGTGGCTGAGTCTCCAGTGGCTGCTGCTGGGTGTGTCCCTGGCCAGCCCTACTCCATCAGAGCATGATAGGCAGAGGAAATGGATAGGGCACTTTCCAAGGCTGTTTTGACCTCCAGATGCACTCATTCTGTTTCCCATGGCTTTTCGTCACAAAGTTTGGCAAGCTCAGCAATATTGCTGTGGCTGCCTAGCAATCTCCAAAATGACATTAAGTGGCCATTCTTTTCCTAAAGCTACAAGTGTTGTTTCCATTATTTTGTGGAGTTTTAATTCTCCAATATATATAATTTGGTCTTCAGATTTTCTAAAGTCCCTCCTATATAGTCCTAGCTCCACTTGGTGAAGCTATTGATCATATCCTCTATGACAGCCTTTCTCAACCTTTTTACTATTGAGAAACCTCTGAAACATTCTTCAGGCTTTGAGAAACCCTGGAAGTGATGTCAGCAGGCCACATCTCCCTACCGTGCCCCTGGAAGTCACATGTAACCAGGTGACATCACCCAGACTGGCTGTCATGCCCCTGGCCCCAGGATCGGGGGATGAGGGCATGCAAGCGTCCAAAGGGGCTGCTGACAAGGAGGCATGGTCAAGTGCAGTGCCTCTGGACATGCCAGAAGTAACAAGGAGTTGGGAGGGGATCTGGACCCTTGGAAATGGAGCTACCAGGCCCTAGCCACAGGTTGTCCCCGGTCCCTCTTCCAGAAGATCTAGTATCCGTACCTCCATCTGTGGCCAGCCCCAAGGCCTTGCTGGAGCAGTGGAAACAGCAGTGGTAGGAAAATTTGACAGTGTGCAAGAGAAGTATTTGGTTGGCTGGCTGCCTGCCTGCTGTCAAATGAGATCTTGTGCAGCTGAGGGCCCTCTTGCTGATGAGGGCTAGGCACAACTGAAAGCACTACAGGGTGGTCAATGAGGACAGAAAAGAAGTACTTAAAGGGTGCTGGGTCCTGGGCTGCCTTGTATGTGCAATGTTAGCATTCCTTGCCTGTCAGTTTGGATACTTGGTTTTTGGTTCATGTTAGTGAAATTCTGCTGCATTGACTCATGGTTCTGACATTGGCTTGCTCTCGGGACACTCCACCTGTTCTGGAAACCTGCCTCCTTGACCTGGCTCCCTGCTTTTCCAACCTGCTCTGCTTTTCCACCCACCCTGTGTCTTGCCTATTGGCACCTTGCCCTTCCCTCCTGCTGATGACCTGCTCCTGGTATTGACTAGGCTTGGCTTTTGGAATTGAATATATCTAACCAGATCTGGACTTCAGTCACTAACACATGTGACAAGCCTTGGCCAGCAAGGATTTTTATGATCAGGGACACTTTCCTTTCCACCCACTCCAGGCCCATCATAAAACCAAATACAGGTTGAGTTCATCACACAATAAATTTTTTCACTATCAATCCATACCCATAGTTACCATGATCAAGAAGCCAAGAAATTAATTTTGTCTCCACTCACATTATGAGCTCCACTTACTGAAACAGCTGCTAGGCCCTATAGCAAATATAACATCTATACTCAACACATCATATGTGTGTATTGTGATGTTTGAGAGGAGATAGGTTTGTAAAAAAAATCTATTTGAAGTGTTTGCACATGCAGTTCATTACTTGATAGTGCAGTCATATCAAAAAAATAATCTGCTTACAAACTATAATTTAAACAAAAGGAATTACATAAGTAAGAATATTCCAAATCTTTGGCATGTTCTGGATCCATTGCTCTAAGTTTCAGGCACAGGATAAGAGTAAATATCTTTAGAGATTTCCCTTTGCATTATACCTCTGGCCACATTTAGGCCAAATACCTGAAAAGACAGGACAAACAAACTCAGCCCAAGTCTTAATCGGGTGCTGCCAGTCAGATCTTATCCAGTTTCTTCCATTGTAACAATGCCAGCAATGAAGCAGTAATACTTAGTAGATTGCTTCTACTGCTTAGCTTTTGCCTCCCCCTCCCCATTTTCTAAGCGGTTCCTATTTTGCTGTACCACGTTGTCTGTTAAACAAATCCAGGCTAACCTTAAACCTTTTGATAAAATAGGATGCTATGGTACCAGGAGCATTCATTATGTGTCCCATATCTACAGGTTCCTATCAGCTAGATGTCACCTACAATGCAAACACTAGAAAAATAAGAAATAATCATTTCATACATCATCTATGTGAGCATGAGCCAGTCAAACATTCAATACAAATTCAAACTGCTACTGCACAATAAAGCAAATACCATCCAAATAATATTTCAAATGATTGAAAGGCTTTTGATTTTGAAGTGTATTCTCTTAAGCTAAGTGGTCCCTGAGACCATCTAGAAAATTCAATTGTTTCATTTTAAAATGTTTCTGCCCAAAATTATATCAAAACATAATGTCTCAGTAGAAACACATGGGATTGGATTGCTGAGTGGGCGCCTGATGTCAAAGAAAAAATCTAATTTTGCGATGGCATTTCCTCATGATATCTCAAAATGGATAAAATTTTAATGGGTAATTTTCTGAAGCCGGTTGCTAGCCATTGTACTGGGAAGATGTGTAGGCAAACTAAACCATGTGGTGCTGGAAAGAATAATGGAACAAATGACAGCTAGAAAAAAATCTAGAAATACAGTTCAAGTCATTTCTATTCTCCTGTGACATGTATGACTGCAATTTAAATGCTGTCTGCTATGCTAATTACCAGGGACTTTCCCCCTGCCCAATGAGATCCATGTACAAAGTATCCCCATTCAAAGGTTGTGCACAAAAACAACACTCTTGTTTTTGCAAACTTCTGGAAATCTTTTACTCTGATCCAGCTAGGGGATCAGCATACATATCTTTAGTAGGTTGATGAACTGAACATGCAAACTAATGCTTTAGATGTGACATCTTTTCTGATCCAGCTGCCAGACTGTGCGCATACAACCATGGTTTAAAAATGGCTCATAGAATTAACATTCTGTGTATGACAGAACAGTAGGCTTGTTGCTGCCATACACTTATTTCAGACAAAAAAAAAAGCGCCTCGCACCAAGAGGGCCACTCTTCTCACAATGAGTTCTGCTTGATAAGATGGATACCAATTAGGGGACTAACTCATGCTAAAAAGAATGTCTATGCTGTCTCTACTGCCACTGGTAGTACATAGAAATTACCCCGCCTACCATGGAATCTCCAAGTCAAGGGTCTCAGGGAACATATATTAAGAAAAACTTTTCTCTGCCCTGAAGAATTGTTGCCAGTCCAAGTATACAATATTCAACTTAGAGGGACCTATGTTCTGGCTTGGTATAAAGAAGCTTCTTATATTTATACAAGCAACTGTATAATTCTAAGAGAAAACTTCACATTGGTGGCAGGGGAATGTGCAATGTGCACTGACAATGAGTGGGTGGGTGTGGGTCATTGCCATCCCCAAGCTGGCCCATCAATTCCACAAGGCCTATACTGATAAGCCCTAGCCTTAGCCACCTTGAAGCAGGCCCCCTTGGAGAAGGTCCCTAAAGGTGGGCAAGTGTCATGTGACATGTTTGGACCATGCCAACCATTCTGTTGTCAAATCTGCCTCCTGGTTAGTAGGACGAGCTTCTTGAGAACATCACAGTTCCATTGGGCCTGCAAGATGAATCTCTTCCACCAGGCTTATGGTTGAGACCAGTTCACACAAGCGTGCATATTCACATCAAGGGCCTCCTCTGCTGCAATCCAGATGGCTCTTTCCATCTGTTTCCTAATGAGAAGAATAGCAATTGTTGGTTGTGTTTTAATTGTTTTAATTATTTTAATCTGGATGTATTTATTAAATGCTATAAACCACCCTGAGATTGCAGGTCCAAGAGGGGCCATTCCATCCCCCTCCTTGCTAGCTTCTCTCTCCTCATCTCACAAAGGGATTTTAAAAGTTTCCGTACTGTCTTCTGACCAAGTAGGAGAATCACACCTTGTTTTCTTTTATACTAGAGAAGCAACACCCTCCATACAAAAAGCCCTAACAAGATGGATATGCCACTTCCAAGTTACATGTAAATAACTGCATCTGGTCAGGCCCTCAAACAGTCTGATTAGTAACACAGATTTTTTTTTTTTGTAAAGCGATGACAGAAACTCCAATGTAAATGGCCTCTTTCTTCTGCAGATGACAAAAATGTCATATCTGGGCGGGATGACTTTCTCCATTAACTGTATTAATGTTATCACTTAATATTCACAACAACATGTTCATTCTAAAGTGTTCTTATCTGACTAGTTTGCCTTCGCAAGATTGGGCTATTCATCATGTAAAGCTTACATCATATTGGAAAAAAAAACTGACAAATGAACATTCCCAAATGCATGTTGTTAATTGTTGTATGGTACCTATATCTAAATACATTGTTAAAATATGACATTCTAGTTCCATTATGAAAAGTTCCACCTTTTTTGATTGACTGAACTAATATAAGATATCATTTATTTTCAAACTTTCCTCCGAAGTCAGGAAGATAGCAGCCATCACACTCTAAGGGCAGAAGCCATTCAGCAATGATTGTCTTTGCAGAATATCTTTCCTAACAAAATATTAAAACTTTCCTATTGCTGGAACCCATATCAAGTGATTGCTTTAAATATTTGTATTTATGAGTTAATGGATGTTCATGAAGCAGTTGAATACCAGACCTCATAGCTATAGTTTCTGAAGGCATTTGATTCTCAAAGTTAGTGTGGAGGAAGATATTATGTTGGAGGAGAAGATTAGTTAACTATGAACCTCATCTATCAATTCAAAGAGCAGCAAGTAGCACTTTGCTAGGTCTGAGGACAAAATTTAAACAACCATAACAGTGGTAGCCTGTATATGAGCACACCACTGATCAAAGTTTGAAGTTTTCCTTCAGCCCAAGGAGCTGTTCTCCACTCAAGTAACTCTTCCTTAGGCTGTTCAGTGGCTCCACCAGAAACTGAACCAACATATATATATATATATATATTGCTATATATATTGCTATATATATATATATATATATATATATATATATATAACTTTTAAAATATATATATGTGTGTGGCTTCTCTATTTTCCAAACTTGGTTATAATTCTCTATCATGGAGACTGCAGAAACATCTAGTCTTAGATATCCATCTCTTTTCCAGTTAAGGACAGATTAGCAGCCGCTGTACTCATAAGACAAAACACCTACCTAATATTTGCAAGGTGCTTTGAAGACGTGTAAAGCAATCTGTGTGCGGAGTGCCATTTGCACTGTCCAATATTCCTTTTTAAAGAAAAAATTAACTGAGTACAGAACTTGTAGAACTTGCAGACTGACAGCCCTGCAGACTAGAAGCCCTTATTTATCTAAAGTGCAGCACACCTGCTGGGCAAAAGACAGCTAAAGTATTTTTTTTTAAGCTCACCGAATTTTATTTATAGTTGTAAGGCCAGGTTAAAACACAAGTTATTGGAGGGGGGGGTTGCTTAAAGCTGCTTGATTGAGCTTTCTATTTTACAGTTCCTCTTCCCTCTTTCATTTCCCTCATAGATGGCTTGCTTCAGAAGAAGGCTGCCTTCCAAACTGCTTATCAAAAACCCCATACTCTGTTGCTCTGAATGGCTCAGCTCTATCCTGGAATTTACAGGGAAGTTATATAGGCACAACTATTTGCATGCTTTTCTTGGAAGCAAGGTCCAGATACAGCAACTACAGATGAGACAATATTTTTGTTTCTTTTGGATTTCATAGATTGTCCTTGTGTACCTTACTTTCATGGCAATTGAGGATTTTTCCCTCCCCTCTTTTACACTATTTGTAATCCATTTTTAAACAAAGCTTTCATATCCTTCATAAGCAACTGGTGGAAGCGTACCATGGGAAAATTTGTGAATTTTAAAGGGAGAAATCAGGCAAGAGGAAACATGAACTAGTGCAACAATGAATACTTGCTGAGTTGTTTCTCACAACGTAGAAATGAAATCTAAATAGGTATGCTACAAGCAAATCCATTTTTAATAACAACAAACCATGATTTGTCATTATGTGAGGGAGATTGGCAGTCTTCAAACTCCTGTATTTTCTCTCTTTCCTTTACCCTTCCTGGATGACTTGGTAATTAAAGACTTCTGTTTCCTTATGTCCAGGTCACAAATTATTTTCTTCAAACCAGGATTTGTCCAGGCTGGTTCACATAATAATAGACGATTGATTATGGTTATGCCTCAGCCATGAAAAGGCTGCACAGATATCTGACCATGTAGGCAAGTGGTGCATTCGTAAATATCTATACTCAAAAATGCCATTGTGTTCTTTGTGACTTACTTCCTTGTAAGTATTCTTAGAGACTAATTATATACAGTTACTCTAGTGTGAGCACTCTGCACAGAATGGAACAGTTACAGTGCAATCCTAAGAAGAACTACGTGCTTTAAACACCATTGTTCTTCAGTGTAGTTCACTATAAATCTCAGAAGTAGATTGTTTGGACACTTTGAAATCATTGAAATACATGAAATTCCCTTGCCAAATGTTACTATTTATTTATTTCTTAAATAACTAGTCCTATGACAGGTTGTTGGTGTTCCTCATAATTCTTTAGATGCTTCTCATGAAGGAGATCCTTAGCATTTGCTTTAAATTTGATTTTAGCATAAATAAATAGTGGCCCTGACTTACTCGGGGAGTCCTGTTGATGAAGCAAGGGAGTGGATAGAGAAGATGCGGTAGCAAGCAGTCCCAGGGTGTACATGGTGGGATCATTGCTGTGAGCATGGCCCCTGGGATTGGCTGGGAAAGAAATGACATGCAGCTTATAAGGCGCCATCTGCTCAGCCTGGCCTCTTTTGCCAGGCAATGCCACTGGAGCAGCTTCCAACCCTCTAGGATAAGGTTATGGAATAGTTGGCCAGTTTATACATGCTACAGCTTGGTTTTGGGTTTCTGTTAATTAGCCCAACTTGCAGATTGGCAGGGAAAGAAGCATATTTGAAGGGGAGCTTGTCCTGCAAGGCCCCAGCTGGGGAGTCACAAAGCTCACAGGGCCAGGTGACCTGGGATGGGACTAGTGGAGGTTTGTGCCCCCTCTGGCATCCTAGGTGGGCACTCCCCAGGTTAGGGAAGACAGTGGCACAAGATGGGACATGTTCCCAGCTGGAAACCAGTGCAGGCTCTAAGGAAACCACTGTTAGCAGGGAGTAGTTGTAGTTGGCTGACTACAGACAGGCTCCCTATCCCCTGCCTTGCCAACACTCCTGATGGTTACAGTTAATAAAAGCTGTGGCCTTTGTTTAGCCAACTAAGTTTGTGTCCATGTATTCTCTTAGCCCAGACTGTCCCCTTTGCAAGTCAACTGTAATAACCTATGAATGTGTAGGACTTTCTCTCACCCACCAGCGCACACTCCCTTGAGAGATTCCATTAGCCTTATTATTGATGTTAGAATTTTCTTTTTCCTTTCTGGCCTTTATATGGCCTGTATAAGTGATCTGTTTCTAATAGTTGTTGCATTCCAGATTGATTTATTGATTTATTATTGATTTAGTTTTTAGGGGCTGCTGAGATGTGATTTAGTTTAAAATAGCTTAAACTGTGATTCATTGAATTGTTTTAGTTCTGTTTTAGTTTATGTATTATATTTTTCTTATGTTCATTTGTGAGCTGCTTTCAGTGCAGGAAAAGCAACATATAAATATAATGTCACAGAAGTTTGTATTGTCTTGAAAATTATCCTTGCCAGCACATAATTCTTACATCTACATAAGGCAAGAATTACAACTCCTTGGTTTGAATTTTAATGCAAACTGGAGAACTAGTGTTAAGCACCCTGAGAAGAAGTGTCCCAGTGTTCCAAGTGCTGGACTGCAGCATTCCAAGTACCAGCGAGAAAGCAAGAAAGACTTCCATCTATGTCTTACTTCCAGTTGCCACGGAGGGTAATCTCAGCTACTGTTGCAACCAGTACTATGGCAACAGAACCTGTGAAGAGAAACTCTTGGGGGAAGAGTGTTAACAGTCCACAAATTGAGGGTTGAGAATTTTGAAAAGTATGCTGCTTCTAATCAAGCTTGGGGGTTGGATATAAGAAATTGTGAGCAGAACCCCACCACCACCATCACATTCATTTTTCTTTCTTCTCTGTGTTTTCTGCTACTTCCAATATTATCTCAAAAAGCTGCTCCTGAAGGTTGGGACCAATTGAGAAATGATGTGTTGCAGCTGAAGGAAATGATGCTGTAGAAAGTCCTCTGAAATTGAAAACCTTCCACTTGCTGAAAAGCAACTTTGTACCTAACTCGAGATTTAAATAAGTAATAAATAAATGTGTTGCATATTTTAACCTAGATAGAAACCCTTAAATGGGTTTGAATTTAGCTTTAGATTTATTTCTTTTTATGATGCTTTTGTTAGAGAGTAATTTTTCAACAAGGTTTCTATGTAGAAACATTTTATTTCAGCCAAGGGTTACTGGTCACAGCATCCCAAAGATTTCAAAGCCAGCCAACAAGTGAAAAATATTATTCTGGAACATTTTGGGTATGTTTCTTGTACAAAAATGTTCCTGAGGATTTACTGGCAGAACAAGAAAGCTGGTAGTTTTATGATTTTCAGCCTGTGCACTGTAGCCTTTCTATTTCATCTAGACTTAATGTCATTAGTCTTCTTTTACAGAAACTCGAACACTCATTTTCTAATTTATCTAGATGATATCCTGACAGCAGCTCTCTTGATCGAGATTTTACCATTTACATATCTCCCTCTGTTAATCATCCTCTGAAATGAGATTTAGAGTAAAAAGGAAATAAATCAATCCTTGACTACCTTCACTTTGGTAGCATTCCAGAGTTTACCTGTCTGATGGAGCCCAGGCTCCAGAAATAAGTTTCCGTATCAGATTTAAAACTATCAGCCCTGAAAGATTTGCATTATCTTATTTGTTGACTAATTAGGCTATTTGGAAACCTTTTCGCCAGTTAGTAAATAATGAGTGAGAAATTCACGTCCAGTTCCATAGCTTCATCATAGATGGCCTACTCCCCAGGTAAGAGAAATCACTGTTTGTGTTCCATATCTACAGGGCTCAGATTATACACTGAATCCACTCTAGTCTAGTTTCTGCACACAGAATAATCTGGGAAAGTGAAATTAATGAAAATTTGAATGAAAATTAAATATTTGGGATTATATTAGCTCTGGCAAAATCCAAATAATTTTTGCATTGGTATCTGCAAAAATACTATTTGAGCCCAGCTTAATAATTGTACCTTATACTGATGTTCGGATTTTAGTGTTGGCAAGGGGGGAGAGTTAAATTGGCTGTCAGTCACATGCCAATTGTTCTGCTATGACATGCTTCAAGCACATTTAGTCACACAAAACCATAACTTGGTTGTATAACGAATGCCCAGTGTCAAATAAAGCCAGAGTCCTTTATGGCCTGCCCTCAAGGCCTTTTAACAGTGCTTTCTTAGGAACATTATTCTACATGGCATAATTTTCTATAATTGTAAATTAATACAAGGGAACTGAAAGAAGGCAAAATATGCTGATTCTTCATACATTCTCACTTCATACATTCTCACTGTGGACAGGGGATTGGGCATGAAGTGAGGGAGCAGGTTTTAAACTTCAAACTCCTATTCAGACATGAGACTGAGTTGCCTTGCACAAATTCCTGCCTATCTCACAGAACAACAGTGAAGATAAAAATATATTACCTCATGTATGGCATCCTGGGTTCCTCGGAGGAATGGCAGGCACCCTTCCAAGATGGTGAAATGCATACTAACATTTGTTTGACACTTGGGGAGACCACTGAAAACTGACTATCACTGGTTGAACAGACTGTTAATATGTGGAAAATATTTCTATGGTGTTCTGATATTGATACCAAGGTAACCTGTGATAATTTTCACACATTCATATCTTCCAGTTTTCTGCTACTCTAATGTTAACCTTAATAACTATAGATAAAACAGACTTGCTTGTATCCAATGAGATCCACTCATGTAGAGAGACTTCCAACTTCATCTCCTGCTGTAGCCAACCTACTGAGGCCTTCAAATTTGATTACTGGTTGGTCAGAAGACCTTCAGGAACAGCAAAGGAACAAAGAATGAATTAGTGAAAATCACAGGTTCCAGTGATGGAACTCCATTCTGTGTTTCAAAAAAGTTGGTGGGATACAAACCATTGTCTTTGTCAGAACATATTATTCAAAATCAGTTTTATTATTTGGAGAAATGTTTCCTACTTGGTCTCACTGTTTATGGCTCACTTATGAGAATTAATAGCTTTGGGATTTTTAAACTTTATAATAATTACCATTGTCCATTATTTTAAACCTGCCAGAAGATCCTCCTTTTTGGCATATTTATTTTATACATTGATTCACCTGAGGCAGTTTGAAAGTAATTTTTTGTATATACAAGGTCAAGTGCCTATATAAATTAATTGCAAAGTTTTCTTCAACCAAGTAAGTTTGCATTTGTGTGGCATTTCATGGGAAAGCAGTACACCTGTGGTTTACCAAGAATAATCTCCCAGCTTTGTCAAATATCACTGATTTTTATGAGAAATAGGTTTACAGTCTGATAAATTTACTGTAAACCATTATTCAATTTCATATAATACAAAGGTCTGTGTTTAAAAAATGTCTCTGCTATTAGGGTCTAAACCATTAGATGACTGAAATACCCTATGCTGTCTCTCAAATTTTCCAGCAATTCAATATTCAGGATATATATAGATATAGTCTTGCTATTCAATGTCTTAAAATCAATCAATATTAATGTGTCTGCTGGGTTAAACTTTTAAGGTCATTGTCTCCCTTCTGACATCTTTAACTACATCAACATCACATTACCATTATAGACTTGTAAAGCAATATACTTTTACATTTTTTAAACATGATAATGCCTTTTTGTGATTCAGTTTTTATCGTAATTTAAATCATGATACAGCATTTACATATCTTTTGTTTAGAAAAGATACCCCCCTATTTATAATTTTAGCAAATGGACTTAAAAGTGGTGGGATTAGTTTAAATGCACCAAAATATTCCAATTTATTCTTCAGCTGCAATAATGGCTACATCATACATTAGTAAATTTCCATAGTACATTTGCTATTAATTTTTGTCTGACTAGTATACATGACTATAATGTCATCTATTGGATCTTCCATGCATGGCTAAAATGTATTATTGGTATAATTTCAAAAGCAAAAATATTCAAGTCCTGTGAAATCTAAAAGTTTATAAACATGGTCTAAGTTCAGTATTGATCTCTATGACAAAATGAGCACATATTTTATTTTCCAGGACATAGAATCACTTAACTTAGACTTCACAAATATGGTATCATATGAAATTTTATAGGCCAGATCTTTCAACCTATAAAATTTCATGTCACAATAACTTTAAACTTTAGGGTGTCATAGGATTCTGATGTTTTAGTATTGCAAACCTCCAGAACTATCATTGCCATTTGCTTAGATATTAAACTTCATGAGATCCAGGGCTTTTCATGGAGGAAACAGAAGAAGTTTCTACAAGTTCAGAGTTCTCCTTAGTTCTCCTTACAACCTTTGTTTTATTTTTTTCCTATCCTAAAGGCAGCAGAGTATGTTCATTGCCATTGGAATTTTGAGAGCAATTTGATGTCAGATTAAAGGGAAAGACATAAAACAGAGGAAGGTAGGTAAATTGGCTTGCTCAGGCCCCTGATAGTGTCCAGGAAAGGGATATTTGGGTAGAGAGAGGAATTCTGTCTTTCTCACTGTTCCTTATGGGCCTCCAGTTTATTATTATTAGGGCAGCAGATGTTCAATATCATAAATAGTTACCAAATGCTAGCACATTAATCTGGTGCCCTCTTCTTTGAGAGATCTTTAAAATATTTTCATTAGTTTTCCAATGGAATAATGTGAGTTTGTGTATTCAGTCCTCATGCTTATCTTTATAGTGTTTGAAAACTCAAACTTTACTGTATTATATTACAGTACTCTTCTGAAGAATGCAGTCACTTCTTTTGTAGCTCCTTGTTCTTCTCTGCCTTATATAATGGACATGAGGGAAAATTCCCTAGTAGATTAACCAGAGAATCTTCAGCATTGTACATTTCTATTACCTGTGAGGAAAGAAGGTTTTGGGGGGTTCTTCTTCATGAGGGTAAATGTGAAGAAAGGATCAATGTCACACCATGACAGACTGCACTTTTAGAAGTGCTGTACAAACAACTAAAGTACTGTGAAGGGTTAATTCTTCACAGAAACAGACATTTAGTGACAAGATTGCTTAGCATCAGCAGAGCAGAGATAGACTTGAGAGCTACATGCTGAGGAGTCGGTCAGATTTCTGCCTTGATTGAGTTGAGTCTGATTTCAGCCTTAGCTGAGATCAGCTTAACACAGACAGAGAACAGGGGAAAAGATGTCAAGGAAGTTTGGGAAGTAGGCGAAGACTCTCATTTGGGCTAAGAAAAGGGGATAGATCTTTTAGAGAGAGAGACGATAATTAACCTATCCAGTCAAACAAGGAGTTAGCTTTGAAGACTACAGAGTTCCCTGGTCTGGTATAGTTAGAAACTGACTTTAGAGATCTTAAGAGTCAGTTAAAAAGAGTTATATAAAATATTTTAATTTTGAATTTCAGAATGCCTCGAGTGCCATTTATGTTGTTTAAGTTAAAGTGGGCTCCAGAGCTAAACTGAAAGCTAAAATAGTATACTGTGACAGCCAGAGTTCTTCAACAAAGAAGAAAATACATTACTAGGGTGGCTCAGTCAGTAAAGGAAAAGGAAATCTTACCTCTGAGGGAGGGAAGAAGAAGGGGGGCAACATATGAGAACATATCCATTACTTCTTATTGTGGTGATCCTCCATACAATATGGTACTCCCTTCTCATCTATATATCACATTAGTCACAGTTGATTTTCTTAAGAATCAACATGTTATATAGTTTATAAACTAAGAAGAAGACGTGGCTGTATGAGAGAATAAAATATGACAGATCTACCACCCTCCGCCCCCGGGGTTTTGTAGTGAATATTGTCGGGACCTCCTTCTCCACCCCGCTAGTAGTGGGGGTGGGAGTTGGGATCTTTTATTATTTTTTTGCAGTGTTGGGGGTATTTTTATGTCCTTTAATTGGGTTTTAACAGGGTTGTAAGACACTGTAACCTACCACGAGCTGCAAGGGAATGGCGGGAAATAAAAATAATAATAATAAAATAATAATGAATTTCACTGGAGAATATGTACATATAACTGAAAAAATCACTAATTTAAACTTGAGATGAAGAGAATATTCAGAATCCAGTGAAGTTCTCAATATCCTGCTCTTTTCAAGTAACAGGCATCCACCCTGTTAAGTTTCTGAGATATTTTTCTCAAGCAGAAAAGTTTACTATGAATTTTTGTTTTCTGTGAAATTCAGGGCAATTCTACCTTCAACAATGTTCCACAAGACAATTATACTTCTAAAAGGCCAAGAGTAGCAACAAAAAAATGAAATATTGCATTGTATCTGATAATGACCCCTGACTCTTCTTGGTTAGTTTAGAAAGGGAAGATACCCCCTCAGAAATCTGTGGCAACTCAACAGGTCAAAGCCTATCTGGAGATGTCTGGACCCTCAGAGCAGTCCGAGGACCTGGCAGTCTGGGAGCTAATGATATTGCAACAGATTGTAGCCTTAACCTCTTCTGGTAAATTCAGGCAATTACATTCTTAAAAAACAAAATACTTATGCAGTCCATGAAAAAAAGGAAAAGGAGGGAAAAGCCTGTAGGCTCTTTGCCCAATACTTTCACAATGAAAAGCAACCTTAATAAAAGTTATAAATCTCACCTCAGAGCCAACAGGAAATTCAGACTTTTGCATATGCAGGGGCCAGAGGATTGTAGGAACAAAAGCTAAGTGTATATACAAGCAGAGCATTGTGCTTTGCAGTCTCGCAGACAGTTTTTAGAAGCACAGAGGCACCATAGTCAGTGTAAGGGTTTTCAAGAATCTTTAGCATTGGTGGTTTTGGCTCATCTTGCCTGGACACCAAAGAAGAAATGTTTTTTCTTAGAGACAGACAATTCCATCCAATGATGAATTTGCTGAGTGGACAAAAAGTGAAGTTATATTTCAGCAGGCAATAATATTGAGGAAAGAGTTTTGAGTTTCAGCATTTTAGACCTTAGACTGTATGAGGACCTATTCATCTCAGTACTCTTAAGGAGAGATCAAAGAAAGGGAATATGGAGTACTTTGGATCATCACCCTGACAAAGGTTTTGATGTACTGGCAGAAATGGAAGCCGTTATGAACTAGGATGGGCAGCCTTATTGTGTTTCTAATTTCCCCTTTGCTAATCCATAATTCTGTGAAACAAAAACTTTATTGAAAAAAAGGATCATTCGGTTTCCTTGTAATGTCTATTACTTGAGCCACGTGATGCTTTACCCAAGGAAATCAAACCTTACTTAGGACCAAAGATCACAAACCACCATAAGCCTATAAAAGGTAAATTGCATGCATACTTGCTATTTGAATTGGGACCATGCAAGAAGAATACATTGATAATGCTTTTCAACCTTCACTTTGTTTTGCTAATCAAAACCAGGCTGCTGATATTTACCTTAGCATTTTAACTTGGGAAAGGATAAGTCTTTTAAACCTGTCTTTTTCTCTTTAAAAGAGAATTTCTCTTGAATTTTGGGGACCTTTTATTGGTTGGAAAGACTGCATAGGATTGTTTAATTAATTAAATAAATAATTCAACTGTAATTAAATTTGGTCTTCCTCTCCTGTGTGGCTCTGACCCAAATTGTTAAGAAGTGTATATGCAATGTACCTTTTACAAGCTGACAGAGATCCATGTTCTTTGTCATGTCTTAATTCTCAGAAGTACTCTGGACTGATGGGAAGTTCTGGGGGGAAAATACAAGAAGATTTAATAAAAGCTGACATTAGAGGAACAGTGATCAACTGATGGTGGTTCTTCATGGTGTGGAAAGTGCTGGAAAAGTCAGAGCAACAGAGTCACACTTTATCTTCTTGCACTTTGAGAAACATACAAAGGCTGAATTTCACACTTTCCTTCAAACATGTCTTCCTTCATAACTCTCTAGTTTGGTGCAACGGAGGCTTCAAGGCATAATAGTCATTGCTTCCTGCCATCCATTCATCCATTCACACACTTGAATCCCATTTTCCTCCAAGGAGCTTATGGTAGTGTACATGATTTTTCCTTTATCCATTTGGTGTGTCAATAACAGCCAATGAAGGCACATGGATGGCTGAAGGAGCCAGATGGAAGGGGAGGAGTGAAAGTGAAAAAAAAATGTTACACTGTCAGTTCTGGTCAAATAGGGTTTGTGTATCCAGAGCATTAGACTGGGAGGTCCTGGGTCAAGCATCTTTGTATTTTGAAGAACCTGCTTTTGAGAGTAAGTCAGATCTCTGTCTCAGCTTTTAGAAAGAGACTGGAAGGATCCTTTTCTCAGAGCCTGGCTTTTGGGATAAAGCAGGCAAATTTCAGTTGTCACTTAAAATGGAGATGGTGAAGTCTCAGAGTCTGACCTTGACATTATAAGTTATTATAATTGTGATTGGGAAGCGGCCATCAAGGGCTGGAAAAACACATCTCAAGCCTATCACTATTACAATCTGTAAGGAGCTGCTGAGGTGGCTTTAAGTGATATTTGGGTTGGATTTTTGAGGTTGCATGGTTTCTGACCATCTTCACACTCACGTTCCATGGAGCTTCAGCAGCAAATTAGTCTCTACCTTGTGATGGGACTATTCAAATCAGGCCCTCCAACACTGAGACATGGTCACATTTTGGTCAGGGATCTGTCTGGTCTTGTAGTGGTCTAAGATGGACCATGAGGCCAAGACACATCTCCAACCTGCCCCTGTGGATCAGCCATGTCTAGTTCAGGCTAGAAGGGAGTACCTAGCCCACAGTCCTCACAAGTCAGGTCTTCTCCTCATCCACATTGGTGAGACCCTCCTTACATGGTTCCAGTCCATTAACATTACACAGTTTTGACCAGATTGCCCTGGGAAATCCCCCAGGTAGACTTTGGCCATATTCCTGTTGCACAGGAGTGATGATCCCAGTGGTTGAATTTGAGCTCCCCTCCCATAATCACTAGACGTTTCCAGCCATTAGGGCCCCATTTGACCTCCTTATAGATCTGACTCCTTTTTCTTCCACCCAAGAAAGTCAGTGTACAATGGTGTGGATTATGGTTCATAGCATTGTGCATTGGATGAGCATCATCCTCTGCACTGGGATGGCAGGATCAGGTCATGATTTTACAGACTGGGAGATGTGATGGGAAGCCTTGGTCTGAACTGTTAATGGGAACTTGTACCACTCTGCCCCACAGATGTGCTTGCCATCCAACTGAGTGAGAATCCAGAACAGTGGACCTTGTATTTGTTGATAAAAGCTGAGCACCTTCTAGTTAAGAACAAAATAGATTTATTGAATAAGATAACAAAAAGTATAGCAAAGAAAAGAGATAGACCCCTGTCTGTCCACCCTAGCTGGAGAGAGGAAAAGGACAAACTCACTGTTGTCAGAAGAGCAGGGGAAAACCTGAATGAACCAATCAGAGGCAACAAAGATTATTTTAAATAGGGGAAGCTCCCTAACCAGTTTGGTGTAGTTGTTAGGAGTGCAGACTTCTAATCTGGCATGCCGGGTTTGATTCTGAACTCCCCCACATGCAGCCAGCTGGGTGACCTTGGGCTTACCATGGCACTGATAAAACTGTTCTGACCGAGCAGTGATATCAGGGCTCTCTCAGCCTCACCCACCTCACAGGGTGTCTGTTGTGGGGAGATGAAAGGGAAGGCGACTGTAAGCCACTTTGAGACTCCTTCAGGTAGAAAAAAGCAGCATATAAGAACCAACTCTTCTTCTTCTTCTTCTTCTTCTTCTTCTTCTTCTTCTTCTTCTTCTTCTTGCTATTCTAGATAGCTGTCCCTTTTATCTTCCCTGCAGGATTTTCCAGTCACTACTTTGTATATACACACAGTAGATCTTGAATATTCCAAGAGTACTGGCTATCTGAAGATCATAGCATCCAACTTTTTTGGATATCAAGTTCTTCTGGTTAAACTTCCCTCCAATCACCAAAGGAGGAAAAAGGCCAGGTGTGCATTCAGGCAAGCCAGACTATGATAAAATTATTTTTAATGTTGGGTTTAGTTTTTGAGATATTGCAGGGATCATAAATGTACACAGAAAATCCATGTTTTCCAGAATTTTTCTCAACTTCTTAAATTGGTACATGTGTACTGGTAGTGGTCAGACAAACTCATTATATTTCCCCATAATGCAGTTTCCCCAGCATCCGCCCTACTACATCAGCCTCAAGGAAGAACCACCTAGAAATTCAACAGTACACCAGGCAACATTAAAGCTAGCTTCAGATCTGGGTAGATGGCAACAACAATCAATAGGACTGATGTATTCAAACAGAGAAAATACTCATCAAAGAAAATACTGGCCGGACCCATAGTTACAGTCTGGTTGGAGAGATCAGAGCAATAAAGAATAGTTTCAGTGAGTCTAATGAGCTTTAAAACACATTTAGCAATGAATATCAGGGACCTTCTGTGCATGTATCCATAAAACAACTGACCTTGAGTGCTCATGCTACAGCTATACATAGTTGGATATTACTGTATCATTGTACTATAGCAAGAATTTGCAACTAGATTTTCTTGTGTGGACAAAACCACTCAGGAGGTGAATAACTGCTATTATGCAATGATAATAAATATATCTAATGATGTGTAGATGGAACCCACATTTTCAGAACACTTAATGTCCAAGTGCAGAATTTCATTTCATATTCCAAGCTAAAAAAAGGACTTCTCAGGAAACGGTGTTAAATTCATAGTGCAGTTGACAATTAGGAACTGGACACATTTGTATACTCAAGCAAGTAATTATGGATTATGGAAACATCATTATATATCATTCCTTTTCATCTCTGAAATAGCTACAGAAAAACCTGTACTGTCTAAACATCCAACTCAAAGAGGGATGCTTTTTTTCTTTAAGAATCAAGACAGCCACTGAGAGTATGACAGACAGTTTGGTATTTCAAGCCTGAAGCAGCACCTGGAAGGACAGGACCTTTCACAGTTTAATAGTGGGCAGCAAGTCACGGTAGTGATCAGGTCAGGCTATGGCTGTAGCAGTAACTGATATGGAAACAATAGATGTCACAGTAGCAGCTGTGATATCTATGGCTCTACCCCCCTAGTTATAAATAAAGAAACAAATAATGAAAAATAGTGGAATGATGGAACAACACTGCAGTCTGTGGTTTGCGAGTATATGCCTGGAAGAGTAGAAGAACTGATCAACCAAACTGGGAACATGTGCACTGTCTAAGTAGGAACTAGGAACATGCACACCTCAAGATCCTGGAAAGAGCACTGGAACTCCCCAGCTGTTTTCTGCATGAAAGAGGAAAGTTCAGCTGGTGCAACTATAGAAATATGCTGCACAGTACCACATATATGATTGTTGTATTTCTTGCACTAGGTTTGGTTAATGCACTGTCATGGTTAAGATTCCCTAGTCCTCTTCACACTACACTGTAAACAAAAGTGGAATCCATTATATATATATATTCTTTTATTTTATCAAATGTCCATTTAAGAAGAAGAAGAGTTGGTTCTTATATGCTGCTTTTCTTTGCCAGGAGGAGTCTCAAAGCAGCTTACTATCACCTTCCCTTTCCTCTCCCCACAACAGACACCCTGTGAGTAGGTGAGGCTGAGAGAGCTCTAATATTACTGTTCTGTGAGAATAGCTCAAACAGGACTGTGATGAGCCCAAGGTCACCCAGCTGGCTGCATGTGGGGGAACAGGTAATCAAACCTGGCTAGCCGGACTAGAAGTTGGTGCTCCTAACCACTACACTGAAAGACTGTTGAATGCTAATGAAAAAAGAGCATAGAAAAGTATCTTGATTTCTACTCTTATTTTTGCATTTTGTAGTCTTCCTGTGTTTGGGGGTTTATCCTTCACCAGTGGTCCATCCAGAAGAACGGGGACTCTTAAGCATAAGAATCAGGAGGCAACAATCTAATAATGAAGTACCATACCCAAAAACCAGTTCACTTGTAACACTGCGATGGACTAGGAGAAGGTTAACTCAAGGCAGTCTGAAATACTGGCCAAAATCAAGGAACACAGTTTCCATCATCTCAACCTAGTAGATACAACTAGCTGGATCTATTCTTTTCCCATTGTTTAATAGGGACAGGGCAATTCAGATTGAAGTTTCTCAGCAAGGTCAAAAGATCTATTCTTGGATAGGTTCAAGATTATATAGAAAAGGACCAACCTAGACATGATAACTTCATTGCGTCCACTACACCATTTTAAAGTGATTGAAACATGTCACAAGAGTCCAGTCCTGAATGGACCCACAGCATAGTGCACTTGTTACCTCACCACCACCTTTTCAAGAACCAAAAACATCCATTTTCACACTTGATAAGGAGGGGAGAACAACAAAAACTGGAGCCCACTATGTGGCACCCCTGGCCAGAATCAGGCCCTTAAGGCATTTCAAAATCACTTTAATATGGTGGCAGCATCCCTGTGGCAACCACGAGGACAAGAAATCATGTCGTTTGGCCCAAAGCAGAAATGTACATAAAGGCTTCAGCTGCAGTTTTATTTTTGATAATTCATTATGAATATAACCAAGCTATTCATTCTGTGTTTAGGTTATGCACTTATAGTGCATAGGTCTCTTTACTTGTTTGTAATAATAATTACATATGCAGCATTTAGTATATGTTGGAAATATAGCTCCCCTGAGGAGTAATGATATAGAATGATATATGATAATGGCGGGAACTGAGCAGAACAGCACCCCATTTCAAGAAGCTTGCTGTATTAGGCCCGTTCCGAACAAGGACCAATGTTGCCAATTGGTTCCTAAAAGTGGAAACACTATTTTTAAAAGTGCAATCTCGGCGTTACGCATACCTGCCTTTGTACTGGAATCCAGTAGCATTTCAATTGTTTCCCACAGGTTTCCGGTCTCACAAAAATCGCTAAAAAGGAAACGTTTTTTTCTGTGCTTTGTCCCGCCCCTGGCCATCAATCAAACAAATAGCCAATGGGCAGCCAGTCAGGAAAAAAAAGAAAAGAAAAACACACGTTGCAATGAATATGCCTTGATTCCTCCTAATGTAGAGACCCATCTAGCGGGCGTGTGAGCTGGCGAGTCATCGTTACCACGCTCCCCCAAGTGAAAAGAAAAATCCCCCTCATGGGCACAATTTTCGGCCAAAAATAAAGGGAACTTGCAAACGGGGCTTTGTTGTGCTTGGTGACTTAGGGGAGCTTTAAAGCACTTCTGTGGAGGGACTGTAGCCAGAGAAGCCTCGCTGGGTGAATGAAGGCTCACCAGTTCATTGCTTTCTGCTCGCTCCAAGAAAAAAAAATGGCAATCGCTTCGCCCGAAGTTCGGAGGAGAGAGCCAGGGGGAGGGACTTTGCTGGAACCGCAACAATGGGAACACACAGGTCTTTTTCGCTAGTGTTGCAGATTGTTTGTGAGAGTGTAGCGCTTTTCGGAGGGTGAATCCACTTTTCTGGATTTCCCTTTAAGCACTACAACAAATCGCTTTTTGCGGGACTGTTTCAGGAGTGTGGCAGATTCCGCGACGTCTTGTGGAACTGCAAATTAGCAGCGTTTACAATTTGCAAGCCTTTTGCAACATTGAAGTAGTGCGGAATGGACCTCGGTATTCTCTGGAAATATTGAAGAATGAACAAATGTCTGTATTGGTGTTTCACCAAGTGAGTACTGGATGTTTCTATATGTTCTCTCCAAGGACAGGTGAGAACTGGTCTCTGGGCTTGTTTGTCCTATCTAGATGCAGGTGAGAGCTGATATCTTAACTGTTATCTGTAACCTGGCTGCTATTTTCTCTTACCTGATAGATGGAGGTGTGTTGCGGGGAGTGGAATGGGGGAGATGGTACCACAGTAGGGTGGTGGAGGGGGAAATATAGTGATGGGAGAAGTGCAGGCCAGATCCTTTCTGGCTCTTCTTACAGCCAAGGTGATGCTAGCAACCATTAGGGAGGGGAACACAAACTGGTTGAAGATCTAAATTTAATTGCGAATTTTGGGCAATTTGTGGTTTGCACTGTGATGCACATGAACTGAAGAACCAACACGAACTTGCAGTTTGTGGCAGTTCATGAAAAGCAGAGGTTTCTAAAGTTTAAACCCCTGCTTTCTGTTCTTGATGAAAAACAGCTACTCAGTTGTTTTGTTTAAAGGGCTCATCTGTCTGGAAACTCCTACTTTCTGCTCCCAGTGAAAAGCTGCAGGGAACAGAAAGCAGGGGTTTAAACTTTAGATGGATTCTGAGCTGATATGTACCAACACCCTGGTTCATATGGGTTTGTGTCTATCCATAGTAACTGTATCCACTTCCCTCTGGGCTTGAAATACCTGATCAGTTACAGGTAAAGTAACAGCCATTCATAATTTAATTCAGGATGACCTGACATGTATCATTGAGGAGGTGTTAACCTTTCCCAGCTGTGCACCCCTTGCATACTCAGTGATGCATGAGCATCACTGGTGGTTGGGCAGGTGAAGCTATTGTAGCTAACTATCAGGATTATATCCTTCAGCTTGATACCCTGTCTGAGACTTTACCTACCCACTCATTCTGGTCATTCTTGGAGCCTCTGCTCCAATTGCCCAGTCATCTCAGGCTAGACAGGTGGCAACCCAAGAAAGGGCCTTCTCCATCATGGCAACAAATTTGTCTGTCCTCCTAGATTAGTGCCTTTCACCAGCAGGTGAAGACTATTTTGTTTCATGTGGCATACTACCAGGAACTGTTTTTGGCCCTCCTTCCAGTACTGTTTTTGATTGAATTTTATACTTTTAACTGTATTTTATGGGGCATAGTCCCATTGTATACGGCACTGGTCAGACCACACCTGGAGTACTGTGTGCAGTTCTGGTGGCCTCACTTCAAGAAGGACGTAGATAAAATTGAAAGGGTACAAAGGAGAGCGACGAAGATGATCTGGGGCCAAGGGACCAAGCCCTATGAAGATAGGTTGAGGGACGTGGGAATGTTCAGCCTGGAGAAAAGGAGGTTGAGAGGGGACATGATAGCCCTCTTTAAGTATTTGAAAGGTTGTCACTTGGAGGAGGGCAGGATGCTGTTTCTGTTGGCTGCAGAGGAGAGGACACGCAGTGATGGGTTTAAACTTCAAGTACAACGATATAGGCTAGATATCAAAAAAATTTCACAGTCAGAGTAGTTCAGCAGTGGAATAGGCTGCCTAAGGAGGTGGTGAACTCCCCCTCACTGGCAGTCTTCAAGCAAAGGTTGGATACACATTTTTCTTGGATGCTTTAGGATGCTTAGGGCTGATCCTGCATTGAGCAGGGGGTTGGACTAGATGGCCTATATGGCCCCTTCCAACTCTATGATTCTATGATTCTATGATTTAATAAATTGTCAAAGGCTCTCAACAACCTGGAATACCCATAAAAGGCAGTGTATTTTTATTGTTTAAATGTTTTAAATTTTTAACATTTGCCCCCTTGTGGGCTCTGATGAGGTGGAAAGGTGGCATAACAATGTTTTATAAGAATAAATAAACAAATGTTCCCTACCTTTAATTTTCACTTATATAGTTTCAGTTCTCTGTTTTTCACTGGGAGTTTGGTAGATACATTTTGTACAAATTTCACAGGCAATTTATTTGTATGGACTCAAACTTGAAGCAACTCGACATAGGATTACACTGTTTGACATATAGTGTACATATATTGTTTAATACTGGTTCATTGAAACAGAAATAACACTGACATTTTCCAGGACAAATGTAGTAAGGAGAAACAGAAAATGGTGCAAAAATAAATATTCTAGTAATAAAAAAAAAATGTTTTTTGGGGGGGAAGGGGTGAAAACAGCAAGGAGAACTTCCTATTGTACACGCGCACACACACACACACACACACACACACACACACACACACACACTAACTCAATCTTTATTACAGATTTACAGGTATTTATTACAGTATTCTCTGTAACTTACCTTTGCAATACCACTCCCACCTTTTAACTAGGATGTAAAGGTTCAGGGATCTACATGTAGATGTGTCTGACAAAGGGAACTTTAACTCTTGAAGTTTCATACCCCAAAAATAATTTGGGTCCATAAGGTGCTATTGCACTCTTTCCTGTATTTTCCTTTTTAAAAAAGTGTTTATAGTCCTTAATATCCAAATATTGCTCTTATTTGCCCTGAAATATGTCACAAAATCTCTGTGCATCCATATTTGGTTTATATTATAAATTTAATAAATGAATTCATTATAGTGATCATACTTTACAATTAAAAAACAAACAGGGAATTTTTTTTCAAAGGCTTTCAATATCTGTTCTTTAATCATTCACCCAGGCTCAAAATATGCATTTTTTTAGATTAAAGCATTAAAGTTGCTAATTATATTCTAAGAACTAACAATTATTTCTTTACCCTTTTACTACCTTCTTCTGGCAACAAAAAAATGTCAGCACTGATTTAATTTTTTGCTATTATAGGATTAAAAGAAGTTTCTAAAAGGCAATTAAATGTGCCCTATAGCAATAGTGGCTTTCCTATCAGCATCCAAATTCTCTTTGCTAAAACAACAGATTTTTTTAAAAACCAGGCTTTCTGGGCATTTCCCCCCACACTCATTTTTATAATACATTCCTTTGGTGATTATCTCCAAAGACAACTTAGCCAACATAATGAGAATCTTTGCACATTTAGATCTTGGTGAAGGTAGATCTATCATATTAGATTAATGGAGGAAAATGCAAGTTAAAGAGCCTGTTCAACATGCTTAACTCTGTGCTTGACACATACAGGATCTTCACCTTTGGGAGCCCAGTTCATGATCAGCCAGAGGCCCTAAGCAAAAAGTTCAATAATCTTTGAGTACATTCCCCACTTGATGTATCACAAAATCAATTATTAGATGGTGGAACATTCAGTAAACTATGCTCAGACAAAATGAAGTTTTTCTCTCATTGGAATTCACCAGTAATCAATTTTGAGAAGTATTATCAGATAACACGGGAGTACCTATTGTCCTTAAAAAGGAATTGAAGAAAGCATTGTTATTTTCATCAGTAGTGCTGGTTTCACCTAGTTACATTTAACTAACCTGCAAAAACCTTTGAACACAATTCTTCACAGCCATGTCAAAAATTGTGGACAGTTGTTTTGACCCAAATGCAACATTAAGCCCTTCCTAGTTTTGCTTTCTCTGAATCATAATTATCATCTTTTCCTGGTTCCTGTGGGACGTTTTCTTTCACTATTTGATTTTGGATTGGACATTTTTGTCTGTTGTTCACTCTACCTTTTCATCAATTACTTAATCTTTTGCATCTCCCCATTCCATAATTGTTTGAATTTCGGCTCTTTTTAATCTCTACCCTCACACTTTTTCCTAATATTGTGAAAGATTCTTTCTCTCATCCAAACTAAATATCCACAGTAGTTGCTATAGAAAAGAGAGTTTGCTAAAAATCAGTTTTGGGCAGCAAATACCTCCTGAGTTTAACAAGGTCCTTAAAATTAGACTGATGCTGTTATTTGGGTTTGGTTATTTATTGGGACCATGTAAAATAGACTCCAGTTAAAATTTTCTGGCATAATAGTGTTTTGAGGAAAGCTGAAATATGATGAGAGAATATTGTAAGAATATTAAACTTTCCCAATGTGCTGTATAACCAAAATTCCTCCCGGTGCAGCTATTTGGGGATAATTGATTTCCTCCTAGTTACTACCTGTTTCTTACCTGCACTAGTCAAATGGGTAGCTCCAGCCAGTCAGAGATGTGACCGTGAATGGAATATTGACTTGGACATATGATGATGTCTTTGAGAGCAACTGAACAGCTAGTGTGGTTTGATATGAATGTTGAATGAGGACTCCTGGATTTAAATGCCCACACTGCCATGAACTGCATAGGTAACCCCTACATTGCAGCCAAATATTCATCCCATGACTGCTGTAAGGATTAAAGTATGAATGGGAAAATCACATATAAATGGAGGAAAGATGATATAAACTACTTGGGGTCCCATTGGAGAGGAAGACAAGATATAAATTAACCAACCAAATCAATAAATATGCCTCCCTGAACTCCTGAGAGGCAGGATAAAACAAAGTCAGGGCAGGGTAATAGAAAAGAATAGAAGAATGCCCTCCCCATTGTAACAATTGTCCAGAGAGAAAAAAGGCTTCTTTGGTCATTACCTATAATTAAAGTGTTCCTGACACACACTTTGTCTCGACCTTACCTGTTCAACTAAGAAACTTCATCTTGATTTATTTTGTCTTTAGACACACTTTCACCATCAACCCAATGAGTTTGCTTATTATTGAACCATGTTTCAAGACTTAAAATCTTCGTATATAGCGATGTTATTTAATTTCATACTAAAATGACATAGATATTTCTCCATTACACAAGGTGTACAGTGAACTGTATGATGTACAGATTCAGTTCACCACAGCCAAACATATCCAATGCAGTACCTACAAGGTGAATTCAAAGCCATACAGGCCTCAGTTTCATAGATCTGTAGAGCATTTTCAGAAAACACACACATTCCAGGCCATCAACGGTGGGACTGGCATACATAAATGCAAGCGATACACTAAGCCATGCTGAAAAAATGTCATCCATTATATTCTCAAGTCTACACCCCACACTGGTTATTATGAAACACCTTTTGGTGAAGTTGAAATATGTACATTAATAACTTCAAGTTGTTCCCAACTTAATAAACGCAAAAATTTAAAAGAATTTAATAACAGCTTACAAATGTAATGTGAGGGGACCAGAACATGCAACATGTGGGGGCTGACTTAATTTCTTTCTTTCTGAAAGTCCTGAAACTTTCTTGCTAGAAGGTTTTGGCCAGATTGTCATGTGCCTTTCTAGCTATGCAAGACTTCCTTGGACCTTTCATGGGACCAGCTTTTGAAAATTTGTCTTTGCTTATCTAGTACATTTTTATCTAACCCTTCTTTCAGGAGACTCAAAGGAACAGACCTAGTTCCTCCTTCCTCTGTATTATCCTCACAACAACAACCTATAAGATGGGTTAAGCTTGGATAGAGAATGAATGGCCCAAAGTCACCCAGTAAACTGATATGTGGGGATTTGAATCTTAATCTTCTAAATATGAACCCAATATCCCAACTACTATACTATACTTGATAAACCAACTCCCCCACAATATTGCTTAGTCTTGTAATAGCTCCCAACATATTGTCAACATGGTCTAGCCTTCTTCATGTGGTTGGGTAAAGTCTTCTCGACCTCCATATAAGCACACAATTATTTATTTATTGGGCTTATAGGCCTCCTCCTCCAAACAGCCTTTAGGCAGCTTACAACACATTCACAGTTTAAAAACCCATAAATAAGTAGTCTCATTAAAATATTGGAATAATCAGCTTATAATTATTTTTAAAAACTCAAAAGCATGCTCCATCAATATACCTTCCCCCAATGTTCCTGGGATCATATAGATCAGGAGTAGTCAACCTGCATCCATGGACTACAATTCCTATGAGTACCTGCCAGTGTTTGCTGGCAGGGGCTCATGGGAATTGTAGTCCATGAACATCTGGAGGACCACAGGTTGACTACCTCTGATATAGATGACATTCCAGTTTCAACCCAGTGCAGATGATAGGAATAGGGATTGGGGGGGGGGCTGTTCAGCTGGTAGAAGTACAGCCCTTGGCCTCGACCAACAGCCTGGTGGAAGAGCACCATTTTACACTCCCTTTGGAACCTGGAAAGTTCTGTAAGGGCGTGGGTCTCTGCTGGCAGCTCATCCCACCAGGCTGGAGCCAGGGATGAAAAGGCCCTGGTTCTGGTCAAGGCCAAGCACATATTTCTGTGGCCAGGTACAACTAGCAAGTTAGAATTTGCTGAGCAAAATGTTCTATGCCCAAAGACCGGAGGAAGGAGAAGAGAGGAGATTAGGAGTGCATATGGTTCACCAACAGAGCCTCTGCTTGGTATGCAGAAGGTCCCAGGTTGAATCTCCATCATCTACAATTTAAAGGATCTGTTGACAGCTGCTGTAAAAGACCTTTGCCCAGGACCTTGAAGAGCCAGCACTATTCTAAGTAGGCAATACTGACTATAGTGGACTGATAGTCTCAGTACAAGGCAGCTTCGTATATCCCTGTAAGATTCTATACTTGTTGACCACACATGAAATGCTATGCTAGCTGTCATTCCCTGTTGCCAGTAAAAGGAAAGACTTCCACTAATATGATGGAAGCAAGCATTTTACTTGCATACACTGGTATACAGGCAGGCAGCTCTGCAGAATGGTGTGATTGAAGGAGATGAGGACAAATTTCATACCTCCACTTCTCCCAGCAATAGGCAGCATCTATCATGTATCACCATAATGCATCATAATCATTAAATTTGAGAGAGAAAAAACAAACCCAACAAATCAAGATATCTGAAATATGTAGTCTTCTTACATCTTTGGTCTTTAGTATTTTTCTTCCAGTCAGATTTCCCTCCCATACTAAAGGTGGGCCAGGAGGGGAAAAATAATTAATGAGCCACAACATGGTAAGGCAGGGGAAAGGAAGGTGATCTCCACTTATTGTGAAATAACTATAATAAAAACACTGTGGAGTATTTAAAATAAAAACAAACTAAAAGTGAAAATGAACACAATATTTGCTCCAATCCCTGAACTCAGTGAATTCCAAGCTACAAGTTGCCACCGTTGGTTGAAACCTATTTATAAATTTTTGCTTCATCTATACCAAGCCTTCCTCCTCAATAGGAACCCAAAGCAGACTAAGTTGTTCTCCTCACCACCATTTTAACCTTACAACATCCCCGTGAGCTAGGTTAGACTGCCAGTGTGTGACTGGCCCAAGATCACCTACCTGGTATCCATGGCATAGTCATGTCAAGAGTCTGAACTTCTCACAAAGGAAAAGGAATGGAGCTTTTGCAAACTGGGACATATAACTGTAATTGGTTAAATACAGTTATGTCTGCATTTGAAGTAACTGAAGGTATGTGAGTATTTAGTAATGCAATCTATTTTTCCAAGCTGGATTGCCAGCTTTTGAAATAATAATAATTTTAAAAATCTGGTTCCTGGGTGGATCTTGGAGCCAGGAGGTAGAGATCAGTGGAGATATTTGGCTGGTCTGTAAAAGGACTCTGTAATTTTTGGAAGGCCTGTGAGTAAAGCCCAACAGTTTTTGGCATCCTGCACAAAGCTGTATATTCATATAAAGCTTTTTTTGTGGGGAGGGGGGTACCTTGGCCTTTCCCAATGCATTTCTGGCAGCTGAACTGAAAGTAAGTCAACAGCAGCCAGAAAACATCCCCATGACCACACCATTCCAATTCTGGTCAGTCTGGCAACTTGACTCCCAAGGCACTTGTTGTAGCACCATGATAGAATGAGTGAGGGCTATCAGGTGGTGGAGATAGAATGTGCCATGCATCAGCCACATCTCCAGAATTTATACTTTTTACCTTCACTTGTTATTAGAAAATGAATAATCTTTGATTTGGGGCTAGACTTGAATAAGGAACAGCAAATAAGAAAAGGGATCACTCATTGATTAGAATGTGAATCATAAATACACAGACCTACTGGTTCATTACCTAACCATCATTTGTCCTGTGCCTGTAGCCATAAGGGTGCAAGAGCAGGTTCTTGTGTTTTTAGACACTCTATAAGAATAGCATGCACACTGCAAATAAAGCTGCCCTCTCAGCAACCAATTTTTCATTCTTTCGGAGATAAATATGAAATATTCCCATTGTTTCTCTGAGCTTGTGCAGTGATCTTTAATGTGTAGTCATGGATGCTGTGAACATCTAGTCAATTACTCAGGTGTATTTATTTAGTTATTTATTTTTTAAAAAATAACTTTTGCAGGCCCATTTCAACTCTTCCGTAAAAGCTGCGTTACTGTTGTGAACTCCAGCAAGAAGTCCCTCAAAGCTCATGCCTAGTTTACTGCGGCTCGCCAAGGCAGACTCTTGCTTCACACAACCAGAAATATGCCCATTAGATCTGCAATGAAGAATGATGGGACAATTCAGAGTTTCACAAGCACAGGACCTAATGTACCTGCCATAATTTAAGATAGCCCCTGGGTGGTCATAAGCCCACAACCTTGATAGAAGGATTTTGAAGACTAAATAAATCTTCCAAAAGAAAAGGAAATGGGTAAGTATACTCAAAGTTATATTACGTGCTTTATTTAATGTGCGGCACTCAACAAAAGGGACTTACTGGTGGCTACGAGAAGCAGATTTTATTAGAGAGACAACTGGTATTGCACAATGTATGCCCCTTCCAAATGGTTCAATGGTGAGCGCTGTGGGCATAAAATGAGAGGTGTGAAACGAATAAAAGAAAAACTAAATTTTAGGATGCAACATTTTACAAGGATGGTATTTCAGGAGCAATGTGATATACATTGACCAGTTTAGGCCCTCCTCACACATTTGCTCAGCCATGTGGGATTTGTTTTCCTGTGGCTGGTTAGGCATTAGATATGCTGAGAGCTGACACAAATAAAATCACCAGGCAAAGTTACCTTCCTTTAACAAAAATTCATTGGTTGTACACAAGACAAGTATCTGATTCAGTAGCCTTGAGGATCTTTATCCAAATTCATCACAGGCAACATGCCAAGCAGCATTGCTAACGAAGCCAGGCCTTTTATCAGTAATTAGTAATAAATAACAAATCTGGTTAAATCTTTTCACTTACCAGAGGACAGGCACTTACTTTCTTGGGCCATGGACAGGTTATTGAGTTGCCTAGCTGTCAAGAATGGAATTGCTTGCTGTTTATTGTCTGTTTGCAACTTGCAGTTGGATGTTTTCTAAAACTACCCACAATGTATTGCCTGCATTTTATACCAATGGAGTCAGCAGCACCAAACTCATCACAATATTAATTAGGTTCATGAACAGAAAAACACTGAAAGCATACTGAAACATCTAAGTAGTAAGTTTTAACTCAAACACCTGAAACATTTTCTTCCAGCTTGGTGTAGTGGTTAGGAGTGCGTATTTCTAATTTAGCGAGCTGGGTTTGATTCCCCGTTCTTCCACATGTAACTAACAAGGTGATTTTGGGCTCGCTACAGCACTGATAAAGCTGTTTGGACTGAACAATAATATCAGGGCTCTCTCAGCCTCACCCACCCCACAGGGTATCTGTTGTGGGGAGAGGAAAGGGAAGGCGAATGTAAGCCACTTTGAGACTCCTTCTGGTAAAGAAAAGCAGCATATAAGAACCAACTGTTCTTCTTCCCTGCTTTTAACTATATAACTTTTAACAATGGGTAGTGAAAGCAGAAGATGAGAAGATTGCTGTACAAAAGCAGTGTACAAATGGACAATTGCATTTGTATAGAGGAATGCCAAACAATAGACTCTCTGATTGAGACCAGTGATCTGGGCTGCTGGATGACTTAACTTAAGTAGTTAAGAGGCCTCAGAATATTTTTTTAAAGCACCACTCTCCCATTTTTGATAATTTTGGGAGTAATTGCCTGAAAAGGAAACATGTGATCTGCATTTTCAGAAAACATTGTTCTCATTTGGCAGCACAAGCTTGTTACCAAATCTGATTGGCTGTATAGTATCACACTATCTAATTGCTCTCTACACGATCCCTCATTGACTAGTATTATTCATGTCAGTAAATAAGGAAGCATTGATAGACATCTCAATGGTTTCTCTTTGGTCCACATTTACATTAGCATACTTCTACATCTGATTGACTCAATATTGCTTTGACATTGGCATATTTATATATTATAAAGAAATAACAGTGCATGGGGGAAATGAATGGCAACAAACAGAATTGGAAAAAGGTAAATATCTCTCAGTGAAAGAGAATGATGAATGACTTTACTCCATTACATAAAGCAGTATTTCTGACTCAAAATATATAATAGAAAAATGTTTAGTGGAGTCCTACACAGTGCCCTACAAAGGCCACTTTTACCCTACAGCTGTAGCCAATTTCAGACTGTCCCACATTTCTCCTACATTAAAAAGAGGGGAAAAGGGCAATGCTGTCCCAAGAAAACAAGTGCCATGCCATGACTGTTTCTCTCAGACTGTTTCCAGACAGTTCTAGTTGTGCAGCAAAGCAGGGATAAGTTCCCATATGGATGTGCACTTCAGTGAACTATGGACATCTCATGGGAACTTTGAATGGCAGCCTCCAGGTTGTCTTTATACATCTCCACTCTTTTAATTCCCTTTCAGACCCTGGAGGGTAGGATCATATTGGAATACCTGCCTGCCCAGCAGCACTGCAATAACTGTAGTCCAGGGATTTAGGCAAGTGTATCATTCAGTAGCTCCTGCTAGTTATAAGCCTAACACAAAACTTCTATCGCTTCTGAGGTCACAAAATTAGGGCAATTGCTATTCCTGTAATAAACTGCCTCATGCTACATAACTTCTCAAAATCTTTTTTTCTCATCCCTTAGTTTTTCTCCAATTGTTCTTCTCCATTTACATAGTAACCAGTATTGCCAAAGACCAGGGCACCTCAGTATGAAATATTGGTTTTGGAAAATTTGCCTACCATTCTTTAGTCTGCAAACTGTTAGAATTCCTGTCTCAACCAGTTCCTACGTTGTCAATTATCTTTGCAGATATTAATGATGGAAATAATAGGAATTTGTGCTTTCAAACACATTAAATTCCTTACGGAAGAATAGGAATCGCTGCTTTCAAGCACATTACATTCCTTAATCATAAAGGAGATTTTGAAACATATACCGTATTTGCCGGTGTATAAGACGACTGGGCGTATAAGACGACCCCCCAACATTTCCATTCAAAATATAGAGTTTGTTACATTACAGTACAGTACTATAGGCCACTATGGGCAGCTATGTCTATCCCAACTGAAGTGCACCCGGCGTATAGGATGACCCCCCCCCCCCACTTGGAGGCATGTTTTTCAGGGGGAAAAACTAGTCTTATACGCCAGCAAATACTGCATTTATTACTGTTTTATTCCACCATTTCTACAAGGTTCAGGATACCACATAAAGCCCCATTTAATCTAAAAATAGCATTGTAAGGCTGGAAATGCGGTCCATTGTCAAGGCTGGCCATGGTTCATCATTTGCCAAGGCCCACATCCCAGCAGCAGACCAACTTCATTTGGCCTATCTTCCAATGGTGGGTATACCTAGAAATAGAACACCACAGAGCCACACTTTACTGCCTTGCCCAGGTTCCATTTTCGTAGGTAATTATCCTTCTGTGGAAACCACAATGGGACACAGAGAAAGGTCTAGAACCCCTTAGGGAACCATGAAGTAGGAGATAGAGCTGTGATGGACAGCAAGGACGTCCTGTCTCTGAGGGGCCAGAAATACCTGTAGGTGTCTTAAAGTCTTGATAGTGAGTTTGGTAGTTGAAAAGCCATTTGAATGTCTTCCCACTCTGTGTTATACCCTCCTGTCCTCTAAAGTCTTAGAAGAATGAAACTTTGTTTACCATTGCTCCACTGCTGCATTATTTTAACCACTGCCCTGCTTTGACTTATTCACATGTTTCTAACTTGTCTATGTGGGTGAGAATATGTACAAATAAGGACATCAGTTACATCTGAGGAAGCATATCTACTGCAACCCCTTGACTTCCTCAGCTGCTGACAACAAGCTATGATCATGAAAGTCACCCTATGCATTCGACTGGAGATTTTTTTTAATGGTGCAAATAATTTCTGTTGCTCTTTCAAAGTGTCTCCTACCAGATGCTTTGTTCTATTTTTTTAAGGATCCACTCTAGAAAAAGACCTCAGCATAATTAGGAAACAATCGCTGTGTTTTTCTTGCTGTCCTAATTTTTTCTTCACTTTAAACTGCTTCATTGACTTTAATTAAACTTGCCCTAGGCTTATGAGCCTAGCAAACTACAGCAACATTTTGTTTAAAAAAACCCAACAAAAAACAAGTTGCTTTCTTGTCCAAAAGGATCCCACACACACAGTTTATCTAATTTACAAAACTTATTGGTTTTAATATTAAGGTGGATTTTAGTGCTCCAGCTGGAGAATATGGATGTGCTTTTCATTTTATTCTTATATACACTGGAAATCTAGCATCAGTTCAAGCTCTATGTTCAGACATGATTTACTATACAATGAGTCTGTCACCCTTTAATCTGCCATAATATTGTTTTCATTTCCATCGTAACATATGTATGTTTCCACTGCCACATAACAAATCTGTTATAAACAAGCCACCATGAAGGCACAGGTTTCAACCAACCTATAATGTTTAATCCCAGAAGTTTCTTCATTAGTGTATCCTCCTGTTTCACTTGATATATTTGTTTCTGTTTTGGTCATTTCAGTTCTACATTTTTCCCTCTTGGTTTTGTAGATCCATTGAATTGTATATGACGTTTTATACAGTATTTGTGCATATAACATATCTGTACATATAATATTAGAAAACACTGAAATGCTAGAAAAATTATCATTTTACAGAAGGAAACACTTGGTGCAAAGAAATACAAAATGGCACAATACGTTCACAGATTTATTCACAAGCAAAATCAAAACAGAGATCTTGAAGCTACAAACAGCAGGGATGAAAAATCTGAACTAATCCCTATCCAGAAGGCTCTGGAGTGTTAAATGGAAGAAGGAATGTAAGCAGCATAAAGATATGAAATGGAGATGGAAGTTTCTTCCAGATTATTTCTATCATGTATCTTTCTCTCAGTTTAATTGTAAGAACTATGAAATTTAACATGGTAAACTCCAGGCTGAAATGTCATCTTAATCCCTTGAATATTCTTTAATTCTGTGAATTCCAGTGGAAACCATAGAGAAAGAAATTGAAATAGAATTTTAGTTCTGTATTAATTCTTAATCTTATTTTAAAACTTTGGGGAGGTTATTACTACAGAAACTGCTAATACCAAAAGGCTGTATTATTTCCAGTTTTACAATAACTTCCCCTTCAGCAGTTACAGTTAGCTGGCCATCATGGTACAAATCCTCTATCACCTTGAAAAAAAGAAAATATAAAGTCTCCCCTCCCCCAAGTTCCAAAGCTTACAACTTGGATGCTATTAGTGTAGTTTTTTTTTAGATTGTTTCATAGTTACATTTAAAATATTTTAAAAGTAAAAGTGAACAAGAGATACCAAATGGTATAGATGAAATAATATATTCTATGCTTCAGATAAGAAACTCTGTAGCTAGTTATCTGAAATATTCACTTTAAAGTCACAAAATAATCCAGATATGGGAAACAATAAATATGCAGTCCAAGGAAACCAGCTCACATTGTTTTCAGTGAGAAAGTTATGTTGAGCTTAATATCATTTAGTTGTGTTTTTTTTTAAATCCATTGCTAAGCTAGTTCTGAGAACAACTTGGAGAAAAGACTCATGCTGCTATGCACACCTGCTGAAACATAATTAGACAGAATGGACAGGTTTTTGCAGCCTTTATTGAGACTGAGGATTCGTACTGTCTGACTTCATGCTATCTTCCTCGTCTTGGGATTAGGACCTCCTTTTCCTTAATTAAGGTATGGAGAGAATTGAATTGAATATGTGTATAACATGGGTGCTAACTCAAACCCTTTTCACACAATCTATGGGAGGAAACTGAACAGAAACAATCATAAAGCACTCACTTGGAGGCATTTAAAGATCTGCTTTGTGAGCACACAAATATGTGAATGTTAGCACTTTTCTACATGAAAATTAGGATCCCGGATTATGGTAAGAGAGCCCTGTGTGTGTAACACTGGCATATACAAAAGGCCTTTATGTACCTTCAAATGAATGATTGTACATCAGTGTGAAACTTTTGGTGTAGTGCAGCTTCCCTGTCTCTGTGCTCTTTATTTTTCTGTAGCTTTGTTTGGTTATATTTTAGCAAGCACTGTTTTGTTTGGGTTATTTTAAGGTGCTTCAGAACTGATTTATATATAGTTACATATCAGCTGATTACCCCTCATGGAAGCTGAAAGATCTCTGGTCTGTATGGGCTGGGCTCCTAACCTCTTTGTACCTCTTTTGCTCCTAAACTTAAATTGCAGCTACCTCTGGGACAGAAAGTGACAGCTTTTAACAGCCCATACTATGACAATTAGTGATAGGAAAAACATCATATCCCAAATGACGTTGCAAAGGGAATTTATGTAGACAGAAGGCAATTATCTAAATTGGATTTTGGAAAGGACACTGTGAATAATCATATGGAAAATGCCATGGGATCTTTAATAACCCTAGGTGGTCAGGATTTGTTCTTCAGAAATATTAGCTTATGACAGATTGCTCTCAAAGTATCCACTAGTTTTTCTTCGCTTTTCATTTTGCTCTTGAATCAAAAACTGCTGTGGAGTGCAAGTATTTGAGCTGTAATTGGATAGCCCAGCACAAAGAAAATAAAGCCACTAACCCTCAGCCCAAACTGCGGAATAACAGGATTATTTGAATAAATTATGCCAATTGGCATCCTTTGAAGAATCACAAGACTAGCTTTTGTCCAGGTCACTTAAACCACTTCTAACACTTCTCCCTGGCGTCTGCATAGTTAGACTAATCACAAAATAAAAAAGAATGGAAGAAAAAGAAAATAGAAGACAAAACCAGCTTTGCAATACTCTCTCCAATTCTAATGAAATGTTACTATTTTAATCTTTTTCGTTCCACTTCATTCTTGATGTTCCTCTACTTTTGGCATAGATATTATCTTCACATTCCAGCCATAGAGAATCACATTGAAGCTGGCCTCTGCATGGCTTGTTTTAGGATTAAAAATCTGTACTTGTGTCATTGGCCCATTATGCATGGCCACCAAAACGTCGATTTCGGGTCACATGGAAAACGCGGAGGGGGAAGACGCGACGCACACTGGTTATGCACGGGACAGGACGCAACGGCGGCAAAACCCAGAGTAACCGATTATGCACGCGGCGATCCCAGCGCCACATCTGGTTGTGCCCGGAAGCTGCGCTTTCTTCCGCGTTTCGCGAACGTGGCTTTTTCAGTAGCATGCACTGAAGCTGCGGCCCGTTGCAGCCGGCACCGTGCGTTATTGGTGATTTTAGTTGCCGCCATTCCACCCCGAATGTGCACTAAAACCCTCGTGCATAATGGGTCATTGGGAGGAAGATGTCCTTACGGATTTATATCCATATAACAAGGAAGGTGCCACAAGGTTCTGATTTAACCTCCATTTCCTCTGGGGAGAACATGGACATTTTGCAACATGATGCATCTATTCTCTGTTATGATAGAACAACTCTTGCATGGGAGCATATCTGTAGTCTATAGAATCTATACAGATGAGACTGAATTTTGCAAGGTTTTATTAGAAGATTAGCAGAAAAGCCCATTGTATTCCTGCATATAATGGGTGCTAGGCCACCTCCCCCCATGCCCTGGCAGGCCAGCCAAGTCCTGGAGAGGCCTCGGCAGGCCTTATCAAAGTGTGTGTGTGGGGGGGGGAGAATGCGGTGAGCAGTCTGTTCCCCCTCCCCACCACCCCCAAAAGGCCTGCTGGGGCTCGCGGAGCCCTCAGCAGGCGGGCATATGGGCTGAAGAATGAGGCTTGCCTCTTTATGAGGCTTCTTATCTGAGGAGTCCTCAGTTCCCCCTTCTGTACTCCCCTCCCTAATCAGGCTCCATCACCTTGCCCTCCCACAACTGTGGCAAAGCACATAGCTCACAAATAACCTTTATAACAATAACAAAAATTCAATTTCCAGTTCTCCATAACAAATTAACTTTGATGTCCTCCCCAAACTGTGCCCTCTCCAAGCACCACTCTGAAACCTCCAGGTATGAGCTTTCAAAAGGATGTTCAAAAGCGCCACACTTCCAGTCCCTCTAGTCAACAGAAATTAAAACTGGAGCCAAGACTTCATTTTTCACACCACTTGCCATTTCCTTGGGCTGAATTATCTGCACAAAAACATAAATTTTGTCAACTTAAGTTGGTAAAAACAATGTTGTGTATGTATCATCGGTATACATGTTGTGTATAAAGAAATGGTATAAGAATACTTTTAAGAGAGAGTCATTGTGGATGTGGGTCTGGAGATGCAAAGTGTTCTTAGTTTAGAGATGACAGCTTCATGAATTCTTATAATAAAGAGCCTGTATGAACGGTATTTCCTAAGTACTAGTTGGAGATCCCATAAAGTATGGTCTCTATTATACTTGGGTCTTTCCCTGTCAAACTACTTTTCATGATATGTTGAGTTTTTGACAGTAACCAAATATAGGAGACGATTTATGTTGGATTGACTGAATGCTGTCCCTTTGGAAGAAATGATAGGCTGTCAGGGAAGGATTCCCTTTACAGACAGGCTTTGTTAGTGCAGAACAGGAAAGAATGGCACTCTAGAACATGGTTTATTTGAATGTGCCCTGTAGATCTCCCCTTTGTACATGGTATGGCAATGTTCTTCGTAAAGGATTGTTAAATTATTGGCTAGAGTGTAAATTAAAATTACCCTGACAGTAGTAAAGATTTTGTTCATTGTTATTAAACATAAAAATAGGAGGGTTGATATTTAGTTGATTTTAATTTATTTGGCCTATAAATGTGAGCCTATAAGAATGGATTCATTATAGGAAAAAAGAAGCATTCTACCATGACGCACACCACTGAAATATGTGATAAAATAGCCTCTCAGGATAGCTTGCAGCCTAATCCTATAAATATTTGCCCAGAAAGTTTCCAATGGTTTCCAACTGTGTGCAATGGGAATTTCTCCCCAGTAAGGGTGTATGTGGTGGAAAGTGCCATCAAGTCACATCTGACTAATGGCAACTCCATAGATTTTAATGACAAGAGATAAACAGAGGTGGCTCACAATTACCTGCCTCTGTATCACTACCCTGGTATTTTTTGGAGGTCTCTCATCCAAATTCTGGCCAGGGCCAACCCTTTTTAGCTTCTGAGATCTGATGACTAGCCTGTACTATCCTTGTCAGGGGTACATAAGGTACATAGAATACAAGGGTACACAGAGTTTTGCCCAAATCCTAGAGTACCACTCCATTGGCATACTGGTGATGTCATGTCACTTTCAGGCATTCCTTGGAAGTGTCATCATGCCATTGGCACAGCACAATTTAAAAATTCCTTCTGCCAACTCTCAGGAAGCTGGTGGCAGTGAAAAGAGATAAAAAGATGTCTTCTGTGGTGGGATGAAGCTGGAAATCTTGCCCTGTTAGGTGGGAAGCCCCTGTTAGTCAGAGGTTCCATTGGGCTCCTTTCCTTGGTAACTTTCATGAAACATGGGATAGTTGCTATATTGGAGAATAGCGTTCAGAAGAGTTGCAGATGGCAAGTCAAAGAGCCACATGTTGCTCTTCAGACATGAAGTGACACTAGTATAGGGTCAGTAAGAAAGTTAAGAAAAAGTTAGATGTACCTTGATTGAAAGTATACAAAAGAGAATGTGAGAGCTTGCAAACTGAGTTGTGATATACACTGTTCTATTATTTTACTTGGTCTTAATAAAAAGTACTACAAAACATTTGTTCTTGGAATTTTTCTGTTGAATAACATGGCTACTTGCAACCTTTTTCTGTTTGGAGAATTACTTAATGCAGTTGTCAAAGAGAAGTCTGCTTCAGTCTGAGGAACATTGATCTTCAAATGGGGTTTTGCTTATGGGAATAGCTTGCCCTCCACTTAAAAGACAATATCATCAAATCTTACTTCAACTGACCGTTTACCTAGTATGAAGCATACTCCACTGTCCCACGAGTGGAGGAGGCTCGCTGTCCATGTGAGGCATGGGGCAGAGCATGACAGAAGGTCAAGCAAGAAGAAGAAGAAGAAGAAGAAGAAGAAGAAGAAGAAGAAGAAGAAGAAGAAGAAGAAGAAGAAGAAGAAGAAGAAGAAGAAGAAGAAGAGAAGAAGAAGAAGAAGAAGAAGAAGAAGAGTTGGTTCTTATATGCCGCTTTTCCCTACCCAAAGGAGGCTCAAAGCAGCTTATAGTCACCTTCCCATTCCTCTCCCCACAACAGACACCCTGTGGGGTGGGTGAGGCTGAGAGAGCGCTGATATCACTGCCCAGTCAGAACAGTTTTATCAGTGCCGTGGCGAGCCCAAGGTCACCCAGCTGGATGCATGTGGGGGAGCGCAGAATCGAACCTGGCATGCCAGATTAGAAGTCCACACTCCTAACCACTACACCAAACTGGCTCTCTTGGACAAGGGGAGACACAGCAGCCGGGAGCCCCCACCGAAGGCCCCACAGGCAGATTGGGGGGTCCCCCGTGTCTGCTACTCAAGTGCCATACTGGGAGAGCTATTCCTGGGCAGTTACCCAGTTTACCTTGGGGGAGGGGCATTCCTGGGGGTCTTGGAAGAGCCCAAGTCCATCAGCTTCCACAAGTTCTGATTCTCAGGTGTCAACCAGAATAGCTGCCTAGGGTGGCCCCAGGAGAAGAAGAAGAAGACAGAAGAAGAAGAGGAGAAAATGCAGACACTCTTCACAGCACAGTCTGTCATCTGGTGAATCGTTATCCTGGGATGAAAAGGATTGTGACATCCACGATGGGTGGTACTGGCTCAAGGGCACTTATGTCCCGGGCTTGCCCTCCTGGATGAAAAAGCAGGGGTAGGTGGCTGTTAGACTTTTGGATGGAGAAGTGGTGGTGAGAGCTGCCAGGGTGGTGCAGGGACATGGAGGCTCCTCCGGGAGTACATTTGCTGGTCAAGATATGTGAGAGGGCCCTTGATGGGTACTTTGTAGACGTGTTTGATTTTGTGAATGGCCATAGCAAAGGGGGTGACACAGGCAAGAGGAAGGATATGGAGAAGCTGGTGAAACAGAAGTGTGTGCGAACAATGCTCAATTGGATAAAGGGTTATTTGGAATACCAGGCTTTGATCAGTGGCTCATGCCCTGAACATGGGTGGCATTTGACACCACTTCACCAATGTCATAGAGGCCTGGGAAATGGTGGGCAAGGATGTGGCCATAGAATATGACAGAAAATTCCAGGAGCTGTCATCAAACAATGCAGCAACACAATGGGACTTAAAACTGCACAATGCTTGGATTGTGCAGGTGGGTCCCAGTGTGCAGCAAAAGAGGTACAAGCTGAGGGAACTAGGGAAGGGATCCTTCAAAAAGTCCCTGGTGCTGGTGTGTTGCGATTTCAACAGGGGGGTCTGCAAGCAGTGGTAGTGCTGCCTTGGCCAAGGTGTGAGATGTGTGGCGGAGGGCATTCAATGTCCACCTGCACACAGGACTCCGGTTTGGGGGAGCACCTGACCCTCGGTTAGGAAGGACAGGGGTTCGGGAATTGGAGCTCCTTCTGCAGGCACCAAGGTCACAGAGAACCAGGGTACAGCTAAGTAATTTGGTAGTCAAAGGGTTTCACAACCTGTTCATGGGGGTCCAGGTTGCCACCTTGTGTGGCAACTTGAAATCCATATGTGACATGCCAGATGTGGTGGTGGTTAAAGTGGACAAGGAGTGTGCAGCTGGCCGCATTGCAGGCCTGTTTGATACTCCCCCGCTGCCCAATTTGTGGGACTCACTGCTTGGGGTGGTTCCCAAGGCTCCTAGCCAATACAGATTGATCCATCACCTCTCCTATCCACCGGGAGCCTCAATGAATGATACCATCATACCAGAAGTGTGCAAGGTACATATCCTTTGATTCAGCAGTGGCGATGGTCTGTGGTTGCGGTTGTGGAGCGATGTTAGCCAAGTGCAACATCCAGTCAGCCTTCTGTCTTCTGCTAGTGCATCCATATGACTTCTGCCTTCTGGGGTTCCAGTTCCTGGAGCAAAGGTTGATAAGGCAATGCTCATGGGGTGCTCCATAACTTGTGCAGCTTTCGAGATGTTCACTTCCTTTATGGAATGGGCAGTCAGGGTCCAGGACAACTTTACAGAAATCATCCATTATGTCAATGATTTTTTGATTGTGGGCCCTGGTGGGTTGACATTGTGTGAGACGTGGCTCTGGGCATTTCAGGAACTGGAACTGGGTGACTGTCTGGCAGCAGACAAGACAGAGGGCCCAGCTTCCTGACTCACTTTCTTTGGTATTGAATTGGATCCCAATGAGGGCACTTCCAGGCTACTGGGGAACAAGTTGATCAGACTGTGCAGGCTTATTAATGGCATTTCATTGCAGCAGAAGTGCATACTTATTGACATGCATGTCCTGAAGGACCATTTAAATTCCACCTGCAAGGTCATGGCCCCTGGTAGAGCCTTTTTGTGCCCAATTGGTGCATGCCACAAGAGGGGTCAAGAAGCCCTTTCACCATATACAAGTTTCTGAGGGCGTCAAGGCTGACCTTAGAGTCTCGGTGGAATTCCTCAGTGCTTTCAATGGAGTAGCCAAATAGCAAACTATGTTATTGGCAGGGGATGAGTTGCCATTTCACTCAGATGTGACAGGGAGTTTGGGCTTTGGGGTATATTATGAATCCCAATTGTGTGCATAACGGTGGCCAGCTGACTGGCCAGCTGCCATTTGGCAGGATCTCAGATTTTTGGAATTTTTTCCAATCTTGGATGTGGTCACTATGTGGGAAAGGAAAGTTGCCAACAAACAGGTAGTCTTCTGGTGCGACAACCAGGTGGTTGTACGCATACTGAATGGACAGACTTCCATATCCACCAGGGTCATGCATTTGGCCAGGCAGATGGTTCTCAGTTGCCTGGCAACTAACATCATGTTCACTGCCAGGCACATGACTGGTGCCAGCAATGAAATAGTAGATGCCTGCTTTCGATTTCGGGTTCAGAGATTTTGATAACTCGCCCTGGGGGCACACATAGACCTGAGGGCATTCCCGGATGACGGCTGCCTCTCGATTAGCATAGTCAATACTATGACATACCCGGGACTCAACAAGGCCAAAGGTCTTTTTATCTCACTATGCATGCTAACCTTGTATAACTTGTGTATCCACATTCCTCAAAATTTATTTTAATTGGGATTATGTGACTGTTAGTAATATATAATGTAATTTTGAATTCAACTCTCTGATCCCAGGACAAGATCGCTGCCAGCTCAGATTTTACTTGAAGGAATGTTTCATACTTGTATGGAGACAGATGGGGCCGGCAGTAAGTGGTGGGGTGGAAGCCATTGATCACTGGCATTGACAGTTTTATTTCTCATACGTATTTTGAACTACAACTTAATTTGACGAGTCTGATTGGCTGGTTTAGCAAAAAATTATCATATGGCTGTATTTGGATGCTGTGACACAGTTTACTAATGTAACAGGATTAACTTTTGCTTGTATATTCCCACTGTCATGATGGTCAGTTCATAGTCTGAGGAAGAGTGCTTGCACTCGAAAGCTCTCGCCTTGAATAAATCTTTGTTGGTCTTAAAGGTGCTAATGGACTCTGATTTTATTGATCTAGGGTAGTCTAGGAAACATCACGGTTGAATGAGAACTGGAGACCAGATTTCCCAAATTTATTTAATAAGGAAGATAGTAATGGCAGATAAACTGCATTGAAAAATAGGTCATTTACTTCTTACACTTTCAGTTAATGCATACGTGTACTAATTTGGTTAGAAGAAGCAACAGAATATTCTGTAAAGTCCTGTTTCCCCTGATATTTTTCTCTTGTATTTTATTTACATTTTAAAGTTCACTTAAGGGATATTTTCTGTGCAGGGTTTAGATCCAAGGAGCCTGTTCCCCTTTCTTAATGAGAACAAATGAAAGAATGAAGGTTGTGCTATTTCTAAGACCATCCATCTGGGCTGGGATCCATATAGTACTCATTCCATTTGTTGGCCTCAGACAAATACAATATTTTTGCAGCACTGAAAAAATTGTTCCATCTTAAAAAAAAGTCTGGCCAACTTGAATATTTTTATCCTAGGTTTCTGGGCTGAATATTCTGGCCATAAATTTATTAGCAAACTAGTAGGATGCTTTTTTAAAAGATATGTAGAGGTTGTCCGTTCCCAGTGCCATCTGTATAGCTCCCAGCTTTCCCCATTATATGTTATGTGAGTGAGACCACCTTGAAACTGATTTCCCCCATTTTTAAATTACATATTTTCTATGTATTTAGTTTAGCTATCCAATCCACATGGTAAAATACTCCTAGATAATTAATATCCTGTGGTTTTTAATCTATATATAAACCTCCTCTTGCCCACTGTTATTACAATATGTTCAGGGACATAAACTCTAACTTTCCTGAGTTTATTATTCATTTATAGCTGAGTTCAAACACTCCTCACCTAGCTTTCACAGGTTTACTGTGTCAGGAATCCCTCACCAGGGAAGTGGCCATTGGGGGGCCCACCAAGTGTCCACCTCACTTTGGCACCCCTAGGTTACTTGGCCATGAGCCCCTGGCCTCCCAGCTGGGTAGGATGCACTCATGTGTGTGCCGGTCTCGTTAATAAGACCTGCAGCCCCCAAGGAGTCAAGTATGCAAACCGGACTCCCTGCCAAAAGGCTTCTACCATGCCTAAACTGAACCTGCAACAATTGTATCCTGGTCCCCTTGGCTTCCAAACCAACCAGCAATCCCAAATTAATGAAACAAAAAGAGGGGGCAGGAGGGTGGGAAGCTGGCCGGCTTCAGAGCTCAGGAGAGGGCGGGGCGGCCCATGCACTGCCTCTTATAGGTGCGCACACCCGCCCCCACATCTTCCACGCATGCTGTGATGGGTGTGTGTGTTACACAGCCTCCTTGCCACATGCTCCCGGCCACCAGTCGCTTCATCAAATGCAGTCGAAGTGAGTCTCAACCACTACTGCACAAGACACTCTTAAGGTGGCTAAGAGTGACAGTCTGTCCCTAGTGAATAATACAATGGAATTTAAAAACCGAATACACCATCAAACCAATAACACCAACATTAAAAACTCAGACAAGATTGTCATTCAAACAATTGATAGAATAATTTTTTTTTCAACTGACATTGGAAAACCAGTAAAAATGACACCAACTGCACCAACTCCTGAGGGTGCAAGTTCCACATTATGGGGGGAGATGCAAAGGCCAACAAACTCCACAATTTTGTTCTTTGAAGTGTTAATGGTTTGAACTAAATAACCCTATTGTAACTGGGGCAGTAAAATAAACTTGTAAGGAAAGGAAAGGCAAGAAGAAGCCAGTACAAAGCTTTGACTTAAGTATTCTGGAACATATTTCAGTTGATGTTATTATTTTTTAACAATTGTTTGGGTTAAATCTTAAGATGTTAGGGAGAAGGTATGGTGTTTCTAAAGACTCTTATTTCCTTCAATAGTAATCAGAAGGAAACTTTCATTTTAGTTTTTTATGCAATTGTAGAACTGTCTGCATTCTCTCTCTCTCTCTCTCTGAGACATAAGCAATACTGTTCCAGTAAATCAGGACAAACCTTTCCCCTTTAGAACCTACTGCTCTTCAAATTTCTTCCACTTTTGCTGGCTACTTTTGAAAGAGACTTCTGAGGTGCTTTCTTGTTTCTGTGTTGGGGTGCAGGCTGTGATAACAACTACATTTCAAAAAGTGGGTCCTGTTGAGCTATTAGAAATTACAGTGAGTAAGGAAATCCGGGTTTCCATTTAAACTGGGATCAGAGACAGTGTTTAGTTTCTTCATGAGTCTGTATTGAGCATCATATCCCAGCAGCAGGGCAATAATTTCTTGTTTGGGCTGCTCCTGATCTGTCATGTGCTCAGGCCTTTTATGTGCAATCAGTCTATGGGTGGATAGAAGCAGAGATCATCCCAACACAGTAGCTGCTTGCTGAACCTACCTTAAACGGAGCAGGTACCACTCTGCACTCCAGGCTGTTCTGGACTTCACAGAAAAGTTCCATTTGCATGCAGGGGCATTATTTTATATATGTAGAAGATTCTATCTAAAAGCTTTCTATTTACACATTAACTACTGCCCAAAGGTTTTAAAAAATGTTTCTCCTGACAGATGTACAAACCATCTAAAAATAAGAACAAGAATTAATATGTCACATAATAAAAACCACCTATCCAGCGCACAGACTGTGTTACATTCATTGTCTATGCATAGAAATCTCTGCACTAATGCAAATGAAAAAAAAATGGAAGGGGAAGAAGTCCATTAGTTGATTTGTTAATGCACATAAGTGTCAACAGGTGTGATCAAGTGTAAAGAGGAAAATGTCGCCAGTGCATTTGTGCTGTCAGAGAAGACAGACTTCCTGCAGGAGCCTTAAAAGTAAAGTTAAAATTGAAAAGTTGCTGAAACCCTCTATCAGCTGCCACCTTACAAGTATTGGATGTCTGATTTAAGGCTGGCAACCTGCCAGCAACGTTTTAAAAAGCTAGAAATGTGTGGGTACAAAAATATCTGCACTTCATTCTGGCATCTGAGCATTTAGTTCTGTATATTTCATGGAAATGTACTCTTTGGGGTTGCCTCTGACCCCATTCTTTTCTACTACAAGTTTTCGCTGTTGGATGTCTCTCTTGCATGTCTCCATAATGCAGCACTTTCCATAGAATTCCCTTAAAGTTTGAATTTTAAAAATCCATCAATTTAATTTCATTTATAAGCCTTAAAGGTATATTCACTGAAAGCATGGGAAATGGAAAAGGAAATGAAGTGAAAATAACAAATTGAGCTATGATAATTTTTAAAATCCAAATTTTCATAGGAAAGGTTTGTGGAATTGGAAACTTCCTGATACATAATGTTACATGCTTCAGGGCTGTATATTGGACAATTGAAAGAACCAAGGATACACCAGGATATGAGTGAGCATTGTATTGTGCTTATAGCATTAAACTCTTAGATACTTATGTGTATGGGTGAGATGGTATTAAGTATTTTCATGTACATCCTTACCACTGATGGAAAAAGCAGTCTGAATGTTTGTAGTCCAATTTCTGTGCAGGAAAGATAGTTTGGATCAGTTTAGGCATACAGAATGCCCTGGGCTGAATCTGCACTTACTTTGTTTTTTTTGGTGTGGATCTGCTGAATTCAGATCGATTTGAACTCACGTCTTCCTCTTCCCCCCACCTCCCCATTGAAACAGAAAAGTGTTCTGCACTTGATTGGGAAAACTCAGAAGGGGAGGGGGGAGCCAAGCCCAGAGAGAGCCTATTTCTTTCTTTTCTTTTCTTGAAGGGGGGGGGGGGGGGAGGATTGAAGACAACAGAGAAGGGAGGGGGAAAAAAACACGAGGCAAATCTCTATCCACAGAAGTGAGGGCTTCTGTAGTTTCTACAGAAAGAAAATTAGGGCTTCCTCTTTAAGAAAAGCTACCAGCCTTGGCTGGCTTTGCAGGTTTGGCCAATCAGAACTGGTCTACCACGGCGTAAGCTGGCCAATCAGAACTGCTCTACTGCGGAGTCAGATGGCCAATCAGAACTGCTCAACCACAGAGGGAGTGCTTTCTCATGCTTTCTGAACAGCAATATTCCAATATTGAGGATTAAAAGGACTGGATATGGCGAAGAAATGGTAGGGTGACTCTGGATCAATCCTCCTTGGTGCAGAGGGAAAATTAAAATCGCCCAAAATCAAAACAGAAATCGCATTCTTTGTAGAGGGCAGGGACTGAATCGACCTGGGGTTGGAATAAAAGCTCCGTGCAGTTTACACCCTGGAGGCAGGAATATCTTTGTGACCAGGCTGAAGACTGGGAAGAAATTTCAGGTAGTACTTGTGAAATTAAGTCTGAAAAGCACAGCTGAGTTTGTAGTATTAATGCTTGTAATGTTATACATGTTTTAAAATCATTCAAAAGCAAACAAAAGAATAAGGATCCCAATGCCAAACTTTTTAATATAAACAATATATACTTCTTTTTGAAACAATAATTTACTCACAAATTTCATGATACTGCATATTACATTTGTGTTCAAAATGAGATACAGGTTGCAAAACCTTAAGCATCATATTTTTCTGGGATTTTGGAAAAAAGATATCTCCTTAAACTCTACATGCATACAACTTTCATGCCAGATACCGTATTTGCCAGCGTATAAGACAGCTGGGCGTATAAGACGACCCCCCAACATTTCCACTCAAAATATAGAGTTTGTTACATTACATTACAATACTATGGGCCACTATGGGCAGCTATGTCTATCCCAACTGAAGTGCACCCGGCGTATAGGACGACCCCCCCCCCCACTTGGAGGCATGTTTTTCAGGGGGGGAAAGTAGTCTTATACACCAGCAAATACTGTAGGTCAGATGTCTATGTTAAGAGTGCAAATGCTAAAATTGGAATCTGTGTGACATTGAAAATGAGCATGATGTGGTAGTTATTTGACTAAGAGGACAGCAGAGACATTGACTCAACCCTTCCATCTGCCATGAAGCTGGCGTGGACCAGTCTCTATTCTGCCTTATCTGCTCCATAGGAGTAGATTGTGGTGAGAAGAAAATGGAAAGGAAAACCATGTACTCCAAATCAAAATGTTATATTGTACCACATTATGAAAGTTTCAATGTAAATCACCATGAGCCTCAAGGGAGGGTGGTATATAAATATAATTAATTAATGTAAATATAATTAATTAATATAATTAATTAACACTTTTCTTTTGGAAGGGAGGTTGGAATAAAACAGAGCTGTCAAGCTCTATGTGGGAGCTAGGGATTTCCTGGAATTACAGCTCATCCCTAGGCTACAAAGATCAGTGCTGCTGAAGAAGATGGCTACTTTGTAGGGTGAACTGTATAGCATTATAGTCCACTGAGGTCCCTCTCCACCCTGAATCCTGCCTCCCCCAGGCTCTGCCCTCAAATCGCCAGGAATTTCCCAATCTGGAGCTAGCAAACTGTATAGATCCTTAGAAATTATCCCTTATGTTTTGGAGAGAATTTGATCAAAATGACAACCTATACAATTAAGAATGCCCTTTGAAACACAGGGCCCAAGGCAAAAAGAATGTAGAACTAAGGAAGTTGCAGAACTGAAATGCTGAAAACATTGGAAATGAGAAATTAGGTGACATAATTAGATGTGGTGATATGCATTCAATTAATTATTGTAATCAGCATGAAAATAAACTTCATGGCTTAAAAGGTACTATTTCATAAGTTTTAACTCTTCCATTTAAGAATAAAATAATTGACTGCTCTTTGGCCTATACAAAATGGCCACAGAATGCATGTTACAACTTCAGCTCACATGCCTCTGCTAGTCTCCACTGAAATAGGTTGTATCACAAAATCAATACCTATTTACTTTAGCACTTAACTAGGGCATGACCTAAAACAGAATTGTTTTTCTCCACTGTAATATGCTGTTTACAAAGCTGAAACGTGTTTTCATATTTCATTATTCAACCTAGGCAGGAAAATAGACTAAAATTCCTATCAGCCCCTGGTACAAATTCCCCTCAGAAATAAATATTCCCTACATGGTCCCAATGCGTAAGACTGAACTATACCTGCAGAGCTGCATTCCATTGCCAGGAGCTGGTCACAAATTTAAGCAAACAAACCTTTGGATCAGCTGTAGTTCAGGGAGCCTTAGGGATGCCAGTCCTCAGGAAGCACTGAGGGATTCCCTGGTTTCACATATCATCTCCAGGTGACAGGGATCAGTTCTCCTAGAGAAAATGGCTGCTTGGAGATAAGCTGGGGAGTTGAGGATGTCTATCCAGGCATGCTCCACCACACTCCACAGTGCCTTGGCTGCACTCCACATGCTTTGGTGTAGACACCAAAGCATTATACTCCAAACTCAGCTGTGCTTTTCAGACTTTTCATCCCTTAATTTCACAAGTGCTACCTGAAACCTCTTCCCAGTCCTTAGCCTGTTCACAAAGATACTCCATTGAGATTTTCCCTGTCCCAAATCCTGCTCAATTCCATCTTCATCCCCAAAGTCTCCAGGCTTTTCCCAACCCAGAGCTGGCAGTCCTAGTGAGCCTCCTAGTTTTGTGTCCATAGATATGTTCTAAGGAATAAAGCTAAATCTTAATTTCCTTTTTAGAACGTATCTTACTTGGGGATTGAAATGAAGTGTTTCAATATATCAGATCTCCAGAAATGTAAATGGATAAGGATTGTGGCCTAGTAGCTATCTGCTATAAGGTACATTCTTAGCCAACTAAAAAGTAAAGGTAAAGGTATCCCCTGTGCAAGCACTGAGTCATGTCTGACTCTTGGGGTGACGCCCTCTAGCGTTTTCATGGCAGACTCAATATGGAGTGGTTTGCCAGTGCCTTCCCCAGTCATTACCGTTTACCTCTCCCCCCCAGCAAGCTGGGTACTCATTTTACCGACCTCAGAAGGATGGAAGGCTGAGTCAACCTTGAGCCGGCTGCTGGGATTGAACTCCCACCCTCATGGGCAGAGCTTTCAGACTGCATGTCTGCTGCCTTACCACTCTGCACCACAAGAGGCTCAATTCTTAGCCAACTACTGATGCTTAAATACAAAAAGAATACGTAATGATAATCTAGATTTCTCTTATTTATTGGAAAAGATAGATGGACTTGTCTTCTGATTCCACATTACTAGGCAATTGCTATGCTAATGTTATATATTTACTAAGAGGAAAGCCTGTTTTAAAAATGGGCCTTAGAAAGGGAGATGCCTCCCCCACAGACCAGAGTGGGCCTGACAGCAATGTGGGTCATCTGGGTCAGAGTGGTAGAGTGAGGACAGACGGGCCCCTCCAGGTCTTCCATTGGCCAGGAGGGTGTGGAGTGCAGCCAAGGCACTGTAGAGTGTGGTGGAGCATTCCTGGATAGACATCCTCAACTCCCCAGCTTATCTCCTCACACCAAGTGCTGAGAAGCAGCATGGAAGAGGATTATAAGGAGAGGGAAGAGACTCTGACTAGTCATCAGTGGGGGAGTGTCATCATCCTATTGGGGGCATGTCTCCAGTGAGGATGAATCAGAGGCCAACATGTCATCAGAAGGACCATCAGCTTTTTACGTGAAATGATGATTCAAGGTACTTTGAAAAGTATATTAATGGCAAGAGAAATTAAAGGCAGCATAGCAACAACCACTATCACTCCCACAGCATCTCTGATAACTCTGTAGTTCTTTACCAGTGCCCAAGCATGAAGGTATCACATGGCCAGAATACCATGATGGTGTTATAGAAAACATCTTATGCCACATTTCTCACACACGTATGAGCTTGTTACAAGCATGAATGGTTTGTGTACAAGCGGTAGACAAATTCATGGAGCATAAATTCATCAATGGCTGCTAAAGAGAACCTTCATATTTAGAGGCAGCAAACTTTCATACCGGTGCTAGGAATCAACATCAGGGAAGACCTTGGCCTACACACCCAATTTATTGGTCCTCTGTGGTAACTGGTTAGCTGCTGCTGCTGTGTGAAAAGGTTGCTGGACTAGAAGAACCATTTGTCTGATCCAGCAGAGCTTTTGATATGTATCAAAGCTCACTCACAATTTTTAGTTCCTTAGAGGCTCCTATTGTCAGTGGCTAGGAGGCTTACCTGTTGAACTCATTGGTTACAGGAACTCAAGAGGACTTGAACTGAACTGCTGAACATGGATACACTTGCAATTATAATGGTAAATTTTTGATGCAATAATGCACCAGTTGCCTTCTGCTTAGCTGAATTACCATAATCTCATCCCACCACAATTCCCGCTTCTCTATTAATTTGTTTGATTGCTGTAGCCTGCTAGCTATTTCCCCAGCAGAGTTTAATATTCTTTCTCATCTATCACATGACAATGGCACTCATGGATTTATTACAGTAACAGTATGTGTATTGTATGTGTATGTGTGGGAGGAGTAGGTGTACCAGCTGCTGGGTAGGAGATTCCTGGAGATTTAACCATAGAGTCTGGCAAGTGCAGAGTTTGGAGAGAGGAAGGACCTCAACAGAATCCAAAGCAATAGGGCTCACCCTCTAAAGCAGACATTTTCTCTATAGGAAATGATTTCTGCAATCTGAACTTTAGTCACAGTTCTGGGAGATCTCTCTAGTATAGAATCCAGAGGCCATTGAACTGTTGGGATTTTGCTGGTAATTGTAGCTGCAAAAGTATTGGCAACCAATTTTGGTAGACAACACAGTGTATCCTCCCCATTTTTTTAGCTGCATACAAAAGATACCATTCTCCGGGTTTGCCACTTAGGCTAGAAAGAAGTGAGAAATTACTGCCATTGTACAATAAACAAGTCTTGACATATTAGTATTAGCGATTATTGCTTTCATTGTATTTTTCAGATCTGATTTGATATCCAGGCTTCTTTCTGAAAGAAGATGTAGTTATTGTTGCTCTTGTTGTTATTGTCAGTTTGTGTAATCTAAAGGGTATGTAATTATGTTCACTGTAACAAAAAGAATTATAGGTCACATGCTAGTAACCCAATCAAACATATGGCATAATTGTTTTTTCCTTATTCTTATTACTAAAGATCTTTGCCAGTTTATTAGTGGGTCTATACTATTTGACTTGGGCCTATAATATTTAAAACTCAGATATCTGAACCTCATTTTCAAGAATATGCTATCTGAAAGGTGATCCCTCCACCGCTTTTTCTTTGCCCAGCGGACATCAGAAGTGCAGCACAAATGTGCAGCAGAAATGAATGCTTTGTGCTGGAGAACAGATAAGTAAGTGACATGGTCTTGAAATTATGGTAAATCTGAATTGATGGCCTCATTAGTCCTATCTCTTTTTGTCTTCATTGTAAGAAATATCATCCAGGAAGAACTCATTTTGCATTAATGTTGATAGAAAGCATAATTTTGTAGCGTTTTCATTATAATCTAGCTTTAATTGAAGTGTTAATTAAAGTGTTCCAGAAGGGGACATCTGCACTAAGAAGGAAAAAATGCATATTACATGAATCACTAGGCTTGCAAAGGTTTGTGGTCCTGCATTTCATGAACACTGGCTAGACTATGAGAAAGGAAAATATCCTTTAGGATATTCAGCCCTTCTGAAAAACATCAAGGATACTATCAGATATGATGATGAAACATACAGTCTTAATGTTTAATCATATGTCATCACATCCCCAACAATATCAATAATTATAATTTTTTTTTGGAAGCTTCATACACAGATCAGTAATTTCCAAACTGTGCTGGGAGATGAGTTAACACATGTTTAGAAAGCCATAATACTGGATACCTCTGCATCCTGTGCCCTTTAGTCCTAGAGGTGGGCACAAACCTGGAAAATGGAAGTTCATGGGGGGGTCACAGGTCAGGGGGTGTCACAAACCTCGAACCCCGAACTTGCACAACCCCCCTGTGTTCACGAACCTTTGGATTCACTTGAGTTCGTGTACTGTTTATATGTTTCCTAGGGTGCAATAGATGTGAAATTCACTGTGGAGCCCCCTCACTGTATTGCCTCATTATGAATATAGTTTCTGGGTATCATCCAGTGTCCACCCTTCTCCTCTTTGGACCTAGGAGGTGGTTATCCACCCACCTAACTTACCATTGTTTTAGAGAGTAGCATTGTTTCTTATGGACTTAATGGATGATGACTGAAATGGGCATTGGAAGCTGCTACAGGGGCAAGTGGTACCTGCACATATGACCATGAGAGTCCACAAGCTTGGAGGGGCCTTGATGAGGTGTAGCTCCCAATGCACTCCTGGGTCAGTTGCTCTGACTTCTCACTTTTCTACCTCCCTACCTAACCAATTTTCTACCTGCCTACCTAACCAGTTATCTACCTACTTACCTAACCATCTACCTGCCTACCTAACCAACTATCTATCTGCCCGCATACACCACCATCTACCCACTTATCTAATGCCTGCTGAGCACAACTACCTACGAGCACCAGACCAAGGTGCCCTGGGATTGTGGAGGCAGCTACAGCACATCCTGGTCCCTCCAAGCTTGTGGACCATCCTAGTCACCCCCCCCCCCACTCTGCAGGTACATCCTCCGGCTCCATCACGTGGAGGATACAGTGGCTCTGATCTTCCCAAGAGTCATCACAATAACTCCAGGGCACAACTGGCAGCTGGGTAGCCAAGCAAAATCAGATATGCCTGACTGTTTCTGGGCGCCAAGGCATGGCTGTGTACATTTACAGCCTTTCCTTCCTGTGGGAGGGAGCAGCCACAGCTGAACTCTAACACCATCCCACCACTTCCACCACCCCTTCATATAGCATCGCTCGAAGTTTAATACCCAGTAACAGAGGTCACAGACCATAGTTCATGGACGTTTGTGGTCAAACCTCCTATTGTGGCCTACAGCTCCACTCTCTCATCTTGACACTCTACTTTGAACGTGACCATGGTAGACTTATTTTTCCATTGATGGTGTTGGGTAGGGAAGGATACTCCTCCCATCAAAAACCTTCTGTGGGGCACCCTGAATCCATGGAAGGGAGTACTGCCCCTTAACAGGGCCATGGTTCTACTCCCCCTTTTTAATCCTACCTGTATTGTGGCAACCCAGGCAGATCACTGAGCATTAGCCTCTGCCTGGATCACCACAGCTGTCTACCATTGCTATACACACCCACCCAACCAGATGGGTTGGCACCTGTCAGAATATGTGGCATCTCTAGTGGTGAGTCTCAAGGGGTGTGCACTATAGGGAGCAGCTGGGAAAGAAGTGATGGCCACACAAGGAGAGCTTATTGCCCTCAGGGGCATCTGTTTGAAAGGCTTACCAGGGGTTCTAGTGCCAGGAGTGAGCCACACATATAATGCTTCCCATCCTGACATACCGAACAGCAGACAACATATTTGTGCCTGCATCTGTGATGACAGCCCCGGTTCACCTCCCCACTGCCCAGCCACTCTTTCAAGCTGCTTTAATAACCACAGTGATGATTCTCAAGGTGTGCGCCTCGTTCATCCCCAAGTGTGCAAAAGGAACAACTTGTATCCCAGAGGAAAGATATCTCCCCCCTCACAGGTACCTTGATTTGAACCACTAGCAGTGCCAGCTGAGAACTCCTTGTGCTGCCACCAGTGGGCAGTGAGGGAAAGGTAGCTATGTTGCTGGCTGCTCCACAAGTTGGCCATGAAATGAATAGTTCGCCTTTTGGCTTTGGATAGCTCAGCCTTCACTATGTTTACCATGGACTGGTAAATGGAAGAAACCACCCAATGACTTAAGTCCTACAGGACAGAATGGAATACCACAGTGTAAGGTGATGCAGCAGCCTGAGAAACCCTCTGTCCCCACAGACAAAACAGTAGGGTGAATTCACTGCAGGTGCCAGTAGAGAGTGGAGGAGAAAACGAGTCACTTGTGGGATCACTTGTTTGGAAGTGATCCCACAACTCTGGCTGAAACCTAGGACCCAGTCTTGGACTGTAAGCTGGTCTATGAGGCTGTGAATGCAGGGCACCAATATTCCTCGATGATGGGTCCAAGGGTGTATTTGAGGCAGATGCTTGTGATGTGGGAAAGCAACAAAGGGATACCTGAAGTGTCATTGAATGTAAAACAAGGAAAAGACCCAAGGCAAAAGAAAACCCAAAAGTGCAATTACTCAGGGAAATGATTCTGTCCCACTGAGACTAATATTGTGGGCACAGCGAAGTCAACAGAGAATCTGGCTGGAACTGATCAAGAAAGTCTCTCTGTTGCTGTACAGTTAAATTGATGTTTTTGGGCATTGAAGAATAAAAGTTGGACAAAGAAGCATTGACTCTGGAAGGGTCATGGCCTGGAAATCACGTTGGTCTTTAACGTGCTAATGACTGCTATTCTACTGCAGACCATGACAGCTACCTGCTGAAATATTCCTAGTACACAGTGGAAGTTCTTCATTGTTAACTTTCAAAGTTTTGGGTCAATGCATAACAAAGCAGAACCTTAAAATTTGGCTTGTAAAGTCTGGGTTAGGCTATGGCCTTTGCAACTGTAGTTAAATCATTCCCAGTAGTATGTTTTCTGACTCAGGGTCCCTGAGGTCAATGACTGGAGCCCAGAACCCATAATAATTCTACTGTTGGCCAGGCAAAAGCACCAGGCCAGACTTCTAGTGTTTGTACCAGAGCTGGTTCCTCTTGAAGCTGCCTGTTAGAGATGCTTCTCAGTATCAGAAGATTGCCTTGAGTTTTGAGCAAGAAACTCAGTAGGCTCATTTCCATCCTAGCTTTTGACCAAGTGGTCAGGTTGCCAACTTCTAGGTGGGGTCTAGAGATCTCCCAGAATTACAACTGACTTCCAGACTATAGAAGGTTGAGTAGCTTTGGAGAGTGGAATCATGCCCTTGGTGAGCTCTCTCCCCAAAATCTACCATACCCTGGCTCCACCCCCAAACTTCATGAACTTCCCAGCCCTAAGATGCTAACACTGCCAAGAGGCTGTCACTGCAAGGCCTTGAACCCCCAATTAACCTTCCATTTCTCATATCATTTCACCTATTGTTGTGTGGAACTACAGCAGTAGTATTTATTATATATAGCCAAAGACCTTTACAAACCAAAAGTTAATCAATAAAAGTATAAGAGTAAAACAGTATTTCTCAGCATAGTATATTAAATCAGCTGAATATTTTGTTTAATAAATTCATCTTATTTTAGCTCAGTACCTGTCAGCAGTAACAGCTTTTTATCCAAGTTTGGGTGTGATGTCAATGGATGTGAAATGGCAGCTGCCACCATCCAGGGAGATGTGACTTGCTAGAGGGGATCTAATGAGTCCAAAAGTCAATTGCAATATTGACAGGATATCATGGAGAAATTACAGATCTCACAAAATGCACTTACTCCATCCCTAAATTGCCTACTTCTTTTTGAGCCCAGTGGCACCTTTAAGACCAACAAAGACCATCTCCATGCTGTACAAGTCATGCAACAGAGGCCCCAGAAAGGAGTCTGCTACCCTGCCAGCCTTACATTCCTTGGCTACTTTGTGAGCCACCACATCTAGAAGACCCACAGCCAGTTTTAGATTACCAAAATCTGTTGTTATGTGGGGATGCAGAATCCCAAACTAAAACCCAAGTGAAGGCAAGGCCTTGTTGGGATATGTTCTGAGAAATGGGAAACTCTAACTCACACTAGCCAGTTCACCAGCTATAGATCCCCAAATGATTGCACATTGACTTTGTTTTGCAGAGGTAGTGGTGGGGGTGGAGGATCCAGCAGCATCTGCTCCCTCTTCCTTTTTAATGGAAATGTTTCCCAAGTGCTCGTACTCCAAAAGCACTGCTGTGGTCTCTACTGCAGGAGAGCCTCAAGTAGGGGACTAAATCATATTTCACAGAGGTGGTCAAACTCACACCTGGACCAGTGACACTTCCCTTGGTTATATGCTAGCATACCTACTATGCGCTATCCCTCCTAAACAACAATGTCCTTTTTTCAGCATCCTCCTTTGGCTTAATATGTGGACCTACTGTTAGCAGTAGGTCATGGTTCCTGAGCTCCCACCAAGTCAGCTTGTTATAAGAGGCCCTTTGCCTAAAGGATTCATCATAAAGGATGTCAGTGCCATCCACTGTGCTTAGAGGATATTCCCCTAATGAGTGGCAATATGCCAACCTCATTCAGGATACGCCACTGAAAGTGGGCTCAGGTGCACTGTATAGCCTTTGAGCCAGTTGTGAATGGTGTGTTCTGCACTTCCCCTTGCAGCCTCTTACTTATCATGGTGGGAACCCACTTTACCAGCCTTGCACTCTGGCTTTGAAAGGGAGAAAACATACACATCGTACCCATCCAGGGCCCTCTCCTGCAGCTTGCAGGTAAGCTGCCAGCTTGGTGTAATGGTTAGGAGTGCAGACTTCTAGTCTGGCAAGCCGGGTTTGATTCTGCGCTTCCCCACATGCAGCCAGCTGGGTGACCTTGGGCTTGCCACAGCACTGATAAAGCTGTTCTGACCGAGCAGTGATATCAGGGCTCTCTCAGCCTCACCCACCTCACAGGGTGTCTGTTGTGGGAAGAGGACAGGGAAGGTGAATGTAAGCTGCTTTGAGACTCCTTTGGGTAGAGAAAAGTGGCATATAAGAACTAACTCTTCTCCTTCTTCTGAATGCCTGGGGGGGGGATTGGTCCTCCATATCAGTGTAATCGGAGGTGTTTGTGTGGATTTAGGTCCCCATCCCACCGCATCCCAGTGGCAGGTTTCCAAGCCTTCGGGGGCATCTGCTTGGAAGGCTTACCAGAGGACAACCCCAGGATGAGGGCTCCCAACTTCCAGTAGTTGCCCACCAAGTGTGTTGTGCTTCATCCAAAGTTGAGACTCCAGAAAGTTTGCTATCTCCAGTGATCAGGTCAACCTACCTCTGCTGTGCTTGGTGTGATACTAGCTAACTTGGTTGCTGCCTTCTGCTTGGTCATCCCTGAAGTTCTGGACTCTTTTGTTCCATAGGAGAATGTTACCATCAACAGGATGAGGCCCCAGGCTGCACCATTTGCTGTGGGAGAGCTAAGCAGTCTTCCAGGTTCTTTATTCACTCTGATAGGTGTCCAGACAATGCCATGAAAAATGCCTGTAAAATAGCAGTAGTATCTACAGAGGCCGCCTATGGTTGCTGAGCCAAAGACACCCCCATGATACCCACTAGCCTGAAACCCATGTCCCCCATAAAGCATCCTGGGTACCATAAGAAGCAGCATCAGGTACTGCAGAGGAATGCACTGGCATGACCATGTCCCCACAAGGCCCCTGAGACCATGGTGCAGGGCATTTTGCTGCCTTGGTCTAGCATGAGGCAATGACCTTCTTGGAGCTGGCAGCCCTCTTAGGGGGCATGGTGGATTGCCCTATGCCACCAGCAAAAACCTTTGTACCCAAAGATTATCTAGTAGATTGAATAATATCTTTGGTCCCTTTTTTTTAAAACATGCTTACTGAGACTTTCCCTTCTCCTTCTGTTCTCTCTCTCTCTCTCTCTCCTCCCAGTTTTAAATTGTTCCTGTTATTCTGTGTATGTAGTCAACGAATTCTGAAGCTGCTGCCCTAGCTCCTATTTGAAACAGATATAGGCAGGAGTACAGCTGAAAGGTTGGCAACAGGAGCCCTTCTGAAGTCAAACCATCTACTTGGGCTTGACAGAAGCTCTCCCAGGTCCTGGGCAGTGGTCTTCACCTTGCTTGCTACCAGATCCCTTAGCTGGAGAAGCTGGGAATTGAACCTGGGATCTCCTGAGTGCCCAGCAGATGTTCAACCCCTCAGAGGGTTCATGAGAAAGACTAGCTGCATGGGCTGTTGCATTCTCATCCACCCCTCACTACTCCCTCCTTGCAAACCCTGTTATCATGGGGGGGGGGGGTCACTGCCAGTGCAGGCCTCCTGTTCTTGAAGGTCTGTGCAAGTCAGCTGCCAGATGGGTGGATGCCCCTACCAGTGTGCCTGCAGCCAGGATTAAATTGAAACGTCTTCTTTTACACCGTTTGTCATTAACTTTTTTGTTCTTTTAAATAAAATAAAAATTGTTCTATAAATTAGTTGTAATTTCATAATAGGTAAATTCTATAACACTGAAAGCATTTATTGTGAAGGAACATTATCTTTGACACTATATTTAATACTGTATTAGTATGCTGGCATGAATAATATATACATATGTTTTATATGTATATGTAACAAGTACTGCATTTTTTTTTGCCCAATAATAATTACAATGAAAATACAATGAAAGTTGCAGTTGTGCAGCTTACTCAAGATCATAGCTCTGAATCTATCGCAGTTGTAGGGAGCCTCATGATAAATAATCTGTTATGTTAGACTGGCTGAGCACAATTTGAGAAGAAGAGTTTTTATACTCTGCTTTTCACCACCCAAAGAAGGCTCAAAGCAGCTTACAATTGCCTTCCTTCCTCTCTTCACAACAGACATCCTGTGAGGTAGGCAGGGTTGAGAAAGCTCTGACAGAACAGCTCAGTGAGAACAGCTCTAACAGGACTGTGACTAGTCCAAGGAGGGAGGGAGAGATTCAGTACAATCCAAAGAACTTTTTACCAAGGCCCAGAACTCTGATTGCTGGTCTCAATATTGTGATGGTGCCAAAAATAAGACTTAGATCTAGAATAACATTTATGAGGATTTCCACTGTGGCTTTCTCTGTTTCTGGCAGCAGCCCCAAATGACCCTAAAATCCTGTTTCTGAGACATATAATGGGCTGCCACAGGATGGGGGTGGGGGGAGGATCATTATGAATGGCAAACTTTGCACCTGCAGAAACACCAGTCTGGATCTAAGCTTAAATCTGGAATTGTAACCAATGTTATAAATGAGAACAACTCACATGTACCCAAATGACTTTTATTGTGCTTTCAAAGTCACAAGGTTCACACTAAGGAACAGCGTGAAAGGACATGCTAAGACAGTTCCTGTAGGACATGAATTTGCAAGTTTGAAAAATATTCTGCAAACTTTTTTGAGGACAATTTTGTAGCATCTTAATATTGTTGTGCATGCAGCACGTTATATGCTTTCTTTAAAAAGATTGGTACCAAGATTTATTATTAAAAAAGATGAATAATGCAGGAAAGCATTAGTCGAAAGAATAAAGACAATCTCACATGATGCCATGTACCTGAAAGCAGCACACCAGAAGCATGGGGTAAAGGTTGATGGGACTTCTCCAAAAAATGACCTCTACCAGATGTAGTGTCTATATATTATTCAAAAGTGCTTTCTTTTAACAGTTCTTATCCTGTGACTGCTTTGGGAATCTATGCCCTCCCCCCATTATCTGTGTCAGCATTGGTCTGAAGATAGCAAGGTCACAGAGGATGAAGTATGAATCCCAGTAGAATAAAGATGACAGCCTGAGGTGGCTATGAGGAAGGCCAAGTTTGACCCCACATTTGTAGTGACAATCATCCATGGTCTGGATTTCGGTAAGTCATCTAATCAGGGTGAAATGTACTAATGAAGTCAGAATTAGATGAGGAAGTAAACACTGCATTTGAGAGTCAGTTTGGTGTAGTGGTTAGGAGTGCGGACTTCTAATCTGGCATGCCAGGTTTGATTCTGCGCTCCCCCACATGCAGCTAGCTGGGTGACCTTGGGCTCACCACAGCACTGATAAAGCTGTTCTGACCGAACAGTAATATCAGGGCTCTCTTAGTCCCACCCACCCCACAGGGTGCCTGTTGTGGGGAGAGGAATGGGAAGGCAATTGTAAACTGCTTTGAGCCTCCTTCGGGTAGGGAAAAGCAGCATATAAGAACCAACTCTTCTTCTTCTTCTTCTAAAACATATAGGGGAGAATCAGAGGCAGAATAAGAAAGAGTCACAATCAAGAGCCAGGTAGAAATGGGGACTCCAGGGTGATGACTAGCAACTTGAATACAAGCTGGACTCAGGGAAAGATCCACCTGGATGCATAGAGTTGCCTTAAGGAGTACTGTTTTTTTTTTTTCCTTTCTGACTGGCATCAGTCTTCCAAAGTCACCGGTAGAGGTCTTTCAGATCATCTGCATCTTCTTCATGAGAAGTAAATGCTTTGCCACAAACCCACCCCGAAGCATTTATTTATGGCCTGGGTCTATTTATGTGTATATCAGGTCAAGGAGATGCTTTGTTTGGAAGAGGGTTGAGCTTAGCCAAAGACTAAGACAGCCAATCTAAAAGGGGGTCATATGGCCTCCTGGGGGGCCCATTTGAAGGGGGTCACAGGCTCAAAATGTGAGAAGGGGAGCCCAAAGTGTTTATGGGGGGCCCTGGTAACTGAACCAATGAGATACCCTTTTTGTCACATTGGACATCATGAATTGCTAGGAAGTTCAACCTTTGTCAAGGAAAAGAAAAAGAAATCATGTAATGTGTTCCTTTGTATGTGCTTGAATTAATGCGTTCAAGAAAAAAATGACGCATATGTTTCTCAATGTTTTATAATGCCAATAAAGGTATTCCATCTGTGCCTGTCAATGTTCTAGAAATCTGTCTCATGTATCTTTAAGACAAGGTATGTCGAGTATAGTTAGACCTTTTTTAGCCTAGCTCATTGCATGAGCGGTCAGCCTACTGCAGGGGGCCCTGAAACCTGAGAACTCCCAAATGGGCCATGGCCAAAAAAAGGTTGAGAATGGCTGGTCTAGAGCAGGGGTAGTCAACCTGTGGTCCTCCAGATGTTTATGGACTACAGTTCCCATGAGCTCCTGCCAGCAAACATGGGAATTGTAGTCCATGGACATCTGGAGGACCACAGGTTGACTACCCCTGGTCTAGCGGAACAAGAGAATCTCATTCTTCCTCCATCATGAGGTGCCAACTCACCAGTCCTCAGACCATGAGGCTCCCCAGAACTGATCCGAGGAAGACGTAGAGGAGAATCTTCAGATTTAAACATGAAAATATTTATGCACTATGTGTCTGTCTCTTTGGAGATTCATTTTTGACTTTTTATGTAAAGATTTTTAACCTCCTTGACTAATAAAGACCATTTAACAGGGCCTGTTCTATGTTTTGCAGGTCAGCAAGTGGACTCCCTCTTAGGCACCGAAGATCAAAAGGAAATGAGCAGGCAAACAGCAGCTGGTGCTTCTAGCTAACCATTGCTTCTCAGTCAACTGCTTGGGCTGATTCCCAGCCACTGTTGTCAAAGGGAAGAGCAACTGGGAGGGGGGGGGAAGGCAGGGCCATTGGCAATAGGAAACCCAGAACTTACATCACACCTCTCTATTCTGACAATTCCTAGAGAGGTGTGCCTGATGGCCACCTCTCCCAACCCGTCTCCCACTGGCTGGTAAGCCTGGCAACCCTGGATGGAATCATTTGACTTCTGAGGGAAACTCTTATAGAATCACGGGAAAAGGAGTCCTGATGGATACCTGCTTTGGGCTCTGTTTTAAGGATTAGGGGATTTTGTGTAAAGAAAAAAGAAAATTAAAATGAACCCACTTTGCCTCACAGCCACTAAAGCTGAACGTGGGGCTTCTAGGAGAACAGGAGGGTGTGGGTGGTCATGTAGTTCACAACCCTCTGGTGTGGACTACTTGTTCTGGTGGCAGCGATGGAAAGTGTCATCAAGTTTCATTCGACTTACGGTGTCTTTTCACAGGGTTTTCAAGGTAAGAGGCATTCCGAAGTGGTTTGCCATTGCCTGCCTCTATATCATAACTCTGCTTAGCTTCCAAGAGTTGGCAACATGGGGGTAACCTGGGCCATCCAGGCCAGGACATTAAGGTGGCTGAAAAGTGTAAAAGGTGTAAGGCCTGAATCAGAGTCTGTGGCAGTCCTCTCTAGGAATTTCCAGAATGTCTGGATTCCCAGAGATGCATAATGTCAATTTTCCCTGGAAGTGACATCATGCCACTGACCTGACAGCTATTTTTTTCTCTCCCACCACTCCTCTGAGAGGTGATGGGAAACAGGAACTGGGGGCAGATGTTGCTATGTGTAGATCCATCATCAATTACACCAAGCTATAGTTGTTGCTTCTTCTCATTGGTGAGCCTTCCAAGGACGCTTAGCAGATGCTCCAATGATTAGGAACCACAATGATTATGAACCACAAGCCTATGCCTGTTTACTTAGAACTAAAACAATTGAACCTAATGGGACTTTTCCCAAACTGACTGTAGGATTGCAACCTTAAGGGATTCATTCTTGTTGTTGACGTTTCTGTTGATGTAAAGCTGAAGCAGTGGCTTCCAATCAAAAACATATACTTTCCTCTGACATAATTCCTGGAATATTTTTGAGCCTTATGGAAGGGTTTAACTTTGTAATGGGCTTGGTCCGCAGCCTATATCATAATTATAGCAGCTGAAGCCTGAATCCATCACATAAACATTAATGATTGAAGAGAATGATGGAAATTACTCAGCGCCTGTAGTATATTTAATAAACTTTCTTTTAAAGCTGCTTGAATTTAGCTAGTATAAACAAGCCAGTCATAAGGAGGTATGCATGACTGCTATTTCTTTACAGCACACTTCGAGAGGATTAATTGTCTCGAGTCAGTTTAATCAGAATGCCATCACTTCCTGCTCTTGTTGGAAGTCAATGGGATTTTGTTTGGGTGTTTGCAGATACTGGTTTAAACTTATGGTGCCGGCAACCACTAGAGACTTTTGGATAGTTTTCTTGCTAGATGTTTTTAATCATCACCATAGGACTACCATTTCAGGGGGACTCCAGCCCACAAGGCAGTCACTGAAAATCTCAGCACACCGTAGCTGATTGGAACCTTGATCAGGGAACCTGCAAATAGATAATTGGTTCAGATAAAGCCAATGACCCTATCATGTGCTGCTCTTCAATGGGTCAAAAAAAGTGGGGTAGAGGGCTTGAAAGCCCTCTTGAAATGTGTATAAGCTTTGGCTTATACACATGTTGGGTCTTATCCGCTATCTTGCAAAAGGGTAAAATTAGGGGAAGAGGGACAACAGCCTTGGCACTTTTGTCCATTGGGGAAAAACAAATTAACCATGGAACTTAAAACATATGACCTCACACTGGCTGTTCCCAATACCACAACTTAAGCCAACTGCCACTGGGACAGCTATAATTTCCCCTGTCCTGATTCCAGTGTGGTGTGGAGAGCCAGTGTGATGTAGTGGCTGCAGTGCTGGACAAAGATCCCAGAGATCCCAGTGTGCATCCCTAGTTGTGCCATGGCAGCTTGTGGGGGGATCTAAGGCCAATCACATACTGTCAGTCTAACTTACATCAGTCCAGATTTGTAAAGGTTGTTATCATGCTCCAGAAAAGCTAATTTCCCTTTAAGCACAGGTTTAAAAAAAAAACAACACGTAGCAACGAATATGCGTTGATTTGTTGCAACGGAGAGACCCATCTAGCTGGCGTGTGAGCTGGTGATTCATCGTTACCATGCTCCCCCGAATGAACCCCCCCCCCTGCACGGGTGCGATTTTCAGCCGAAAATAAAAGGAACTTGCAAACAAGGGGCTGTGTTGTGCTTGGGGACTGAGTTTTCTTATAATATTGATCTGGGGCCCTGACTTAAAGCCCTTAAAATATTACTAGGCAATGGGATACTCCAAGCCTCCTGGCTAGCCCTCTTCTCATCTTTTGGTTCTGGCTTCTGCTCAAGCTGGTTGCCATGCTGGAGTTCTGGGATGATTGTGAGAGGTTCAGTTGGCAGACTCCTGACCCATGGCCCCTCCCCAACCCTGTAGGGATTCAGCCTACCAGGAGTCTTCATAAAATCAAAATCTCTCAACCGCATAGTTGCAGATAGCTTAAAGTTGTAGTCATGAGAAGCAGCATGGTGTAGTGGTTAAAGAGCAGTGGGTTCTAATCTGTAGAACTGGGTTCGATTCCTCACTCCTCCACATGCAGCCAGCTCTGTGACCTTGGGCTAGTCAGGTTTCTCTTAGAATTGTTTTCACAGAGCAGCTCTCTTAGAGCTCTCTCAGCCCCACCTACCTCACAGGATGTCTGTTGAAGGGAGTGGAAGGGAAAGGTGTTTGTAAGCTGCTTTGGGACTCATTTGGTTAGTCAAAAGTGGGATATAAAAAACAGCTCTTTCTTCTTCTTCTTTTATTGTATCAATCATTTATTCAAATACCCTTCATTTTACATGTGCACACATACACAGATGTTAGTATTTATACTATATTTCAATGTCTTGCAAAGAATAAAGGAAGTCCTCTGATTTGATTAATTTCTGCAGCAAACATGGAAAAGTAACATTTTTGTGAATAAATTCCTCTTCGAGACCAATATTTTCATTAGCTGTTGAGTGCATTTGGATAATAATGAAATGACTTGATCGATCTACATAATGATCCACTCAACCGAGAAGAAATAAAAAGGATAAAAAGACATGCATATTTTTTAAAATTAAAAGTACATTCCAAGTTGGATTTCAATGCATTACTTTTGAAACACAAAGCAGATTAATATGCACTTGAGTGTGCAGGATGCACATTATTGAAGAAGCCCATATGGCTCCAACAATAAGCTTACAAAAGTATTAAGAATTACAAGATAAAACAAATTAGAACATCAGTACTCAAAGTACACCAAGGTCCAAAGTTTGGCAGGGATGTAGAAACTGATCTAGTTTGAATTGGCCTTTATGTCAATTTTATTAATTCAATAGTCAAGGTGAAAGGTTCAGCAGGAGAGACCTTGCCAGACTGTGAAATGCCTCAGGTTCTGTGGCAGACCATCCTGCATCCTGGTGTCGATGTCACCAGCTGTTCTATCCACAAATGAGTAGCCATGCACATTTCCCATTTATAAGCTTTCTGGACTGTGCATTTCGATTCTCCATCCATAGGCCATAATTATGCTGACATTCAACGATGGGGCTATTGCTCTCAGGCTCATCTTCACGGATAAAGCTCATGATCAATCCCTTTGCCAACCTGAAATGATTTTAAAAGTCCAGGAATGTTAGCGGTAGTGATCCAATTTTTGTAAATGTTCCAATTGAACCAAGACACCCATACACATGCTAATGGCTAAAATAATGAACCAAACCAGCTTGTAAACTACACTAGCACAATACCCCAGCAATTGCTGGTTACAAAAGAACACCCCTCACCTATGATGGCTCATCTGAAAGTCTATTTTGTGGCCTACTGTTCAACTTTCATGTCAAGAGAGTAAAATTAACCTGGGTGGATCTTTTCAAAAAGAAAAGAGACATATAGGGTCCTATTTAACAGTTTTGGGGATAATTGCTATATTTCTGGGTCCACTGGGACCATTACCACATTGGGAATTAGCCCCACCTTACCACTTGTCCAGTGGCAGGGCTAATTCCCAGTTCCACATGATGTTGAAGGTGCCCCATGGTCCCTTTATGCGGCTCCATGTTCCCTTTTTTGCCCCAGGCGGCAACATGACCTTGGTCAGAGCAGTCCCATGAGATAGGGGAAGAGGCAGGCCATTCAGGCCCTGCTCCTCCCCCAAATATGGCATCCCAAAAATGCCCCGGCCAGCTCTGCAGCACTGTGTAGAACCACTGAGCTGCCTGGCAAAATGGCAATATGTCAAGCACATTTTTCCTAATTCACCCATTCCCAGCAGTGTCAATCAGATGTAAAGCTGGGGTGATGGTGGGCCCCAGGGGATCCAGATGCCACAAGGGTGGGGAAGGACCCAATCTTATTAGCCCGGTGTTCAGCCCAGCCTCAACCAAAAGCCTGGCAGAAAAGCTCAATCTATGGAACCCAGGGAGCTCCAACAGGGCCTCAGATCTTCTGGGAGCTCATTCCACCAGGTAGGGGACCGCACTGAAAAAAACCTGGCCCTAGTCAAGGCCAGGCATGCTTCCCGGAGACCTGGGATCCTCAGCTGATTCATACTTGCAGAACGTAATGCTCTGCGGGGGGCATTAGGAGATAAGTGGTCCCGCAAGTAGGCAGGACCCTAACCACATATAGCCTTAAAGGTCAAAACCAATAACTTGAACTTGATTCAGAAACAAACCGGCAACCAATGCAGCTGCCTCAGCAGCAGCTGGACATAGGCTGGACATTAACCCATCAGCATTGGAAGAAGGCAAGACCAGCTAACACAGTTCATTACTGATAGAGCCATTGCCAGAATGCAGCCTCCTAAAAAGGTTGTTGTTTTCAGCAGTCTGTTTCCCTCTTCCTTCCCTCTCCCCCATCATCAAATCTTACAAAGAAGATGCCCTCTTAGTGTACTGCAGAAAAGAAAAGAACTTTTCCTCTTTCTTAATTTCTGTTCCTTTTCACCACACGTTACTTCTTCCACTTTTTTCTCTCTCTCTCTCTGTAATGATTTGCCTTCATGTGTTACAACAAACACCAATATTTTAAGAAAATGTCAGTTAAATCAATCTCACTGATCCCAATACTTCTCACTCAGCACCACTACCTAATCAATTTGCTTCTGCTTTTGCAACAAGTGAAAGTATAAGAGTAAACTTAAATAGACTTATTACTGATTTATTTACCAAAAATTTCTTATAATATGAAGGATACAGCTTCATCAAATGCGTTCTATACAATGTATGTGTACATCTACACAATTACAAAATTATACAAAGAGTTTGGATCAGGGTCACGTGGGCGGCCAAGTAGAATCTTTGTCCATTGGCCCATGGTGGCTCTCGGCAGTCCTGACTTCCTCCCCCCCCCCCCCAAGACAATTTTCTAACAGGTTCCCTGGATCCAACTCTTTAAAAATTGTAACATTTAGTTTGGTTCTAAGAAGGGTTTCGGACTGCACTGAGAATCTGCACTGAACATCTGTGAGATCTATATAATCTGAAGGGACAGAACTTTGTGAAGGAACATCTATAGCAGCTGCAACTGCTTCCTAAAAATTAACTCTTCCCTTTCTCTTTCAAGAACTTTATAAAGGCTTGGTGAAGCCATCACACATGTGGAGGAATGTAAGCTAAAGGCTTCTTAGTTCTGTGGCTTTTGACCCAAAGAATGTAGCTTATGCCATTGGATGAGTTGGCCAATGAGTCAGGGACTAGTCTAACCTTGTTGTTTAGTTTTCTGTCTTTTGGTTGTAGGCTTTTTTCAGGAAGAAAAGTAGGGCAAAAATAAAAGAAAGAAAGCAATCTCACGCACATAGTCCTAATCTGATCTAACTTCCCTTGAAGTCAGGTTTTATTTAAGGGACTGAATGAGAATATTAAAGAAACAACAGATTATTATGCTATGGCTTATCTCCCATCAGAGTTGTGAAAAAGTACAGTGGGGTCATGTCATCCCAGTGAACCCTAAAAAGTGTTCTCTGTTTTCTCTTCAGAATAACAACTAAGAATCTGTATAAATTAAATGCTTGAAAGCTAAAATTTTGAGAAGGGAACTTTAAAGTGAGCTTGAAATGACAAGGCATTTAATAAATCATTGGGGCTGGCACTCCACCAAACCCAACAGAAGAACTGGACACACTTTCTACAGCTATAACCATCACCCAATTACCATACCATACTGATGGTCTACCTGATTCCTGGATATTCACACAGTAGGAGTCTTGTAATGTGGGCCAATTTATGCTTTCCTGAGGACCTTTCATTTCCATACTGTTTCCATGTTCCCCCCAGCAAAGATCTTTCCAAGCAAAGTAACTCGGGAAATGGTCCTTCCAGCCAATAAAACTAAAGCACTGTGGAAGAGAAATGCCATTTTAAACTTGACTAGCCACTTGTCCACAGTACCCCATTCATTTGTCTGGTTCTCAAAACCTGAGATCTCAGCAAAATGATCTATGCATTCCAACCCACCCATCATATTACTAAGAAATCTAAAATCTGACCTTTGTATTCTCTCCTTTGACCCAGTCATTTTATCCAATGCACAAGATTTCAAGAGCCCCAAAGAAGTGACAAGAACTGGTCATCAGTGAATGTCTCTATGAATATTACAAGTTGTGGCCATGGGCCCAAAGCTGAGGTGCTGTTGGATGTTAGAATTCAAAATGAGCCTCCTCTACAAGAGAATGAGATTTTGAGAGACTGGTGGAAAATCCGACAAGTACATTTAGCTGCTGCTAGAAGAATTTATTTCTGCAGAAACCTATAACTCCTGGGTTAATATAGTGAACTTTGATGGGACTAGAGGGAAATATGGGCTTCACAGGAAAGTTAGAGCAAAGTTAGATGCTTCCCTAGAACATAGATTTATGGACATGATTGAATCTGATAAGATCAAAGCCTGAGGTAATGCTCCTATCAAATGCTAAATTGAGCAGTACAATAGTTGTTACTGATACAGGTATTGGGCAGTCCACACTAAATGTATTTGCTGTGCACATAAGCAGCAACACTGTGCATAACTCTTGCCCCAAAGAAGGGCAAAGCGTAGAGATGAGCGGATTTCCCATGCTGCTGCATTTCTTTACCATTCCACACATTCTCTCTGTTTTGTGCTTTGTGCTTTCTGAATTACAATTTATCTAGAAGGATTTTTCAGGTTAATTATCAAATTGGAGCATAAGCAAGTGGCCACAGCTTTCAGCTCGTTCGGTTCAGGCACATCTTTTGTTCGCCTCTATGCTATAAATGTGACATGAGCACTGATAATGTGTGTCAAAAAGGTAATGTTGATGTGAATGTATCAAGGTTCTCATTGGGTGGTCTTTCCTACAAAGTTAACAAAAATAGTGAGTTGACCCTGTAGTAGTAGTAGTAGTAGTAGTAGTAGTAGTAGTAGTAGTAGTAGTAGTAGTAGTAGTAGTAGTAGTAGTAGTAATGTAAAATGCCAGTTCAAAAGAGACTCCAGTGAGAAACAGTTCTGTTGGAATGCATATGCAGATATGATTCTATCAGGCTTGGATTCAAAGGAGACTTACAGTTGTTAGTTCACTAAAATGAGTAACTGCTCTTCCTCCTGGATTTATATCCCCTATTTAGACTTATCCTGCTTTGCTAATTCATCAGCACCCGGGGGTAGTCCATATGCACTCTTTGACAATTATTTAGATCTCATTTGACTGGATCTCACTTTCATTTGTGGTCTGCAATATATGTCACACACTTAGTGCTGGGAAACAGGCCTTCTGAACTCTCTTTGTAACAGCTCGGGCCATCACTGTTAGTAGCTGTGTGTCAGATGCATGAAGTGTTACACTCCATTGGCAAACTGGGGTCTTTTGCATGAAAGCAACTGTCACAATACACTTGTTTGTCTTTATGGTGCCACATAAAGCTCTTTGCTATTAGGATACATAATGTTTTATAGAATTTCATAAGCAAAAAAAAGGCATTGTCCTCAACAGCTACTGAAAGTGGCAATGGGGAAATAAGAAGGAGGGAAAGGAGAGGGCAAAGGTAGCAAGAGATCTAAAATAACCGCATACAGTTATACATCCCTTGTTTGGTTTCAAAAAGCCACAGGCCTCATGGAGAAAATTTGTTTTGATGAGGAAGAGAGAGATGGTACTGGGTACAAGTTGTGGGAGAAAGCTCCACAGAAAACAGGAATCAGGGGAGGATGAACGAAACCTCTGGGCTGCTGAAAATGGTAGAGGTGAACATCAGCAAATATTGTGGAGATATAGATTTCTCCAAGCACAGTTTCCCCTCCTTATACACACACAGTTATATGAACCAACTTTTACGTACCTAAAAGAACATATCGAATCCAGGCTAAACTGGCAATTCCCACTGATTCCCAGTTCCAGCTTCCTGTCATTCCTCTGAGCCCTTTATTCCCCAGCAGCAGCATTTCATGGAGATCATTGGGCTGCAAAGAGGGAAGCAAGAAAGATCCATTTTGTCATTGGAAAATTTAGTCTGGATCCAACCCTTTATGTCAAAATAATCTTATTCCATTGCATTCAGATCCCAAATTTTTTTACTGGGAAGTCCTGTTGAAACATGTAAGACAAACTTCCTAAGTAAACAGTAATCATGACAGGTATTTGTGTCTACATCTTGCAAATGTTAGTGCTGACAACTAAGACAGCAATGACCAAAGAAAGTACCTTTCAATGGCTTGCTGCTGTATCAGTGTTCTTAAAATAAACAACCATAGAAAATGTATATGCTGTCAACTACTTTAGAAAACTGAACAACTAGTAGCAATGGCAGAGAGCTGATAGCAATGCCAAAAGAGCAAGGTTAACATTCTTGCCAATTCCAGATCATTATACAAACAATTAAGAAATCATTGCCATAACTAGGATTCAAACACTTGGGGGTACCACTCAGAGTGGCCAGAAAAAAGGGGAGGGGTGTTAGGTGTGGTAATCTTTTCTAAAGACGTACCAGGTTAGGAGTGTCTATGTCTGCAGAACCAGATGCGCAAAACTCCAGAGAAAATCAGGATTTATAGCTTAATGGATTCAGGGCAAGAGTAGTACCAGAATAATAGCAGTTGAAGCCAGGAAGCCCAATGATATGGAGGTGACTCACAAACAAGATTCAAGGTTTGAACCCAAAATAGTCTTACCATAGATGTCTACCAAATTAATGCAATTGCCTAATCTATGTAAAAATGAAAGCCTTATAAAAATGGAGGAGAAAATTTAAAAATGTTCAGGACATCCTCTCTCATCCATTCTTTTCCTTTCTGTCTAGTACCTAGCATGAGGGTGAATTGACTATCAATGACTATCCCAGAAAGACAAAAACACTGCAGGAGCTCTAAGAAGCCTATTTGGATGAACAGAGAACTTCAAGAGGAACTAAGAAAGAAAAGGAAAATGTTCAGGAAATGGAGGGAAGGACAGAGCTCTAAAGAAGAGTACCTACAGGTTACTAGGCACCGTAGATCAATCATCAGAAAGGCCAAAGCTGAGAGTGAGCTAAGATTGGCCAGGGAAGCCCATTGTAGCAAGAAAAGATTTTTCAGTTATGTGAGGAGCAAACGTAAAGTAAAGGAGGCAATAGGCCCACTGTTGGGTGCGGATGGACAAACTCTAACGAAAGATGCAGAGAAAGCAGAAAGGCTTAGTGCCTATTTTACATCTGTTTTTTCCCACAGGTCAAAGTGTTTAGGCACTTCTAGAGATGGCCATAGCCAAAGGATAGTGTCTGGGTGGCAGGTTAACATGGATAGAGAGGTTGTCGAGAGGCATTTAGATGCACTGGATAAGTTCAAATCCCCTGGTCCGGATGAAATGCACCCGAGAGTACTCAAAGAACTTTCCAGAGAACACAGCCCTTGTCCATCATCTTCAGAACCTCTTTAAGGACTGGGGATGTCCCGGAGGACTGGAAAAGAGCAAACGTTATTCCGATCTTCAAAAAAGGGAGGAAGGATGACCCAGGAAACTACAGACCAGTGAGTCTGACCTCTGTTGTGGGGAAGATAATGGAGCAGATATTAAAGGGAGCGATCTGCAAACATCTGGAGGACAATTTGGTGATCCAACGAAGTCAGCATGGATTTGTCTCCAGCAGGTCCTGCCAGACCAACCTAGTTTCCTTTTTTGACCAAGTAACAGGTTTGCTGGATCGGGGAAATTCGGTTGATGTCATTTACTTGGATTTTAGTAAAGCTTTTGACAAGGTTCCCCATGATGTTCTGATGGATAAGTTGAAGGACTGCAATCTGGATTTTCAGATAGTTAAGTGGATAGGGAATTGGTTAGAGAACCGCACTCAAAGAGTTGTTGTCAATGGTGTTTCATCAGACTGGAGAGAGGTGAGTAGCGGGGTACCTCAGGGCTTGGTGCTCGGCCCGGTACTTTTTAACATATTTATTAATGATCTAGATGAGGGGGTGGAGGGACTACTCATCAAGTTTGCAGATGACACCAAATTGGGAGGACTGGCAAATACTCCGGAAGATAGAGACAGAGTTCAACGAGATCTGAACGCAATGGAAAAATGGGCAAATGAGAACAAGATGTAATTTAATAAAGATAAGTGTAAAGTTCTGCATCTGGGTCAGAAAAATGAAAAGCATGCCTACTGGATGGGGGATACGCTTCTAGGTAGCACTGTGTGTGAACGAGACCTTGGGATACTTGTGGATTGTAAACTAAACATGAGCAGACAGTGTGATGCAGCGGTAAAAAAGGCAAATGCCGTTTTGGGCTGTATCAACAGGGGCATCACATCAAAATCACAAGATTTCATAGTCCCATTGTATATGGCACTGGTCAGACCACACCTGGAGTACTGTGTGCAGTTCTGGAGGCCTCACTTCAAGAAGGACGTCGATAAAATTGAAAGAGTACAGAGGAGAGCAACGAAGATGATCTGGGGCCAAGGGACCAAGCCCTATGAAGATAGGTTGAGGGACTTGGGAATGTTCAGCCTGGAGAAAAGGAGGTTGAGAGGGGACATGATAGCCCTCTTTAAGTATTTGAAAGGAGGAGGGCAGGATGCTGTTTCTGCAGGCTGCAGAGGAGAGGACACACAGTAATGGGTTTAAACTTCAAGTACAATGATATAGGCTAGATATCAGGAAAAAGTTTTTCACAGTCAGAGTAGTTCAGCAGTGGAATAGGCTGCCTAAGGAGGTGGTGAGCTCCCCCTCACTGGAAGTCTTCAAGCAAAGGTTGGATACACACTTTTCTTGGATGCTTTAGGATGCTTAGGGCTAATCCTGCATTGAGCAGGGGGTTGGACTAGATGGCCTGTATGGCCCCTTCCAACTCTATGATTCTATGATTCTGTGATTCTATGAATTCTGGAGAACTCAAAAGTTTGCACACTATTTTGTGACATTTTTGTTTCAATTGTCCTAACAAAAGGTACAGCATAATTTTTATTTTTCCTGTAAATTGTCACAACAACTGGTAGATCTTTAATATATGTAAGCAGCTTTGCGCTTTGGAAGAAATGTCATACATGAGAAAATGTTATGGAAGTGAAATGCAATTGTGATCTCCCTCCAGTCCCAACCTTGTTAGATATGCTCAGTCAAATCAGCAGATGCATCCCTTGAAGCCTACAGATTCATCTCACTGATATACCAGACTGCAACATCACTTGCCAAATATTCACTCCTGTGGTCAGACCAAGCAAAAGAATCTTTTCAGAGTCACAGAATACTTCAGTATTCATTCTGAAGCTACAGTTTAAAAACTCACTTTCCTAAATTGGGGTGGAACATCACTTGTGACATGTGGAGGCGACATCCAAAGTTTTTCTTAAAAAAAATTATGTCATTGCTGTAGCATCCAGTAAGCAAGAACCTTCCATTTAAATACTTATGGTTCTGGTTTTATGCATGAATTTTAGAGTTAGTTCATTGAATAAAAGGAAACAGAAAGGAATACAGGCAGAGGGGAATCTGGTGTTGAAACTGACCAGACTTTTTTTTGAAGCTGACAAGTAGTAGCAAAGTCCTGTTTTCAGGGAATTCTTTGCTGTGTTATCAGACACTATGAACAATGGGAAAGAGTCACGTGATCTCATAATATGGGGAAACATGTTGCATAAACAGAATGCATGCTAGAATCCAAGCTGTGATCATTGGCAACATGTGTGTGTGTGTGTGTGTGTGTGTGTGTGTGTACACTTGCATCTGTGTAAAGTTGGCTGCAACTTGTATAAGGGAGGAATCCTCTGACAGAAGCTCTTGTCCCACTAAACTGAAAAAAGGGGGAGTATTTTTACTGATTCCCTGGTACAGCTACATAGTAATGTTAATTTCCTGCCCTTTCTTGCAAATGTACATGGCTTTCCCTTTGTGATTCTTTATTTTGATCCTGCACACTGGCTGTGATCTTGGCAGTTTTTTAGAGCCCATGTGGATTGCACTCTGTCCTCCAAATGGAGGTCTGTTCTCCAAGCAATAGGTCACTGTTTTCTGAAATTGAATTTTTGTACCAACCCTATATCCCAAAAAATATGTACAAAAGTTAGATAGACCATAGAAGTTTCATGATAAGCAGAATGGATAACTAAAATTTGCTTTGTTAGAAGCTTAACCAGGTGATTATCTGAAATCAAGACCTGTTGGGATTTGGAGGGTCTGAACACCAGTTCGAAAAAAGAAAGCAACTGCTTGGGGGGCCACATCCCTCCCCCAGAGCCGTCCTGGCCCAAAGCAAGGGGTGCTCCTTGACCTATTCAAGAATCTAGAGTTATACAGCTGCACAGGCAGGTAAACTGGAATAACTGCCTTGATCTGAGATGGGCAAGCTGGTGGAGAGGGAGCCAGCTGTGTGGGTCCCCATGCCGGGTGGCTGAACAGCTGTTGCACTGAAACAGATGCTTTTTTACCCTTTTCATAGAGGTGGGATTGGAAGGGTCAGGGCACATTCCAGGCCATTTTTGCTCTCCAGTCCGCCCTTGCCTACCACACATGGATACATTTTATGAAAGCAAGAGGTCCCTGGGAAACCACAGTAACGTTTTTTAGTTCATTGTAGACATACATTAAGCCCCTGTTCACAGATTACTTGTTTACCTGTTCCCAGTTGGCTTGTTGGTAATTGATAAAACACTGCAGGTACTGCTCAAGTACCTGATTAACTCGCTCCATTTGTCCATTCATTTCCAGGTAATAACTGGAACTCAGTCTGGAACAGGAACTGAGTTCTGGTTATCATCTGGAAATAAGTGAACAAATGGAGCGAATTAATCAGGTACTGGAGCAGTACCCGCAGTGTTTAATCAATTATCAGCAAGACAATTAGGAACAGGTAAACAGGTAATCTGTGAGCAGGGGCTTGACAATCGACTGAATGAATGAATACAAGAGAGTCACATTATGCTCCTTATAGCACAGCCGCAATGGTAAGAAAAGTCATAGTTGGGGGTAATATATGGCCAAGATAGGGATAAAGAAGGGAGCTACAACAGACACATGACATCAATTGTACCCAAAGACCCAAAAGAATTTGCAGGCAACTGGGAAGTTTCTCACCTTAAACAGGCTTGCAACCATGTGCTTTCACCAGCAGCCAAATAGTACAGCTTGGTGTAGTAGTTAAGAGCAGTAGTTTCCAGTGTGGTGAGCCAGTTTTGATTCCACACTCCTCCACATAAAGCCAGCTGGGTAACCTTGGGCTCATCACAACCTTGATATGTTTCTATACTCTCTCAATTCCACCTACCTCACAGGGTGTCTGTTCTGGGGACAGTAAGGGAAGGAAGATTGTAAGCCACTTTGAGACTCCTTCTGATAGAGAAAATGAGGTATAAAAACCAACTCTTCTTCTTCTAGTCTGAAGGAATACAAGTAAGGAATGATAGCTTAACAATCAGAGATCCTTTAATGAAAAGTATCAGGCACTGAATATGGGAGCACTGAGCTGTGGGATCTCTCACTTTCAAAAAGAGGAGTTTTGCTAAGTCCTTGCACTCAAAAAATACCCAGAGAATGAGTCCTCAGTGGTAACTGCTGAATCCTCCTTCAACAGGGAAGCACTTCCAGAGTCCATGTCTTGTTCTGGAGACTGGCCCACTATTAATGGATTGTCACAGTCTTCAAATATGTATGTATCAATATAACTTGATAGTTTAATCGCTAATTGTTGGGAAATAGATAAGGAAAACTGATTTAGAGAAACTGGAACACATGTTGCAAGTCCTATACAACTGTTCAGTTTAAGAACATACAACTGTTCAGTCTCTATTCAAATTGATCCTACCTTCATAGATGAGAAAAGGGAGTATAGAAACTATACCTATGTTACTTAGAAGGTAACACATCTAAAGGTACCCCCTCTGTGAATACTGCACTAGAGAAATGAAAGTTTTCCAATCTCTTACATAGGGGAAACAATATCTTGCATATAAAAGCATAATAATATCAATATCAAACATTAAGAACTATCTCAAAAGGACAAGTGCAGATTTTTTGTTGGTTTCGTTTCTGGCTTCCTTGGCCCTGCATGGAAACTGGGTTAGGGAGTCGGCAGTTGCTATGTTCTTGGAAAATGTTACTTCACCCTGTTGCCCCCTATTTTTCCTTCCAAAAGTCATAAGTTATGACTTAGAGGGACTGAAGAGGCAATGGGCACCTTTCTCATCAGTAATGCTCAGCTTTAAAAGAAGTTTCTGCTCTATTCAGCTATGAATGAAAAGTCGCTATCTACTGTAGTCCTGATTCCTACCTTCTTCCCACCTTGGTCTTCCTCAGGATGGGAAGGAGCCCCATTCTACAGCCCCCTGTGAAAGGCTGCCTTTCTATCAGGAAAAGACATAGTACATGAGGGCACAGAGTTGCCATTTACCATCTGCTCTGCTTCATCTCTCCAATGCTTAAAGGAAGTGTCTGGTGACTAGACAGAAACTGTTAGCATCAGGGGCACAGAACTTTAGCCACTTGTTCTGCTCCCCTTCTCTCCCATCTGGATTAGTTTGTTGCTCACAGACCTATTTGTTATATTCAATGAGTTATTATTGTTTTCTTGAATTGTAAACTGCTTTGAGTTCATACTCATTGGAGAAAAGGGGGGAAATAAAAATATTCAAATACATAAATGAATAAATGTCCTTCTTTGGCTGTTGTAGTCTGAAGACAAGAATGTCCCCACCCCTAGAAATTCCAATCAGGCCTGCCTTGTTTTGCTGCATTTCCTTGGAGATGTAAAATAATGTGATAAAGTGTATGGTAAGTGTGCCAGAACCAAGCATAAAATATATCAGATTGGCTTCTGCTATAGGGCATAGGAGAAAAAGTGAAGGAGCAGAGCTGTTAATAATCTAATAATTTGCTTCAGAAATGTTTAAGATACAAGGGGGAAAGTTTCGTAATTATTTGAACTAGAAGCAATCACTTTAGATGTGGAGTTCATCTACCAATGGGATATTTTTTTTAGAATGATTAAATAAAAGAGCAAGAAAATACTAATTATAAGTATATATTTTCCAAAGGCAGATTTGCCCATGAAAATATGGAAATTTAGGCAGAAAACTGAATTATTGCACCTTAAGCCAAAAATCTCTAGCCCACGACACTGAAAGCCATTCTATATAATGCCCGCATCAGCTGTAACTCCTTGAATTATAGATCTGGGGTGAAATCTTATATATATGTGGAGCCAAAGTATGCTAGTGGCAAAGGAAAATTCTGTTTATTGAGATATACACTGGCAACCTAAGCAAGTCGTATTGCAGTGGAAATGAGTCTAAATTACCTGTAGAGAAGCCTGACATATTTCCAAGTAATAAAAATGTTACACCCTTGCACTCTAAATAAAATCTTAGTTGCTGTTGACAGTTGGTATGAAATCCCAGTCAGAAATACCAAGCTGTGAAAATAAGGCCTAAATTCTGTTATTGTTGTTATTATTATTGTTGATACATCTCACATCCAATCCTGAAAGACAATGTCCGTGTCACCCAAATGGCCCCTAGGCATTCACTATATCTACATCGAGGTTAAACATCTATGTGAAGATGTGACAGCACACCTTATAAAAGATATTATTGAGTAATATAGACTTTCTGTAATAACCAAAGAGTAAAGAATATAGCTTTTTAAAGGTCTCCCCATGGCTGATCTCATGACTCAAAGATGAGACACTGTGCTGCAAGCTAAGTAATAAAATCTGGTGGAGACTCTGGGCTAGCTTGTGACAAATCATATCAAAGTATTATTAAAGAAGGAACTTGAGACCCAAGACTATTATTGATTCTTGACAGAATTTCTTATAAATAAGTGTTGCAATCTGATCTTGGGCTAGCCAAGGTCCTGGTAGAATTCCACCTATTTACAGGGGAGGTTGCAAAACAGTGCCATTATATTACTGAAAGATGAAAGGAGCAAATTCAGCAGGAGAGACAGGGACTACAGCTTGAAGGAGGCCATAGACACTTGCTGCCATATTGGCCTCAAAGAAGGAAACAGAGAATCAGTAAAATGAGAGTATTTACTGATCCAACACCCAGCAGTATCATAGTTTCAAGTTTCATAGAACCATTCATCAGCCAGAATGGCAAGTAAGCCATGGCACACTTATCTTTGTTAAAGAAAAAGTTAGTTACAATTATTTATTTGAAACATGTATATATCACAAATGTCTGGTTAATATTGATGGAGATATTTTCCCAAATATAAAATTCAAAGAAAACTTTAAAGCAATAATCAGAATCACAATGCACCCCCCCCCCCGAAATGAGTCTCAAAGTAGCTTAAAACAGCAATGTAAAGAACAGTGTCTAGGGAAAGAGGCTAAAGAGAGATTCTACCTGGTCTTACAAAGTACATTAATCAGAACAGCATAATGCAGGTGTTGCAGAGATGAAGATCAGTGCCCCTGCCGAGGCAGTCCCACAACCCCTGAGAGACTTGGTGTAGTGATCAAGTCAAGTTGGGCCTTTCTTACCAAAACTGGACCCAGAGAAGGGGGGAATAGCTTTTAAAAGAGTTCCAGAAAGGAATAATGGATACTGGGGTGACTCTCAGTAGGGGTACCCCACAATGAAATTACAAAGAAGGGGAGTGAGATAGTGATTTTATTGTGTAGAAATCAAAACAAAATGAAACAAATGAAAAAGTAAAAACCTACACTGGGCATGTGAGAATTAACTCCCTAAGTAATCTCACAAGCACATACACCAAGAGGAAGGAGGGAAGAAACTGAGCCATTTTAGGGAAGGGACAAGAGTCAAGTGGCAAAAAGCGCCACAACAAAGCGATTTTTGCAGGAGTGTTGCAGGAGTGCTGCGTTTTGTGTACAACGTCGTGCATAATGTTTAAAAAATAGCGTTACACAATGGTAAAACTTCAGCAACATTAACGCTGCGCAGAATGGACCTAAGTCTTTACTTCATTATCAATAACAAAAGACTTTTCAGTACTGGAATATGCTGGCATACTCCAGAGCTATCTGCCCAGTCCAAAGAAGTAGCTATTACATTAACCAATGCCCATTTCTTTTTCCTTTTTTCACTCTATCAAGAAGAGCACTCATGTATTTATGCTGTATCTATCAAGTTTCAGGAGGAATCTTGACTCACCCAGACTTTTGTGCCAATGCAGATCTGACTCAATTCAACCTAATTGAAGTATAGTAATTATGTTGCCTCTTTGTGTCTATGCAAATTTGGCTCACAATAGCTCAAGGTATTTTCCCTGCCTGAGTAAACCAATCCGTGAGATTCAACCTTGACCCCATGCAAAGCTAGGATGGCCCAAATCCCACCTACCCTGGAGATCTTCTGTCCATAGAAGAAGAACCCCATACAATCTGTTTGTTTGTTTGTTTTTATACCACCCTTCAAGTCAATTAAAATATTCCATAATAAAATACAGGAATCTAAACATAATAAATAGTTAGAATCACTATACCTTACTGCTCAGTAACAAATTGTTCCTCAGATTACTGGTCTGAATCTCGGCTGGTCAGGCTGCTGGTTATTAGCTTAGAACCCCTGCTGCAATGTGCAGGCTTTTTCTCTTTGCTTAGCTGACTCCTTGCTCTGGTCCTTGAATCTCAGCCTGTGTTCACCCTTGGACCTCTCTAGCGCTCAGATTTAGCTACATTGGCGGTTGTGCGGAATGGCCCTTAATGTTCTTGAGAATCCTGAACTGGAGAAGATTGCACTTAGTCTGTGATGCCACTCACCCTTTCTCTCCTGTTTCTGGGATTTTCCAATGTCATGGCCACAAGAGACTCCTGAAGTTTCAGGTTCCTTTGGCACTTAGGCAGTAAAAAGAGGATGCTTATTAAAACAGTTATGTCCAAAATAAGTGGAAAGGTCCTACCATCCAAGAGGGTCTCAGCTGGAGGAGGATAGTCAAGACCCGCTCTCCTGACACCTTGGGGAGGGGGGTCTTGTCAGGGGGATAAAATCTGACAACCAAGAGTTGTCAGTTTTTAAGGATATGATGAAGCTGTGTATGCAGATTAGCACAGAACTGGAGTCACAATTCAAATGTTTGAGACTCTTAATGATATTGACCAGCACAGGGGATCCATCCTGAATCGTTTAAATGGTCCCATGAGTTTGAACTTAGGAAACTCATACCAGGCCAATCATAGGATTTGGCAGGAACCCTACAGTGTATATAAATTTGAGTGGTGGGCTGCTGAGTTCAGTTTAGTTGTGTGAGATCTAATAAAGATGTTTAGGCACATGAGTGTCTCCATGTCTTATTGATCCCACTATTCAATAGATGTTATTTAACTTTATGCCATGAGAAACTTCAACTGCCCATTTGATTCTATTACAGTAATAGGGCATTCCCCTCCCCCCACTGGCAATATTAGCTTGGAGATATTACTAAAGGGTGCTATTACTAAAGGTAGAGCACAGTGTACCATACTCTTTTCCTGGATATGTAGATTGGTTCTCATTTGAAGGCCTAAACGGTAACTTGGTGGCATTGGGCTGAGATGAAAGACCACCTTCCTTTATCAAAGAAAGAGAAGATTAAGAGAAGATTTTAAAAGCACTTTCTAATATGCCTTATTAACCTTATATTGCTGTTTGAAATTGGAGAAAGCATTTTTTCCCTGAGCTTATAACAGTGCTGTAAACGTGTTAGTGGAATGAATCTGTGACCCTTTCGAACACTAAGGACACACCTCCATTAGTGTCCATATTCCTACACTGAAGAGGCTGATACAGTCAACTGAAATGACAGGGTGATAAATATAAAACCACTATCATCAATAAGACTGGAATGTAAAAGCACTTAGTTTCAGCCTAAGTAACTCACAGAAAGTTTGGTTTCAAGAACCAATGCATCATCCATCACTAGTCTACCTTCTGTTGACAAAGTAATTGTAAGATATCTAGAATGGAGGTTCAATATGAACTGACATTTTTGAAAGGAGGAATTGTGTGCTGCACTTACTCATTAAATGTATTTTCCTTCACTAAAGATGTTTCCTTTTTTAGTTTATGTATGAATAACTTTAGTTAAAGTTCCCTTGACACACTGACTTTGCTTTGAATAGCACCTTATATTCATTAACATAAAACCTGAAAGAAAATAATTTTAATGCAGCTTTTTTAACACTTCAAAAGCCTTTAACAAATTGATCGAGCACAATTATGTATTCCAAAGGGAATTATAAAGAGATCACAGAAGGTTGAAAAGTTCTGGTTAAAGGAGGGGGGAAATGCTCTAAGTAAAAACAGACATGCTGTGCTGGAACTTTAATGCTTACCAAATTGTAAAAGTAATAAAATTATTCCAGAATGTCAAAGTTTGTAGTATTAGTACGATCTGGCTGATGATGTAGCAAGAGCATCACCAATTAGTAGTAGTTAACACTGCTGTTTTGCTGTACAAAAAAGGTACAATCCTGCCAACATTTAGCAAAGAAATGTCACCAATTTCAGTGGGGGTGGGGGGAAGCACAGGCTTATGTTTCTCCCACTGATTTTAACCAACCATAGAACTACTTAACTTTAGTTGTTCCCTAATTGTATTTATTCATTGTCACAATGAAACAAAGCAATTGTCACTGCTTTTACAGCTAAATCAACATTTTGTATGATGCATCAATTGTACTCTGTTCAGTATGGATGGGCTTAGATCCTGTGCAAAACTTCCACTGACAGATTGGATTTCTATCACTTGAGCAGGACAAAGGAAAGCAGATTAAATCCAGCATTAAAAAAAAATATCCCGCCACTGTGTCAGCACAGTACTCACTGATATTTGAGTAGAAGCTTGTCCAGTTGGAGATAATGAACACTTTTGGGAACAAAGTTTATAGACATTTGTACTACTGAAGACTACAACATAGACAAAGTGGTGAGTAATTGTCTTGCCATAATTTCAGAACATAAGGCAAGTTCTATTGTCAGTGCCTATTTTACATATTACTGCACAGGCTCATTTTAGACTCAAAATGAAACCATGTGTTCTTTTAATGATGGCTACTTTGTAAAGCAATGATTCTGCTCTCAGATGGGCAAATCCTGGTTTATTTCAACAAATATTGTTTCCACTGACATGTCCCGTCTGGTACCTCAGCTTGCATTATGATGAAGCTGGTACCAGGGAACAGACAAGAATTAAGCCAACTTACTTATAATATATACTTATATTTGTCATGCAAAACCATAGTTCTGCCTCCTAAGTCAAGCTGAAACAATAGTTTCAGATTCCAGTTTGAGGTACTATAATAAACCATAATTAGTGATGTAGCTCACATTTAAATGGTCATACTAACCATGATTAGTAATTAGACCATTATGTCACATGATTTTCAAACTAGTTCATGCTATAGGCTGAAAGCTTGCATGTATGTGAAATCTGAAAGGTACTTTTAATACATCATAGTCGAAATGAGAGAAAGTTCTCAATGCCTTTTTATTTTACTTTTTCCACCAAGTCACAATTGACTTATAACAACTCTGTGGGGTTTTCAAGGAAAGATACATTCAGAGATTGTTGGCAATTTCCTGTTTCTGTGTTATGACCCCCAAATTCCTTGGTAGTCTCCCATCCAAATACTAAACAGGGCCAACCTTGTTTTAGTCTTAGGGGAATAATTTACTATGGCTATGAAAATAAAGAATTTGCTGTACAAATGTCACTGAATTCAGTCCAGTTGGGTGGGGGCCCAAGGAACCAAAAATAATTTGTATGTTGGATGTCAGGTATGTATTTTTGTGGAACACAACCCCATAATCCATAATGTTATTTTCATTTAGCTTATCAGTATAGTTTATATTTTATCCTCTAACATAGGCACAGAAAACCTTTCAGCATTTTTGGCCTGTTCTAGACATATAAGTTGTATTGGCCACATCTCTTGAAGATGTGAGCCTATCAAGGCAACCCACAGAGGTTGTAGAGTTGGCAAATGACTTTGTCAAATGTTTATTCATGGGTGTCATTTGCTGAAGAATGCTGCTGTAGCTCTTTTTAAGACTAGGATCTGTTACCTAATGCAAGCATCCGGCTCTTGAGAAATGGAGACATACAAAGGAAAGCTCAATAAAATATCAAAAGAAGACATTTCAACATAAAACTCCTCACAGAAGCATAATATACAGTTTCAATAGCTCTTTGTTCCTACAGTTTGTATTTTTCTTGGAAGTTGTATCAAACTTTGCAATAGAAAGGGGAATTATATTGTCATTTTTAAAGGAAATATCTCAGTGGGTGGTCTATGTGCTTTATATGGCCTTACAGCCATAAGCAAATTATCTGAAGAACTTTCTCTGTGTTTTTTTTTTCCTCCTAAGGAACATAACCAAGCACTCTTCCAAGCCCCATGAGAATCAACCATTCAGACACATACAGAAACACAGCCACCTAGCTCTATCTATGGTGAGTATAGACAGATGTGGTAGTATAAAAGGGAGTCAGGACTCCCTATCTGAACTCACCAGAATGCTTTCCTTATAACATTCTTGCAGGTATTCAACTTCAGGAAGCATATTTTTTTTCAGGTAGATAGACATTGATCCAACCTGTCTAAACAGGGCTTTTTAAAAAAGCACATAAATGTATATGGAATTTATTTATTTAATTTTTATTTTATTTATTATATTTATATACCGCCCTCCAGGATTCCTCGTGTTCCAGTTGGTTCAGGTGAGTTCTTCTGAACTTAGGGATAAAATTGTGGCTGCCAAAGATGTTATCTGGGGTTTGAGGATTAAGGAGTTTGGCACCCTTCTGGGCTGATGATCAGCCTTACTTTACAACTCAAAATGACTGACCAATGCATCACGGGTTTTCATCCACGTGCTGTCTTTTTATTCTATAAATGAACAAATAATGGCCTGCTGGAAAAAGAGGAACTTAATTGCTAGATGAATGCTCTGATTGCCCCCGATGAAGCCTACGCAGCAAAATACGTAGGGACTTTGTACAATAATAAATCAATAATCTATCACCTGGCATTTTTCTTCCTTCTTTCTTCATCTTTGAAGAAAGAGGAAATAACATGTGCTGGCATACAATTCAAACCCTGAATTCATACTTTATTCTCCTCTTCTTGCATTATCATACAGTTTTTCATTAAGCACACCATGTAGGCAGACAAAATATCCCATGACACACTCATAGAATTATAGAATAATAGAGTTGGGATAATATATCCTGGGTCATCTAGTCCAACCCCCTCTTTGCAGGACACTCACAACCCTATCACTCATCCACTATAACCTGCCACCCCCTTGAACCTTCACAGAATCACCTCTCTGTCAGATGGCTATCCAGCCTCTGTTTAAAAATCTCCAAAGATGGCGAACCCATCACCTCCTGAGGAAGCCTGTTCTCTCTGCCCTTATTTTATTTTGCTTTTTTGAACACCAGCAGTACAGCAGTGTGTACAGCCAGTGTGATGTAATAGTTAGGAGTGACAGACTAATCTGGAGGACCACATTAGAACTCCCACTCTTTCACATGAAGCCAACTGGGTGACCTTGGGTTAGTCACAGTTCTCTTAGGGCTGCTCTCTCAAAGCAGTACCGTTAGAGCTCTTTCAGCCTCATCTACCTCACAGGCTGTCTGCTGTAGGGAGACCCCTGAGATCAGCCTCTTGCTGGATACCTTCCTAGATATCAAAGCACAAGGAAGAACAACGCAAGACATTAAGAGCTGGTGCTACAAACAATGTTGTCTCAAAACCCACTTCCCATTGCTATTTCAAAGTTGCCATTGTTGTTTGGTTGAAAATAGTAGGAACAGTAAAACACACATACAGACACACAGAGAGAGAGGACAAGACTGGTTTTAAATAGTCATATAACATTTTCCCTTCATTTATACCTTCTTCCAGGCCAATCTGATTCTGTCTTGCCCATTTTAATGTACAGTTTTTTTTCTTCCTCAGTCTAAAATGAACCTATATAGAAAAAGACACACCCTCCCACTTTAAAGGGCTGTTTCTCTTTCTGAATCATGTATGGAATGTGCCTTTTTGACTCCATTCTGTGTAAATAACGTATAAAATAATCAAAGTACCATCATGGCTTTGACAGCAGAAGCCTTTTGATGAATAAGACCTTATGTGGGATTATTATATGACATTTCCAAACTAAATTATATTTATGAGTCATATACAATTGCATTACATTCTCCGATTGGCGGGGATTTGTGCATTTAGAAAGTGCTTTAAGAAAGGAAATATTTCTGTCTGCAATCTGGAGGGTTCTATCCAAGAAAAGTAGTTGCACTCACAAAATTGCAGGCATAATCAATCTGCACATGCAAAGGATTTATTTTCAGGGGGTTTAGAGTGTATGCCAATTATTATTGCATCTAAATTGGTTGAGTCCACTGAAATTGCATCCACGTTGCACCCAAAGGTTTCATATGAATAAACTGCTTACATAAGGATATGTTTCCTTCCCTGGATCTCATTACAATTTGTAAGATCAGCCAGGAGAGTTCACTTGGACTTAGGTGAAAGGTACCAGATGTCTTGAATTGGGATCTATAACAATGGGACCCAGACACATTACTGTCATGGCAGCTTTCTAAGAGACAGAACCACAGGCTTCCTCTTTGCTTTTTTTGCAGTGGTACAGGTGGCAAAAGATGATATTACAAGTACCAGTGTCACAAGGATAAGGTGACACATGCAGCCAATAGGATTTTTCCTGGTCCTATAAAGCTGCTGATTTTTGATTGGGTCATTAACTAAGGAACTCTCTACTCATTAGACTGAACTGCTGTTGGATGCTTCTGATTAGCATCACATCAGATCACTAGTCCTGATACTAACTTGCCATCAATGTTCCATTTGCATATAAGGACACATATAGAAGTCTTCTGAAAAGTTTCCTCACTGTTGAATTCCTTCTGGTTGGAAAAGGTAAATTCTGTTTCGATCTGCACAGTGCAATTTGTGTATTGGGTTCCCAAAATTCCCCCCCCCCCAACTTGGATTTTTCATAACTCTGCTTTGAAGTCAATCCTTTTAAGCTTGTAATGCCTGTGACACTGGGTTCTGCTAGGCATTCTGTACACACAGCTGATTGTGCTATTCTTGCAAAAAACACACACACTTAGATAGTGATTCCTTAATTCATATAAATTCTATTGAGCTCCCATTGTCACTATGGCACTGATTTCTACTGGACATTAATACACTGCACTGTTCTGCTGAACTTGCAATCCCTCCCCCCCCCCTTGCTTAGGATGTGATTCTGTTCTAGACATCAGTTCTGTTAAGCTGGCATTGCCACAGTGGTACTAGATTCTGCTGGGTTCTCTTTGATTGTGCTGATACTGCTGGGTGCTATGTACATTTCACTAGTTCTGCTGGGCTCCCAAAAGTGCCTCTCTTCAGTTTCTACTGCATATATTCTCTGGCTTGACCTTGGACCTGTTGAGCTTTCAGTGCCACAGTAGCTCTAATTCTGCTGAGCACATTGCACTGATTCTGCTGGGTATGCAAAATACATCTTCAGGATTTATAGAATTCAGTTCTGTTCAGCTGGGCATTGTACCACATCACAAACCTCACAGTGTTTTTGGTCCCTAAAAGTTTGACAGTTTATGATTGACAAAATACAAATCAGCCACACCACAAATCACATTTTCCCAGTTCATGCTTAACCCTAGTCATAATTGTCTCTCTAGCAGATTACTTTAATTCTGCCTTCAATAGAGAATAAATGTTCAAGACTGGGGAAAATCTTGCCATACCTCTCCAATATTATGGGATGGTGTCTTAAAATGAAATGAGCCATTTATATCCATGGATGTGAACTGGTAAGTCTCTTACATGTGCTCTTGAATTTGCATTTGTGCATGTACAAGCACCATCATACCTAGCATTTATTTAGGAATCTTTTTTAAAGGATTAGGCATATATATAGTGGATAGGTTCATCTATGATTAACAGACATGAAGAGATGGTTAAATAGAGATAGTTAAATATAGTTATATAGAACCTCCAAGTGAAGCATTAACCCTATGGATGCCTATGTATGGGGGAGGAACAACAACAGGAGAAAGCTTTGAATTCTGTATCCCAGTTGTAGACCTCCCTGGGTGCAGCTGTATGGTTGAAATTGGTTCCTGGATCTGATAGACTACAGGTATGATCCAGCATGTTCTTATATTATTAATATTTATAACTACTCTACAAACTAGTTGCATATTATCTCCTATTTTTATTTCATTTTTAAAACAGCATTTCCTTTATCCAATTTATGAAGCAAGATCTAACTTTTATCCCATGAGACACAGTTTCATAGTTTCTGTCTTTTTGTATCCCTGGGTCAGATCTTTACAGTACAATCCTAAGAGCATTTGTCTAGGACTGAGTCCCACTGAACAGACCTAAGTAAAAGTCAAGTAGACCTACGTAGGATTTTTCTCTATGGGTGAAACTAGACATCATGTCATCCACAGCTCTGATTTTTGGATACCGCCAGTATTTTTGAGTTGCAAGAGTCCAGTTGAGATTGGGCCTGCTGAATGCTGGGATCAGGCATTCTTGTCCTCCCCCCCTCCCCCAAATTCCTTTTCAAGGTGTAAGAAGGGGAACAAGATTGTCTATTTCTGCTGTGTTGCAGCCTCACAGAATGTTTAAATAGCCCCAAGTTCAGTTCTAACTGCAGCATCCACTGGCCATACCAATGCAGGTTGTAACCTTCCGTCTCATAAAAGAGAAGCCAACCACAGAATAAGATAGCCAGCTAAGGGACATATGATATAGTAGCCTCTCTTGCAAAGAAAATAAAATGACAGTGTGCTGTATTGCTATCTTAGAGGCTGCATCACTTCAGAGGTTAAAACACCTATTCTATTACTGAATTAGCTAAATATTTCACATTATTTTCTGCCTGCTCAACCTACATTTAATTGCCAATTTATCAACGACTAAATTTCATTTGAATTACTCCTGATTATGGACGTTCTTTCTGATACACATGTTTCCAATAACCATCCATCCTTCGCAACCAGTTGTTATTCTTTTCATAGCTGGTGAAGCCAGCCCTAAACTTATTGCAATAGTCATGTGACGTGGAATCTAATGAGAAGTCTTTTAAAACAGAGACTGGACTATGCCAAAATTGTTCCCAAGGTTGAAAAAAAAAAGTTGATTTAATGCAAACATTCCCAGCTCTAATGAACACTGCCATGCTTTCCTTCTGTAAAGCCTTGGTGTTTCAGTGGAAAGGGAACATGTTCAGATAATGAAGAGGTTAAGTCTGATTGTAATTAGATTGTGGTATGCACAGTCATGGGGTTCGTAGTAAATTTTCCTTGATTAACTGGCCCTGTTTGTTAACATTAGCACTCTCTGTGTTGGCTGTGGAGACACACCATGGACCAGTGCAAGATTAATGAAGGCAGGTACGCATGCTGATTAGATTGTGGCAGTTTAATAAACTCTCCTAACATTAAATTATTTAATGCATTCATGCTCATGCAGGCTATTCAATGGTCAGCTTGACCACCTATGTGCTAATATTGGGAATTGAAATGCAGAGGATGAAAGAAATATAGCCGTGTATGAGGTAATTAGCTCTCATGTCTGATAAATGGGGCAATACCTATGTGTATACATGTTTTAGCACCTCACAAATAGGTCTTTCATTAACTGGAATCTTTGCTGAAAATTTTATGAAAGGTTTAGTTTGATTTTGGTTGCATAAACCATTTGGCTAACAACTATAGCTGCTGTTGGTTTAATAGCTGAAGCCAATTTAAAGACAGCTGAAAGAAAGAAATGTCACTCAATTTAATGTTACAACAATTATGTTTCCCACAGAATTTCAGACACCCCATCACACAGTGCTTCGAAGCCAATATGTTGTTTAGAAAGAAGTATCTGAAGCTTTGAGAATAGATGGGAAGGCTTTTTTTCACTGTCTGAATTTGTTCTTGTGCATATCCTTGAAAAGCTGGCAAATGCTTTATGTGTCAAGAAAGTTGTTAAAGTTTGAGGGAAAGCATCAGGCTTCGGTATTTAGTTGCTTCCCAAATAAATACTGACACAGTCTAAACATGCATTTGGAATGTGCAGTGAATTACATTCCACCTTGTCATGGACAACATGAATTGTATGTCAACTGCTATGTCACTTCATGTTAAAAGCAACATGCCAGGAGTGCAACGTCCTGATGAAACATGAAGTGTCATTTCATTTGATGCATTGTGCTTCATTCTAAATGGCATCTGAACCAATGGAGTGAATCCATACTGCTGACAAGACTGTTGTCTGTGAATAGCCCGTGGTTTTGCTTAGCCTTTCTCGGGTTGCTTAGCACTGCTAAGGAAATGCTATTTTGCATTGCAGTGCTAGTAATTTTAAGCTTTGAGAAAAAAATATAGCCAGTGTTTATGCCTAAACATCAAAGGAAAGGAAATTATCATCTTCCTTCCTCTTTCACATTTTCATCTCATTTGTTTTTGAGCTGCAAAGGTATTAAAATAGTTTATAGGTGAAAAGTAAGAACAGGATCCAACCAAGGTGAAATAATGAAGTCTACACTGATTTAAATGGAAAATATATAAGCAACTACTTATTACTCACATTCAAATCAGTGGGATCTACAAATACTTTTCTTTGGCTTTATGAAAGTTCAGTATCACTGAAAGTGTGTATCCAATTAAGGATATTTTTTCCCAATAACGAACCCTATCTTTTCAAAGTTCCAAGGGCCTTACACCATAAGATGAAAACCAAACAGTGATGCCACAGAAAAGAGCAACTGGAATAATATCAGGGATACATGGCATTCAACAGCAAAAAACCTTTTAAAGTAAATGTTTCACTACCTCTTAAAAGTGTAGAATGGAAAGAACAACCCCATTTGACCTGTATCCTAAATCTTAATAGTGAGCTTATCTTGTAAATTTTATTTTCCCCATGACAGAAATAATTTGATTACTCCATGATTACCAAAATATTCTCCTTGTACTTAAAGCTAGCAATTGCTGAAAGGAAACAGCATATATAAAGAGGGAATATAAATGTAAATCTCTACTTAGATTTAAAATAATTCTATATTAGAGAGTTAGTAAAAGAAAGGCAAAATAATCTAGTTACCAGATTTTGGTTTCTATCTTGGCGTGCTTGTTTTGTGTTAGGGAACCTTGAAGCCATGCTTCTTTCTTCAGCTAGGCTACAAGTACCCTGTTTCTCCTACACAGAGTGAAGTCATACAAGAAATCCCTTTCTTCCCATTGTCCGTTCTCAGAATCTGTAAGAATGCTCTCCTGAAATTCCTTGCACTAACTTCAGCCGGGAGGTGGAGGTGGTCTTGGGATTGAAAATTTATTGTATTTTATTTTATTTTGAACCTTTCTTGTAAGCTGCCATAAACTGGCGGGTTTGGGAGCTGTGGCCTAAAAATAGAATTATAAATAAATAAATTGGTCTCAGCCACCTTTAAATACCATCAACACTCCCAACTCTTTTATTTCTGAAAGAACATTCCTGTCTTTTGGATTCACTTTATTGTGTTGGGCGAGGGGGGGGGATGTACAAAAGAAGCTGTCTTGTACTGAATCAGACCATTGTTCTATTGCAGTTGGCATAATTTAATCTGCCAACTGCTTTCCATGATCTCAGATAGAGGACCTTTAGCTCACCTACCACCTGATCCTTTTAACTAGTGAAGCCAAGGAATGAACCTGGAACCTCCTGCATGCAATGCTGTACCACTGTTCCTCTTTATCATTATTCTTTTCCCAGGACTGAAAGCTACATGGAAAAAGTGATCTGCAAATAAACAAGCAAAATGACCTGATTCAGGCTGGTCCAGATCTAGCAAGATGATTTACACAAATCCCAGGCCAAGAGTCCTGTTCTTGCTCAAGTGTTCAAGTCTGTTGATGGTATAATTGCATACAATCATCTCCTGCTGTTTGTCATGTGTGTCTTTTTAGTTTGTGTGCATCAATTTGTATTCTGTACATTGTGCAATTGCTTTCATGTATTGTAAGCAGTATATGTATGCAATATATTTCTCAGCTACAAGTTAAGAAGAAAAATATTTCTCCTCTGGAAAACCACATGGGAATACTTGAGCCAAACAAAGCTTTTAAGGCCTATTGATTTCAATGGCAGAGCAACAACAGGCAGGGGCAATAGCCATCTATATGTGCCACTACGTCAATGCATATAAAGGAGAAGCAGGTACAAGACCACTGATCCTTACCCACACATAGCTGTGACCGGTGGATGATGAACATGCAGCTTGTGCACGCAAGAATAGTATGCTTGTAGGCTCAGTTCCCATGACTGAAAATGCAACTTTCCTGATCATTGTGAAAAAAACTTGTGTACCTCTTATGAGTACAGATCCAATTAGATGGAAACTGTAGATAGGCAGAAGGCAGATCCAGCATGCTTATCCCTCTTCCTTTCCTATGTGTATTGATTCACATGTATTGACTAGCAGGTTGGCATATGTCTCTGAATAAGATGTAAGACTAGCAATTGGTGTTAACATGGCCACACCATTTATTTCTCCTTCAACTGAAGGGTTGGCATGGCACATGAAAGGAAGCCTCACCCCCACAGCCATCCAGCTGCTCCAACCAATGGCCCAGTGGCACCCTGGAACCTGCACCCTTGCCAACTGGAGACCCTACCCTGAAGTGACCTGAACAGGGGGCAATGGATGCCCACCTTATTTGTCTATCCCTGGTAACCTGGCTACAAGCTCCTGGCATCCCAGCCAGGTATGCCACACTCGTTTCACACTTTATGAAATCCCCAGACGATTATGAGCATTTTGCCAATGTGATACTACGACTACTACTATGACAGTATATTGGAAGAGCAACCACTGACGAAGATAAAACAGAAAGCGGGTCACTTAACCTAGGATCCCGTTTTGGTTGACTATTTATGTTTGATCATATGTTTGACCATTTAGACTTTATGTTATAACCTTTTCACCTATAAACATAGAGAAGACTACTATATCATTGTGCCTCGTGATTTCCTTTTTTCTTCTGAGTCCACACTCGTTTCACAGCCAGCCTCTTACTGAGACCCCCAACTTCAGGGAGTCCAGTATGCAGACTGGACTCCCTGCCAACAGGCTCCTTTCTGTGCCCTAAACCACAGCTGTGATGATAATAAACAAGCAAACAACAACAACAACAAGAACTATTAACAACTTGAAAACCAGGGTGGGTGGGAGGGAAGCTGTTCTGGCAGCAGCTCAGGCGGAGAGGATGAGCCTCACACACATGGTGCCTTAAATAGGTGCCCTGTGAGCCCTCCCCCAGCGGAAGCTGCTGTGTGCACTGGAGCCAGCAACCAGCCACATCATCTTCATGAGACGCCCACCACAGTGTCAATCAGCAGCTACTGCTTAGTCATGGCCACTTCTTGTTAAAATAAGATGGCTAATATCAGCTGCCAAGGGCAGATTTCCCTCCTATAGTAGAGAGACACAAATTGCTACAGATGTTGGAGAGCCCAAGGGCAGAATTCCACCAGCCAGTAGGTGGAAGAACTGTCATAGCTCAGAGATGGCTCAAGGATGGCAATAAAAAGTATCAACTATAGTTGTTACAATGCTGGATTAGGACTGGGGAGTCTGAGTTTATTACAGTTTAGGTGCTGTAAAACTTAGGTGGTAAATTTGGGTCAGTTACTCTCAGCCTAACACATCTCACTTGGTTGTCGTGATGAAGAATGACATATAGCACCCTAAATGCCCTGGAAGAAGGGTGTGATAAAACATATACTAAGCAAACAAATTGCCTACAACTGAGGGAGACCAGATTTCTATTTTATACTTTAATTTGTATATATTTAACCCCCCCCCCCGATCACTCCAGTCTTGGGGCTTCTTGCAGGTGTGTGGTCCTCAGGTTGCCCGTTTGTTTTCCACCTGGGCCAGGGCCTTCTCGATTGTTGCTCCTGCCCTGTGGAACAGCTCTTTGAAGAGGTCCATGATCTGTGGGATCTTGTTTTCTGCAGGGCATATAAAGGCTGCTCTATTCTGACAGGCCTATGGGTAAGGCCTAAAGATGACATCTAAATACTGCTGGCCTCCCTGTTTGTCTCTGTCTAACCAAAGATTCCAGCTATAACCTTCCATTCCCAGAAATAGGAGACAGTTTTTAGCAGATTAGGATTTTAGCAGATGAAGATTTGTCATTTTAAAGCATGACAAACTGTATTTTAATTTGACAGAATTTACATTTCTCTTAGCTACCTTGAGCATCTTAATTGTAAAGCTCTGTCTGTGTGAAATGTTTTACACTGAAAGAAACATACTGTAAAAGGTCTCACCTTCACCTCAATTGAATCCTTTTTAATTTGCAAAATACCATGCCGAAGGTGTGAGCATCTGTGTGAACAATGTATGCATATTTGTTTGAAATGAACATAGTCAAAAATTTGGAGGCAAACATTTCCTTGTTAAGTCTTGTACTTAACTCTCACCCTGATATCAATGGTACTTAACTTTGATTGAATCGTGCCCTAAATTATTTTGCTTTCTAAATACATTTGAATAGCAATAAGGCTGCAATTCTCAGTTGACAGTAAGCTCCAGTGAGATCAATGAGACTGGTTTCCAAGTAAATGTTTTTAGGATTGCTGTGAAAGCACTGAAATTAAACAGTAACTCAAGGTGGTGCATGTTTTAGAAGTAAACTAAGCTATCATTTCATTGCACGTTAATGCTGACTTGCATTTCACTCTTACCAAACACTACGCTGAGTTCTAATGTGTAAATTTTGTGGGTGTTGAAGGCTACATTTTTGAGGATTAATCCATTCAACTGTCTTTGAATGAGAACTGGGTACATGTGGTTCAATCTATGCATTATACTGAAAACATAACTTTAGTTTTCAATCTATCCTAATAACTGGTAGGTATATTTAGTTGTAAAGGTAAGCAACAAAATAGTAACTAGAAAGAAATCTTCACTTCCACTTCAGTAAAAATAATAGCAGTAAACTACTAGCACATCTATTAGAGATATGTTTTAGGAAGATTCCATAAATTGGCTGAGAAAATCTACAGTGGTTGTTATTGAACAGACAAAGCTATTTTCTAAATTCATGGTACAGGTACTAGTGCATTGAAATGTAGGTATGCTCAGAACATCCACACTAAAATCATCGGCAGGCAAAATTATTGTACCTTGATCAAATATCCTTGATTACATGCAAGGTCAGCTCCTAGTCTAATCACTTTGAATGTTTTCATCAATATCTTGAGTACTGAGCTGAGCAGCTTTGCACCTGTGTAGTAGTCACTTCTGCTACAGGACCAGGTTGTGCCTTGGTAATAACTTTTTGCAAAAAATAATACTAAATCTGCTCAGTTATGGGAAAGAAGAACATGTCCCCTGGGGTTGTGGTTAACTTAGTAACCTATTTGTTAAGGATGGAATCATTTGCAGTTTGTCCCCTTTTTTGCACCTGCACAGTTGTGCAATTATTTTAATGACCAGCTTTGAATAAACTGCATTTGAACAGCCAGAAGCATTTGCTAAGAAAGTACAAAAAAACAATTGAATCGTTAGGTTCATAGTTTGGGGGACACGGAAGGCGTACCCAGACATTTAAGTAGTAAGTTTCAATTCAAAAAACTCAGAGAGTTCTCCCCCTTCTAACTAATACAATTTGAACAGTTTAAGGCAGCACTGGCAGGTGAGGGGAAGGCCATCAACTGCAAGAAAGCAGTCTAATCATACAAATGGACACAATCAAGATTATTTTCAGACACAACTCACTGATTAATTGATGGATCAGATTTGGAAACTTCACTTAATTAAGTTTGTTTATTTCTATATCACTCTTCCATATGGCTCAGGGCAGTTTACATACAACTTCATAGAGGGATACATGGAATGAGTCAACATACAACATAGTCAACATACAACAATAACAATCCAACAGTGGTTCTAAACAACACAACTTCAGTGATCCCAACAATAACAACATAACAAGAACAGAAACTTAGCTGAACCCCCTGGAGAGGTCAGACTGCTTCAGGCAATGGAGGAGATGTCTGAGGGGGGACCTGTGGTCAGTCTCAGGCAAATAACTGGTGGAGGAGCTCCCTTTTGCAGGCCCTGCGGAACTGTGGGAATTTAGGCAGGGCCCTGATCTTTTCAGGGAGCTCATGGGGGCTAGGACAGAAAAAGCTCTGGCCCTCGTTGAGGACCGACATGCTTGTTTGGGGCCAGGGATCGCCATCCAGTTGGCAGTGGTGGAACATACTGCTCTTTTGGGGGTATAGGCAGAGAGACAGTCTCTCAGGTACACTGGGCCCAGACCGCATATGGCCTTGAAGGTAAGAACCAAAACCTTAAGTCTGATCCGGAATTCAATTGGGAGCCAGTTGAGTTGTTGGCCGGATATGAGATCTCCACAGTGTGTTGGTGAGAATCTTGACCAATTGCAGTCTCCGGGTCAAGGATAAGGGTAGAGCAAGTTGCAGAAGTCCAGTCTAGAGGTGACCATCGCAAGTATCACTGTGGCTAGGTGTTCTGGTGCCAAGTAGGATGCTAGTAGTTTGGCTCGTCATAGGTGATAGAAGGCCAGCCACGCTACTCTTGTGACCTGCGCCTCCATGGAGAGGGAGGCGTTGAGTTTCACCCCCAGGTTTCTGGCACAGTGGGCTACTGTTAGACGCACTCCGTTCAGGTTGGGTAGACGTGCTTCCTCGCTTGGTCCTTTCTTACCCAGCCACAGGACAGCTCAAATCCAGTAAAGCATAGGGAAATGAATGACATCCTGACATACACATCCTGACTACATATGCTGAATTATATTTAATCCACATTTATGGAACTCCAAGGTAATGTATCACAACTGCAGTACTTTAGGTGCTTTAACATTGGTTTGATAAATAATATCTTTTAATATTTTCAAAGGAAAAAATATTAGAATACTTGAAGAACAGGGCCCATACCTTATAAAGACCACTTATACATTGATTAGAGAAGGGCATATTCTGTTTGATCTTTCTAAAAATAATGTGGACCTCCAAGAGATGCCTGGATGCTTTCTGAAAAATAAATGAAAATACAGACACATGTATTTTTAATATTCCTGTTTGCACAAGGATCATTGCCTGAGCACCTACAAACACACACACATGCACTACAGCATATTAAACTAGAATAGTTAATATTTTATTGTATCTGGTTCTACTTATAGGATGCTGAACACAAAACACTTTAAACAATATTTAGTATCTGGTTAAATTTGTAGTGAGAGAAGATGGAAAGGAATCAGTGAACAGCATTTTGTGCCTATATGTGTCTGCTTTACCATACTTCACTCCACTTAGAGATTTAACTTCCAATAGTTTTTTCTGAACACTAATGTAATCATTCTTTTAAGAAGAAATAGAGCTGTACTGGATCAGACCATCTATCCCCCTTTGACCTAGCCTCCATAAATTTGGCTAGCTGACTTCTAAAGCCATCTAAGCTAGTGGCCGCCACAACATTTTGTGATACTTTGAATGTTCAGACATTCTTTTCCAGTCCTAAAACAAAAGCTATCTAATAAGCTATCTAATGCCTGCTCTTATCATCCAAAATAAAACAGTGCAAGATATGGCTGTAAAATAGTTGAGACATTAAGAGACGCTAAAAGTACACCATCTGGTTTATAGATCATTTTTATTCAGTGAACAGCAACAAATTTTGACAAGATTTTAGGACTGATGAAGAGCACCACTCTAGTACCCTGCATCCCTGTCCCGCCTGGTTACTGAAATCATATAAGGATTACATCAATGATGCCCTGATGTCCAATCAACCATAGCCTCACAACATCTTTCCCCAGTCATTAAAACAAGCCGTTATCTGTTCTTTCTTTCTTTCTTTCTTTCTTTCTTTCTTTCTTTCTTTCTTTCTTTCTTTCTTTCTTTCTTTCTTTCTTTCTTTCTTTCTTTCTTTCTTTTTTAAAACACCTTCACTAGAAAAAATATTGGGTGACCAGTTATTGCCTAGTCTCTAATTTGCCCTTCCTTAGCAGTACAATAAAGTGGTAGCAGGATACCTGCAGAACTTCCTTGATTATTCATTTTCTCTGTTTCCTTTTCAGTCCGTCTTCAGTTTGGGCCATGGGATGGTTTTAGTTAATGATCACTGAATGTGGCCAAGGGCCACACCTCTCTTTTACTCTTACTGGATCAGCAGCTGTTGACCACCATGGGCTATGCCATCTTGTTGAAGCATCTGGAGCAGGCTTTCTCAGCCAGGGTTTCAGGAAACCCTGAGGTTTCTTGATAGACCTGGAAGAGTTTCCTGAATCAGTGAGAGTTAATTAATTTTAATATATTTTAAAAATGTGTTCAACATTTATCAGGGGATATGACCATATATGGCCATGTTATCACTCCCCATGGGCCTGGAGGGGGTATGAAGGCAAGGGGCCCTGGATGGGCATGTGCACAGCTATGCTTCCCAGCCATATTCTGCATGATCATGCCATTTCTGGGGTTTCTTGAAGCCTAAAGAATGTTTCAGGGGATTCTAAATGGTAAAAAAGTTGTTTTGGAAGTAGCAGTGATGATTAAGGTTTATGCCTTGGATTAGTTTGAGGAAAGGTCTCAAAGAGTTCCTGATGTTTAATGCTGGATGTTCAAAAGGATATTTGCATTATTTTTGTTGGGTATAATAAAAGATTGGGGAAGGCACTGGCAAACCACCCCATATTTAGTCTGCCATGAAAACACTACAGCACGTCACTCCAAGGTCAGACATGACCCAGTGCTTCCACAGGGGATACCTTTACCATTACCTTTATAATAAAATATATAGCTTTTATTTTATATCTTGCTTTGGACCATTATGATTACCTGCAAATTCTTCCCAACTGATAAATAGTAAATAAAAAAGACAGAAAGAATAATGCCCTAAAGCAGTGGTCCTCAACCCCCGGTCCTCATCCTTCTCCCAGGCTGCTGCCTCGGGGGCTGCCCTGCCACTCTGCTGGTGGCTCACCTTTGGTGCTTTCCAGCAGCCGCCTTGGCTGGGGCTCCCCCTCGGAGTGGCACTGTACAGCTGCTGCTGGCAGCGCCCCCAGCGGGTGGCAGGAAGTCAGGGGCGCCAGCGGGAAAGAAAGTAGAGCAGGGGCTCGGCAGCGGCAACGTCCCTCGGCAAAAGACTACCCCGCCCGGGCCTCAGTAAAATTGTCAAGTGTTGACCGGTCCCTGGTGATAAAAAGGTTGGGGACCACTGCCCTAAAGTACTCCTTCCTATGAATCCCATAGGCAACAGAAAACCTTGAAGTATTTAATGCTCAGGAAAATGACAAAAATGGACACTTGTAAAAGAAAAGAAGCAGCAAGTAAGTAATATGTTCTCTTGAAACTTTGACGTGATTCTATGGTCATTTATTACCCAAGAACTTGAAAAGCAATACACAAATGGTAGAGACAGTATTAAAAATGCTCCCTTTCCTTGTCTAATATAATATAGAAATGCACGTTGAAGTCAACATAAAAGTATAGACCTGAAGCAGTATAGCTGATCAAATGGCACATAAGCCATTAAAAAGTAAGTTGTTTATTAAAACAAGGAGTTTTGATATAAAGTTTTACATTTTAACCCCACATCACTTCACCCCCAATAAATTGCTGAAACTTTTGCACTGTGAAAGCTCTCAGGCAAAATTAATGGCTTTGTTTTGCAAATTAATTTAGATATTAAAAAATTATATTTTCAACTGAAATCGCCGTTGCTCAGATTAAATATTAACCAAAAGCTGTCTTCTGCTTAAATAGAATTTAGCCTTTGAAGTGTTTTTATTAATCTCTTCTGATGTAGGTGCTTGAAATTCTATGAAAGTGCTGTTGCTCCCAGTTCCGTGCATCACTTACTGTAATTTATTTTCAGAACATAATTCTATTTATAAATGAAAATCCTATTAAAAGAAGACAAGAAAAATTAGTCCTCGATTTTGCATTGGTAGAGTAGAAACAAAATGAGCGGACTAACCTGAAGTGACATTTACAAATTACCTGTTAATTTAAACTGGGTTGAAGGATGACAGAGTTTAGTCAGACTGACAGGAAGTACCGAAGGACTGACAGTTGGGTCTGTAGTGGTCACAGTGTTCCTGCAGAGAGCACATTTATCTATGTTCTCAGGAAGAGCTTTCTGTAGAGTAAATAATATATTTGTAATAATATTTATTTTTGGAGACCAGATTTTATAGGAGCTGTAATCTCAACTTTCCCATTGAGTTGGGAAAATAATAATTTAAACTTGACCACTTAATACTATGCATAAGTTCATAGCATCTCCAGTGAAAATCACACAGTTCTTTCTGATACAGAGACATGAAGTGACCAAGCCTATAACTTTCCGTAAGTTTAGAATGACACCATTGTCCAAGTCACAATTTTCTTTCTTGAAACAGAGGCCACAAAAATCCCAAACGAATGTAGTTTTCCCATTATCATGTCCTAAACACTAAGGGAATCACATCATATTCCATACATTGATCTGTGTCATACTACTCAGCTCAGCTGAAACCTTCCTGCATGAAACCTTCCTGCAGTCCAAGAAGACTTCCTCCAATTTGAGTGGCCCTTTACAGTTTGGTGTAGTTGTTAGGAGTGAGGACTGCTAATCTGGCAAGCCAGGTTCGATTCTGCACTCCTCCACATGCAGCCAGCTGGGTGACATGGGGCTCGCCACAGCACTGATAAAGCTGTTCTGACCGAGCAGTGATATCAGGGCTCTCTCAGCCTCACCCACCTCACAAGGTGTCTGTTGTGGGAGAGGAAAGGGAAGGTGACTGTAAGCCGCTTTGAGACTCTTCTTCTTCTTCTTCTTCTTCTTCTTCTTCTTCTTCTTCTTCTTCTTCTTCTTCTTCTTCTTCTTCTTCTTCTTCTTCTTCTTCTTCTTCCTCTACATTGCCACCATATCTTAGTTTTTCACATTTTAAAAACTCTCCAGTTGTCTGAAGATGTGAGTTCTTTCCCTTATTTTAAACTGCATTCAATTTATCTCTCAATTGGAAACATCTGATCAAATGGCAGAGGACACAAGCATCCTTATTCACTTCAGTGTTTGGAGATGGCAAACTCATTCAATATTTTGTCCAGCCCTGTCTATAAAAGGAAAAGGAACTACATCATTGATTTCCCAATGTTACAGATAAGAGAAAAACAAAATCAGCAGGCCAAAATGTTGTCTTACAGCCACTCTTGTTTGGTGTATAAATCATATAATTTCGAATAAAATTACTGTAATAGGGATGCCTCTCCTGATTGTGAAGAATATTCTCTTCCATGGTCAGCATAAACATGTTCGTGACCACTGGAGCTAGAGCTGCACCCATGGCTAATCCCCGGGTCTGCAAAAAAATCTGTTCATTGAAAGTAAAATAATTGTTTTCTAAAACAATGGGGCTTTTTGCACGCCTTCAAAATCGCACAATGGTTGCTAATTGAAAACGCTATTGATTTGCCATAATGCACGACGTCGCCGACAATCTGCCACACACCTGAAACCAATCTGCAAAAAGCGCTTCCTTGTAGCGCTTTCAGGGAAATCCCCAAAAGTGGATTCACCCTCCGGAAAGCGATACAGTCCTGCAACCAATCTGCAACACTAGCGAAAAAGACCTGTGCGTTAACATTGTTGCGGTTTCTACAAAGTCCCTCCCCCTGGCTGTCTTCTCTGATCTTCCGGCGAAGCGATCACCATTTTTTTTTCTCCGAGCGAGCGGGGATAAACGCACCAGCGAGCCTCTTCTGTTTAGAGGCTTCCCTGGCTTCAGTCCTTCCCCTTTAGTCACTAAGCACAAACCACAGAAAAGCCCATTTGCTGATGTATTTTCCCATTAATTTTTACACATTCATTCAGCCGAAAATCGGGCCCGTGAGAGAGGGGGGGGGATTTTTTTTTTCACTCCGAGGCAGCGTGGCAACAATCAAACGATCAAACGACAGCTCAAACACACCAGGCAGCTGGATGGGTCTCTCCGTTGCAACGAATCTACCCAGATTCATTGCTATGGGTTTTTTTTTTTAAAACCTTTCTTAAAGGGAAAGGGGCTGTTTGGGAGCATGCTAACGGCTGCCCATTGGCTGCTTGACGGCCAGGGGCGGGACAGCTCGGCAATAGCGCTTCCTTTCTAGCAATTTCTGCTGAGACCGGAAGCCTGTGGGAAACGCTACAAAACGCAACTGGATTCCACTACAAAGGCAGGTATGCATAACGACGAATTCCACTACTTTAAATGGCGATTTTTCATTCAGTGACCAATTTGCAACAAAGATCCCGGTGCGTAAAGCCCCAATATCTAATAAATCCAACAAAAAATGTGTTGGTGGGTGTAGGTCAGTCCATTTGTTCAGGTAGGTTTCCACCACCAATCATGCCTCCTCATGAGGAATGTTGGTGTACAATGCATTCATATTAATGGTGAATAAAGTGGCTTCACTAGGAACATTTATATCTTTAATACTATTTATAAAGTGGGTAGTGTCCCTCAATAGTCTTAAATTGTTGGAAGGGAGCAACATTTGTAAATAGAAATCTAGGTACTGAGACAATGGTTCTGTGGCAGAGCCACATTGGGCTTCAATCGGTCTGCCAGGTATTGGGACAACCTTCTTATATATCTTAGACAAAATATAAAAGTGAGGCATTTTCCAATTGGGTCTTATCAAAAATTGAGCCTCATTTTTAGAGATATAATTAAGTCCCAGTCCTTCCTGGGCCACTATTTTAACTATTCTACCAACTGAATTGGCCTTGGTCCATTTACTGTTAATGTAATAATCCTTATTTTGTAGTTGTCTCATGACCTCATTCAATATTTTGAAACTTGTCCAGCCCTGTCTATAAAAATTTGGACACTAGTACCGTATATACTCGCATATAAGCCGAGGCACTTAATGTTACCACAAAATCTGGGTAAACTTGTTGACTTGCATATAAGCGGGAAATGCAGCAGGCTACTGGTAAATTTACAGGGTGGCCTAAGTGCTTAATCCATGCTCAATCATCACAGGCTTTCCCTTCCAGCATCCCTCCCAACAAATACAAAAAGGTCAAGAGGATGAATAGCTGCTGGGTTTTGTACCCCACTTTTCACTAACCAAAGGAATCTCAAAGCGGCTTACAATTGCCTTCCCTTCCTCTCTTGATACCAGACACCCTGAGAGAGCACTGACAGAACTGCTCTGTGAGAACAGCTCTGCCATACAACTGATCACAAGTATGGATCAGTTGTATGCAGAAAAGTGGCAACTGTGGTACAAACAGGAAGGACGTCTAAAACATCCAAAAGGTACTTGGAATTCTGCTTTGATGAATCTGTAGTGGAAGTAATTCTGTATCCAGGTTTAAACAGGGAAGTTTTTGACTGGTTATACAGAAGCTACTATGCTTGATGTCTCCACAAGACAGACACAAAACTACTCAAAAAGTTGTTCATTTTAATTTGGAAGCAAATCAGTGAGTCAGTCAAAGAGGTGTTTGTGTTAGCAGCAAATGGACATTGCAAACAATGCCCATATAACCTTTGACCAACTGGTTTGTGAACACTAAATCAATTCTGCCCGGAACTGATTACTATAGAACACAACAAACTTAAGTCAACCTAGCAAACTTAGATATGAGGGTAAATCTGCTATTGTATGGAACAGTATTTGAATATGAAACACTATTTAATTTCCTCTGTGATGCTTGCATTATCACACAATATACAATTAAAGCATGTCTACATGAGCACTAAACAGCTCCTCTACTGTAACTGATATCCATGTCCTTACAGCAAGGACATATGATAATGACAAGGATCAATGTTATTTTAACAATGGACAAAGGCCGTGATGGAAGGCTATTTCTTCATTAAACAACAAGTCTATTGATTATTAACTAGAAACTCACTAGAATTGAAATACCTGCTTATACTGAGAAATTATCAATAGGTAAGCAGACTTCACAAGAGCCAATTACAGAGAAAATTGGAAGCCAGGAGCTTGGAAGCCAAATTAATTACTGAAAAATTCATTTAGGCCTTCTTAGGAATATTCAGTCAAGGGCTACCATTCTTTCCTCAGCCACAGTTCACATAGGTACAAAGGGGAAATAAATAGAAGGTCCTTTGAATGCCAGAATGTTTCTGAGACATTATTTGGTATTGTAACCTCACTCTATTCCAAAGACGCACAAAGAAAGAAATAATATACATTAGTCTTAAGAAGCAATGTATTTTTGGATTCTTTGTTTCCTTTGGTAGATAGCCACATTAACTATATTTCTCAGAAAAAAACATTGCTATATTTTCCATTCCAAACAAACTCTTCTTTTCAGATCTAGCTTTGAGTATAATTGATTAGAATATCACATTTAACTTGTCCACACTTTCATTACAGGTGGCCTCATCATTTATCAGATGATTCTTTATATCTTCAGTTTATTAAAGCTAGGGTGGTGTCCATACTTTTTACATTTTATTACTTTTGACTTGCAGGAGGGCATTACGTGCTGGAATAAGATCATAGAATCATAGAATAATAGAGTTTGAAGGGACCTCATGGGTCATCTAATCCAACCCCCCGCACTATGCAGGAAAGATGGAGAAGCCACCACCTCCCGAGAAAGCCTGTTCCACTGAGAAACTGCTCTAACTGCCAGGAACTTCTTCCGAATGTTTAGATGGAATTTCTTTTGAATTAATTTCATCCCATTTGTTCTGGTCCATCCCTCTGAGGCAAGAGAAAACAATTCTGCTCCATCCTCTGTATGGCACCCTTTTAAATACTTGAAAATGGTTATCAGATCCCCTCTCAGTCATCTCCTCTCTAGGCTAAACAGACCAAGCTCCCCCAACCTTTCTTCATATGTCTTGGTCTCCAAACCCCTCACCTGCTTTTTTGCCCTCCTCTAGACACGCTCCAATTTGTCAACATCCTTCTTCAACTGGGGTTGCCAAAACTGAACACAGTACTCCAAGTGAGGCCGAACCAGAGCAGAGTAAAGAGGTACCGTCACCTCTCGTGATCTGGACACGATACTCCGTTTGATACAGCCCAAAATCTCGTTTGCCTTTTTAGCCACTGAGTCACACTGCTGACTCATGTTCAATGTATGGTCTACTAAGACTCCTATATCCTTTTCGCACGTGCTACTGCCAAGACAAGTCTCCCCCATCTTATATTGGTGTATTTGGTTTTTCCTAGTTAAATGCAGAACGTTACATTTGTCCCTATTGAACTTCATTTTATTCAGTTTAGCCCACTTCTCGGGCCTATCAAGATCATCCTGTATTCTGTTGCTATCTTCAGTTGTGTTTGCTACCCCTCCCAGTTTAGTATTATCTGCAAATTTAATAAGTATCCCCTCTAATCCCTCATCCAAATCATTTATAAATATGTTGAACAACACAAGCCCCAGGACAGATCCTTGGGGTACTCCACTTGTCACTCTTTTCCAAGAAGATGCTGAACCATTAACAAGTACCCTCTGGGTACGATTTGTCAACCAGTTATTGATCCACCTGACAGAATTAGGATCCATACCGCATTTTACCAACTTGTGAACAAGAATATCATGTGGAACCTTATCAAAAGCTTTACTGAAATCCAGATAAACTATGTCCATGGCATTCCCCTGATCTAGCAAGGTAGTCACTTTCTTGAAAAAGAGATAAGGTTGGTCTGACATGACTTGTTCTTGCGAAACCCATGCTGAGTCTTAGAAATCACAGCTCTCAGTTCCAGCTGTTCAAGGACCGAATGTTTGATTATTTGTTCCAAACTGTTGCCAGCTACAGATGTCAAGCTGACAGGTCGATAATTACTCAGGTCCTCCTTTTTCCCTTTCTTGAAGATGGGGACAACATTTGCCCAGCTCCAATCCTCTGGCACCTCACCTGTGTTCCAAGAAGCGTCAAAAATAATGGACAAAGGTTTCAGAGATGACATCTGCAAGTTCTTTTAATACCCTTGGATGCAATTCATCTGGCCCAGAAGACTTTGTTTCATTTAAAGAAACTAGGTGTTTTTGGACTGCTCCTATAGTGATCCTAGGCCACCATTCCCATCCCCCGTGTTGTGTTACATTTTTGCCACATTGATCACTATTTCCCTCACAAGAGAAGACTGGGGAGAAATAGGAGTTAAGCAGTTCAGCCCTCTCTTCATCATCTGTTATAATTTCACTTTCTTGTCATCACAGTGGTCCTGTGGTGTCCTTATTCTTTTTCTTGTTTGAAATATAACTAAAGAAGCCTTTTTTGTTATGTTTAGCATTTCTTGCTAGCCTAAGCTCATATTGAGCTTTAGCTTTTCTAACACCTCCCTCCTACAATTATTGGTTATTTGTTTATACTCATCCTTGGTAATAAGGCCTTCTTTCCATTTCCTAAATGATTCGTTTTATTCCTCAAATCTTTTGACAACTGCTTATGGAGCCAACTTGGCTTCCTTAGGCTTCTTCCATCTTTTCTTCTCAAGGGAATTGTTTGTGATTGAGCCTTCAGTATTTCACTTTTAAGAAACTCCCAGCCCTCTTGGGCTCCCATTTCTAAGTTTTTCTTACCACGGGACTCTACGCAACATACCTTTAAGTCTGTGAAAATCAGATTTCCTGAAGTCCAGTCTATACGTACGACTACGTAAAGGTTTTCTCTTTCTCTCAATTGAAAATTCCAAAAGCACATGGAACACCAATGTTGGGATGAACAAGGCCACAGCTTTATTAGTTCCCCACGGGAGGGTTGGCACAGCATGGGAGAGGGAACCTGACCTAGCAGTCAGCAGACTGTACCAACAACCCATGGAGTCCAGAGGCGCTCTAGGGACCCGCACCATTCCAAGTCAGGATAGCAGATCCCCTTGCCTACTGAAGTCTGCCACTAAGGAAAGCGACCTATATGGGGCAGCAACCAGGTGCCAACCTGATTTGACTACCCCCAGGCCACCTGGCAAACAAGCTCCTGGACTTCCAGCTGGGTAAGCAGCTCTTATATAATTCCACCTCATAGTAAAGGTAAAGGTAAAGGTATCCCCTGTGCAAGCACCAAGTCATGTCTGACTCTTGGGGTGATGCCCTCTAGCGTTTTCATGGCAGACTCAATACGGGGTGGTTTGCCAGTGCCTTCCCCAGTCATTACCATTTACCCCCCAGCAAGCTGGGTACTCATTTTACCAACCTCGGAAGGATGGAAGGCTGAGTCAACCTTGAGCCGGCTGCTGGGATTGAACTCCCAGCCTCATGGGCAAAGCTTTCAGACGGCTGCCTTACCACTCTGCGCCACAAGAGGCTCTTGCGCCACAAGAGGCTCTTACCACCTCATAGGGAGGCCCAGAACCCCAGGGAGTCCAATCACACACCCACAGCTGTGACAATTATTGAACAAAACATCCACCTCAAAACCCTGAACAATTCTGTGTACAACAACATAGGGTGGGAGTGAAGTAGCTCCCACAGTGTTCCTGGCAAAGAGGGCGAGACCCAGGCACATGGTGACTTAAATAGTTGCCACAGGTCCTGCCCTGCCCTTGATGCTGTACACACTGTATTCTGGCAGCACATACACTAGAGGACCTATGGGTAGTTGCCTCTCCCTCCCAGCAAGCCCTCTGCTGCATCAATGTTCAACTGAGGTAAGTCTTGGCCAGGTTTTTCTTTTAAAAATCAACCTCTTTCATCCATCCTTTTTGTGGTCCTGCCAGTTTCAAGAGGATTTGGTTTAAGCAGTCAGTATCATAATAGCTGCCATATTTAGGTCTGATAGAATCTACAGGTAGTTGTTGCATGTATGGCTTCTCTGTCCCAACAGCCCACCAAAAGAGTGCTGCCTTCCATCAACTAATCTCTCAAAAAGGGTGTGTCCCAAACAATGTCATGATTATGACAACTTCCAGATTCTTCAAAAGTAGAACTTCTAATCAGCTTTCTTCCTGTATTGCCCTGTTTTCAATCTTAAAGTTTATCTTTTGCTTCACATTAGTGTAATAAATATCAGTGGAACAGTGAAATGGATCTTCAGTGAGATGTAAGACACCGAAAATAAAATGTGTGACAAATCACAATCACATGGTGTTGATGGTCGTTTTGATGTACAGAAATTAAATCTCTGACAAGGAAATGCACAGAGCCATGTGCTAATATAGTATCAAAATTTGCATTGCATCTGTGCACATACTTCCTCTTGTTAAGTTAAAGACCACGCATACTTTTCAATACTAAATAAGAACAATTGATGCTATATTTATTAAGCAATTTGTATACCACCCCTCTTGGACATTGCCATCTCAGGCAGGTGAGCAACAATTGAATAAGACAGGTAAAATTGTGGCATAAAAATAAATAAAATCATAAACTATAAAATCACACATAAAACCACTGTCAGCATCCACAGTAGTTACTGAGATTAATCAGCAAATAAGATGTTCGATGCAAGGAGAGGTCAGAGGGAAAAGAGGGAAGGAAGGATAAATGGGAGGGAGGCCCAGAATTTTGATGCAGATATTTTCTGGCTGGCCTCAACCATATAGAGACCCAAAATGCCAGCAGTGTTGATCACCCTCCTAGATTCTACTGGAAACCAAGAGCAAATGGTAATAGCCAGCATTCTTAATTATGACTAGAATTTAATGGGGGATACATTCTTAATTGTATTTGGAATTTAACTGTCTGCCAGTGAAGTTGCCACCAAACATGATGGTTGTTTGCTAAAATGTTTTTACAGAAGGAATATGCTTAGGGAATGTTAGAAAGAAATGGAGGAAATGTTTCTAGGTGATGTACGGAAGGTTAAAATGAAATGTAAAGGGAATCTGATAAAGATGTAAAACTTGTGATGTGGAGCATTATTATAAACTAGCTTCAAAGCCCGTTCCTAAGAATGGGCCCTGAAAGGGTCCCCTCCCCTGGCCCCTGGCCAGGCAGCTTAAGGTGGCTTTGGGCCGCAGCTCACAGCCAAATCAAGTGGGGTGGGCGGGGGCTGCGCAGCTCGTTAGCAGACCCACGACAGAGCTTCTTAGCAGGCAGTCAGCAGGCTGGGAGGCCCTCGTGAGCAAGCCCTCCACCTTTGCCCAGGGCCCTCTCACCTGCTGCAGGCTCCAAGCACTGAGGCGTCTGAGAGCAAAGAGGTTTGAGTCCAAGGCCAGAGGGTGGTAGCTGCAGGGGCAGGGCCAATCAGGACAAAGCTGGCTGCACCCTGATTGGCCCTATTCCAACTTGGACAGTCGGACACGTCCCACCCCCTAGGCTGTTTCAGAAATATATAGAGGAACAACAATGGATAAGGATGTAACATGAAACAAACAAAAAGAGAACACACATCTTTCAATGATGTCCTTCCCAGAAATGTGTACTTTCATTGGCGTTGCCCCCTTTTCCCCCATGATAAGTTCTGACTTGGGCTTTTTCATTGTCTGCCCCATATTTATAAACTAGTCTCCATGTAAAAGTCAGAGAGAATTCTACTCTCCTAACATTTTGGCTAGGCTATAAAATTATTCCAGAGAGCAGGGATGGAGGCAGCCTGAACCTGGGCATAGATCTTTCGTTTAAGTCTTATATGGAACAAACATGTTGTTTTTGTTGTTTTAATGTTTGTTTGTCTTTCTTTATTATTTTTACCTGCCTTGGGTTCTGAGTTCCTCAGGAGAAAAATGGGGATATATTTTTTAAAAGTAAACTATAGTCCTTTATTTATCTGAGGGTCCCATTTGTGGTTCTACGTGGGTGGGGAGAGCCAGCAGGGGCAACAGCAGCCAGATCTGACAAGGTGAGGTGAGCTGCATGGGCAGCTGGGGGCCGGGTGGCTGCAAACAATATGAGTTGAGCCCAGCCCCTCGAATGGCCTATGGCAGGGGACTGGATCAGGTTTCAAGGAGGGGAAGGGGGACCATCAGAAAGAAAACTTGCCCTGCCACCTGGCCAGCTCACCTAGCCATGTAGGATAAACTTACATACCAATGTACTGGGTGACTTCTTTTAACACAGATGTATTCAATTCTTCCAATCACAGCATTATTATTAAATAATAAGTTATATATTGACAGGCAGGGGGACCTTACCGACCCCAATGAAGATGCTTGAAACCTTCTTTAAGTTGGCATAACCAGCCACAGCTTTATTACAACAACATGGAGTGTTGGTTGGACATAGGGGAGAGCCTGTCCTGTGGTCACCCGACCACACCCATGCCTGCATCTCCTAGTGGCCATACCAGGAATCCCTCCCCTTTTCCCAGCCGGGAGTCAAGTTTCCTTGGCCACTAGGATCCTTACCTGGGAAGTGCCCCACCCAAAGTACCTCAGGGGGCACATACCTCTATTTGTCCGACCTCGGGCCACCTGGCTGCATGAACCCTGAGCCTCTTCCACAGAGGGTCAGGTCCTTCACACCCAGCCACCTCTTAGGAGGTCCCAACCTGGGAGTCAGGCCGCAAGCCATCCTCCCGAAAATCTCAGGCTCCCCCTATGTCCTCCCGCAAGCTGTGACATAAATTGCATCGAATAACATAACCAGCTCCAGGCGGCAAATGAGGCTGGGCTAGCGCACATGGCACTATTTAAAGCCTGCCTCACTGCCCCACCCTGCATGCCCAGTGTTGGGTCACCAGCTGGCACTTCACTTCATTGTGCCTTTTCTTTGGCGCCTGCTCCTCCGCCCATCAATGGGAGGCATTGGGTAAGTCAAGGTCTGCTTTTGCATGGGGATCTTCATCTGGATAGGGAAAAGACCATGGCCTGGAGGAGGTACTTCAAATGACCTGAGTTGTCACAAAGGGAATGAGAGGGGACTGGGCCCCATTCCTTCTATATCAGGGTGGTGACCACAGCCACTGACTGCGGTCACAGCTACCATGCTCCAAGGAGGGAGATAGTGCTACTACAAGTAGTAGACAGATTGCAGTCAACGGCTGATTTGTAACAATGGCTCATTCTGGTTCAGGGAAGCAATGTGAGTTAGTCTGGAGTTGCAGTCACATCGCTGTGAGAATTTACTCAGCTTCATTACACAGTGCCTCAGCCTGGATGAGGCACTGAAAATCACTTGGTTCTGCACAAGAGGATGGGGCATCATCACAAGGAGCAATGCCAGCCTCTGAATATGTTAGGTGAGAAATATCTTGGGGGCTTGGTTGGGTAATGTCTTGGTACACCAAGCCAAGCTATGTTGGTCATACCCCCAATCACGCCATCCTCTGATTAGACTAGATTGAAGTGGCAATTGTGGTGTGGGGCCAACTGCCCAGAAAGGATCATGGTGACCACATCAACATTGGAGGGATGGACGTCTGGCTGTAGGGGGTGCAGTAAGGTCTGCAGACTTGTTTACAGCAGTTAGCTGGCAGGTGTTTGGCAGGAGGATGCCCTGCTCTTGTGGCAGTATCAGCTTGGGGCCACAGCCATTTTGGGAAAACTGCCCTGTGTGCCTGTTTCCCAACGTGTGAGGATTCCCTTAAGGGATCTTGGGGTTAGAGATTTCAAGGGGCTTCAACAGGTCAGGGACTGCCTATGGGTTATCCTTATACTCGGATGGCAGGGGAGACAACTTAGGGATGATCCTCCTTGTGGAATCCGACATCCTGCCATCCCATGCTCCCCCCACCCAGCAGGCAGGCTGGGGGTAGGGCCGGGATACACTGACTGTCAGAAAAGTCAGTCAGTGCCAGGATCCTGTTGCCCCATGCTATACCAGGGCTTCTTACAGCAGTAACTAATAAAAGTTGTGGCAATTTTATTCCAAAAGTTGATAGTGCTTGCATTTATTGGGTTGGGGGGTGCATAAGAGGGATCCTATGCTGCCCTCCCCCCCCCCCTCCCCCTAGGTGCTGGCACTGCAAGTGTGGCTTACAAGCACTTTAATTCTCCTAAATGACAGCATGAAAGTTTGAAGTCACTACCGTATGTTACACAATGTCAAAATAGGAGGATCTGCTAGTATATTTATTTTAACTTATTGGCCAATAGTATTTATTTACATGACCCTTTTACCAATAGACTAGGGCCAGGATAGGTAGCAATTTTGAGCTTTCAGTGTTTAAGGTATAATATTAATAATCAATGTTTGGACTACAAAAGACCTTTCGGAATGTATAACTGATCTCATAACCATGGTAGAAGCCCTTGGAACAATGAACCTGCCAAGTACATTTGATACCCATGATACAGTAGTCACTGGCATGGAAATCTGGGTAGACATATACATTCATGGTGTTCTAATATGCTATTTAAATTATTTTAAACTGAGTTTGCTTGTTGTCTGTGCATAAAAGGCTTGTGAACTTCTGGTGCTTAGCAGGTCTAGATGGCATTTTTAATTGATTGCTATTTCATACAAGCCAAAGTTGAATCCTGGCATTTGAATCAGGTTCTACTGCAGGGAAGACCTGTGACATCGAAAGAACTTGCATCCTGAATTAAACTGAGAACCATATAGTATCTAGGACAATTCTTTTAAGATAGGTTGTAGTATATTTGCAGAAATAGAAATGTTACACTGATGTTTTTTTTAAGGTTCAAAGGGGACTAGGTAATTACAAACCAGTTAGCTTAATGTCTTCCCAGGCAACTTAGTAGATACTGTAATCAAAGAATTATTAGGCACATACTGGAATAAAGCCTGCTGAGGGGAAATCAGCATGGCTTCTGCAAAGTGAAGTCCTGTCTCGCCAATCTTTTGGAGTTCTTTAAGTAAGCAAACAACCATGTAGATAAGAGTGATCTGGTAGAAATGATGCACATGGACATTCAAAGGTACCTCACCAAAGACTCCTGAGTAGGCATGTGCAATTTGATTTGATCTGGCTGAAAAGTACCCAAATAAGCCTTGATTTGGACACAGATCAGGCAAATCCTGTCCAAATTGCCATTTCCCAATGTTTAAATGGCCAAATTAACCTTGCTTGAATTTGGCACCATTCAGTGATCTGAACAACTGGCCGTTTAAACTTTAAAGGGAAAGAGAAAGGGGAAATGTCCCCCTTTCCGTCTTTCTTGGGCTGTGGGGGGTGGGTGGAAAGGGGGAAAATCCCATAGATTTGGGTGTATATGAATCAACTTGGCTGAATCAAAACTATACTATAGATGATTTGGATAAATTGTTTTGGTTCGAATCAATTTGGATTGAAACAAAAATGGTCTGAATCATCTTCTCCTTGCACATGCCTACTCCTGAGTAACCGTAGCAGCCATGAGAAAAGAGGATGCATCCTGTGATGGATTAAAAATTGGTTAAATGACAGGAAGCAAAGAGTAGGAATAACAGTACCGTCAATGGAGGGAAGCAAGCTGTGGGGACTCACAAGGTATTGGGGCCAGTGCTATTTAATTTAATTTGTTCACAAATGATCTGGAAGTAGGAATGAGCAGTATAGTGGCCAAGTATACATATGACACTAAATTATTCAGGATATCGAAAAAATGGAAACAAAAAATAGGGGGGGAGTTGAACCAGTGAAATAATGAAAATACAGATACTTCATACAAAAGAGAAAGTAAAATGAACTGAAAATGTTCTAAATAAAATTACTGTGCACATTGGCCTTTTAATGATGGTGCACAGTGATAAGAATTACTCTGCCAGAAATCCTTAGAAGTGCCTCCCCCCCCCCTTATTATTTCATGCAATTCAGGCCTTAGCCTTTGTATTTGAGTCAAGTTGCCAAGTAAACAAACTCTGGTGAGTGTTATCCTAAAACAGTAGAGTCCTGACAGATGCTTCCATTCACACTATAGATACAGGGCAGAGAAGGTCAGAAGTAACAGAAGAGAATTATCAATGTGTACTCCCAGCTGCTTCAAGTTTATGGGAAACTCAGGCTTGCTGAGATTCTCCCAAATTTGAAAGTCAGCATTAAGACAGGGTTTTTTGTTTCCACATTAAAAAAAAAAACTTTGATTACCCTTGGGCAGAGTCTGCACTTACTTTCTTTATTCCATTGTCAATCCTGTTGAATTAAGATTGCTTTGAACTCGGCTCTTCGTCTCCCCCCCCCCCATTGAAACAGTAAAGTCTTCTGCACGTGGTTAGGGTAGTTCAGAAGGGGGGGGGAGCCAAGCCTCTTTCTTTCTTTTCTTGAAGGGGGGGGGGGAGAGGAGCCAGGCAGGGAGCCTCTTTCTTTTCTTGGAGGGGTGGAGGAGAAGATCGAAAAAGGCAGAGGAGGGAGGAAAAATCCAGGACCGACAGAAGTTGAGAGAAATTAGGGGCTTCTCCTTTAAGGCAACTTGACACATGACCAGGTGTGGCCTATCAGAGGTTCTCTACCACGGAGCTTTCTTTCCCAATCCAGATTTTAAAATATATTGAGCATTAAAAGCACTCCAAGATATCACACAATAAATGTAGGGTCACTCTAGATCAGTCCTTCTTGCTGCAGAAGGAAAATTTAAATCGCCCCAAATCTAAATGGAAATCGCATTCTGTGTAGAGGGCAGGGACTGAATCGATCTGGGGTTGGAATAAAAGCTCCGTGCAGTTTACACCCTGGTCAACTTGTAATATCAGCACCATCAAATGATGTGATTCAGATGAGGCATATCAATGTGTAACTGAGCCACGAAATTAGAAGCCAGCACTGGATACATGACAGTGGTGCAGCCAGCCAATAATCTAGTACAGAAAATAGAAAGACCCTAGTCCTGGCTTTCTCAGCCAGGGTTTTGTGAAACCCTGGGATTTTGCAAGAGCTCCAGAAGGATTTTACTGATTGGGTAGGAATATATATATTTACTTCCTTTGTTGTGGGAGTGTCCTGGTGATGTCACATACAGTTGGAGTGTCTGGATGCTATCACTTCTGGTAACACATGACTCCCAGGGGCATGGCAGGGAGGTGTGGCCTGCTGATATCACTTCCAGGGTTAATGGAAACATGAAGAAGGTTTCAGGAGGTTCTCAGTGGTAAAAGGGTGGTCTAGTGAGAATGCTTAGGAAGGAGTTTGTCAGGGATGCTGGTCCAAAGGAGAAATCCAAAACCCCAAAACACAATCCACCTAACACCTTTTATTAGAACCAACCAGAATATACATTAAGATACTAGTTTTCCAGCTTGCAAAATGCTATGTGTGATATGGTTGGTCTAGAATTATCAGGTGTTCAAGCTGGCTTTCAGCGGGGGCATGGCACTCGTCATCACATAGCAAACCTGAGCTGTAATTTGGAAAAGTAATAGGAATATCAGAAGGACGTCTACATCTGCTTTATTGACTACAGGAAAGCTTTTGATTGTGTGGATCACAAGAAATTGTGGGAAGCCCTGCAAAATTTGGGGTTGCCAGTGCATTTCATTAAACTGATGCAGCCACTCTACACAAACCAAGAAGCCATTGTATATACTCCATTTGTTGACACTGACTAGTTCAAAATAGAGCAGGATAATACATACAACAAATAAAACAGATGGTTTCCATAGTGGCATGGATTACAGTCGTGTTATCCATATAATAACATCTTCTTGAACCATTCTGTTTATTATAGTCACATTTCCTTTATAAAAATAGCTTCCTGGACAAGGTAACCAGTGGGAAGTTGCTTCCTTCTCTTCCCTTCATTTACATTTCTCCTGAGCAAAGAATGGGGTTAGCACCTTTTTCGTTTTTTGCAGCCTATTCAATTGCTACTCAGATGTATTTTTATTGAGAAGCAAAATTATTAATTGGGTAGAATTCTATACGCATGGCAAGAGCACAATCTACGTGGTGTCCCTAGGCTAATTTATGAAGCACTACATCAATTGGAAAAGTTTTTCTTCTTCCTTAAAGAGGCCCAGGATTGCTTTTTCAGCTGGTTTTGTCTGCTTTTGTGGCTCAGGCATTGATCATTGCCTGGTACCAGTTTGCTAAATGCATGTGAGAAAAGAACTCTGTGAGGGATGAAGCTAATTATATATGGACTTACATACTCTGTCTTGGCATACTTCACCTTTCCCCCTGTTATTTCCCTAGGAATTCTTAATCTACTGGAAAGGCACCCTTTTATGGAGTCCAGTTTCAATTTACAGAGATTAGAAAGAATATAAATGCTTACGTTTAGTAATTCGTTAATTGTTCTAGGTAGTGATATCTTCATTTTTTTTTCAAAGAAAACATAGGGAAAATGAAATTACCCAGTTTCCAATGCCTTTTCCCCATCAATTTGGGCATACCGTGCAATCTCCTTGGATTATTTGTTTACACTTCAAACTGAGTAGTATTTCCAGTTGTTTTGCATCTGGCTATTGTTCTTCCACAATTGTCAGGATTCATCATGGTGACTGATTGGCAGCTATTGACACTTGCTTAAAAGTTGCTGGATTTCCTGAATTACATATCTACAGGTTCAACGTGGGCAGCAAAATTAAAACTATTTTGGATATATGTTGAGTTTTTGAACCTGAACAGCTGATGGCATTTATCCATTAGTAGTGCCAATCATGTTGGTGCCCAATCAAACCTTGCTGAACTGATGCATTAACTTGCATTTGTAACATCCAGCCAACAACATGGAAAATCAAATCTTTCCCAACTTTCTTCCCCAGCAGGATTGAGAAGTCCACATAGTAAAAAAGAAATGTGAATGTGCAGATGTGTAAAAACATTTGCAAGGCATTTTAGAACAATTTTGAGTGTCCAGTAATAAGCTAACATTCCCCCAAGTAATCACTGGTTCAAGCATGTCTACCACATGTCTACCACAGTCATGGCTGAATCATTAAAATGACCTACTTTTCAAGTACCGATCACTCTGAGCTTTCTCCCTCTTTGCACCTGCACTGTCAGGTTGTGTTGTTTAATTAACCTCTTAGGGGGGGGGGGGTGGAAAGTGAAAAAACACCTGAAGTTCCCTTGAGGCAATAAGAGAACATGCGTGTGCAAATTGTTGCAGAGCTGGACAGTTCATCTGCCTTTGCCATTAGTTAATGAACAGTAAGTTGGGCAGCTGTCAGGGTCAGGAGACATCTCACATCTCTTACTGTATAATGTAAATGTTTTATGTACTTAGAAAATAGAATGAGCGACAGATGGGGAAGGGGAGCAGCAGCAGATAGATGGGGAAACTGCAGTAAAACAGCATGAGAATGTATCTGTGGAATTTAATTTTTTTGCACAATCAAGTATATCCAAAGTGTTTGAATACAAACAGCATGATGACCATTTGACTGTGCTGGACATGACTTCTGGACAGCTCAAGAACTGATGGGTGATTGAGAAATCCTGGAAAAGGACCACATGTGCTTAGACATGGCACTATGTACAAATATGAACATTTATACAGTATAAATAAATATAACACCCAAAACCTTAAAAGTGGAAAAATGGAATATATATATTGCTTGAAACATGAAAACATATTGTTCTTTTGTGTATAGTGTATCAGTATACCCATGGTGTGTATCAGTATAACCATGGTGTTTCACCATACTTTGGAGAAAACTCTGTGGGACTATGCAAGGCCAGAGAAAATTGTCTTGGGACCAGTTGCAGCATGCAAGTGGCATGACTGAGCCAGGACCTTGTAGCACAAGAGGATACTGTGCTGCTGAAAAGCTGCTTGACATGGCATTCCAGTTGGAAGTCAAGAGAACTGTGCTGAAACTTTCTGATGCCATGGTTGCCTCATGGGCAAGCCAATCAGAGTAATTTTGAATGATAATCATGTACCTGTCATTGTTTCTCTGGATTCCCAATCTGAGGAGGCATCAAGTGCTATTACAGAGCTATACGAGGTAATTAACATGTGATATCACTTTGAAATTAGTAGGTCATCATGTGACTTCATGATAAATGTGCATGTGTTACCTGGCCCTTACTATGCCAACATTGTACTGAATTGAAGATGTTATAAATCTATAAGGTAAAGGTAAAGGTATCCCCTGTGCAAGCACTGGGTCATGTCTGACCCTTGGGGTGACGCCCTCTAGCGTTTTCATGGCAGACTCAATATGGGATGGTTTGCCACTGCCTTCCTCAGTCATTACCGTTTACCCCCCTGCAAGCTGGGTACTCATTTTACCAACCTCGCAAGGATGGAAGGCTAAGTCAATTTCGAGCCTGCTGCTGGGAGTGAACTCCCAGCCTCATGGGCAGAGAGCTTCAAACAGCATTTCTGCTGCCTTACCACTCTGTGCCACAAGAGGCTCTTTAAATCTCTATAAATCTATAAAAAGGCAATAAATGACATACTGAAAAGTCATCCATCACAATAAGCAAATCATAATGTTCACTGTTCCCACAATGAATATAGAACTAGGCTCAACTTAACCAGGTCATCTCATTCTAAATCTGAAAAGGTTGGATTCACTTTAAAATGGAACTTTTTAAAATGGAACATCGAGATCATTGTTAGATCTACTGCATTGGCGCCACCCTCTTCTGAATATTATTCTCCCCACCAGACTGAACTTGGGGGGGAAGTCGGGTAAATACGATTAGAATTGTGACCACAGCCGCTTATATGTTATATGTGACTTGTTGTTTGACGTAAATTGGGGGTTTTATGGGGATTTTATTGTGTTTTAACTGTTTATGTTGTAAACCGCCCTGAGACCTATTTGGAGAAGGGTGGTCTAAAAATTAAATAATAATAATAATAATAATAATAATAATAATAATAATAATAATAATAATAATAACTTGTAACATTAAAGAGGATTCAAGATTTCTTTAAATTTGTATATGGATATATGGCTTTCAATGTGTTAACAGTCATTACCATATATATTATCATTATTCCATATTTCTACCTACATTGTTGGTTGTTTGAACATTGAGAAAATGACTTACCAGGAATTAATATCTTGTTATCACCTAAGAAAGAAAGAGGCAGAGCCTGATTGGTCATAACAGAACAAGCTAATGGCTATAAATCTCTTAAGTATTGGATTTTATTAATCCAACATATTTTAAAACATTCATCACAGTTTTATCATCTTGTGTAGGATTGGACCTTTTCCCTGCTGCAGCACTACTTCCAAATTCATCCAAGTAAGGATGTAACCCTGGCCCTGATCTCTGGGCTGTCATAGGACCCAAGAGCTGTACCAGCTCAATGATGCCGACTACTACCAAGTGGCATCATGCATAGTACCTTCATATCACTGGATGTTCCCCTTAAGGGAGTGAGAACAGTAGTAACAGCCAAGCTCAACTGGCTCAGCCAACAGAGGAAAGGTGGGTGGGTGAGTATGGGGGTCAGGCAGAGAACATGCTACAGCTGCAGCCAAAAAGGAGGGACTCCACAGCCACTCATGAGAGACAGCTATCTTGTGACAGGTTAGGTCTGTGTTAGGCCTGTGTGTAGCTAGATGCAGTCCATATAATGAGTCAAACAGCACACTGAGGAGAGCACCAGGATCTCTCTAGGCTAGGAAAATGAAGAAGAGGAACACGTTGAAGAAATATACTTCCCCTCTGTGCATCTGAAGTCATTTGCTAACCCTGGGAGGCCTATCCCAGTCCACCATAGGCCTGACTAGAGAAAAAAAAGGTGGATCCCCACATATCTCTTATAGCCTTTCCCTTTCCTACACTAAGGAGTTCAGGATATATAGTTCTCTCTTCCTCCAAGTTCTTCTCATAGCAACCCTATTAAACAGGTTACACTTAGAGGTTTGGCTGACCTGAGGTACTCCAGTGAATTTATGAGAATTTGAACCCAGGTCTCCACACTATGAGTATAGCAACCAAACTACTATTTTATACATAGTCTTAGATCACCCAAGCTATTGGATTCCCCAAACTATTATATGTTTCTTACTCTCTTATTATTTTTTCTTTTATATTTTTAAAAACAAAATAGGGCTGCCACTCAGTTAAAGAAATCAGATGTATATAATCAAATAAATGTGGCAAAAACTAAAACAATTCTTCAGAAGAAAAAGCATTCATTGTGTTTACGTGATGCATAAATGTTATCACATCAACTTAGAAGAGACAGTCTGCATTGTACATGTGAGAAAAAAGAATACCTCTAAGATTATGTCTTCTATGTATGATTTTTATGCATTAAAATAGTATTGACTGTCTTTTTTCCCAATCTGGACCCAAAGTAGCTTAAATTTTTCCTCACAAAAAGCCATGTGAAGTAGGTTTGGCTGATAGTGTGTCTAGCCCAAGGTCCCTCAGCCAGCTTCCATAGTAGAGTAGGGGTTCAGATTGGGATCTCCAAGATCTTTGCCTAATATTCAAACCACTATACCACAATATCATCATTAACAAGTAAATAATTAGGGTGGGAGTGGTGTCCAGTGCATCAAAAGTGCCTTTTCAATCTCAAAATATTTAACTGACAAATCTAATAGAATAGTCAACTAAATGGCATAGGACAGATTTTTACTTCAGATCACCTAATGCAGCGGCCCCCAACCTATTTAAGACTGGGGACCGCCTGCGGGGGTGGAGGGAGAGGGTGGCCTGGGTGCCACGCATGCGTGGCAACACCGCACAAATGCGCATACATGAAGCAAACATACATGCACAGCAGCTCCATGCATGCATGTTTGTGCAGCGTGGCCGCGCATGAGTATTTGCACATGCGTGTTTGCTCCGCACAAATGTGCATGTGCAGAGCTGTTTCACATGTACATTTGTGCCTGGCGGCCGTGCCTACATCCCACCCCCCGCAGTGAGAAGCTCGCCGTGCCGTGAGCTAAGCAGCCACTTTGGCAACCACTTTGTTCATGGCCTGGCAAGCTTCTCGCTGCGGGGGGTGGGAAAGAGGTAGGTGTGGCCACTGGCGGCCTGGTACCGGGCTGCAGCCCAGGGATTGATGACCCCAACCTAATGGAAAACACAAGAGATCAACATAAAATAGAGACAAGGATAACCACAGGAACCACACTGAACAAAGAAAGAAAATTGGGCACGATCTGTTGGAAACTCCACTTCTGCAAGCCCAACTGAAATAAAATGAGGGGAACTAAAATAGAATAGAATTTACGATAATATTAATTTCTGGTTGCAGTTGATGTAGAATGCAAACACTAGTACAAGAGCATACATTTTAAAAATCTTTTAAAAAATAAATCAGTCAATTCTGTGGCTTATAGTTCACATTTTCATTCCAATCAAGATAATTTTAAGTCATCACAAACACATACCTGCCTGCCAGTAATGACGGCTGTTTAATTAGGTCCAGATAAAATAGCTCCAATTCTGTTCCTGATCCACCTGTCAAAGCAAATCAGTCTTTTACATGACTTATAAAAAAAAAACAAATCAGACTAGCTGATGACTTTTTGAATATTCAAGTAGACACACGAAAGATAAATCCAAACAGAACTTGTGACTGAACAAAAGCCTTGAACGTGACCTCAAAGATGAAGAGATCTTGTTGTGCCAGAAGCACTTTGCAAGATGGGGCCTTTAGGAATACAAAATCGAGGACAGGGTGCAAAATAGAAACAACTGCATGGGTAACAGGAAACGAACAAAATGGTGGCACAAGAGACAAGACTTACTGCTGATGGCAAGATTGCTATGATGCAATGTGAGAATGCAGACAGAAATGTTAAAAGGTTCATTTTCATATCCCCCAAGCCATACATTTCAAAGCAAAGGCTTCTTGGCATGCAATTGTGACTAGATCTGGAGGGAAAGCCCATATAAACATTGCACTATTTATTTTAGAAACAAAAAACTATATAAAGTCATGCTAATAATGGTAATGTTATACCCTCTCAGCTAATCATTCACTTTCTAGTTAGTTATAAGATGACTGGAGTTAGATAAAAATTGATAACTGTTCTGTAAATATGGTCATCAACATCTGGCACATCTGAAATTGCTAAAGAGCGGCCGTCGATTGATGCTGCGACAGGCCACCAAATCGGGCACGATGGCCTGAGAACGTGCATGCCAGGCACACACACAACATCCAGCTGGGAGGTGGGGCTGCCGGGGGGCCTTAAAAGGCACCATGTGCACCCAGCTCGGCTTTTCCAACCAAGACACCACCAGGACAGCTTCCCTCCCTTCCTGTTAGCGGGTTGTTTGATGAATTGTGGTTATGGGTTTGTTGTTCATGTTTCAAATTTTTCTTGCCACAGCATGGATTAGGGAATACAAGGAGGAGCCCATTTGGCAGGGAGCCAGTTTGTCCACTGGACTCCCTGAGGATTGGGGCTCCCATTAAGGGGTCGACTGATAGAAGCGCGGCTGATCCTTCTGGGTGGCCAGGGGCTGAAAGCCAAGCGACCTGGGGAGCCAAATGAGATGGACATCCATTGAGTCCTCGTACAGATCGCTTCCCATGTGGAGAACTCCAGAGGCAAGGGCACCTCTGGGCTCTAGGTTTACAACAGCCAGATGGCTGTGGGTTTATGGGTCTCCTCCTTCATGCCCAAAGTACGGCCAACCCTCTGCTTTGGTTTGGAGCGTAATAAAGCTGTAGCCATGTAAATGGGCTACTGTCCCACCAGATTCAGCTGTTCCGGACCCCCTTGTAACTACCTGCTTAATTATTAGTAGTTTAGGAGATGAAAGCCTGTCAGCCTTCTCCTTTCCCTTCCAAGACTTCCATGCACACCTTTCCCCCCTAAAACAAGGTTCTTCATGAGTGAAATAATTCTTTCCCATGAGAAAACACTGGAGAAGGAAGAGCCTTGGGAAAAAGCAAAGACATCTAGCTCAATGGAATGCATTGACAAATCAGGGACTCAGAAGGGAGCAAAAGCCTTTGCAATGAGCTTGAATGCTGTTAGTGGGTGGTCATGTGTTATGTGGGTGGTTATGGCCTAGCCAAGCTAACTGGGTGGCTGTTGCTGCTGCAAATTTGGCTTCCAGTAGAATGAGCAAATCCATTCATCTTGAACAACAGCCTATGTTGCTCTGGGAAGGAGTGGAGGAGATTGATGGGCTTTATTCTGTGGAGCTGGATGCTTTTGCTAGCTGTTGGTGTTATTCACTCAGCCTGTATAGCGATTTAGTATTGGTTTGTTGTTAGGTCAGTCAGTGCATTAACTGCAGACATACAGAGTAGGAGGTTGAAACACGAATGTACAGTCTAGATTAGGCTTTCTCAACCAGGGTTTTGTGAAACCCTGGGGTTTCTTTATGGCAGTGGCCCCCAACCTTTTTATCACCGGGGACCGGTCAACACTTGACAACTTTGCTGAGGCCCGGGGGGGGGCTAGTCTTTTGCCAAGCGATGTCACTGCCACCGCCTGACCCCCTGCTCCACTTGCTTTCCTGCTGGCACCCCTGACTTCCCGCCGCCCGCTGAGGGCCGCTGTCAGCAGCAGCTGTGCAGTGCCACGCCGAGGGGGCGCTCCAGTCATGGCGGCCACTGGAGAGCACCAAAGGTGAGCTGGCGGCAGAGTGGGTGGGCATGCACACAGCTATGCTTCCCAACTGTATTCTGCATGATTGCACCACTTCAGGGGGTTCTCAATGGTAAAAATATTGCAAGATTTTATGCTTTGGTACCAAGATCAGCTTGATCTTTTAACTGCCTGGTTAGGACTGCCAGAATTGTGCACTCTTTCTACAAGAGGCATCAAGGTTTAAGTATGCTTGTGTTTCAACAATCCCTTTCTGAGTGGATACACCTATTCTTTTTTCCCCCCACAAACCCTTGCTACAGCTGAAAAATAGTACAGCAGCAAGTCAGCATCTTTCTCTACAATTAGATCCAATTGAAAGGCTAAAAAATAAAATAGAAAATAGGTTATCTTTAAGTCACAGTTGTGCCTGGCTTGCATTCTGAATTGTGCCATTAATTGCTTGCTGGAGGTAAAATGTTATTCTTTGTGGCTAGGATAGTATCTTAAAGTAAGTGATCAGACACTCCACTTTGACATACACAGCAGGCATAACATGCCAGAGTCTAAAAGGTGATGAGACAGGGTGTTGGACTGGGAGTCTAAAGTCCAAAAATCCCTACTCTCTTTCAAGCTCATGGAGTGATCATGGGCCAGTCAGTCCTGTTCAGTCTCTACTATCTTATGAGGTTATTTGGAAAATCAAATGGAAGGAAGCTCAAGCTGCCCTAAGCCCCTTGCAATATATAAACAGGAAAGACTATTCATTTCAGTTGAATAGCCGAATGTAGTTGATGAAGCCCTGTTGAAGCATCGAAAGCACTACGCCTGGCTTACAATGGTTTAAAGGTGGGAGGGGGCAAGAAGAAAAAGTGCTAATATGTGCCAAATGTATTCTTTTGAGCTTTTGTTTTTGTATGCTTTCATCGTAAGCTTTTTTATTTAATTCATTTTTGTTCACACCTCATTTGTTTGTTTTATGCCCCTAATATGTTATATGTCTCCTATACGCAATCAACACAAAAATAACATTAAAATGTGTACATTTAATGCAGAAAAGTTTGGTTACAACATAAAAATGACATCAATAGAAAATTACAGAAGGAAATGGCCTTCTGTAAAGTGTCATAATGTAAGGCACTTTTATAAAAGGGAACAGGATTGTGACCTATATCTTTATACATAGTGCTTTCTTAATCCATTGGCTGTATTATACCAATTTCCCTGAATTTTTTTCGACTTATGCCATACAATTTCCAGCATTGCTCAATATGCTGAATTGAACACATTTTGCTTTGTTTCATTTTTTAAAGTCCTAGTTCTATTACATTGCTTATTAGATATTTCATCCGATTGACTGCTTTGATTTAGAATGTGCAATCCACTTTGAGAGTGAGTGAAAAAAGTAGACTATAAATAAAGTAAATGAACTAAATAATTAAAATGAAAATGAAGATTTGGGATTGATTCATAGAAGAGAGAAGTAGAATTGAAATGGAGATTTCCCAGCTAGCGAGTGGGGCTGTGAAATTCAGCAGCACCCCTGTAAAGCCCTCGTCTGCTTCAAATTGGTGGGCTGCTTTCACACTAAGATGCTTTTGTGCTGGTCAATCATTCTTTTGCTCCAGCCAGCTGTAAGCAGAGTTGAAACTATGTTTTGTACGACTCTACTGCTCTTCCCTTTTTAGGCAAAGCCTTCCTCATTTTTATTTACGTTTTTTATGAGTGTAATTTTCTTATAACATGATAACAGTAATAAAAATGATGTTGCAAAAGTAAAAGTGGTGTTATAAGCAAGGTGAAAAGCAACACTTACTCTCGCAGTCCAAACAACTGTTAGTGAACAATTGATTCATAATATCATGGGGAAAAATAAGGGATAAGTAAGAAGAAGAAAAGAGAAGAAATTTTAATAGTGCTTTGACCGCCCTCACCAGACAATCTGGTTCTGTAAATATATTTTATGGTTTTAAAAAATCACCACAAATCCCATCTATAAAAAAAGACAGGAAGACAACAGGGGACACAATGACCGATTATGTCTCAGGTGGAAAGGCCGGGCTGGAGGCGACTGGGCAGTGGGGCCAATCCCTGATTATGCACGATGTTGCCACCATCCCAACCACCTCCCAGGCATGGCCCATGGTAAAGGAATAAGGATACGTTTGTATCCCATGTTGCCGCGTCTACCATCTGCAGCACTGCCAGGCTAGCCATATGCGTAATGGAAGAGGCATAGCTCCTCCCCCAAACTATGGTGCTCCTGCAGGGAAACCAAATGCCCTGGTCAGCTTTGTGGCACCACGGAGCTGAATGGGGCATTGTCCCACCCCCACAAAGGTTGGTTACCAGCATGCTGCTCTCCTGCCATTGTGCAGTGGGGCCCCCATGTCCTCTGCTCTGTTGTTTAAATTTTCCATAAAAATGAGGAGAAAAAAAATCATGACAATTTCAGATTAAACAGCTGATGTGGAACTTTGGTGACCCTAGTTGAAATATTAGGAACTCCTATTTTGTGGAAACTTTCATTCAGTAATTTTGTGTTTCAGTGGTCATTCAGATTGCATACAAACATAACTTTAAAGGAGGTATCTGCAACATTTTCTGCTCTTATGTCTCTTTTTCCACCCTTGGTCTTTTGGTAGACCACTTGCCAAGGAAAGAGAATGTTTGTGGGTATCTTTCCTTTAATGTCACTGCTGCATGCCCCCCCTTTTATGGGTAAATCCCTTGCCAAAAGTGGGGAGATCTCTGATCCCACTGAGAAAATGTGCAGCACAATGCACAACATGACTCTTCCCCCTTGCCCAAATAAGAGGTGGGATCATACTGCGCATAGTTTGACAGAAAAGTGATTTTTCGTAAGGGTTGGCATGCCTTTGGGCAGGAGCTTCATCTGCTACGCAATCACAGCTTTCACACCAAAAATCAAACCTCACAAAAATTCGGCACAGCAATCCTTCATGTGGGCAACATATTTTGTTTTGATGGTATTAACTCAAAAAGACTGACTCAAATACAGGAAGGTTAATGGAAGTTTTCCAGCATGATTACAAGAGCCACGGTGGAGCAAAAGGGGCAAGGGAAATGGCAGCCTTAACAATTAAACTTCCGACACCTTCCTGTTCATTCCTATTGCTATAATGCAGTGAAGTGCCACTGTTAATCACATCACTCACAACTTCTTATGTATCCCTTCTGGGATGCATTTCAGACAGTCTTTAAAAAAAAATCTTTAGCAGAAGCCACAGTATTTTATTCAGGAAAATCTAGTAAATTTCTATTTTGGTTTGTCTTATTATTTAGAAATCATTTCAGCATGTCTTTAAAAATTTTGGAGAGAAGACTTTTACAACTTGGTAATGAGACACACATTAAAAATAACTCCCTTTCCTGCTCGTTTCTCTTTAACTGTCACAATGTGACAAATGACACAGGGAAGATGTGACTAGGGGGCAATTATGGGGTATGTCCGATGTACCTCAGTTTTACCTCAGTGTATGACAAAAATATATCTTGTGTGACCTTTGAATCTATCATGTTTTCTTGCTTCCATAAGATATGGATTTTTATTTTTCTTTGGTTGAATGCAGACAACCATTTACCAAGAGGTTAGTTACAATGATGACAATATACATGCAACACCTTTTTGAGTTGTTTATCTGTAGCCTTGACGTGCATTGTGAAAATAAATAAACAATTTAATGGGGGGGATTTGTAACTGGATACTTGTGTGTGATAAAATTCTTCTCACTCATTTTCGTTAAGGGTGTCCATATTGCATAAGAGCTCTGTGCTGCCTAAGAAGGGTTGGTGGGAAGGAAGAGTTTGCCAAACAGCTGAACATGAGACTCAGCTGCTTGGTGGGCTTTTAAAATTCCTGCAACCCTTCTCAGCTCTGTGTTGCGTGGGAAGGGTGGGGGAAAGAACAATGCTGGCTGTTAGGCAGTGGAGAGGGGCAGTTTGAAGGCAATGGTGGGGTCTAGAATCTTCCAACCTTGGAAACAGCAATAGAACCCCTTCAAAGCTTAAGCACTGCTGCCTGTTATTACTACAGTTTCCATTCTGCTCTATGGAATATTCACTCAGCTCTGCAGCCTCTAGAAGAACAAACAAAAACCCTAAAGACTTGTTGCCATGCCACCAAAGTGGTGAGGGCTAGTAAGGGGGGTGAGGGAAGGAATGGGAGGCCAAGCCATGTTGCTGCAGGATGCCCATGCAGTGGGGGACCCAGTAGTTGGGGAGCGCAGCAGGTCTGGGAGGAGAGCCAGTGCACTGCGAGCATGCAAGGCTTGGTCAGCTGCTGTCCCCAGGATCCAGGTGGGGGCCACCCCTGAGCATCAGGGACAGGGCAGAGCAGTGCAGAGGGGCCCCAGGACCCAGCTCTCCAGAGGGCTGGAGCCTTTTCCCTGCCCGGGGTCCTTGGCAAGTGAGGCCTGCAGGGGATGGGTGGCCTACAGCATGAGCCAAGTGGGGCCAGGGTAGAAGGGAGGTACAGTCCCCTGTTATTTCTGGGAGCCCCACCTCCCTGTCACCTGAGTCTTTGCGGGAGGTCCAGTGCAGACATGACTGGGCCGGGCCTACAGGGAGTGCGAGGGTGTACCCTTTCCCTGTTGCACAGACCCAGGCAGCAAGGGAGTATTCCAGTGCATGACCATGGCGAGAGGTGGAACAGAACAACGAGTCTGGTGGGGGTGCCACGGCAGGGGTGAGCAGCAGCTGAGGACCTCTCAGGTGGACTGGGAGGAGTCCCCTTTCTTGGCATCCCAGGTGCCCTACTGGAAGGGATATTCCTGGGCAATGTCCAGACTCTCTGACAAAGGGGGTTCCAGCAGACCCCAGGGCAGCCCCAGCATGTCAGCATCCATGAGCCAACCAGGGAGTTCTGATTCTCGGGAGTCTGCTGGGATGGAGCAGATCTCATCGCATCCAAGGACCCTCAGGTTACGCAGCCAAATGGCTGAGGGGTCAGGCTCCCTATCATGCTGGCCCCAACCCCCCCCCCTTTTTTTGTGGTTGGCACAATAATAAAGCAGCTGCAGCCGAAGTCAGTAGTGTCTTCATTGGCATACTGCTACCCGGCTGATCAATAAAAATACAAAGAGGTGTACAATTAAGTCAACCAAGACTGGCTGAAATGTGGAAACAGTATAATTTACCTCAAAGTTAATCTAATTCAATATAGAATACATTTTACCAGCTCAGTACCAGAATACATGTTACTTTTAATGATGCTAAGTTTGTAATGCTGAATTAGAAAACAGTTAATTAAAGGTTTCAGTCACACTTTCTATGACCATGACCCAACAAAGGGCCAAAGGCAATTCAAAAGAAAAATCAAACTTTTATTTATTCCTATTGCTGGATACATAGAAATGCTACCGTTAATTATCACTCTGATTACTAAGAACTTGTCTTATATCTCTTTGATGATGCCAGATGGTAGTTATGGCAATGAGGTGCTACTAAAAATTCTCTGTAAGACTTAATTAGGTCATTTGTTTAATATATGAGTTTCTTTTCTTCAAAGTTAGGAAGCTTTTTTTTTACCTGCTTTTTATAAGCCACAAGTACATCCTTGGCCTTCTAAATTAAATGTTTCAGAGGGCTGTTTGCTTTTGAGGCCTTCTCTTTCTTCATCAAGTAGGTAGTTGTGGGTTGAATAGGCCTGATGTGCATAGCAAGAAAATTGCCTTCTTCTAGTGCAAAGAAAACTTCGATTACTTGCCAATAACATTCAGCCAGTCGCACAAAAATTAGGGAAGGAAGGCTAACATAGCAGAAGATAAAACAGAGGTTCCAATTGCTAAACTCCCCCCCCCCCAATCACATTACTTTCACAAGGAGAATGAAAGATAATCTTTCTCTGTGGCAACCTTTCTTGTCCAACTTCATTGGAATCTCCATTTATTAGAATGGCTCTTGAAAGGGACATCCAGATGTGCTCCAGATCTACAGCTGCTGATGGTTCTGACATATTCTTTTGGAAAGCAGGTCACTGGCCCAAAGCTGGCCATCTGAATTTTTCCTATTATTTTTTTGCTGTGCTGTGCCTGGCAACCAGTGAGAGTTCCTGGGGGGAGGGGGGCAGCATGGTATAGCTGTCTGTGCCATAACGTAATTTCTGGGGTTTCCATAGAAAAACAATATCACAAAAGAATAAAAAAGATAGTTGACGTAATATAGAGATTACAGCATTGGACTAGGATGTGGAAGACCCAGGTTCAAATCCCCACTCTAACATGAAAGTTTATTGGGGGGCCCTGGGCTAGTCACACTCTCCCTCCCTCTCTGTCTCTGTCTCTTTCTGTCTCTGTCTGTCTGTCTGTCTCTCTCAGTCTAACAATATCTCACAGGGGTATTGTTGTGTAGATAAAGTGCAGGAACTGATAACAATGATTTAAGCCACTTTGCATCAAATTGAGGAGAAAAGCAGGATATAAATATCTAATAAAATGTTCTGCTCCTAGCACTTAGCAATTGCATAGAGAGAATTTAGAGCCTCTTGTGGCGCAGAGTGGTAAGGCAGCCGTCTGACAGCTTTGCCCATGAGGCTGGGAGTTCAATCCCAGCAGCCGGCTCAAGGTTGACTCAGCCTTCCATCCTTCCGAGGTCGGTAAAATGAGTACCCAGCTTGCTGGGGGGTAAAATGGTAATGACTGGGGAAGGCACTGGCAAACCACCCCGTATTGAGTCTGCCAAGAAAACGCTAGAGGGCGTCACCCCAAGGGTCAGACATGACTCGGTGCTTGCACAGGGGATACCTTTACCTTTACCTTTAGAGAGAATTTGCTCAAGCCCAGTTACAACAAGGAGAGAGATGGGAAGTTTAGCCCATGGATAGTCTTCTGGAATATGCAAGATCTGTGGTATGCATAATTCCAAAGCATATGCAGAATATCCTACAGAAGCATCAGGATATATATGTATTTAGCATAGTTAGAAAAGGAACTTCCTGATATTTTTTTCAAATGGTACCCTTCTATGTCCTGATCAACTCATTTGGAGACTTCCTGCAACTTTGAGCACACTTCTTCCTGGCTTGCCTCCAAAGCAGACTGAATGAATGCAGAACAACAGTTCTCTCTCTCTTTCTCTCTCCTTTTCTTCCTTCTATACTAAGTTTGTTCCTCTACTATCAACTATTTTATTATTTTAAGCAGCCTGGTACAGAGCACTCTTGCATAATTAAACTCTGCCAACAAAGCCAAGATACTGGAACCAAAAAGCTCACCTGCTGAAACTACCAGCTATAAAGTTCATGGTAAAATTCAGGATGGGAGCAACCACCAACACAGTAGAGCTGATCAGGGTGTGCATTTGGATATTTTGGAACTGAAATCACAGTCCAAACTTGCTGTTTTGTTTCACCTCAAAGGTATCTGAAACAGCAAAAGGCATTCCTGAAATTTCAGAATTTTATTTCAAGATTTCAAGTTTTTGTCCCAGGATATTTTGGCATCCACTGAAATCAAAGAGAGGTACTGGCTTGGAATGTAAGTTTGGACTCCACACCCATTGAAAATACTTCATTTTACCTTCTTGGCCAGTTGAAAGTGGGAAGGACTGGGTGGTGAGGGAAAAGATTTGTCTAGCATCAAGCTTACTGTATTATTACTGTAAATATTATCTTCGTCACCTAGTGGCAAAGATTCAGGTTGGTAGCCATGTTGATATGAAGCAGCAGAACAAATTTGGAGTCTAGTTGCAACTTTAAGACCAACAAACTTTTTTATGGCACAAGCTTTCATTTGAGTGCACACTTTTTCAGGGTTTGTATCTGAAGAAGTGGCATGCACATGAATAAAACTGTTGAGTCTACTGGACTCAAACATCATTCCACCAAATTACTAATATCTGAGCAATGAATTACAGTCATCCATCATGATTTCCAGACATATGACGCTAACTTCAAATTATAAGGATGTGCAGAAATATAGGATCTATAGCAGTGCATGCTTTCTGTATTTGTGCATGCTGTTCATGTCCACTGGGAGGAAAGGTGGCATGATCTTGTCAGATCTCAGAAGCTAAGCAGGATATTTGGGAGACCACCAAGGAAGATTTTGTGGAAGAAAGCAATGGCAAACCAACTCTGCTTCTCACTAGCTTTGAAAGCCCCTTTCTGGGGTCACCATAAGTTAGCTGTGACTTGAAAGCACTTTACACAAATATTTGTCAGAATCAGAATCAACAGAGCTGGAAGAGACCACAAAGGGTTATCTAAGTCCAACTCTCACCTTCTTGGAGACTTAAAAATCACACAAACCTGACAGGTACTCATCCAATCTCCACCTAAAAACGTTCAATGAAGGAGGTGCCACCACCCTTTGAGGCAGCATACTCCATCTACAAACAACCCTCACCTCCAGAAAATGCTTTCTAATATTTAAGTGGAACCTCCCTTGCTTTGCAGTGAGATACCAGTCACCACAATAAGGACTGGACTCATAAGATTTTGGCATGAACTGGCCACTGTCTTGTATTCAACTGAGCATGGCTTAGCATGGGGGGAAAGGATCCTGCCCTTTTGTGCTTGTCTGACCGCAAGGCAGCCCAGTCAGCAGGCCACACCTCAATACAGCAGGTTCCATCAGCTCTCCAGCCTTGGACTCCAGACCAAAAGCGTGCTGACTCATGGGAAGTGAGTGAACTGGGTAAAACCGCTGGGCTTCCGCCCATGGTGGGCTCCCCTACCACCTGGAAATGTGAGCCTACTACTGGGCCTGCATCCGCACAACCCCTTATGGGGGCCTCCGAACCTGTGAAGGCCAGTGTGCAAGCTAGGCCTCCTCCAAAAGATCCATCCCCATGCTTATACCTGCCACTGAGCTTGACAGGATTTGGGGGTACCTTTCTTTTGAGCTCCCACCAACATTCACTCCTGCAGCCCCTCTACAATTCCATGCCTAATCCTGAGGAGCAACAGATGCGTCCCCCACACAGACAGGAGCACCCCATCCCTACAGAATAGTATCCACTGTCGGTATGTGATATCTGGGTGCCTAACCACTATTTTGCTGCCTCCAAGCAAGTAACAGCAGACTACCTTATCCACCCGCCTTCTTGCAAGATCAACACACTCAGGTGATCATGCACCATGCCAAAGGCGGCTTTCCAAGAGAACCGACCACCTGATGGACACTCCTAGAAACCATTTTTTCACAATTTTCAAGTCCCGCACCATTCTCTTGGATAGATCCTGTCCTTTAGTCATGGGAATATCGTTCTCACCAAGCTGGAGCACAATCAGGTCCAGGGTCCCTTCTCTTCACAATGCTCTCGATAAGGCATCCAAAAGCGATGACCAATACATTCTGCTGTGGCCCTTGCATGTTATCCATCCTCACCCGTCCAGACCCAGGCAATCTCCTGATCCTGAATTGGCAGCATATTGGGCAGCCCAGTAGATGATGCTGTGCCCTATAATCCAGATTTCCAGAAGCATAGGTGTCAAACAAAAAGAAAATTAGAGAAGGAGGTCCTGCCTCCATGTACTCCATGTAGCCCCAGAACACCATTGACCCACACTCTTGATGATGTTTTCCTCCAACCCTGCAGCCATGATCTGTTATGCTGCCCCATAACAGAAAGAGTTAAACCCATATTGCTCGGTGGGGAGATCAAGATGAGCCAGGCCCATTCTCATCACTGCAGCTAACTGGCATTGTGAGAGGCATGAACCATTTTCATGAATAAAAAGTATGCCCTCTAACTTTGACCCAAGTATATGTATACCCAATGGACCAGACAAGAGTGGTCCCCCTCTAATTGTCACATACATTTTTCCCTGTGCTCATGCTGATCAGTCTCTGAATGCCTCAGGTTAATGTACAGCCCCCAGCTACTGAACCCTATGTCCTCGATAGCCAATCCACATCCCTTGAGGGTAGCCTTGGTTTCTCCCACCACCTCACTGCTTCTGAAAACCCCATGGAAAGTTACTGCAAATACCACTGAAAAAAAGAATGGCTTCATAGTCCAAGTCACAAATCATCAGAAGCTGCTCTAAAAGTGTCCCCCGATATTGGCCTTCTAGTATCTATACTTGGAGAAGCCAATCTCGATCCTGCTATGGCTTTCTTTGCCAAGAATGATGATGCAGTATCCCACCAATTATGTGACTTGCAGTAAAACAATAAGCCTGCCAAATGAGCGGCTAATGTTTTGGATGCAGCCCCCTGGCAGTGCAAGTGAATATCAAGCCCCAACAGTGGATGTCCTTTTAACAGGACATGAGGCTTGACCCCTCCCATTGCCTCCACAACACCATGTGCTGGCCGGAGGCTGCCAGGAGCAGGAGTCCATGCTCATGTCTACTAGGTCCTTCCCAGCTTCCCCGCGGCAGCAAACCACCCCACCTGTAAGTCTCTGGAGCTCTTCTCCATAACAAGGACTTTGTATCTACATCTTTGTACCTACATTGGGAATGCCTTGTTTTCCCCATGAGAGTAATGGCAAGGTCTAACTCTGGTAAGTGATACTCACCTGTTCTACTCACCTGTTATTTCTGAATACATATGTAACTGTTAACATTTGATGCCAATTTTTGTAAGCTTAAATTTCTATTTGATATATATATATATATATATAAAGGTATCCCCAGTGCAAGCACCGGGTCATATCTGACCCTTGGAGTGATGCCCTCTAGCGTTTTCATGGCAAACTCAATAAGGGGTGGTTTACCAGTGCCTTCCCCAGTCATTACCGTTTACTCTGAGTCAACCTTGAGCCGGCTACTAGGATCGAACTCCCAGCCTCATGGACAGAGCTTTCAGACTGCATGTCTGGTGCCTTACCGCTCTGCGCCACAAGAGGCTCATATATATGAGTGAGAGAGAGAGAGAGAGAGAGAGAGAGAGAGAGAGAGCCTCTTGGTTCTTTCTACATTGGCATATACTACATTGGCATGTGTTTCAGATTAATCAATGGGTGCTTTCCCCAGTCTACCGTTGTATTGCTGTGAACATAATTTGCTTCTGTGCATCTATAAATTAATGTATGTAATGAGTGCTGAATATTCTGCACTATTCATGTAGTTAAAATTAACTTCTTATGGTAATTGCCTATCAGTTTCATAAATGTAATTTCCATGATTCCAACCTGCATTCTCAGGACCTGCTACCTTTCCATATAGAACTTTGTATTTTTCACCAGTTTCTACTCTTTAAAATGTATATGCATGTAAATTATTATTCGACCAAGCATCCGATTAGGAATACAGTATAGATAGTTGCATCTGCTTTAACCCAACTTGATTAAATACAAAATATAAATTACCATAGAATCTATTTTTGTCATATCGATTGTACAGAATATTGTATATTATAGAATGCCATTCCTTTTATTTATATTACAGGGATGCCTTCTTCTAAGACTAGCCCCAGGGACTAGAATTTAGAGCCAGTTGATAAGGAGAAATGGAAATAAATTAGACAGTCAAAATTATATTACGATTTTACGGATTTTTTAAAAGCCCGATGAAAATACAGGTTGCTTGACTAAGAAAGCATCCATTTTATTTGCAGGAAACTTTTTTGTATGTATAACTGAATCTAGTTTTATTAGGTATATTTTAAATAATAATGTGATATTTGCAATGGCTATACTCCAAGGAATACTTAAGCCTATTGACATAATTTAGCTTGAACACTCTTAACTTTATTGGGTTGTGGCCTGAGTCTTTGAAAAAGGTCTATTCAGTGTTCCAAGCACAGGCCTGATTCTAAAGAGCTGTGAAACATCTACACACCAATTAGGTAGTGCTTTGTACAGGTGGTTTGCTATTGCTTGCTCCCACATCAGCCCTATTTAGCTTCTAATATCTGACAAGATCAAACTAGGCTGGGGCTATCCAGATTAGCATCCCTCCTCAATATGATAAAATTACTTTCAGTAATCATGGAATAAAATGAATAATAATAATGGTCAGAAAAGAAACAGACAGTGAAAAGTTTCTTTTATTTAGCTTTGTATATATAATCATCCAAGTAAAAAAAAATTAAATTCTAAAACACTTTTCCATAATGAGAGCCAGTGTGGTGTTGTGGTTTAAGTAAGTCTAGGATCTTGGAAATTCAGGTTTGAATCCCCATTTGTGCCTTGGCCCAGTCACATTACTCTTACAATATAAACCCAGGATAGTCTGATCTTGTGTGATTGCAAACTTCACCAGACTGGATAAGAAACACACTACCCCTCGGAGAAGGCATCCCATTCTCTAATGTTTCCACAGAACTAAAAATTATATTTGTAGGCCACTGCTCCAGGGCCTGTCACTGTGTGGTAGCTAACAACATAAAACATACAACAAAATTATATTAAAATACATAAAATCTCATAATCCACCTACTCCCCCTTCCAATCTGCCAACTCCCAAGGGGTAATGTTACCGATGGGAGGCCCCAGAGAAGGGGCAAGGTTTTCTGTCAAACTGTCCTCAACCCAAAGTCTGGTAGAAGAGGTCGATTTTACAGATCAGGTGGAACTGAGACAGCTCTGGCAGAGCCCTTAGCTCTTCTGAGAGCTCATTCGACCAGGCAATTTCAACCCATGCTTCTGGTCCAATCCTCTGGAGCAACAGAAAACAACTCCGCTCCATCCTCTCTGTGACAGCCCTTGAAGTACTTGAAGTTCTTAATTGTCTTCTCTCCAAGCTAAACAGCAAGCTCTCTCAACCTTTCCTCAAATGACTTGGTCTATAGTCCCCTCACCATCTTCATTACCCTCCTCTGAACAAGCTCCAATTTGTCTACATAATTCTTCATTTGTGCTGCCCAAAACTAAACACAGTGTTCTAAATGAGGTCTATTCAGAACAGAGTAAAACACTACTAACACCTCATGCCGTTTGGACACTATGCTTCTTTTGATACAGCCCAAAATCTCATTTGCCATTTTAGCCACCGAGTCACACTTCTGACTCATGGTCTACTAGGAGTCCTAGATCCTTTTTTGCCACATACTACAGTTAAGACAAATCTTCGCATCCTATAATGATGCATTTGATTTTTCCTACCTAGATACAGAACTTTACATTTATCACTACTCAAATTCATTTTAGCCCAGTTTTCCAGCCTGTCAAATCATCCTTGGAGCTCACCAAGGCAGCGTGGAGGAGGCCAGTGCCATGCCGCCACTACTCTGGCCGCCTCTGCCGCTGCTCCACAATCGCTATGGCAGCGTGTGCGCATGTGCGCCGCCGTGTGAGCACACAGGTGTGCACCAACCCTGCTGTAGGGGTTGCGGAGTGGTGGCGGTTGAGAACGGCTGCTCTAGTGGCTACAGCCAGAACGCATTTTTAAAATAAAAGGAAAGATGTTTGGCTGTAGACAGCATGATCCTGGCTTTGAGGGGCATTCAGCTGACATCCTCAAGCTGTGCTCAAGATTGGCTGCACCCCCGCCCCATCCTTGATATGCCATTGGTACAAACACCAGGAAGAAGTGTTCTAGCATAGCCCTTTAAATTTCCAGTAATACAAAATAATGTGAGGAAAAATTGAAAAACACTGCTCCTCACCTTTAGTATGAGGGAGTAATCTCTATTCTACCAATCCAGCATTTTGCCACTCTATTGTCCCCTTAATTTTGCTGCATATGTCAACCAAAATGTCAACCAGAGGCAGACCTCTCCCTCCATCTCCTTATGATCCAAGGAACTTTTTGAAAAGATGGGAAATTTTGAAAGCCATTTGTGAGATAGCTCCAGGATCTGCCGTTCAAATAAAATAATTAAAACAATCCCATAGGGGGTGGCCAAGCCCTTGGGCACTCCTCAAGTGAACCTTTGGAAACCAGAAACTACTTCTTTCCCAATCTATATATACTAGGAGTATAATATTTGGGGGGTTCAGGTTCATTGAACCCAAAAAATATTGGTATTTCCTGATATCTCCAAATCCCAATATGGGCATGGTATTCAGATATAATAAATATTCAAGTATCCTGATTTTGGTTTTGGCTTTATTATATTATAGTCAATGATCCCCATAGGTTACAATGAAGAATCAATCTGAGGTTATCTGGGGCTCTGCCCCCCCCCCCTTTTTTTTTTTTTTTTTTGAAGCACAGTTACTGGTGCCTTTCTTTAAAAAAAACCCCCAAGGTTTCAAAAAAGATTGGATCAGGGGTCCAGTTCTATGAGACCCAAAAGCAGGTACCACATTCTCCATTGTTTTCAATAGAAGAGAAAAGAGGCCTTTAAAGGACTCCCTTTTTTTTTTTTTTGGCTCATATATACCAGCCATTTCTGCATGAGGAAAATGTTCCTGGACAGCCTTGGCATGTTGGCAGCATATAGAGTCCCCTCCACATGATGTTGCCAACATCCCAACGCTTTTCAGTAGCCAGGTTGCAATTTGACCATTTTTAACTCAAAATTCTCGGAATCCAGAAAACTGAATTTACCACCCTAAATTGCGCACACCATTGGTGAGCAACCAGTGAGCAACTAGGGATAAGACCGTATGGAGGGGGAAATGTGCAATAATCAGGCCAGCTTTGTCCCGCCCTTACACCTACTCTCCCCTCTCTGTTTCCTGCTTTGAGTAATTTTTTTTTAAATGGCATGTCTGTCTTGCAGTGCAACCATAAACTTTCATTGTCAAAGGTGAAATAAAATCTTCTTTAAAGTGTTCACAGTCTTTTTGGCATCAGGCAGGCAAAACATAAACTCTTTTTCTGTTTTCTGGACTTGGGGAATGAGATGGGAAAGAGGGGGGTTCCATCAGTGTTCTGCTGATCATACAGGGGTCTAAGCATCTTGTTTTAAAGCCAACCATTAGCATAACAGGTATTGTTGGCCTTCAGTTACTTATCCAGCCTTTTAACAACTGAAGCAGGCAAAAACAACCCCGTTTGCATTTTCTGGAGATGGGAAATGAGATGGGAAGGGGGGGGGTGATTGGGCTGCCTTCTCCCAATCATACACGGGTCAAAGCACCTTGTTTTAAAGCCAACCATTAGCACAAAATCATAGAATCATAGAATCATAGAGTTGGAAGAAGTCATACAGGCCATCTAGTCCAACCCCCTGCTCAACGCAGGACCAGCCCAAAGCATCCTAAAGCATCCAAGAAAAGTGTGTATCCAATCTTTGCTTGAAGACTGCCAGTGAGGGGGAGCTCACCACCTCCTTAGGTAGCCTATTCCACTGCTGAACTACTCTGACTGAAATTTCTTTTCCTGATATCTAGCCTATATTGTTGTACCTGTAGTTTAAACCCTTTACTGCATGTCCTTTCCTCTGCAGCCAATGGGAACAGCATCCTGCTCTCCTCCAAATGACAACCTTTCAAATACTTAAAGAGGGCTATCATGTCCCCTCTCAACCTCCTTTTCTCCAGGCTGAACATTCCCAAGTCCCTCAACCTATCTTCATAGGGCTTGGTCCCTTGGCCCCAGATCATCCTCGTCACTCTCCTCTGTACCCTTTCAATTTTATCTACGTCCTTCTTGAAGTGAGGCCTCCAGAATTGCACACAGTACTCCAGGTATGGTCTGACCAATTCCGTATACAATGAGACTATGGCATCTTCTGATTTTGATGTGATGTCTTTTTGGGTTCCAGTTATCATGTTCAGGGTCTCAGAAATTCACCCAGTCAGAAATAAAGCGAAAAAGAACATGAATACCAAAAGAGGGGGGGGGGGAGGAATGCTGTATTGTTCTGACATTTCTCCATAGCAACAGAGCAGTGTTGATTTCTATTCATAATGCATCTGTGTTATGGCATTACCACATAGCAATGCGGAAGTGCCTTTAAAAAAAAATAATAATTTCGTGGCTGTGGGGGAGAGAAAGTTTCAGTCCATGAGAGAACTGGTGTATTGTGATTGGTGGCTTGCTGTGATTGACAAGCCAAGGAGCAGAGGGAGAGTTTCGTGCTGCTTTCTCTTGCAGTCTCATCTGGCAGCAAAATGCCATGATGGGGCAGAGGGAAAATATGAGAGGGGTCTCCCCATGAGGATGGCTGCAAACATGAGATTTACCATCCTGCGTTTGTAAGCAGGAAGCCATTCACATTTTACCCCTTCATGTGGAAATGACCACTGAATGCACACCCCTAATAGATATACAAATCAAATGGTATCTCTCTGACTCTGTAAGAGACTATATGACAATGAAAAAGTTATGACTTTGAAGTAATGATAACTCCCCTTGTAAACAATTCCCTGGTTATAGCTGCAATACTAATTTTAATAACAGCATACAATTCCTGCTCCTTCGTGGAGGTTTACATTTCTTAAAGCTTTTTTTTCACTTACAGAAAGGAGAAAATGAAGACATATTAATAAACACCATTGAACAGGTTAAGGCAACAATACAGTGCTGGTCATTCAGGAACCTTGTGCTAATTTTAATTAGCTGCTTTCCCTTGCTTTCAAATGTAATTAAAGGAGCTTAGTTGTGCTCGGCGATGCAAACCGCCTTATTTAATCACTAACATTATTTCCCTGAACTATTAATGATTTTCAAAATGCTTGTTTATGCAGAATTAGAACAGTAATTATCTTACCAGTTAATTTTGTACCTTCACATTTCACACCTAGCTCAAAACGTCATTCATTTACCGCAGTCATTCTGTCAAAACAAAGAAAGGCTTGTTCTAAATGCACTGCGGAATGCCAAACCGAAAGCCAAGTTTTGCAACACTAATAAAGTAGCTCCCAAGTGAAACAGGTGTAGTAATTTAGAGCCTTCCTGTCTCAAGCTTGCACGTACATGCTATGTCTTTTCTTTATTAGCTTTAAAATGAGAGCGTGGTGTGCAAAATAAGCTATTTAATTCAGACTTGTGGAGCAGAATATAATCTTTAATTTAAACTAGAGCCGTAAAAAAAAGGCCTTTAATTTTAACTGGCATGTGCATGTGAATTTGAATTAATAATCCAGAAAATTGAAACTGTTTTGCTGCTGTTGCCGGATATGCACTGTTCTTCACATGCCCTTAGCTTCGCTCAGTCTATTTCACACACATTCTCTGCCTCCCTCCTTCCCTCCCTCCCACAAGCTTAGGCTGGTGCGCTCCTGATTATTATTATTAGTTAATGATGTCACTGTGTTTTATGCAAAGAAAAAATGTTCTTAAAAGGGAATGTCTCAGTTGACTGGATTTCCTTTATTAAAAGTCCAGTATATAAAAGGAACATTTAAATCTGTATTAATTTGGTTTACAAAAAGGACATAATTGGAGCATTCACAAGATCTACTTAAGACATCCTTCAAATGCATTATGGATTTAAACTTAATTGAATCCTCAGATTTCTAGCATTCCCTTAACGGTCCCTGGCATAACATCTTCTTTGCTATGGCCACTATCAACATAATATTATATTACTGTAATACATTCCTAAACTCATTGTACCAACTCCTCTCTCTTAGGTACAGAAATGACTACTATTTATCCTAAAATAAACGGATGAAGTAACATTTTTGAATTTTTTATGCTATGATTTCCAAAGTATTATCTTCTCTACCTGTACAAAAGCTGCAGACATAGAGCTTTTTGCACTGTTTTTTCCCTTTGCCTTGACCATGACCAATTCTGTACGGAGGCATAAAACACGCACCACCTTCTGCTTGCAACTGCGCGTTTAGAAACCATGCAATCAACACAAGCCACCAATCCCTTCACAGCGGTTGTTTTGGAGACTCAAACTTCTGTCGTCCCCCCAAGCCCCACAATTCATGGTGGGAAATCTTATACTTCCATGTTGCAACAGGATTGCACTACATTTCCTTAGAACCCTTTTTGGAATTCTTTGTATAATGATCTCTATATTTGGATTGATTTGTGATACGCTGTCCATAGTAACTGGTATCCGATGATTGTGTGTTCATAATAATGATTTAAAACAGAGTATGGACACCAAGCTAGTAGGAAGAGGGTTGCTTCATCACATGCCCCCCTTTCCCCATTCATACCCCACTGTCAGAAAACAAAAAGGAATATATGTTAGCTGCCTGATCCCAAAATTACTGTGCACAATGAAGATAACATTTGTATTTGTACTGAGGGTACATAGCTCTGCGGTCCCGCAGCAACACATACTGCACCATTTTTTAAAATTTCTAGTCCTGAAATGGGGAGGGTACAGTGGGTGAAAGGGTAGCAAGGGTACACAATGGTACCAAGACTGTCATGCATTTCTTCCTCCAGATGGGCTTGTCCCTGTTTGCAGCCTGATTGGATGTGCGACAAGAAGTGGCAAATTGTGATTTTGAGATTTCCCTAATCTCAAAGCAAATATGACTAAAACTTGTACCAACCTCTGCACAGCCGCTGGTTGCTGTCAATGTCATGTGGAGGAAAACCGCGAACAATGAGAGGATGTCCAGGGGCAAATTTCTTGTGTGGAATTGGTCCATTCTTTCCCAGAAAGATTTTTTTCTACGTCTTTATTTCACTCCACTTTCCCAAGGCACTCTATTTTCAAGGTTATGTGATACCCCCAAAACCCAATTTCCATGACACAGGAAAAAAAACAGGTTTTCTCCTTTGTACGCAGAGTTTATACTCCACAACTACTAGGGAAAAATCGGTTAAAATGTACAGATTCAGAGTGCCTGGAAACCATGTGAATTAAAGACATAGTGACTTGAAGTCACAGATAATTACAGAGTAAGCTCTGCATGTAGAAAGGGCCATGGTTATCGCTCTATGTGGAGATCACAATGTTTTGTTATTCCTATTGGTGGTGAAAGAGGGGTTTGGATTCCATTTTGTGGCAATAGAAACCTAACATGTCAATTGTAAGAATTCCTTTCAGTAAATTCACATACTTAGCTAATTTAATACAATTCCAAACTGCCACAGGATACAGAATCAGGTAGTCATTTAAGTGATGTTTTCTGTACCTCAGTGTTCCTGGTGATTTGAATCCCCAGCAAATGTTTTGACTTTGCGGTACCCCTTATGAAAAAGGGCATGTTTTTCAGTGATTTTTTTTCTTGAATTCAGATCTGACCTTACCCATTTGGGAACAAGTAGCTGCACAAAGAAGACTACATGAAATCTCACTGTCCTTTTTGTCCCAATGTTATAGCACTGGGGGGAAACTGCATCTTAATGAAATCTATCTTATAATTTAAAAAATTGTTGAAGTCTTATGGACAACTTGGGGGGGGGCAGGAGGGCAATAGATAGGGTGAATGCACATCAATGGTCCACAACCTTCTTCAGGCTGCGGACTGGCAGCGGCAGGGAGGGCGATTGCCCGGCCGCCCATGCGCGACCCGGCCACGCATGGCGCAAACACACATGCGCAACCCGGCCGTGCATTTGAGCATGCGCTGGAGTGCCACACATGTGTGTTTGCGACCGCACATGGCGCAAACGCGCATGCGCGGCCCAGCGCAACCCTGTGAATGCAGGGAGCTGCGGCCCAGTGCCAGGGCCTTCGCGGCCCGGCACCGGGTCGCAGCCCAGTGGTTGGGGACCACCGAATAATGACACAACATTATGGCATGGTGGGAAATCCAATACAAATCTCACTAGAAAACTGCAAGTTGAGATCCAAAGGGGGGGAAATCACTATAAAGATTTAGAAAATGTGAGGTAGGGATGTGGAATATTTGGATCTACTCTTGTTGGAGCAAAGTTTTGTGCAGAAAGTATGTATGGTTCAATCACTTGGCAAGCCAGTTGCATATCATGTCCTTCCAAAAGGGTCATGCTGTCATAGTCCCCCTCCCCCAGAATTCTGATCAGGCACAGTCATATGGAAAAATGTTCCTCACCATAAAGGGAAATTAAGGCTAAAACACTGGGCAAATCATCGTCTGCGTTGACTCATACATTCTCCTTTCAGAAAAATACATTTTAAAATATTTGTACAATGTGGTGAGAAGCTCAGACTCAAGGAAGGCATTGGTGAGGCCTACAAATCTCAGGAAGTTTCCAGGGAAATTTGTTGGTTCATTCTTGAACAAGCAGCAGAGTGTGGTGGCTATGGCCCCAAGAATACTTTCCAAGACTGTGGCAGTAACTTCCAAGCCCAGAAGTCTTGAGGTGATATATGGGTCCCAGAGCTACTATGAATCAATTTTGCCCCATTCTCAGTAATGTTGAAACTTACTAGCATTATTCTCAGCATCTGGTCTGTTTCCTGCTGCCCAGTTACCTTTCCCAACAGTCTTTTCTGCTCTCTCACTTACGTCCACATATGGAATTCACTGCCACTGCTTGCCAGGACCTCAGGTTTTTCCAGTTCAGGTCCACACTGGCAGCTGTTTTCCTTTTCCAGTAGGCACACTTTGTGGTCAGTCTCTGCTTCCAAGAATGAGCAAGCTAACCTCTATCTTGCCTCCTCATCTAGGAAGTCCTGTTGACCTCAGGTTCAGGCCTGCAGTCACAAACCTCGAACATGTATTAGCTGCTTGGTCAGCTTGACAATGCCCTATCTGCATACATCTATTAAAATGCGAAGTTATTTTCTGTAAGTCCCTTTATGCCTCTTTTGCCTCCTACAGATCTTTCCTGCCATTGCTGCACATTCCAAGTAAAATTTCAAGCAGATCCTTCCTATACATTTCTCCTCATTGGAGCATTATGGAGAGTTGTGTTCATGCAGCAAGAGAGACTCAAAGAGGTCAGTCGGAAATCCTTGGAATGGGACAATGCTTGTGCAAGAAACTGTACCTCACTAGAAGCAGGATTTGGAATCTTTCTCTACTACTACGGCTGGCAGCTGCAGATGGAACTACTAATGCATTTCAGTGCTTTAGATTTTTAAAAGAACCCAGTAAACATCAGAACAATAATTTTTTTCAGTTTTTCTAAATTGCCCAAGATCCAGGGTCTCTTGGCAACAAGCAATCACATGGCTGTATAGGTTCTGGCCTACTGTTACAATGCTGTTATGTGTTTGGTTGCTGATTTATTCAAACTCAGTTTCAGCCCTGCTGTTAGTTCCCTTATTGCTTTAATGCAGCTGGTCCACCATTCATAACTGTCAAAAACCAATTCATTGGGAGTTGGACTTATTAGGCTCCAAACTGTGTACTGCACATATTCATTTTTGTCACTGTGTGTGTGAATAGGCACACAACCATTCTCCCTACACTTTAAATTGCTCTCAAATTGTTACACTAGGGAATATTTCTACCTAATTAGCTGGCTAACCCACCCTCAACAGATGCAGACTTCCTGCATCCTGAAAAATTTGCTTTGGTACTACACTCTAGTTGTGGACGACTCTCAGGATAATTTACACTACTCTAAGCAGAGATCTATAAATTAAAAGAATATTGGGATTTGTCACACCATCAGAATAGGAGGAAAGCTATCTTTACACAGTACAAGATTTAGGATTTTTTCAGAACTCATGGATAAGTAAACATAACATTACTTAGGGCAGAAGTAGTCAACTTGTGGTCCTCCAGATGTCCATGGACTACAGTTCCCATGAGCCCCTGCCAGCATTTGCTGGCAGGGGCTCATGGGAATTGTAGTACATGGGCATCTGGAGGACCACAGGTTGATTACCCCTGACTTAGGGTATTCATCTAAGTAGTTCAACTTTCATTTCTAGGCTATCAGGTGCAGAAGCAGAACTCTTTACCACATAGTCCAGGTAGAACTCCTCAGAATCTACATTAAATATGGAACTCCTACCCCCAGTTCAGCTCTGTATCCAACTACTGTGCAGATAAATGTGCTAATAATGAAACTACTAAGCATATTTATCTGACAATTAGTAAGGAGGATTCTGACTAAACTAGTATCAATAATCTCTCCTACTGGAACTCCCATGGACCAAGGAAAACTGGCTATTTTGCTGATGGCTCTGCTTTTCATGCTTTTGTGGATGTGATCTAGCACCACACAAAGGTAGCAGAAAGCCACCATCTGGACAAACCTTTTACAGCCCAACAGTCACTGCCTTCTATCCTAAAACAAAGGCTGATTATTTTCTTCCATTAAAAAAAAAAACTGAAACAGCTGTAGAAACAAGAGAAGTAAGCACCACAGCTATGGATAATGTAACAATTCCCTTAGTCAAACACGGAAAAGAAAATTACTTGTCTTAACAAAAGCATTCACATTATTTTTATCCAACTAAGTTTCTTAATTTTATACTTTCTGGAAGGCATATTTGAACAGGAGTCATTTAATAGTTTTTACACTTTGAGTAATGGGTCCAATATAGTTTGCTCTGCTCTGTACACATAAGGCATAATCTAAAATACATTTCCACAAGTACACAGCCTTTGAATAACATCTATTTCAGAATACCGTATACAAGGCTTCTGTGTGGAAGGAGGAGGCCACTGTTAGGAAACTACCAAGGGAGCAGAGAGAGGAAGGAGCTCAAACAAAATCACAAATTGTTTAGACTTATTAGAAAATAGGAAAATGCCAATTTGACAAAAGTTAAGCCTGAAAAGAGCAAAAGTTAAGCTAAACATAGCCTGAATAGTACTCATCACTCTGAGAGCCCTTGCTGTGACAGAAATCTAGAGGGGGAGACAGGAGAGCAGAGGGGAAATGGAGGAAGCAGCCAATCGCAAAAGAGAAACGGAAAGGCCAGGTTGGTGTCCTGTTGTGGCAGCTGAGCCAGGCTTTGACCATTGTGGTGCAGAAATCCCATCCTGTCATTTTTAGCCCACCCTTCCTCTGAACAGCTCAGGGTGGCATGTCAGCAGGAGCTTCTACAAGTGCCAACCTGCAAACGGGCAAAATCAACATCTGCCCGTATCGTTTCTCTGTTGTGGCTTCTGCCTTGTGGAATGGCTTGCCCCAGGAGGTTAGGAAAGGTCCCACTCTCCTGGCCTTCTGCAAACTATGAAAAAGAAAACTTTTCTTAGCAGCTATTAAGGCTGCACTGTACAATATGATTCACTCACTTACTTGGATACATGATTGAAGCTGTAGACGATACCGCTGCATATAGCTTATTGTAAGTAATTATGTAATTTTGTGCCACTTAATGTGTCATGTTAATACTTATGCCACACTTCACTTCTTTCTGGTAGTTTCTAAAATCCTAATGCATTTGGTTACTGAATGTTCTATTTTGTTAACTGTACTCTGTATAATAAACCTTAAATCCCCATAAGAAAGGTAGAGTATAAATAACGTAAAAAATAAAAACAAAATACATGTTTCTCTCTACCTCTGAGTTCCGCTCACAACAACCCTGTGATGTAGTTTAGGCTAAGACTAAGTTTCTCCAGAGGAGTTTCATTGCTGAGATGTGGTTTTGACAGGTCTTTGGGATACAACAGCAGGCAGTGATGATATCAACAGTTGACATACAGGAGGGCATAATAGCTGGAAGGAGACACAGCACCAAGATTTTATGTTGAAACACAGCCACAGCTTTATTTTTCTCTCATGCAAGAGGGTTGGTACAGCCTGAGAAGGAGCCTGACCTAATCAGTTAGAGGAATGCACTATACCCCAGCCTCCAGAGGCGCCCTGGGGACCTGCACCGGTTCCCAGCCGGGAAAACGGATCCCCTTGCCTGGTGGAGTCCTGTAGTTAATGAGAAGCAACCATGGCAGGGGAGTCAAATGGTGCCAACCTCAATTGACTTCCCCCATATCACTTGGCAAACAAGCCCACCCATGCCTTTCCAGCCTGATTGGCATTGCCCGTTAAGAGCCACCTCTTAAGAGGCCCCAAATGCCCATGAAGTCTGACATGCACACCAGGCTCCCTGGCATCAGCCGTGCTTAGGGTGGCCTTCCCCAAACCTCATATAGCCCTTTAAGCCAAGAATGACGTGCCAGGGTCCCACTGTCCCAAGGTCTTACTAAAAAAGGATAAGCCAGCTAACATGACTCTCAAGGTCTAATGTAACAGGCTTCTGTCCCTTTAGTGAGCCAAACAGTGTAGCAGGAGTTCTTCAGCCAATGTGACCTATGACCCAATCTCCTGGCGAATGCCAAGAATCCACTGACCACTCCCTGGTAAGCCCAGTGAGCAGAAGGAGCAAAAGAACCCCACATTCCACATAGGATCATTTGTCTCCAAGTCTCCATAGACTTTCCGGAAGCCTGTCAGGGTCTTGATTTGCCCTAGGTGCCATCTCACCAAATATCTCAATGTGAAAATGAGCTAGGGCATTGTCCACCTCATTCTGCACCCCTGCTAAATGCCTGGCTGAAAACCTGATAATGGACTTGAGGCTGGTGAGAACAAACCACCATACGAACCTCATAACCCAACTAACCTGGCTGTTTGTTTGTTAAGAGCCCTGCCAATGCTGGACACACCAATATTGTGGCACTCTCGCTCACGAGGGCCACTGGGATAGTCATGCTCCCCCCCCTTCATTCTCAGGTAGCAGAGAAGGTCTCCACTGGGGGGGAGGGGGAGAGAACTCCTGCCAAACAGCTGATGATAGGGGTACCACCTGCTCCCTTTAAATCCCCGCCCAAGCCAGGGAGGGATTTAATGTGAGTGGGCAGTGCACCTACAATTATCAGCTGTTAGGCAGCCACCCGTTCCCTATAATTGCTTCCCCTACCTTCATAGGTAGCTTTGCAGGCAAACTGGGTAGCTATATCTGCCCTGGGGTTTTTAAAATTTTGTATACAATAAATGTAACAATGTAAATAATGCAAGCTGAAGTCATTTACTGTAAAATATATAGTTTCACTGGTGCTTTACTCCCCAGAAGAATATTCTTACAAAAAAGTCCCAAAACCACAATTTAACAATTGATGTAGATTAACAAAGCGAACAATTAAAATAAACATATTCTGATCTGTTCCTGATCCATCAAACTGCATAATAAAATCCCAGGCTGTGTAAAATAAGCTGTGAGCTATGGGTCAAAAGCCCTTTGGTCTTGCCTTGTGGGCTCATACTTCAAGGTGCACCCAAGGTGCTTGCAGGTAAGGACCTGCAAGCAAAGGAGGCACAAACTCAATCCAAATCTTATTCAGCTGCTGCTAGTAAACTAGCAGAATCTTTACCATAAATTGCTATTCCAATAAAGATTTCATTTGAGTAGTTACAGCATGAGGAATGTATCATTGCCTGGCCTCTGGATGTAATTTCCCACCCCCATATCTTATGTTCTGCCCTCACTTTGAGCAGTGGCAGGAATAAAATTTAAAAGGTCATTGAGCTGACACCATGACATCAGTTCTCAGGAAAACCCAGAAGTGAAATCCACTCTCTCTATGAATCACCAGAGACTCTATGGTTTTGCCAATGTTTCCAGTGATTCCTACAGAGGTGTGATGGCTGGCCCCATGTCTCTGCTTCCCTGGTCTCCCTCTGAAAGTACTGAACTAAAACACATGAGAACTTCTTTCAAATCCTGCTTGCTATGAAACTCACTGGTTATCTGAGGCCACTTGCGATCTCTCAGCCTAATTTATCTCACAGGGGTGATATGATGTGAAATTTAGAGGACCATGTTTCTTAGAGGAGGGATAGAATGAAAATGTAATAAATAAATACATATTATCCTATTAAACAAAAGGAGCCAAAAGTCTAGTGGCATCTTATACAACTAATATATAGATTATGACATAAGGCTTCATGGGTTAGAGCTCATTGTATTAGGAACGTTCTAACACAGTTATTTTATATACATGCGCTGGATTTGTAATTTTAAAGATGGAACCCTGACCTCAATTAAGTTGATATTTATTGCTCATTGGGTTTTTTTATAATTCTGTAATAATTTAAAATAATTTTCAAGGTTTTGGTAAGCTACTTTCAATGTCCCAGAAAGAGATATAATAGAAATAGAAAGGAAACAAAGGTAGGGAATTCATTTTCAAAAATTGCTAACTAGCATTTATTCATTTAGACAATTTTATGCAAGCTCTCCAGAAACCTGCCTAAGGTGGCCTACAAATATACATAAACAAAGATGTAAAGGTAAAGGTATCCCCTGTGCTAGCACCAGGTCATGTCTGACCCTTGGAGTGACGCCCTCTAGCGTTTTCATGGCAGACTCAATACGGGGTGGTTTGCCAGTGCCTTCCCCAGTCATTACCGTTTACTCCCCAGCAAGCTGGGTACTCATTTTACCGACCTCGGAAGGATGGAAGGCTGAGTCAACCTTGAGCCGGCTGCTGGGACTGAACTCCCAGCCTCATAGTCAGAGCTTCAGACAGCATTCCGGCTGCCTTACTACTCTGCGCCACAAGAGGCTCTTCCTAACAAAGCTTTAAAAGATATTAATTAAAATCCAGCAGACAAATCCAGCCCAGCCAAAAAAAATAATAAAATACATAGATGGTAAGAACAGCCTACTGGCAGTTTAAAACAAGAGTTTCGAGACTAAAATAGACATGAGATTTATCACACATTCTCCGCAAAAGACTGGCTGTCAGAGTATGGCTGCTGTTTTCTGTGGAGAACTTCCTCTAAAAGTGATGCAGGGCCCCAGTTCTGTTCATGACCAAGGCACAAGGAGAGGAGATAGTGCTGTTAACAGTCAGACCCCTCCTTTCATTGAGGGGCAGTTTATATATAGAAATGCCAAACTACCTTCTCTTGCTACATCTCCTTAGCTAATTACCCAAATCAATTTAGGAGACCTCCTATTGGGGCAACAGTGTATGTATATTTTATATTTATATTACCCAGTGGGGCAAATAATGCCTCAGTGCCATTTCAACTTGGGTAAAGACTGAGGGAAGCAAAGTCCTCCTTCCCTTGTACTTGTTTCTAACAAGGATCAGAGTCCCATAGCACTTTTAGAGGGAGTTCTCCATGGGGACCAGCAGCTGGCATGTGGTTGTCAAATTGCCATGGAGAACATGTGACAAACTTCATGTCTAGACTAAGCCCTAGCAAAGCCAGCTCCACAAGCACAAATACTACTCCCTGGGATGATATTCACATCAACACAGATACACCTGATTCATATATCATCATCCATTCCTTTCCGTGAACTGGAAAATTGCAAGTTTTGATCTTTCCAGTTTACAGAAAACAAGCTGCGGTCCTTTGTGTTTTCACATTCCCTAGGAGACCAATCAGGTAAACAGAGGGATATGTGTGTTTATTTTGTACAAGTGGACCTGACCTTGAATGTTAAAAATAACTTGAAATAACATGTTTCAGAAGTGTTCATCGTAACAATCTATGATCAGTAGAGGATCTGTGCCTCAGTAGTGGGGAGTGCATACTTTGCCTATAGAAGGTCTCTGTTTCAGTTCTTGGCATCTCCAGTTAAATGGTCTTGTGCAACTATTACAGGGAAAGAATTTCCTCTGCCAGAGTCCCTGGAGAGCTGCTGCCATTCGCATAAGACAGTTAGTTAGGCCTGTAGTCTGAAGAGCTATAAGGTCTGAAGAGCCATATGCATGTACAACATAACATTTAAAGGAAGATTTGTATGTTGCAGGAATATTTAATAGTCCAACTGACTAGGAAAAGAATTCAAAGTAGTTTTATGTTCAGAAAGCTATTTTTTAATATTCTTGAAACTAAGAAGATTATTTAAACTACCTTATCTATTTAAAGATGCCAAGAAGAATAATTGGAAGGTTCTGGAGGTCTCCTCTTGAGTGTTTCCTGATGTTTTGCTCATCTCATCAGGAATTTCGACAGAGGAATAAAATGGCACTCTGTCTTCTAGACAGCTTGGTGTTTGTCTTTGGCTGTCAAGCAAAAAGGGATGTGATTCCACTCATCTGGAGAAGATTAGAATGCTATGGGAAATATGAGAATATAGAAAATGCAGCAAAAAAAATAATAGTTAAGTCATGTCTCCCATTTGGGAAAGGCAGCCATCCCACAGGGCCTAGCAGACTGAACTCCCATTAGCTTGATGTGAGCGCACTCATCAAGAACAGATTAGCTCATACAAATAAATTTTAAAATAGAAGAAAATCCCCAGAAGCCATTAAAATTACTAATATAACAGCAGTTTCCATGCCCCAAAAGCTGTGTCATTTTTTATGTTACACTAGTAGCAGCCCTTAAGTCTATATTAACATTGCTATTGTATTTACCTACAATGAAATTCAAGATCACTTTGGTAAGGCCCTCTACAGGGGAAGCAGTTGGAAATGGAGCTGCCTAGCTAGGACACTTCTCAAGAGTACCAGGTGTTTTGAGATCTATGATGCAAGAAAGGTGTATGGAAGAGATAAATAAAATTAATTAAATATGTTTAGAAATCCTACAGGAAACAGAAAAGAAACTATTCTTTTTGGAGAAGTTGTGCACATATTGAATTTTGTATTTTTGTATCTATTTTAGCCAGTTATGGAAAGCTAGGACTGATTCTGCATGGGTGGTAAAAGCCAGGGTGGCATCTATATGAACCCAGGGCTAATCCCCAACTTCACATGACAATAAAGCCAGGCTGCCACCCTCCCAGGCCTGGTGCAGATTAGGCCCCAGATGCCCCACAGATTCTTCCGTGTTCCCTTTTTAGTGTTATGGGGGCCAACAGGGCCTGTCCCGTGGCAGGCCCGTCTGGACAGGAAGAGCTGGTCCTGGAAGACCCAGCTTCTCCCTGCCCTACAGAGGAAATCCCACCTTCCAGCAAAATAAAACACCCCCACTGCCCCCCCCCCATGCAGTAGAACCTTCCTGCCACTGCTATGTTTCCTGGGGGGAGGCACATTTCAGTGCCAGAGATGATCCGGTGCTGAAATGTGTCCCTGGAATAGCACTGCTGGTGTGGAAGCAGCCTAGGGTTGCCATTTCCTGGTTGGTAAAGACTTGGAAATTTGGGGTTCAAACTTGGGAGGGGAAGGTGATAGGAAAATGCTGCATATGAGCTGAAGGAGAAATTAACCTCTGTGCAAGATATAGCCTCTGTGGGCCCCAAGAAAACTGTTTTAAGTAAGGAAACAAGTGATTAGCCACCTCCCAAGCCACAAGATACTGTTAGACAAGGAGATAAGAGATTAACCACTACCCAGAGTGTACCTCCCAAAATCACAAAGAAATTGTTAGAGAAACAGAGGAGATTAGATACTCAGGCAGAATTAATGGAACGTTGGGGACAGTAACAAGTTAGAGGTCCTCTCCACCCCAGCTGTGTTAAATAGATTATAATGACATGTGATAGGTGGGTCAAGCAAGTCTGTAACTCCCTTTGGGGAAGAGGCAAGACAATGTAGGCGTGATGTGGCCAGGAGAAAGGGAATAAGAGCCAGCTGCGACTGGCAGAAAATTGAGTTCACCTGAGAGGTGATCTCCCTTTGTTGCACAATAAAGTATCTTATCTTTTCTATCTACCTGACTGTCTGATGACTCTACTTCAAAGTTAGGAGTAAGAGAGGTAATTTTTTAACAAAGGGACCTCAGCAGGGCATAATACCTTAGAGTCAGCTTTCCAAAGCAGCTTTTCTCAACTTTTTTACCCCCACCTATTTGGGAAATCCTTTCAGGGTTGTCAAGAAACCCCGGGGTTTCACAAAACCCTAGTTGAGAAAGCCTGTCCAAAAGCATCCATTTTTTTTTTTACTGTTGAGAAACCCCTCAAACTTTCTTCAGCTTAAAGAAACCCCAGATGTAGCACGATTGTGCAGAATATGGTTGGGAAGCAAAGCTGTGCATATGCTCACTCCCTTCCCAATGCTCCAGGCCCACCACTGGTCACGTTGGGAGGACGGGGAATGTGTCAACATGACCGTATATGGTCATATCACCTGATAAATGTTTAACACATTTTAAATATATATTTTAAAAATTATGTAGTTCCCACCCATTTGGGAAACCCTTTCAGGGCTGTCAAGAAACCCCATAGTTTCACTGAACCCTGGTTGAGAACACCTGTTCCAAAGTATCCATTTTCTCCAGGAGAACTAATCTCTAGTTGGGAGACCAGTTGCAACTCCAGGAGATTTCCAGATCCCACCTAGAGACTAGCAAACCTCTGGGAAGTCCTCATTCTAAAAGACAGCAGTTCAGATCAGATTTCCATACCGTGAACAATCTAGGCCCCCTTTCAGACAGCTTTTGTAATCTGTTTTAGTAGCAGGTTGCTAATGGATTTTTTGTGTCAGTTCAGACACAACCATTTTAGCAATCTGCTAATGGATTTTTTTAACCTGTTCATATAAAGCCACTTACATCCCATTGGCAAAGCGAGGCTGAGCTGTTTCTGAGGGAAACTGCTTTCTTCTGTTTTCCCCACTTTGATGTGCTTCTGAATCCCTGTGGTGCGCTGTTTAAAATGTTTGCATCACTTCCCACAATGCCACCTTTTCCCACCCCCTTTTTCACTGCACAATATTCTCACCCTTCCCCCCCCCAAGCGTTCTAATGTGAACACTATAGTGTTACAGTGGCAACATTGAGATGCCTTGACACTACTGAGAGACCATTTTGGTTCAGCACTATAGCGCTCAACTTAGAAAGTTTGGGGAAGGGAAAGGATGATTGCATGGTAAAAAGGGGTGGGAGGGAAGTGGCACAGTTTGAAATGGCCCTTGCATTTCAGAGACACTTCATGAATGAGATGAAGTCTGCTATAGGAAACTGTCTCCCTGTATTGCTTTACTCATAACCAGACAAACAACTGATAAAATCCGGTTTAGAATGATAAAGCGCAAAAGGGGCC